>NC_142114.1:762500-1511250 GCF_056152115.1 Neolamprologus brichardi | reverse complement strand
CTTAGAGGGGGAGGCAGAGGAGTGTTTAGGAGGTCTGACATGAGTTTTCCAGGACCCTGTGTGGGGTGGTGATGGCAGGAGCACAGGCAGGTAGTGCCGTTTGTGATGCTCCCTAGAGTGTGGCTGAAAATCCTGAGAGGGTTTGTGTCCAGAATCCAAAAGGTAAATCTTAAGGGTGGTGTCGTGGCGTAGCGGGCTGGCGGAGCTGGGAGAGAAGACGACAAAGTAAGCATACAAGAACTTGGATCTTAAACTAGAGTTTGAGCCTGTCACCATCTTAGGTGTGTTGATGAACAGGCCACACCCAGCTGCTCAGACCATGACAGTCAGATAGGAAAACAGTCACGGAGACCTCACTGTACACGGGTGTGCTGTACGGACCACGTGCAAATATCATATCTATTGAACAAAAACAATTTGCAAGGGGCCATTCGGTGAGATGATTTTTTTCCCCATTACATTAACAGTATAATAACAAGGATACAAGAATGATAACTAATAAAATTATTCATTACCTTAAACTTTTTTGTTTTTGTTTTCATTTTCCGAGTAGCTGACTTCAGTATCTTACAGTATATACAGTCAGCTCCCAGAAGGCACGCAGTGCTTTTTCTTTCTGGAGCCCTCTGTGTCGGCACCCGTCTCATTGAAATGAATGTGGGGGCTGTGCTTTTTTTATGCAGTGGTAATGATGCTCTGAACATGACCTAATGTTCTCCGTGAACACATGTGCATCAGACATAGGCTTATAGACTATATGCATAATCTATGCCTACATAATTACCATGCCTCTACCAGCACTTCTCTTTCAGTGCTGTGATGTGTTGAACAGCAGAGACCTGGCTCATTATGAGTGGGCTAAACTCTGCTCTGCTCTTTATGGCACAAGTCAAATAGCTGAAGTTAATGCAGATGCGCTGCTGCTCTGGTGTTTGTGCCCCATCTTTAGCAGGACAGTATAACAGATGTGTGTGTGTATCTGTGTGTGTGTTTGGGGGGGGGGGGGGGGGGGGGATCTTGTCTCCATATTAGTTTGATATAATTACCAGATGTATGACAAGATAATTGCACGTGTGTCCAAGGCTGTGTATCAGTTCATGTGTATTTATGTGCACATAATTACAAGATTTGTGACATGGTTATTGTGCACATGTGTGTCTATGGATGTGTGTGCATATGTGTGTTCATAATTAGAAAGAAGTTGGAAAAAAATACTGTGTGTTTGTGTGTGTGCGTGCATGTGTGTGTGATGGTGTCCATTGCAGACGCAGACTAAATGACACAGACACAGTGAGTCAGCATGCTCGCCTAATTTGTTTTTCAGTGTGTGTTTGTGTCTAAGTATGCCAATGTTTATCCCATGTTTCAAGTTTATAAGGCAAAAGTGTGTGCGTGTGCACGTTGTGCACTCTTGTGTGTGTGCGTATGCGTGTCTGTGTGTTTACCTAGCCTCACTGTGCATGACTGCCTGCTGTCTGATTTTGTCTGCTTTATTTACTTCCCATCCAGCTTATTTACTAGTCACTCAGACATCCACCCTGCCCACGTTTACACTGACCTAAATACACACGTCATCTGTGGGTGTGTGTGTGTGTGTGTGTGGTCATCTGTGACCGTGTCTGTGTGTTTGAGGTCCGCGGCTGTTTGTATTCGTGTCTACGGGTGTGCGCGGTGCGGGTCAGAGTGCGGGTGGTTACTGCACATTTCGTTCTGTGTCTGGGATTGTTTGCGTGTGTGTGTGTGTGAGTGTGTAAGTGCTGCGGCTCATTGTATTCCATAGCTGTATTGAGACTGCCTTCACGTTGGTGCTTCAGTCTCCACTCCCTAAATTCCGCTGATTCCTCAGATAGCAACACGCCTCCATCCAGCTGCACTCAGCCTCCTCACTCACGCTGTCTCCTTTTTGCTTCAGTTTGAATCGTGACAGGAGTTCCAATATACAAAGCCATGAGTCAGCAAATATGTTGAATTAACTGGATTTTCTTAATGCTAGGCTTTATGCATTATGCGATAAATGGCTAACAAGGAAAACATCAGCACTAGCACTACTATAATGTTAACTGACATCTTTTCTTTGGAGACTCCCCCAAGTGTGAGATTTGCGAGCCAAACAAGCCTGAATAAATGGAAGCAGAGGATGATGAGTGAGGGAAGGTAGTTGTGCATTCATTGTGAAATGATGGGCCAATATCAACACTTGTTTTTTGGTATTGGTAGTGCAGTTTGGCTCATCTGGATATTTTTGGTCCCTCCTTTTTTGCCAATGAAACAAAGAATTCTTCAATCTCAAAATAACTGAACTGAACTAGTAACTATCAGCTCTTCTTCACACTATCTTTGAACATTTAGCCAGTGCAAAATTGATGAGACGCAACAGATAAGTTTTGACCTCTTTCATCTTATTTGCTGATAAGCTGATTGGAGTCAGCCGATACCGATGTAGAGATATTGGTACATATTACTGAAGTGGTATGAAAATAGTTTGGTGTTCCAAATGCAGATTTACTAATGCATTGTGACAAACTGACTTTTGGTGTAAAAAAAGGTACTGTTAGTATTTTTTTGGAACTGAAACCGTTACATATGACTTTCTGCAAGTTTCTTTCTCGAATTTGAATTTAAAATCTTTCTCCTCTCATTCAAAGTCTTGAATAATCAGACCAGCTCTTATCTTAAAGACCTCGTTGTAGCATACCACCAACAGAGCAGCACAAGAGGTTCCTTCCTGTTAAAAAGGAGTTTTTCCTTCCCCCTGTCGCCAAGAACTTGGTCATAGGGAGTCGTCTGGTTATTGGGGTTTTCTTTGTGTTATTGTATGGTCTTTACCTTTGAGGCAACCGTCGTTCTGATTTGGTGCTAAATAAATAAAAACCGAACTGATTTGAAATCAAGGTGCAAAACACAGCACGGAAAATATTGAATGAATTGTGTTTGCCACACGTGATTTGCTGATAATTGTGCCGATATTTAACACTGAAAGAAAAGCATGTCTTGTTTTTTGCATTTGATATTCAAATTAGTCTTTATTTAGAAAACGGAGTTCTCACAGAAATGAGTTTTGTGGGCAGCGGTTTAGCTCAGTGGGATGAGCAGGCTGAGAGCGACCAGCCCAGGTTTGAGTCCGACCCGTGGCCCTTTGCTGCATGTCTTCCCCTCTCTCCCTCCGCTTTCCTGTCAGTCTTCGCTGTACCTCTCCAATAAAGCCAGAAGAAGGCCAAATAAATAAAACTATCTCTACTTTTAAGATTAGGCTTAAAACTTTCCTTTTTGCTAAAGCATATAGTTAGGGCTGGACCAGGTGACCCTGAATCCTCCCTTAGTTATGCTGCAATAGACGTAGGCTGCCGGGGGATTCCCATGATGCATTGAGTTTTTCCTTTCCAGTCACCTTTCTCACTCACTATGTATTAACAGACCTCTCTGCATTGAATCATATCTGTTATTAAGCTCTGTCTCTCTTCCACAGCATGTCTTTTATCCTGTCTTCCTTCTCTCACCCCAACCGGTCGCAGCAGATGGCCCCGCCCCTCCCTGAGCCTGGTTCTGCCGGAGGTTTCTTCCTGTTAAAAGGGAGTTTTTCCTTCCCACTGTCGCCAAAGTGCTTGCTCATAGGGGGTCATATGATTGTTGGGTTTTTCTCTGTATCTATGAAGCGCCTTGAGGCGACTTTTGTTGTGATTTGGCGCTATATAAATAAAATTGAATTGAATTGAATAAAAAAGAAAGCAAGTTTTGTAACTCACCCCTAAACCCAACCACACCTATCAGAGCTGTTTGGGGATCGTCATCACATTTAGTAAATCTGGCCCGAAGTGCTTTGCAAAGTTTGTGAGGACAAAAACAACTGCAAACAGTCAGCCTGGATTGCCACGTTATTCTGCTGCTGTTTTGCGTCTGCTCATAGGAGAAATAGTACGTGCGATGATAATGTCCCTGGTGGTTGCATTTTTCTGTGGAGTTGGAGAAAGATTATAGATTATAGAATTGTCCTTAAGACTTGTCAAGCATCCAGACAGTGCAGAAACAGAAGCCAAGACTAGTTTTATTAGCCGGTATTATGCCTTCCACAGATGGAACCCACACTATTGGTTTGTTCAGTTATGAAAAGAAGAAAAGGTGGGTGGGAGTGGGGGGTGGCAGTCACATCAGTGACTGCTGAGGACAGCACAAAGGCTTTAAGTAGTAGATTTAAACACTTTTGTATGCGTGTGTGGTTTTCACAGCCAAGAGGACATTGTCTATGAAGAAAGAAAAAGTAGTCAAATTTGATGCAGGAGCAGTTTTTTTCTTTGTTTATTACTTGATGTAAAGTTTGTGACTGCATATGAGTTTTGATGGCATCCCGGGTGGAAAAAGGTTCCATTTGTAAGAGCTGTGATGTGACTGGTGCAGTGTGGCTCAGCAAAAGCCGGACCTCCTGCAGTGAAGCTTCAGCGGAGACGTAAAACATCACAGTTTATCAGGCCATTCTGAAATGGATCTGATGGTCTCACAAGTGCAGGGCATCATACTGATTTTCTAACCCATGAGTTCTAGTCGCTACTGCACGATTACATGAATACTCAGCACTCGTGGGCTGGACCATGCCCAGCTTTACACTTGGCTTACGTTGTCGTCCTGTGACTTTTATGACGGTGACAAAATCCATCCACAGACATATAAACCTGTCACATAAACCCATCAAAATAACCAGCCTCACCAGTTTGGTACTCCAGTTACAGTAATTGTCTGTTGGATAACATTTTGCCAAGGTGAAAGCAATCCCGTGTCTTAGAAAACCTCTACCAACTGCACACAAAGACCTATTTTCAATTTGTCTCTGTAATCTGTGAGTGACAGAACAGACACTTTTTAAAATCGATTAAGCATTTTACTGGAATTACATGCTTAAAATCTGCTTTCATACATTTTATGTAACTCAAATAATAGCATAAAATGCATTCTGAGGATTGCCAAACCTGGTGTGACCAACAACTCAATACTTTGTCTGAAAGCTTCCTGTGTAGACACAGACCCCCAGGAAAGCTGCTGGGCTTGAGTTCAACACATGACGCACGCATTGGCCCAAAAAAGCTTTTATCCTCTTTACAATCACTGGAAAGAGACACACTCTTAATTTTGAATACATTTTGGTATAGAGCTTTAAAAAATCAGCAAAAAGGTTTTTTTTTCCCCTTTTAAATCATTCATAACTTTAAATCTGTCAAGAAACGCTGTATCAACAAGTCAGTCAAGTCAGCTCTGCAGCAGGCATCTCTGTCATTGTTGCTGTCTACCAGCTCGACTGAGAAGAATGCAAGACAGAAAAAGCTAACCAAACAAAACATTTTTGTCATTTGTACCACTGAGAAGCTTTTATTCGAATCAATGAATAACGTGCCATGTTGTAATGAAATATCCAGTTTTCTTCAAAACATACATGCAGATGATAGATGAGAGCTGCCCACTTGCTGCCTCGGCTGCTCCTCCTGTTTTGACAGCTCGTATGCTTCTTTTTTATGGCCAGCAGAGGGCGACTCCTAAAGAGAGTAAATACACTGATCACTCATAACATTGTGAGCACTGACAGGTGGAGTAAGTGATACTGATGATCTCTTCATCGTTGCACCTGTTAGTGGGCGGGTTTTATTAGGGAGCAAGTGAACATTTTGACCTTAAACCTGATGTGTTAGAAGCAGGAAAAATGGACAAGCGTGAGGATTTGAGCGAGTTGACAGTTTGGGTCAGACCATCTACAAAACTGTAGTTCTTGTGGGGTGTTACTGGTCTGCAGTGGTCAACATCTGTCAAAGTGCTCCTGGGAAGGAACAGTGGCTGGCTCGCGTGGTCTGATCCAACAAACGAGCTACTGTAGCTCAAAATGCTGAAAAACTGAATGCTGGTTCTGATAGAAAGGCTGGACAGCTGCAGACCAGTCAGGGTACCCATGCTAACCCTTTTACACCACTGAAAATACAAAAAATACGCATGAGCATCAGAGCCATTGTTGCCAACTCCCCAGTAAGGAAAATCGCTATTGGCTGTCCTAAAAGTCACCAGAAGTCGCTAAATGACGTCATTGTCTAATTTGCATAATTGGTCATGCTAATGTAATAGTAACCTACATTGTAGGAGAAAAAAATAACATCGTGGAAGAGACATAAAGTGAGTAAAAAATGTCCTAAATGCATTTAGAATTTATTTAGAACTACAAATTAAATTTATTTTACCAATTATTGTTTTGTTAATGTCACAATTCCAACCCTACTCCTTTATCTGGCCTTGGACCGGCAAAAGTGACCCGAAATAGGCACTCTGGTGGAGTTACTTTGTGTCTGCGTGTTTATAAGTAGTTTTAAACCTTGTGATCCACAAAACAACATAACAGTAAAAGAAGAACTGACTGCGTTACAGTCAGTGCGGGAGCAGCGGCTTCGCTCATGCGCAATTCATTTGCAGTTTGGCCGCATAGGTGTGAGCATCTCCTGCCCTGATAGCAGCTGGGGGAGGACTATCCTCCGCCCGTGAGCGCTTTAGCTCGGGCGAGGTGCCCACTGCAGCACCAGCTGCTTGTTGAGAGTAAGAGCGATACGCGCTTTCACGTCTAAAAGTCGTCATAAATAAGTTTCCAATAAAACCAGAAAAAGTCGGCAGATTTGTCGCTAGTCGCTTTTTAGAAAAAAAAGACCAAGGAGGTCTGAAAACTCACTAAATATAGCGACAAAGTCGCTAAGTTGGAAACACTGATCAGAGCTGGACCAAGGAGCAATCGAAGAAGGTGGCCTGGCCTAATAAAAATTACAAGCTATTGGAGGCAGTGTTCAACTGGGAATCCTTGGGTCCTTCCATCCATGTGGATGTTACTTTGACACGTACCACCTAACTAAGCATTGTTGCAGACTATGTACACGTTTACTTTACCAAAATTCCCCAGATCTCAATCAAATCTAGCATCTGTAAGACAAACAAGTCTGATCCATAGAGGCCCCACCTCGCATCTTCTTGGTGTCAGATACCACAGCTCATCTTCAGGGGTCTAGAGGAGTCCAGGCCTGACTGGTTAGAGCTGTTTTTGGCAACTAAACAATATTAGACAGGTGGTCATGATGTTGAGCCTGATCGGTATAAGTAGCACTGGGTCCCTGTCTGTGACTTCACTAAACATGTTCCTGATGCGTTTATGGCCTGAATTGCTAGTTTGAAGACCTACTGAATTCAAGATAATTTATATCTAGTAAATTATGAGTCTCATTAGAGTGAAAAGTAAACAAAAAGCAGGATGCATTTTACTGTGTGACTCACAAGTTGCTGAGATGGACTAAGAAAACTTTTCTTACTAATTAATAATGTCATGATGGCCAGTTTCATCTGGTCTATACAGTCTATGTGTCTTAATGTGCCCCACATTAAGATTTTGAAGATTGTGAATTACATGACTGCAAACGATTGAGTAAAGTTATTAGAAAATAGATAACACAACCTTTAAGTCGTGTTATGTCCCGAGGCACCCTGACTGGCTTTTCTAAGGCAATGGACACTTTCCATGTTCAAAAAGGTGATGATGGAAAAGCATGCGTGCTTCCATGGTCCACACTCACTTGCTGCTTTGCCTGATTTTAACTTCAAGTATTTACCTATTAAAATGAAACACTGGCAATTCATAAAAGCTGCTGGGCTCCACCTTATTTTATAGCCTACATGCTGGTTTATGACATTTTTAGTATAGATTACACTGAGATGAACTATCAAGTCAAGCTACTTTGCATAGGAAGTCCGCAGACATATTTCCTATTGAAACAATCATGACGATAATCACAGATGTACCTCCAAGACTGCACTGCAGGCCCATTATAATGAACAAATGTTGGATTTTTCTGGGAGTTATCTGGATCTCTGAATGAACCCTTAAAATGTATCCAGTCACTTCTGGTCACTGGATTTCTGTAAATAGAATTTTATTCCATGCAGTTCTTCCAGCATTTCTCCTCGTTCTCTTTAAACAAACTGGATGATGCTGGTCAGCGGCGTCAGAACAATTTACAAGCAGTTCTGGACGCTTTCTGCTCGAAACGCAGACTCCTCTGCAGGGCAAGCGTGCATCTTTTTCATTGCATGTTCATTTAACCAGGCTTGATTTGTTTAGCTGAACAGCCAGCCAGACTGCCTATCTGCTCTGATTCAGTTGTTGATATGATGGCTGAGGTTACTGAGTTTAAGACGTTATTTTGGCTCAGCCTGTCGGCGCTGCCCGCCTGCTGAGAACCCGGCTAGGTAGCGCGTGGGCGTGTGTGCGAGCGTGTGTGCGTGGCCGCGTCTTTGTGTGTGACTTTGCACGAGTGCGTGCGCGCGTCTCACCAGTATTTGTCTGCGTCGCGTGCGCGTTCCTTATTCGTGTGCGTGGGCGTATGCGTGGGCAGAGCGTTAAAGCTGACAGGGAGCAGGCAACCTGAGGACATATTTATAAGGTTTCTCTCTGTCGACGCTAACCACTGAATATTAACCTGGTGCTCTCTCAGCACCTTAAGCGGCAAAACACACAGAGCCCACATTTTCAAATTTTCCTTCTCATCTGAGTAATGCACTGATAAGTCTGTTATAAAGGAGGATTGCAGAGAGAAAATGGGAGGAGGGCGAGGTCAGACTGCGCTATTATTGCTGTCAGGTGATTTCATCATGATAAAGATATCATCCATCTTGTATCTAAATGGATGTAGATCCATGTAAGCCCTAATACGCGTTAGCTCAAGGCTTCATAATGTGCTGCACGAGGCTATAAACTCAGCAGTGCTCGGCCTGTCAACTAATTCCATCTGATGTGTGTCAAAACGTACTCGCGCTAAATGATTACACAGTAAAAAGTGACGTTTTTGAACACTGACTGACACAGATCAGTCATTTGGAAAACTAAAAGGACAAAACACATATTTTCAGCCTCCTTAGAGGAAAAGAGCAGATGAGGAATTAGGTATACAAAGGGAAATTTGCGATGCCTGGACGCAGCACGTAGTGTTGAGTGAACACGGGTTATGTTGCTACTTTGTAATTCTCAGCAGAGACGGGGAGGAAAGAAATGACAGATTGCACCTGCATGCTGGTTAGGCATTAGTGAAACGGTTGAAAAAGACAAAATTGAAGGTTTGGCTTGTGTAACATTTTCCCTCCAAAGGGATCCTGTTCTTATGCTCCATTTACTGCCAGCCTGAGAAAACGAATACAAACCAGCTCTAACGCTGCCAGGAAAACGCTTCGACGTTAGTCTCAAGTCTAAGCAATGCATACTATAATTATCAAGGTGCTAACGCAACTTTGTGCTGCGATCAGTCTGATTCGACTCACATATCACAGCTTACGTTCATCTTTAAGAACAAAGGGTTCAGATAAATGGATGTGTGTGTCGCATCGTTTGTCTCAGAATGAAACAGTCTGCTTAACTAGGTAGGCCTTTACATGGCGAACAGCCTGTTTTCTTTCCATTCGTCAGTTCTAATCCAATCATAAACCAGCACCATGCTTCACTGTCCCTTTGTCCTGAATTTATGGAACCTGTAATTATAACTGGGACTTCACTACCTTTCAGAGGAAATAGCTGTAATATTCATACCAAAGGTTGTTATTTAAAGTGAAGCCATACAAATTATCAACAGTATCATCAGTTTTTGCTGTTAGATGTTTCTTTGATAAGGCGCCTCAACAATCCATCAAAAAAATGTGCACTGTAAATGGTTTTCCACGGAAATTGTGCCTTGAAGGAACAATTTGTAAGACATTCTTTATGAGAGCGAATTTCTAAAATATGACTCTGCATGTAAAACAAGAACATGGACATATACAGATGGGGACAGAATTAGTTTCCCATTTGCTGTTTATCAGAGAAAAGACGTTTTAACACAGCTTTTATTCTGGATGCTTACATTATTTTACAGAAAGCAAAAACTACCAGGGTCAAAATTGTTAGTGCCCTGATGCTTACCATCAGTTGTGTGTTGTTTCTGCTGGATGAAAGCATGCAGTTGTTTGTTGAAGTTTGCAGCAAGTCTCACACACGTCTCCTGAGAAATCTCAACGCATTCTTCTTTGGAGAATCTCTCAAGCTCCTCCATATTTGATGGTCTTCTGGTGTGGTCCATGGTCTTCAGTTCACCCCACAGGTTTTCAATGGAATTCAAGTCGGGGCTTTATCTGACTTTTCACAATTCCTTTCACCTTGACAAGTTGTGCAGTGGGGACCAGTGCATAATATTCCCCCCACCGTGTTACACCATGGGGACGGAGTTCTTTGGCTTCCTTCTTTCTCCAAACATGAGAAGAATCTCCTGTAACCAAAGCATAAACTTTCTCCAGGTTGTTCTCTCCTGCAGAAGCGGAGTTTTTCTTGGTCTGCATCCTCACAGTCCATTCCTGTGCAAGCACCAGTGATTGTCTTCTATGAGACTACAATTTCAACTTACGATCTCTTAAAACTACATCTGGTTTGGGGAAGTAAAAAACATTAAATGCACTACAAAAGAATTCATTATATATATAATGTATGTGGATAGGCAAAGGCTGGATTACAGCTTAAGAAGGAATCCCAGCCCAAGTTTAATGAAATGCCTGCGATCTGTCCATCCATCTCAGTGTTATAGCTAAACTCAGTTATTTGGCAAAGCTCAGTTTCCTTTGTGCTTATTTGACAGACTTTGGTTGCTTTGGAAATTTTGACTTAAATAAATGATATTGTCTGTAATATATGAAAAGGAATTTCAGCTACTACAGAGTTGGCACCAGAACATATGGACATCAGCCCACTTTAACAAGACGGCATTTGGCTCAACTCACTTTGCTTTTTCATTAAAAAAAAAGTACATTTATGTGCAGAGTTGCACTTGAAGTCACACATAGTGTGTCCAGAAAACAGGCAATAAACTGTGGACGGTTTACCACAAGGCTAAATGTATATTTAAAACAGCACTGCAAGAGGCAATCTTGTATAATTACACAACAAATTAATGCAGCGCCTGCATTAAACCACACCATGAACCGATATGCATAATTATTTGAGTGAGATCACGCTTTTAAAACTTGATGCACAAATTGATGTCTTACGTGTTGGAATATGAGGGTTGCTTCCCAAGATTTCGTAGACCTGTCTTCTTCGAAATTAGCGTCTTCTATTAGCCGAATAATTCATGTAAGCTTGGTTGTTATGGCAATGACTTATCACCAATTTGGGTGATCTTTCTTTTTCGTTACCAAAGTGTTTGATTTAATTTTACTTACAATTATAAAACTGTGTGAGGACAATTCAGCTGAAGGGGCACAGTGACCTTGTCTTACTGGCTTGGACCTGCCACTGAGCTAACAGTCATGGCACCTTGGATGTGAATGCTTCTTTCACCTTAGGAAGACTCCACAGAGCTGGAATTTCTTAAACAATATAAAACACAGTATAACAATTAAAAACGATGATGTTCGCTGAATGTAACATCATCAGACAGACAGTTGCTGTCCTGTGGGGTAGACACCGTTTACACTTAAGCTGAATGCAGTCTTACAGGTTTTTTTGTTGACCTTCAAAGAGCATCTGACGCATCATTTGCTAAGAGTACAATGGAAGGAGCATGACACATGCTTTCTGCACTGTTTGCTAAGAAGCAAAGATCTGTTCCAGCACTCCTTTATTCACGTTTGGATGCTCACGTAAAGTCTCCCCACAGCCAGGCCAGCAGGAGGCCCCGAGACAAAGTAGTAGAGAGAGTTAAAAACATACTGTAACTTGGATCCCATACAATGTGACTGCATCTCCCCGAGGTGCACACACCTCAAAACACACACACACACACACACGAGCAGTAGTGATGCACTGTCTGGACTGCAGAAAGGAGACAGCCTGAAGGTCTCTCTCTACATCTCTCCCTCTGTCACCGTTTCTGTCTCTCTCCTTCACTATGACTGTCAATTGTGCCAAGTCAGCACATCTTAGACGTGCTTAATTATCCTGGTAGAGCCAGCGAAGTGAGGAGATGGTGAGAGAGAGATGGGAGGGGGTGGAAACAGTGAGGGGAAAAGAAAGAGAGGAGAAGGTGAGACGAGAGGAGCAGGAGTCAAATGGAGGCTATGGGACAAAAGGAGGGATGGGGTGGGGGGTAAAGCAGAGTGATGGCAGGTACGAAAGATGCCCCGATCCTTCACGACTCGCAGACGCATCTGCAACACATTTATTACCTTACTGCGCTGCAAAGCTACTGCTTGGCTCACACCGAGGATGCGGCCTGGAGGGGAGAGAGAGGGCAAAAAAAGACTGAAATACGGAGAGTGATGGAGGCCGAGGGGACATTAAACAGTCTGACACAGACAATTCGCAGTTACCATGGAGAATGCAGAGCCCAGTACCTGACTAATCTGCAGTGTGTAGCAGTATTTTGATGAGCAGCGTGCATTACGCTCAAAGTTATAAAAAAAAACAAAACGTAAACATTAAAGACACGAAAAGCACAATAATATATCTGCAAATCAGTTTCCACTTACAGTAATGTGCACAAAAATCTTTAGTGGCTCCAGGTATGAGAAATGACCCCAGCATTAGGCTTGGTGTCTGTATGCTTGTGTATGTATGACATAAATGGAAATTTGCAATGTAACTGAAGGTACAGAGTTTTAAGACCGGGGTTCATGAATATCTGTTGGATTATGTTTAGTGTTGGAGCAAAGGGAAGTATGATAACCATGTACTAAAAATGTCTTTGATATGAAGACAGTACATGTGTTAATATCATAAATAACCGTGTAATTGTTCTTTTTGTATGCTTTTGTTCTTGTATGCTTGCAGATTTTCTTGACAGGTCCGTGCATTTGTAGTTTTCGATGAATTACCAACAAAGTTCTGTGTTAATATGACTAATAGCTAGAGCAGGGCGACATGGCCAAAAATATTTATCACTATATCGATTTGAAAACTTGCTGACGATATAATTGATGCGAGACAAAATGCAACTCCACAACTTTGCTAGCGCAAAAAACACCCATCCATTTATTTTCATTTAAACAAGCAGCTGTTTTATGTGCATTAAACCTATATAAAAATTTAACAGTGGAAATGGAAATTCCTTGCTGAACCAAAAGGCATTTCCAGTAGAAATGGGCTGACATATCCTGAGCATAACCATGTATAATATCCACTGAAGTTAAAAAGAGGTGCTTTACAATATTAAACTGCAGTGTGCCAAATGAAAAAGTCAAACACTATTTTTCAGACCATAAGGTGCACGGGATTATAAGACACATTAAGCAAAACAAAGCAGTCAGATAAATCAAACTTTATTCAACTTATTCTTCTTGCATTCCTCCACTTCTGTACCATTGATTCATTAATGCTGTATTCTATCACAGCTGCTCTATTCCCATGTTGTTGCAGTATATTAATGACTAAACTCATATTGTGGATGGATTATCTCAGTTGTTCTCCTGACTGAAGTTTGGTTTACAGCATCCTGCCATGCGATTGCATTTGTCTCTAACCATCAGGAACCTTCACGTTAACTTTTATCGAGTGGAAAAGTGTTAGCGTTCATCCTGCAGCTTTACTGTTTATGTTATGCTAACATAGCTGTGTCGCTAGTGATCACGTAGCACATCATTATAAACCAGCTAGCCCAACTTCAGTAACTTTACAAACGTCACTGCTGTTTAGTTTCCTGTCTTCATTTATGTTGGAAGTGATAGCAGAGCTGTACGTTTGAATTTTTTCAGAAATCTCTCAGTCAGAACAAGTGAAACTAGCGAGCTAACTTCTGCTAGCTTCCTGCTAACTTCTAACTCCGTTAAATGTAATAAATTCTGTTTTCATGGATGCCTGGATGTTAAACTTCATAGTTACACCTGGTAAAGCAGCAATTCTGATCGTTTTATTAAAGATGAAAGAATTTAGACAGTTTTTAACTCTCAGTGACGCTGCAGTGTTCGTTTGACTTTGGGACCTGAAAGATCTGACGGACAAACACCAAACCAGTTCCAGTGGCACCATTTTTACAAACCTATTCTGGTTCATCCATTTCACTCAACGATCCGCTTTCTCCATTCTCATTCTCCGTTGCCGCCATGCTTTTTCAGCCATGTGCGTATGAAAACAAAGGCACTGCGCATGCGCGTTTTACCCATATTCTATCGCGATATTTCATTTTGTTATCGTTGCCTAACATCGTACCGGTATTACCGTGAACGGTATAATATGGCCCAGCCCTACTAATAGCAATATCACTATTATTGTTTTTGTAACCTTTTACAGCTTTAATACTAATGTCCATCCAAGCGAGCCAGTGTGTTGGACTTTTGTGGGCTTTAGGATTTGTCTCAGCTTTTTGCAGATGATGTGGTTGTGTTGGCTTTATCAGGTGGTGACCTCAAACTTGCACTGGAGCAGTTTATGGCTGAGAGTGAAGAGGCCAAAATGAAAACTTGGCACCTCCAAGTCCGAGAGTGGAAAAGGGTGTAGTCCCCACAATGAGTCTAAAACAAGTTACTGCCCTAAGTTTAGGAGTTTAAGTATCTTGGGGTCTTGTTCACAAGTGAGGGAAGAGCAGACGGTGAGATTAATTCAGTTCAGTTTTGTGTATATGGCGCCAAATCACAACAACAGTTGCTTCAAGGTGCTTTATATCCTAAGTTAAAGTCCCTACAATCATAGAAGCAGATTGGGGCAGAATCTATATTCATCCTTTGTGGTGAAGAGTGAAGCTGTCCATTTATCGGTCATTCTACGTTCCTACCCTGACCTATGTAGAGAAAGTTCAGTCAACCAAGAGGGGAAAGGAGCCAGCTGACATTGTTCGGGCATCTTACATCCCTTTCGGGCATCTTGCATCCCTCATGAAGACTTCTTGGGCAAGATGTTTCCAGTATTTTCTACCAAGAAGAAGCCTCCAGGACTCACTGAAGGTGTTTATCTCAGCTGGCTTAGGAATGACTCAGTGTCTCACCAGATTAGCTGAGGGAATTGTAGGTTTCTCTGCTTAGACAGCTGCCCCCATGACCCTCACTTAGTGACTTTGGCTACGTTCACACTGCAGGCGAAAGTGCATCAAATCCAATTTTTTTGACCCTATGCGACCCATATCCGATCATGGTATGACAGTGTGAACGGCACAAATCTGATATTTTCAAATCCAATCTGGGTCACCTTCGTACGTGGTACTGAATCCGATACGTATCTGATGTTTTAGAAAGCGACTGCTGTGTGAATGGTCACGTTGCATTAAATCCGTCTTTTACGTCACTGACACAAGACAGACGCCAATTATCAGCGTCGGAGAAGCGCCCAAGAAGACATCGTGAACGCTTCCTGGCCATCCAGTGTAGATGTCAGTGAAACTGTTCGGAAGACAATGTTGGAGAAACGTGAACATTTTATTTGTACTGTATAATCTGCAGATTCTGACAGAAATCTGCAACTGTCCTTTGAAGCACCGCTTCTCTCTAGAACAGCAATAAGGATAATTATTAGGTTATCTACATTATTATGTAAATAACAAAATAACTTAAAGCAAAAATTGGGAAACGTGAAGTCCGAAGTCTTTATATTAAGGGCCATCAGTCAAACAATACTGTTTGCTCTGGGTCTAAACACAGCGAGTTGTGTGTGACGTCTTCTTTTGCGCATGCGGGCCGCTTTGAGCGTTCACACTAGAGCACGTTTGCTGTCACATTTTATTTGTAGTGTGAACAAGCAGACAAAAAAATCGGATTTGAGCATTAAGACCTGCAGTGTGAACGTAGCATTTGTTCCCTGGTAATCCTGTAACGCCCTGTTATGATGACTCTGGTACTCTTTGATTATTCTCCAGATGAGGAGAGAACCATTAGCCTCCCTAATGCTAATGGTCAGTTCTGTGTTCTCTTTGCTGTTTAACAACCTGCAGTCGTTTGTTGTAGTTTTTAACAAGATTTTCAGTTGGATTTAAGTCAGGGCTTTGTCCCCTGTCTTCCTGTGCAAACTGGAAGATACTGTTGTGTTGATCCTGATAATTTTTTGTTATTTCTGAAATAATTCAGTTATTGTGTGCAAATAGAAATAATGTATTCTTTCTAAAGAAAACTAGTATGTTTAGAAATGCTTTTGCAAAAACAGATACTCGTTTTTTAATATTAGATGTTTATTAAATATAATCTATAGCCATGTCAAAGGTAATGCATTGGAAACTGTTATTTCGCTTGATGCTGAGAAAGCGTTTGATCGGGTGAGATGGGACTTTCTTTTCCATACGCTTGAAAAATTTGGCCTCAGGAGTAATTTTGTATCCTGGATAAAAGTATTGTACTGTGACCCTGTAGCGGCCATTCGGACCAACAATAGTCTGTCCCCCTTTTTTCAGCTTCAGTGTGGCACACGACAGGGGTGCCCTTTGTCACCTCTCCTTTTTGCCATCGCAATTGAACCGCTAGCTATTGCTCTGAGACACTGTGTTGAGGTTGAGGGAATACGTCGTGGGGATATCGAGCATAAAGTCTCTCTTTATGCCGACGACATGCTCTTGTTTATTTCCAACCCTTCAAATAGCCTCCCCAAACTTTTAGATGAACTTAAGGAATTCGGGACAATTTCCGGATATGAGGTGAATTTCGGGAAAAGCGAGGCAATGCCTTTAGGTACAATGACCGGGAAACTTTAGTCTATTTTAGCACCTTTCAAACTCAGCTATAACAAGTTCAAATACTTGGGCATTTGGATTACGCAGAACCATAGAGACTTGTATAAAACTAATTATCTTCCTTTATTGTCTAAGCTAAAAGAGGATTTTGGAAAGTGGGAGTCCTTGCCTCTTTCGCTGGGTGGTAGATTAAATATCATTAAGATGACTATATTTCCTAAATTTCTATATCTTTTTCAGTGTCTTCCAATTTTTTTAACTAAGTCATTTTTTAATGATCTAAACAGTCAAATCTCCTCCTTCATTTGGAACAAAAAACCACCTAGGCTGAAACAGAGTGTATTACAAAGACCGCGGAGTGCAGGAGGCTTAGCACTCCCAAAATTTTTTGTTTTATTACTGGGCAGCTAATATAAGGGCATTATTGTACTGGATAAAAGACCATGATAATTTATCATCATCATGGGTAACACTGGAGCAGCTGTCGGTGAGTCAATCCTCCCTGATGTCTTTGCTGTGTGCCAGATTACCTCTGGCGAGACCGATCTCCAGCTTCACCACGAATCCTCACTGAAATTATGGTATCAGCTCAGAAGGCACTTTAACCCATTGCCCATATACAGGTGGAAGTGGCTCTTTCCATTTCAATAATATCATTCTACGGGCCAAAAGAGTGCAAAAGGCCAAAAGATCAGAGTGTGATTTGGAAAGACAAAAATATGTTGGACATGGTTTCAAATATGCTTTCCCAAAAGCTACCCAGTTTTGGACATGCCCAGAACATGTGAAATAGGGAAGCAGGCTCTCGTTTGCACCGGTCACATGTGGGGCAAACCCACCCTTGATTTTGTTCAGTCTAGTTTTAGACCAATGGAAACGGTGAACCACTTTGAACTGTATCACCACATGTTTAAGGCAAATAGATGACGAAGAAATTCTATTGATTATCTTATGCCAAGTCCCATCTGCAATCCGTTGGCCAAGATCACTTACCCATCGTTCCCTAAGTGATTGCAATGTGGACGGCCTAAAATTACTTAACAGCTCATAAACATCACTTATAACCCGCTTGGCATTTGGTTTAAAATCAAAAATATCATCCAAAAGGGATGGAGGTGGACAGGACGGAAAGCAGTCAGTATTAGAAGCAACAAAATTCCTGAGTTGTAGATACCTGAAAAAGTGTGACTGAGGGATCTTGAACTTGTTCACCAGCTGTTCAAATGAGGAAAAGATATTGTCCGTGAAAAGAGCAGTCATTGATGTTATTCCAAGCTTTGTCCGTATGTTAAATGCCTTGTCCGTTAAGGATGGGGAGAACATGCAATGTCTATGCGGTGGTGCATTAAGAGAGAGTTCAGTCTGTTTAAGGATGTCATGTACTATACTCAGCTGGAAAAGAGCCGCTACACTGTAAAAGGTTCGGTTCGGAGGTTTTATGACACATGGCAACCTTTTCTTACTTGCTTTGAAAGATTAAGTCCAGATACTATCGCTTAATGTGCGTGTGAGTGTTTGTTTGTTTTTTTCCCTTGCTGTTGTTCATTTATGTTATTATTCACTTTGTATCTGTAATTTAATTTAATTTTATCTCTTCTTTCCTCTCTGGCTGGGTTTTGGTTACACTGTTCTGGATGGGTGTGTGTGTGTGTGGGGGGGGGGGGGGGGCAGACTGTTTGTTAATATTGCCGTAATTCTTGTTGGAAGCAATTCTTTGTTCAATAAAAAGACCTTGATCAAAAAAAAGAAAAGAAATGCTTTTGTAAAAATCCCTTGCTTTGTAAATTTTGACAAAAACTTTAAATTTCATAGAGGGCTAATAATTCTGTCCTGATATGTGAGTATATCAGTGTTAAATCTTATACCAGTGTATCCCAACATTTGTCAAGCCAGCAAGTCTAGACTGTAGGTGTGGGCTGAGTGATAGTCCCTCTTTGAGCTCCTTTGAAACCTTTAGGATCACATTTAATTGACTCCAGGCCGATGTGACATGATAAAAGACACAGAACGAGTCCTGGCGAGAGTGGGGTAATGTAAAAATGTTCTTGTTCCACTTCCACTGAAATATCATTTTACCGTACCGACATTAATGTCAGCACTTCATTGGAATGATAAAATGGCTCTATATAATCAGTTTTCCCCACATAGAAAATCAATAATGGGAGACTTGCAGCCAGTCTGGGGAGATGGTGAAAGACTTGAGCATTAAAAGTGGAGAACATTGAAGGGCCCATGCTTCCTTTAATGGCCCCGCTTACTGCCTTCATACAAATTGTACTGCATTAGTGTAACACAGCGTTTCAGTCTATAAACACATTTTTTAACGCTTTACAATGTTGCTGATCTGAGTGAAGCGACTGTGGGTACAGCAGCCCACTGACTGTAGTTTACTGCGACACGTAGCAACACGCTCATCCAAACAGACGCCCAAGGACACTATAGTCACGCGTAGAAACGCAAAGAGACACACTGACACTGCTAAAAACGGATATCCGGCCCCCAGTCTGTCACCTGCGAGCAGCGACTACAACGCTTTGTTATATCACAGGCACAGACACACACACATGCAGACACACTCATCAAAGTGCAATTCACAGCACACATTTTCAGTCAGAGTCTGCATGAGCAGTTTTCTTCCCCACTGCGGGATTTGGTTTCTGCTTGTTAGAGAACAGTGCGGGAGTTGAAAGTTACAGGAAATAGTCTGACACAAAACAAAAAAGAAAGCTTCTTTCTCTCAGCCATAATTTCTTCCAACAGAAAGATTCCCTTTCAGACCTTTCGATGGGAAACGTTAAAGTTGCGCGGAGACTCAACCAGCTGGAAGTCAATATCACACATCCTGTAATACTCTGCTGGTGTCATAATAGAGAGGTCGGATTAGTTTGCCATTTGTTGTATTTTTACTCTTCCTCTCATACCACCTGATAATCCTCCTCTTCCTACCTTTCCATCTCCTACTCCTGATGATGCCATTATTATCACCTTCCTCCTCGAGGCTCTCATTGCTCACAATCTTTTCATCATCTTCACCATCCTCCTTTGTATCTTCGTCCTCATCCTCGCTACACTACTTCCCTTTTTTTTCCCCCTTCTTGTGCATCGTTGCTCCTACCATCTGTCCTGTTTTCTTACTTTGGCCTCACTCACTTCCTCCTCTTCGTTACTACGGAAAAAGACTGTTTTCATGTTCGCTCTCTGTCGAGACAGACAGGCAGACGGATCAGCAGACCGACGGACATCAAAGGAGTTGATGAACGTTGTGCCTGTACTTCACCCACACAGGTGTTCTCTGTCATCAAGCCTTCCTTATTTAAAGAAAAAGAAAGATTGTCGCTGTAATAGTGTAACGTGCTTATTCTTTTCAACAAAGAGCAGAGGGACATGCATTCACTCCAACCATGAATCTGGTTCAGCCTCAATAGCGTGTAATATCACAAGCTTCTCTCTCCCTGACATTCCCTTGTTCACCTGATGATTAAGAAGAAAAACGGCTCCATATATTTATTTAATATTTAAGTTGCAAGAGAGACAATGAAATAATTAAATCAGTTATAAAAAAAAAAAGTAACAAAGGATTTGTACAGTCGTGAAAAAGAAAGTTTTCACAGAGCCGCCTGTGAAAGTACACCCTTCCATAGAGATAATGAGGGTAACTAGCAGCCAGGTGCTGTTAATCAGATACACTTAATAATTGATCATCAGCAACTGTGTGTTTGCTGCTTTGGAGCTTTCAGGTGTGTGTTAACACAGTACCTGTGAACAATTCAATTCAATTCAATTCAATTCAATTTTATTTATATAGCGCCAAATCACAACAAAAGTCGCCTCAAGGCGCTTCATAGATACAGAGAAAAACCCAACAATCATATGACCCCCTATGAGCAAGCACTTTGGCGACAGTGGGAAGGAAAAACTTTTAACAGGAAGAAACCTCCAGCAGAACCAGGCTCAGGGAGGGGCGGGGCCATCTGCTGCGACCGGTTGGGGTGAGAGAAGGAAGACAGGATAAAAGACATGCTGTGGAAGAGAGACAGAGGTTAATAACAGATATGATTCAATACAGAGAGGTCTATTAATACATAGTGAGTGAGAAAGGTGACTGGAAAGGAAAAACTCAATGCATCATGGGAATCCCCCGGCAGCCTACATCTATTGCAGCATAACTAAGGGAGGATTCAGGGTCACCTGGTCCAGCCCTAACTATATGCTTTAGCATTGTCCAATGTCCTGTGGACAGAGAAGACCAAAGTTGAGGTGTTTAGCTGTGATGTACAGCACCATGTTTGGCTATAAGTAAACAGCATATCAGCACGAAAACCTCATATCAACTGTCAAGCATGGTGGAGGAAGTGTGATGATTTGGGCTTGTTTGGCAGTATAAGGACCAGAGCACCTGTTAACCAACGTATTCTAGAGGTAAATCTGAGGCTATTTGTCCAACAGTGAAGTCTTGGCTGAAAGTGTGTCTTATCACAGGACGATGATCCAAAAGAACCATGAAGAAAAGAATCGTGCTGATGCAATAGTCCAGACCTCAATCTAACTGAAATCCTATGGAGCTGTACATAAACAAATGCCGATAAAATGAAGCAACGCTTTAAGGTAGTCCTGTGAAAGCTTCCTTTTTTGCATGACTGTACGTTTGACAGCTTATGATTTGCAACAGTGATTTGCTACAGCTCAGAAAGCAAAGCTTCGCTGCTGTCACGTCTGCTGCGGCAGACGGTGGAGAGTGGGTGTGGACCCCAATGCAGACTGCGAAGACTGAACAGAACTTAGACTGAGAGCGAGCCTTTATTTGGGGCTGAACAAAAATTTGATTAAAGAGATTGAACTCAATACCCAGCCCTAGGACTAAATACACAAAGGATAACGAGGGAAATAGAGCTGGAACTAATCTGACACACAAAAATGGGGAAGAAGCAAAACTTAACACACTAAACACAGGACAAGGGACTATCAAAATAAAACAGGAAACATGAGACACACGCTAAGACGCAGGGACCGGGGAAGAAACCAACATGAGAAGGGAAACACAGAAAACAGACACAGGAGATAAACGAACATAAAGACAAGGGAGACGTGGAATACAGGGGAGGCCCAGCACCAAAACCTAAAGACTAGAAACTACAAAATATAACAAGAGAATTACTAAAGAAATTAGAAATATAAATGACTACACCATGAGAAACACATAAACACTGGGTCCCCAAGCCATAGTCATTGTCAGGTAAACAGTAAAAATAAAACATTAATATAATTCTAGGAGGTTGGGTAATGCTCCATTGTGTTGTAGCACAAGGTGAGTCAGGTTTCAGCTCCTTTACCACATGGAGCTGAGTTGGTTTGTCTTGTACACTTTGCACAAACATACTGACCCCATTCAAAGCAGGTGCATGTCTGGCTGTCCGACCCTGAACTTTGCTCTCATTTCGCAGCTCCTCAAGTGAGATTCAGATTGATTTATTTTATTGCTTTCTTTTATTTCTGGACTAATCTCAGTGCTGAAATGTCGAGAAAATTGTAGCTTTCTGTGAGCGAAGCAAGCCCATGACCTTCTGTATTTTTCACTGACGTCCCATCCAGGGACAGAAAAAAACAAACCTTAGTCTGGACCCTTACTTTTGTTGCCTCTGGGCTTAGTTACAGCCAGCCTTGAAATCGTTTCATATAAATCATGGAAAAGTATAAAGGCTGCAAATGTCACAGAAACAGTGATAAATAAGTCTTTGTAAATATAAAGACAAACTGATTATTAATGTGCAGATAAATAAATAATAAAATAATATCATTAATTATATAATTAGAAATTAATTATTGACTTTATTTATATTTATATACCATTTATTATTTATATTTACGAGAGACAGTGACCAAATAATAAAATTTTAAATGCATGATCGAAACCTATGTTCTCATTGCCGTTTATTAGTTTTTATTTTAAAATTCCAGTGTCTTTATGATTGCATTATCTGTTTTCCAACAGATGACTAAAGTTACTAGCTGATTAATTTTCACTATTTATGAACAGAATATTTGATTTGTTTTTATAATTCCTCTGTTTACTTAATGGAGAGCAAATGATAAGCTGTTCATTATTAATGAATGAGATGATTTATGGTTAATACACCTGGATATTAGAGGTGGGACTCACCATACATCCCACGATACGATATTATCACAATACTTAACGCACGATACGATATTATTGCAATTTTTTAAAATATTTTGCGATATTCAGATTCTGTACATAAAGGTAAACTTTATCAATATTCATTTTATCTAATAACAAAGTCTCACACTCAGTCTTTCTCTCATTTCAGTTTTATTGTTGACAAACTGAACGGTTTGTATTACAGTCTAGTCCAACTTAACTGAATGCAACCATCTGGTACAATTATAGCTATTCTGAACTATGCAGTTTATGAAAACTATGCAGCCCCTTCAGCAACTGAAGAATTTGAAATTAAATTAAAACAAAATATAATTTTCTGAAGTCAGAGCATGTTCCAGTCCACAAAAACTTTTTTTGTAACAAAATATCGATTTCTGCTGTCCCTGTATCGATACATTATTAGCAAACAAAATATCACGATACTACACAGTATCGATTTTTTCCCCCACCCCTACTGCACTCTGAGTACAGCTTTGAACTGTGAACTGAGCCACATAGAGCTGAAGCACTGAACGCAGCAGCAAAGTGTCTTGACAGTGCTAACCTCTGAGAGAACAGAGAGCCACGTGGCCAAGAACAAAGGATGCTTTCATGTTAACTGTGTCACATCCAGGCTTGCCAACTTTCAACACCCAGCTGAAGTGAGATTCTGATCTTTTTTTCATTTCAGTGCCGAAAAGTGGAGAAAATTGTAGTTTTCTGTGAGCGGGGAAGGGCTATGACCTTTACTGTATTTTTCCATCGAGGACTGGTATCTTCTTATTTGTCAACCCTCGATGTAGGCCAGCTGAGATTTTTAATAATTGCTGGAACCACAGAAACACCTGCAATGAAAGTGGCATTACAGGTCATCCTCCTTTTTAGCCTGTTTGTTTATTGTGGGTGAACTATTAGCACTAGTAAGCTAACATTTGCTTTTTACCACTAATCATCCATATCATTACAATTCCTCAAGGGGTAACTTGAATGCATATAATTCCTGGTGAATCTACTTCATAGCAGACCAAAGCATAGAATTAATAATCTCCTGTTAAAAGGGAGTTTTTCCTTCCCACTGTCGCCAAAGTGCTTGCTTATAGGGGGTCATATGATTTAGGGGTTTTTCTCTGTATGCATTATTTTAGGGTCTACCTTAAAATATAAACCACCTTGAGGTGACCGTTGTTGTGATTTGGTGCTGTTTAAATAAATTTTTATTTCATTGAATAAAGCAACCTTGAGGAGACAACAGTCCATTTCATTTTTCAGGGCTGCCAAATCAAATTCAAGACCTCCTGAAAATGATTTTTAAAAGATACTGACCCACATTGACATCCAACAATATGAACTTTATTGTATTTGCTCTAAGAATTGTCACTGAAAACTAAAACTTAACTTTACTTTGTCTGATTTGGATCAACTTTAGACCAAGGTTTAGGTCTGTTTTAGAACACATAGCCCTATTACAGCCATGAAAATAGCGTCACATCCAAAGAAACTCTTTGAAAAGACTTTGAAAATGCAACTTTTAGCAGCATTGAGATTTGGGTGAAAAGTGAAAGGTAAAAATTTGCCGTTCCTTGACATCAAAAGTCATCAAGAGAAAGATGTCTTTTATGCCTGAAAACGGTGAGAAGTTACCTTTTCAGATTGTTGAAAAGGTGACTTTAAAAAGAGGTTCCCTTGCCTGCTCAAAGCGCTTTGAGTGGACAGTAATACTAAGAAGGGAATGCGACTCCTTTACATTTGAATTTGGTTGAAAAATGAAATGTGAATAAATGGGGTTTTTTGTATTATGAAAAGAACTTGAATTCAGCCAAATTTCTGATTACTTACTGAGCAGTTTTTCGTTAATGTGACGTGTGGAAGACATAATGGTGCTTAATTGATACATAACCATCGAGGCAGCAAAGCTTTAAATTTAGTAGGTGTCTAGGTCAAACCTAGCTTTCCCCCCCGATTTACTCATAAGAAGAAGGTGCAGAGTTGCTCTTGGCTTCTTCCCACAGTCTCTATGTCTTTAAATTGTCTATAGTTGGAGTGTGAATGTTTGCGTTTTCCTGTGATAGACTGGTACTGTAGTACCAGTTAGTGCGCACTAACCCTAGCACAATGACAGCTGGAGTAGACTCCAGACCTTGGGTTATTAAAAGGAGACATTTTTACTCTTTTTAGTTGTGAAGTTTGTTTGTAATGTAGCTGATTTAGCAAATTTTCAAGATGGCACCAGTGTGTGTGGCTGCTCATCTGTCACTCCCAAGTTTGTGTCTGTTTATATTATTTCTGACCCATGTCGTTCACAAAACAAGGCTGAGGTGTGATCACCAGACACTTCTGGACCTCCAACCTTTGGTACAAAATATTGTGTGGTTTGGCGCTGATAGGCAGCAACGCTTGCCCCCAGTTGTATTGGAAATCCTGGGTTACCTGTACTGGGTTCCCACGCTGCCTTCCAGGCGAAAGCATCATCGTCGCCGGGGCAAACAAAGCGATCGGCTGGTGAAGCTGAAGGTTTCCTTGAGGAATCTACTGTTTTCCGACCAGCGCATGGGTTGTTCCCAAGATTGTTTGGGAAGCCAAGATGAGCAATACCAGGACACAAAACTGAGGCTCTCTTGGGACTCTACAACCACCAGATGCTTTTATAAATGGAAATATAGAGAGTTTACAACAAGGAGCAAACCACTGGTTTGAACAAGATTAAACAGAAAACATTTAAAAGAACTGCACAGGTTTGAAGAACCACGATTAAATTATACCAGAATATTCAGTACGTGAAGCATACCACATCATCTGTCAAACATAGTCGAGGCAGTTCTATGACATGGACATGTATGGCTGCCAGTGGAATGAGGCCACTGGTGTTTATTGATGACATGACTGCTGATAGTCAGGATCATTTGTAAAGTGTACAAAGCTGTGGTCTCTGCTCAGAGTCAGGAAAACGCTGCGAAACTAATCACACAGTTCTTCACAGTGCAAATGGATAATGACCCAAAGATAATGGTAAAAGCAACAAAGAGCTCCTCAAGGCAAGAAATGTGATATTCTTTAGTGGCCAAGTCAGTCCAGCTGATCTCAGCCTAGAAGTGCAAAAAGGAGCAACTGGAGGTAGCTGCAGTAAAGGGAGGAAGCACAGCATGCGGCGATGCCCATGGGTTCTAGACTTCAGGCAGTCACCAACTCCACGATATTTTTATTCTAGTTTTAAAAACAATCCCCATATATGTTTTTTTTATTATTACTTGTAAGTATCTGAAATTGGGGACTGTGTATAAAAAAGCCTAATCAGTTACTGCAAAACTTCAGTCAACTGTCCATTTCATTTTGAGCCCCTGAAAAAGGGATCTATGCATAAAAGTGCTCTTAAACACTTTCTGAACCATGCAGACTTTTTATAAAACTCCATGACTTAAAGCTGAAATTCTGCACTTTAATCACGTATTATTGTCTGATCTAATCTACTGAGGTGATGTACAGAGGCAAAAAAAACCCATAAAAATTGAGTCTTCATCCAACACATTACAGACCTGACTGTATTTGCTATTTTTGGAAGTGTTTTCTTGTTTGAACAAAGTCTGGCTGCGTAGCACGGAGGTTTAAGATTATAATGGGGTTCAAGAGGTTAAACAATAGTTTGTCGTAGCAGCAGGTGGCTGTGTGTTCTCATTTCACTTTAAATTCCCTTGACATTTAGCAGAAAACACAGACCGTTAGAGCTGAAGAAAGCACAGGCAGGAGACGGTAAGTTAATGAAGTGAACACTGAAAGCATCTTTTTGCTGCACTGTTTTATTACAGAGTTTACAAAATTCACTGTTTTCATTGCTCAAAAGAGTATTTTTTGTAATAAAGTACACCTTTGCTTCTGCTTGTTGTGCAGCCTTTTGATCTGTATCGCTGTCTAAAAAGCGCTCTAAAGATGCACAAGTGCTCTTTGAGAGTTATTATGCCAAATATAATGAGCAAAATAAAAAAGCTTAAACAGAGATGCGTTTCAAAAGATTTCCAGAATTGCCTGTGCAGTTTCGAAATTGTCAAGGTTTTATATTGTCATAAAGAAATAGCATCACCGGTAATGTAAGCGTGTTTTTCGAACAAACAGCGCTCCTCTCGACTGTGACCTCTCGTATACTTTCACTTACACTATATAGTAGACGGTCTTCTTGTTTAACCGAGCCCTCGCGAGTGCTTTTGTTTGCCTCCTGCTCATTTTTTTCCCTTTATTCTTCAGGTAAACGCATATGCTGATCAGATCTTGACAGAACTTGAACTTCTGTGTCGAACATATTCATATCACGCTAATTAACTTGTGTGTGTGTGTCTGGGGAGGGGTTAATTGTTGTCTCACTTCAGTATTTCAGTAAAGCCTTTTCTTCAAATTCACGTGACACTTTTGAGTGTTGCTTGAGAGCAAGAAAGACAAGAGCAGTGGAGGAGACAGATGCTGGCTGGTAGATGGGAGAAGTGAAAGCAAAACCACAAAGTGAGAAGATGGACAAAGTGAGGAAGGAAGACAAGATGAGAGAGTAATAGGGAGTAATAGAGCTGGAGAGCCGAGGATAGACGGAAGAGGAGAGGAGACTGAAAAAGAGTGGGGCTAGACGGACGATCAGGGTAATAGTTGAGACAAAATGAAAGACAGAGCGAGGAGAGGAGAGGCTGGGCAAGTCACCGAGGCTTCACTAATTGCCACTCAGAAGGAGGGGAGAGGGCTCTTTCCAAAGAACGGTCATGCTGGTCTGTTCTTTGAATCGGATCTGTGTTCCTGCCCCTCCTCCCTCCGCCAGCGTCTAGACAAGAGCAGAACAAGCTGTTCTTGTTATGGGAGGAAGAGGATAAAATGTGCAGTGTCATTAGGTCGCTCACTGCCAGCCGGGCAAATCGGAAGAACTCGCACCAGGAGCGGGCCTGCAAGGTGTTTGCTCGGAACCGTTCTGTACGTGCACGGACAAGCCCGGGCGCCTGCGCTCGCGTGTGTTGATTAACCGCAGCAAAACACAGCAGCTCCCCGCCTCCCCAACCACTGTGATGAATTTGATTAAAATGCTTCCTTCTACT
Organism: Neolamprologus brichardi; assembly: GCF_056152115.1. Lineage (NCBI taxonomy): Eukaryota > Metazoa > Chordata > Actinopteri > Cichliformes > Cichlidae > Neolamprologus > Neolamprologus brichardi. The sequence continues at coordinate 1,483,432 of NC_142114.1, read as the reverse complement.
TTTCCTCTGAAGGTTTTCTCTTTTTTTTTCAACCTTCCATCTTCCATTTATTACCACACCAAGGACAAATAGTCTCACAGAAAAAAAGGAAGAATCCAAACCAGAAGTGTGGAGAATCTGGCTGAGACTTGATTAGAGCCGTCGATTAGACCTGCGTAATCGCATTAAGTAATGAGTTTGGCACGCAGGAGTCAAAGCTGATTTGTTACTATGGCGAAGACATAATTTAGCTGAACATTTCAGCAGGAGTCGTGTAAATAAGTCCAATTTTATCCGCCTCACGTACCGTCCGCGAATCAAGCAGGACCATTTGTGAGACTGAACATGTGCAACTTTTTTTTTTTCTTGTTTCCATTTGTGTTTTCAAAGTAAAACGCAGCACTAAGCATGTTGATTCTGTTAAGGGAGTCACGCAGATTGATCATGACTGTCTCGTTTCTTGTTCGGTCTGGTTCTGATGGGTCCCTGTGACATCTGTGCTATTACTGTGTTGGACACAGTTTTTTTTGTTTTTATAACAGGACCTGTGGTTTGGCTATGTGCAAATAAATTAAAGTCATTATCTTCAGTTCATATCAGTTCATGCTCACATGATCACATGTTGGAGTGTCCTAGCAGTGCATCAAGACAGGACAACTGAGGAAAACTGTAACTGAGCAAAAACACTGACAGACAATGCTCCAACCCAACTATCCACACTTGCAGTCATGAACACAAGTGCACATTCACACTCCTTCACGACCAACAACTTATTATTATTCACGTCCAGACTTTACAAAATTACAGCAGGACACCCACACACACACTTATCACACAATACAAGGGTTAGTTTTAGTTAATGACAGACAAAAATATAGTGTTTCTTTCTTGAAGAGAGAAATCACCAAAAATTAACCATTATTTCAGGCAGACTAAGGTCCCATCCGCCAGCAACCACTCACCAGCTGGTTAGGGATTTCCCCCTAACAACCAGAGGTCACTGACTGGTCTGTACGCGTGTAAGATTAAGGCCTAATAAGTCTTGTCCTGCTGATATATCCGCTGATCTCTGTGACAACTTATATCAGCTGAAACCCTTCTTCATATCCAATTAGATGTCCAGTATAGGGCCATAGTTGTTACATATCTGCAAGCTGATTTGCAACCCACCTCCACCTCAGCTCCCTGTTTTCATAGTAGTCTGACCTAATCAGTGTCATATCTGTATCTGAAGATAGTTCAAGGTAAAAAGACTGAGCAGGGAAAGAGTGAGGAATGATGCACAATAAAGGATAATCATTGTTTAATAAGACTAGCAAAATACATGAGCTTCATAACATGTATGTGTGAGTTATGAGAGGTCCTTCTTAATCTGGTTTGACTCTGGCCATCATATCCTGTGTTTAAACTCTACAATATTGGCATAAAAGTAGGCTGACCCATCGGGACAGAAGACGGCCATTTAACCGATGATTGACCCGACACCATATAAACAGACTAACATGACTTGTTCAGCTTTCTTTCCCGTTATGTTACTTTTTCTATAACATGCACATGACACTGACCAGTGGTAGCTTAAGATGTTCTTGTGCGTAGAATATAAAAGTACTATATTGACTACTTTGACCCAAAATCTCTCGACGGTGTTTGCTTGGGTTGAGATATAGTGACTCCGAATAACCCCTTTGAACGGCCTTTGGATGAATGGTTTCATTCAAAGGCCGTGCAGCTCGACTCCACTTTAATACAGATAGAATAAATATGACAACTCCAAACCCCGTTTTATAATCATTTGCGATGGGCCTTGAATCTAACCGAACAAACAAATTAAAACCACGTCAGCTAAATGTCTCCCGATATAACAGAGCCACCAGATCCTGTCACTGTAAGGGTCAAGGGTTAAGGTTTGTCTTTTCATTCGTCACAAGTGTGTATCTGTGAACGCCACGTTAACAGTAGGGCTTAAATACTTCAAGAATTCAGCTAGTTTCATAAGATGGCAGTTCATTCAATACATTAAGATCATGAGAATACCCACAATCCTTTTGGGCAACACCAGGCTGAATGTAAAATTGTGTTTCTTTGTTTTTAAAAAAACAAACAAAAACTCCATCAAGCACCTTTGGTTTGGGAATATACAGAATATAAGCACGAAATGTTGCCTTCAGTTATTTAATTTAGTCTCCTACGAGTCCTCCAACATGGAAGTGTAATTATTCCTGTCAGCTGATAGCGCGCTTTGGTGGAGAGTATTCCCAGACAAAGTTTTAATGAAATAAAAGCAAACCAAACCACTCTAGACCTGCTCACTTTGCCCAGCTCCGTCTGTGGTTCACATTACATGTTAGTGTTCACGAACATGTTCATGTACGTGTCACAGGTTTCATAAGTGATGTTTGTTGCAAGCAGGAACATTTTTTTGAAATTTCTCTCTAAATAATCCATCTGAGGAAAAACAACTTTTGTCTGTGTGAGTTCAAAAACATATCCATGGAGATGACATGCAGGTGAGCACGCCTCCACATCTCAATTACTATTTGCTAAAGTTTGTGTGAGTTTTAATTACAGTAATAATGATGTTGGCTGTGGTGAACTAGAGACCATTTTTACCAGTGAAACTGTGTATCTTTACTTCAAAATTAGTTGTGTTTGTTCACTCGATATTCAGGAGCCCCAGTGAATGATCAAGTATTAGAGTAAATACACGGTACAGCTAATGGGTTGCTGTTCGGGCTACAGTATAATTGGTAATTCAGGCACAGTTCACACACTTAATTATTAAACGGTGCTCAGCCTGACTAGTGTGCACTTGCTCTGTCTAATGTAGAAAAATGAAATGGGAAAAATTCACATAGTGTCTCTCCCTGAAATGATGATGCAGTTACTTTGAATAATCCACAAACTGGGTTCTGGTCTTTATACAGAAGAGGAAACAGTGTCAATTGTTGACTTTCTGGATGATCTCGAATAAGAAAAGGGATAAAAACACCTACAAGTGTTTTTCTGCAGAAAACTAAAAGAAGAATTTAAATAGCTTCCAAACGTCTCTGTAGAAGATATTTCAGAATTTCTGCTAGCAGCCTGGTCTTTACTCTTACGTAGGTATTTACTTGTAGCAACTATATCCATCACGGACCATGGAGGTGATAAGACTGATTGCATGGCTCTATTCAAGGAGCTCTTGGCACTCCCATGTGCATGAAAATCCCAAGGCAGACAAGGCTATAACGGCACAAAGCAGAACAGGCATCAGCAACAACAATTTAACACTGATTCCAGCATGAAAGTAACAGCTGGGTTGGAGGTGTGTTGTAAAGCAGCTTGTATATTTACAGCGACTGTAGACAAGTTAAAGCAACTTAGGCCTTAGTTACACAGGCCTGAAGACCAGCCAGCACCCTGCCCCCGGCAATCTACATTCGCTAGGGAAACATTTGTATTCCTCAACCTGTTGGCAAGTGCAGGCTGGCTGTCACTGGGTAAAACCAGTTTCAAAGACTGTACTGGCCCATTTCTGTCGCTATCAGGTTGTCACAGTTGCATGTAGTTTGTGTGGAAGATGCTCTCTTGTCTGCAAATTTTACTTAGCCATTGAAAAAAGTGTGATGCAAACCAGAAATAGAGAAAGTACACATTCATACTCCGATGGATGCATCGGAGAGCAATTTGGGGTTAGTATCTTGCCCAAGGATATTTGGCATGCAGACTGGGGAAGCCAGGGATCGAACCACCAACCTTCCGATCAGTAGATGACCTGCTCTACCACCTGAGCTACAGCCACCCCAGAAGTTTTACTTTGAAAGTTACCTTTCAAAGTAAAACTTCTTTATTACTGCTGAAATGAACCTATTTCAAAAGGTGCAGCTTTTATTTTGAATGTTCAGAGTTTATGGCTTGCGTTGCACTCTTCAGGTTTACTACCGTAAAGTGATTAATTGTTCAGTATCTACAATTAAGTCTGTGAAGGACATCAGCTGTGCCCTGCTGAGCTTATCGTTGAGTTTCATTTTATAGTTAGCCACTAGGGATGCACCGATACCGGTATCGGTATCGGTGCATCCCTAGTGGGATACCGATACCGGTATCGGTGCATCCCTATTAGCCACATGGCAAGTGATTGACTTGAGTAGTTATGGACAAGTTTTATTGTGGTACCTTTTCTTGAAAACACTTAAAAGAAACTAAATTTTGCCCTTGGTTTTACCTTTTGGGGTGAATTGGTCATCATCATTCAATTTTAGTTTTGTTTCTATTATTAATGTTTTTTTGTGGGGAAAACAAAAAAGAAGAATCTGCTTTTGTAGTTGACCTTGTGAAAAGATGCAAGAATTAAAAACTCTGTATCATGTGTAAAAGCACAAGATATTGCCCGAAGCATTTTGCATATCTCTCTGTGTAGTTCAGAGATGTTACATTTTTTAATCCAAAAACTGTTCCAATTTGTCAGAAGCCTAGTGCCTACTAGCACTTGCAATGTAACTTGACCGGTGACACAGAGATTCTGGTGTTTTATTAGTATCAAGTAGAGAGGGGTTTCTTTTATTTAACTTCACACTGCCAGTAGCATACCTTAAGGACATTTATTAGACTTCAAACAGCCAACCTGTACTGGAAACAAATGCCTTCTTTCCTTTATAAGGTACAGTTCCCAAAAGGAGGTCGTGTCTTGAAGAACAAGGAGAGCTCCACAAATTTTACACCACCAAAGTCTGCTTACCAGTACTGGGGAATACAACTGCATATGTGATCTAAGTTTTATACAGCCTTTGATGCCTGTAGTGTGAAGTCTGATAAATGTGATGTCACTTGAATAAAAAACAGGTGGGTCAGAGAAAATAAAATCTTGAGGTGTGGAGACCGAGAAAGTGATCTCTGCAGCCCCTCGTCTTTGCTGCAGGCTAGCAGCTCCAGGCTGTATCAGCTAATAACAGCATAACCAAGAGGACTGGATAGAGCACTCAGAGAATTGCTTGCCTAGTGCATAAGCCAAAAAAGTTTTCTACTTTCTAACTTTGCTTTCTTGATGATCAGAACAGGTGCTAATTAGTAAGTAAGTAAAACTTTGTGGATTGATGATTCATAACATAGTGAAGACCCGCCTTGTTGGAGTGCCCAGAGAATCCCACGTGACCAAAATTATAACAACTTACTGATGAGTCTTTTGAAGTGGTTGCTTGCACCAGGCCCTCAAACATTTGGTGGCCTATTCCACTCTTCAAAGTGACTTTGGCGCATCAAAGATAAATCTGCAATAAGACGAGTCAGTCTGCCACTGGTCTGCTATCAGTTTGTGAGTGAACGGGGTTGATTTGGTGATTACATCCAATCTGTTTGTGATAATAAAGATAAATATTTACTGTGATAAACTGACAAAAATCACAAGTCTGTAGTCTGGTGCAAATCTACTGCTTACATTCAGAGTCCAGCCTGAACCTCAAATTCCTCAACAAATAGTTACGCAGTAATTAATTACTTTAACCACATTACATTTTTCTGTCATGCAGTAACTTAAGTAAGTTAATACATAACAGCTGCAATTATGTTGTTATTTGTGTTACAAAGGCCTCTTCAGTTATCTGCAAAGTGGGCAAATAGAAATAATTTTTTCCCACTTTTCTTCTTCTTGCACACTTGTGCTACAAACACCAGATTTCAGTAAGTGTGCCTGGATCAAAAATGGTGGAGCGTTCTACAGCGTTTGAGGAGTGAGAGTATGGGCGTGTGTGTGAGGGCAAAGTGCAAGCTGTGTTTAAGACAGAAACAACTGTATTATATTGGTAGTATACATTGTGCTGTCGGCAAGCATCTGCACAGATGGCATGTTAACACAAAGCGAGCCAAGAACCCAGAGTAATGCTGAAGCTGAGTGTATGCAGACCCCAGTTCAGCTGCCAGAGCCTGAACTTCAGCAGTTAACAAAAGCAGTGATAAGCAGTCAAGCTTGTAGCCTTTGTTTCTACCTGTATGTTTCTACAGTTGACTCATTATGGCGATTTCAAGTCTCTCTTAGCTAGTTCTATCACAGTCTGGCTGAGGCAGACTGTATGTGTTTGCAAGAGAGGACTCAAACGCAGACCAAAAACTGAACGTGACGTGGATTTAACAAAAAACAAGCCGTTTATTAAGGCTAGGAAACAAGGTACAAACAAAGGGCATAGGTGAAACTAAACAATAACCTAAACTGGGTGAACTAAAACTAAACATGAAAAAACCGTAAACATGGTGAACTGACATGGATACCTGAAGTTGTGACGTGGATGAGCAGACGACCTGACGAGGAATGACTGAAAGCACACGGACTAAATACACACAGGAGGATAATGAGGGAAATGGAAACACATGGAGAAACAGCTGACACACAAGGGGAGAGTAAAACTAAAAACATTGAACATAGGAACACAGGACCCCTTCAAAATAAAACAGGAAACATAATGAGACGCAGACATGACAACATGAACTTGACAACGTAAGACACAGACACGAAACACATGAAGGGCAAGGGAGACTTAACAGGGGTTGGAAGACACAAGAGGAATCTAATAACAAATGAACTAGAAAAGCTAATGAGCTTCATCATAAACTATCAAAATAAACTAAAAGTCAAAACACTGGGTCATAGGACCCAGGATCGTGACAAGTTTTCAGGTTTTGTGTTCATACATTAAAACTAAAAGAAAGATTGTGTGTGTGTGTGTGTGTGTTGTCATTAGGACAGGGATTTTTTGTTGTTGTTGGTGAGGCATTTGTAACCTGAGGTTAGCCTGATAATTATGTGACAAGCTATTTCAGATCATTTTACGGATTAACGCACATTAACATGTATCTGCATGCAACAAGTAGTGTTAAGTAATGAACTGCATTACTTTTAGGAGAAAAAATGGGTAATCTGTAACACATGACTTTTTTTGTTACATCCCAAAAACTGGGATCTTCTATTTAAAGCATCATTTTTACAGGTGGTGGTCATGTTGGATTGTGGGTAGTCTACGTACCAGATGTTGATAACTCATAGTGCAAGGCACTAAAAAGAAAAGACTGCATCTACACTAAGAGCTATTGTCACAGTGCTGGCATAGAGTGCGAGTTTTGTCTTCCTTAGAGTAAAAACTAGCGACAATTTAAGGAAATTTTTACTATGATATTTTTTTCTTGATTTTTTTAAAACACTTTTTTCCATTCAGCATAAACGCATTTTTCCTCCACGTATGATCGAAAAACATATCAATCATAATGTGTCACAGGAAAAACCATCACAGTCTGTGCGAGTGCACATCAACACTGTCATTCAGTCTCGCTGTTCTTGCAGTCGGTGAAGTTCTGGCGAACTCGGCGTGAGTGCAGCTCTCACATATCGCCTTCACTAAAAACACACACATAACACTCTGAGCCACACTAACATGGCCTTGCTTTGTGGTGCATCAAACACTTGGTTGTTATTATTCTTATTTGTTACGATTAAAGCTCTACATGATTACACACACACACACACACATATATATATATATATACTTTCCCATTTACAGTTTGGCGGGTTTTTATGTTTTTTTCTAACCAGATAGCACTAATCAGGCGTATTAATATTTAGAGGGAGAGAAGCATTTTGGTAATAGCCGTGACGGGAGCACATTACGGTTCAGGGCTGCGGCACATCAAAGGGCCGTTTGAAAGAGCTGTTTATTTATTTGTTGTTTTGAACGGGAGACCACTTTTTTGTCTGACCTTGTTTCTGTGTGAACTCAGCACATTAACTCTGCTTTGTATTTGAGCTTACAGGTAAAAAAAAAAAAATCATTCCACGCGACCTTGCACATTCTGAAGCGTAGATAACGGCGAGGATTTCACATAACAGTCCAGCATTTGAACATTTTGTTGTCTGTGCGGTTTATCAATGCTTTTACACATTTTAGAGCTCGCCTGCATGCACTACTACTGCAGTGACACTGGTGTATGTGTGTGGGCGGACTTTTTTTTTCAACTTGTGTTTTTCTCTCTCTTTCCCTCTTTTGTAACATGTATTTTTACCAAAAGGCATTTTTATATATATTTTAATTTTCCACTATGGTTTGATTGTGATTGTTTCTAAATGTTTTTTTTTAATTATAGATCTTTCCAGAGCAGAGAAGAAGCAGACTAATTCTTTAAAAGATGATTATGACTCTGGGATCTTGAATGAATAGAACACTTTGTTCTGATAGGAAACAAAATGTGGTATTAACATCAGGCTTTGCCTCATTTCAATGTACAGCTTCAGACAACTAAATGTTTGTTATTCTTGCTAAGAAATGTAACTTGTCTTTTATTCCCTCACCGTACAGAGTGCAAATTCCACTGCACCAATGGGAATTGCTTGCGTCTGGGCTCGCTGATCTGCAACCAGCTGAATAACTGTGGGGACAACAGCGATGAGGAGAACTGCCCTGTGGTCACCCAACACCCTCCGCCGGGCATCTTCAACTGTGAGTGTTGCAGGATGCTGTTACACATCTGTGTCTCTATTTGTCTACCTCAAACCATCAAACCACACCAACGCATCCTCTCTCTGCTTTGCCTCACTTCTGATTTTGCCCCACCGGGGACAAGGGTTTGGGGTTTTGAGCTTTTCTCATGAGTGTTGCAAACTTTACCAAGTTTCTGACTTCTGCCCCTGGCACTTCACATTCAAAGTTTTTAAATGGTGCAATAGTGAACTTCACACCTCCTTTTGTCATTCATCAAAGTACTTTTGGCATGTTGTTGTTTTACATGGATCCATCACTTCAGTGTAATCCTAATGAAGCCGTATAACCTGAAAACCCATGTTTCCTTTGCTACATATCTGGAGCGGTATATTAGTTTCTTCTGTGGACCAAACTACCTGTCCGGTGCAATAGCATGTGTTCGGCCAATAGCAAACCGAGATGGGTTAAGACTCTGTGACAAATGACGAAATGACCTCTGAGCTCTATGTGTGCAATGCCAAGGTTAAGGGAACCAAGTCAAGCTGACACAAACTGACCTGAGACCTGCTTCCTAGTATACTTAGTCTAATTTCAGAGAAATGTGAGTTTACTCAAATGCAAAACTAATTATCTGGAAATTGTGTTGAGGGCTGAAAGCATACTAAGTGTGGATAAGAAGATGGCTGTAGCAAGCAGTGATGTCATCCACCCAAATGTTATTGTTAAGAGTTAGAAGTTACTTCGGCATTGGCATTAAATTAATGGCAGGGTAACTTGTTGATTTTAGTTGCATGTTGTATTGTTTTGTGACGTCATCCTTGCTTATCAGTATAAGGGTACAAAGTGTACAGGCTTGATACCAAATCTATATACCGCACCCTCCCATCCCTACCGCCAGCACCAGCCACCTGCTTCCAGCTCCTGCTGAGCACCACTGTCCAGGGAAAAGATGAGAGCGTTCCCTTGACTCGTCACAATCAATGAAAACACAGAAGGGGAGTGAGAGAGAGAGAGATGTTGAGAGGGGGAGACGGAAAGAGAGGTGCAGAGAGAGGGAGAGAGAGACAGACAGAGAGAGAGAGAGAGGGTGAAGGACACCACTGGGCTTCAATGGCTGTCTGCCAGGCCACTTTGATGTGCTGCGGCGTTCTCTTTCAACAACTTTTAGGAGGAGAGGGAAAACTTTTTACAGCAGCACTTTCATCCTTGGCTCCATGAGAGAGAGAGTGTGTGTGTGTGTGTGTGCGTGCGTCTGGCAGGTTTCTTACCTTCCCCTCCATCTCTTCCTCTCATCTCACCCACCCTCATTCACTCCCCCGCCCTCTACCTTCCTCCCTCAAATGTGTTTCACCTCTCCAACCCCTCCAACCTTGTTGTTTTTTGAATCTATCTCACTTTTTTTTTCTGCTGCTGTCTATCTAAATTTCTGCAGCTCTACAAGGCACAGCAAATGACCATTTTTTATATTTATTTAAATTTTAGGGTGATTTAAATGGGTGGGGGTGGGGGTTGGGGGGATAATTTCCAATGGATGGAATCCTCCTGAGCTGGGTGCTTAAAATATTTAGCTATCTAGAGCGGACGTTAATGTAAGAGTCTGCAGCTTGCATTACGGGAAAGCTGCTCAATGAGTGTAATTTTCTGAGCTGGTGCACATTTTCTGTTGATGCCATAGAGACACAAGGAGGGCAGAGAGATGGTTGCGGGGAAAAGAAGGTGAGAGAAAGGAGAAAAACGGAATAGGAAGATTACAAAAAAATAAGAAAAAAAGTGCAGGCAGTCCCAGGGGGAGACGAGACAAAGAGGGGCTTGAAGTGAGATGGAAGACCAGGCAGAGACACAGCCATGGATGGGAAGAGAGGGGGATTAAGAGGAGGAAAGGAGGAAGGGAGAGGGACATAGAAAACGTTTCTGTGTTAATGGAGTTTGCCATCTTGTTGCAGCCGCTGGCTGTTGTCGCGGCGGTGGCAGACAGATGGATCATGAATACTGTCTAGACACACTGCAGCCTGATGCCTGCATCTCACTCCCTGCACCTCCTCTGCTCTCCTCTCCTCTACTCTCTAGGTTCCTCACATCTGCTGCCAGCTGCAGTTTAGCACAACAGTGAGAAACAAGAAACCAAGTGTTGTTTTAGACATAGGTAATTTACATTTAAATCAGATCTAATAAAAATGGCATTAAAGAGCATCCAAAGTTTGCTTAGTACCTGTGCTTTTGTGGCAGCCAATTTGATTCATTAAAGTGTTTCTTATAATGCCCCAGAGCTTGCTTCCCTAGATTTAATGCATTTGTTAATAATGTTTTTAATTATGCTCGTGCATCTCCTGTACAGGCTGCTAAAGCTACTGTGAAGTCAACAGAAGGACAGTTAGCATCGTCTACAATGTTTTTTCATTGAAAAAAGTTCCTTTTAAAGTGAGACAGTGTAGCCTTTAAAAATGATGTCATTCTACTTCTTTCAAAGGGACCTCAAAGCTCAGTTTAGTGCGTTCAAAATACTAAGGCATTTTGCTGGGCTCAGTGTGGCCAGTAGCTCATAGTGGCTGATGTTAGCTCAGGGTTGGGCAATCTCAGGCAATCTCACGAGGGCCGGTGTCCCTGCAGGCTTTAGATCTCACCTTGGGTCAACACACCTGAATCACATGATTAGTTCGTTGCCAGGCCTCTGGAGAACTTCAGGACACGTCGAGGAGCTAATTTAGCCATTTAAATCAGCTGTGTTGGTTCGAGGACACATCTAAAACCTGCAGGGACACCGGCCCTCGTGGACTGAGATTGCCCACCCCTGTTTTAGCTAGTGTTAATAAAGTCATAGTCATTGAAGACTTCTGTCTCTATGCTAGTTATACAAGAGAGCAAACTACACTGACAAAATAACAAAGCAACAGTCAGACAGCTCATGTAAGAAATGATTATTATTATACAGCAGTAGAGTATACGTAAGGGTTGCTAGGCTCTGAGCTCACTTCTCAAAATAGTGTTCCATACAGACATTACAGTGTGATGAGTAAAGAGCATGCTGGGGTGGTGGAGGGGTTGAAACAGTAGTTTAAAGGAAGTGATAGCAAGTTATTCAGCTTATCGCCACAACTAAATTTGGAGGGTGTGTTAGGGTATATGATGTGAGGAATGTGAGGCATGTTGGTGTGTATGACACACTGTATCTTGAGTTCCCTGAATGAATTAGTGTCTAGGCCAGGGGTGGGCAATCTCAGTCCACGAGGGCCGCTGTCCCTGCAGGCTTTAGATCTCACCTTGGGTTAACACACCTGAATCACATGATTAGTTCGTTACCAGGCCTCTGGAGAACTTCAGGACATGTTGGCTGTATCCCAATTCAGGGTCTGCAGCCTTAAAGGCCGCATTTTAAGGCCGATTACGTCACAGCGACGCGACGAAGGCTGTCCCAATTCGAAGGCTGCTCGAAATGCGGCCCTCAAATGCGTCCTTCATTTCCCTGAATTTTAAGGACGTGGCGGTGTAGACTTCGTGGCCCAACATATCCCAGAATGCATAGCGCCAGCGGTGGGTGTGGATAATTTTGCCGAAAAAAACGGCGGATGAGGGGCGCCGGAAGAGTAAACTTTAAGTAAGTACTGAATATTATGTCACTTATTTATGTGCAAATGTTTAATAACAAAGAACATTAAAACATTAGTGTTGGCCACATGTCGGCAAAGTTATGTGACATTAGTGACGTTTGTACTAACTTGGTTTTAAAGCCTTTACTTTAAAATATACGCCGTTCAATAGCTGAGCTTAATCTTACAGAGAATGATCAAAGCTCATGTAGAAACAAACAAACAAATGAACAAAAGATTTTCTCCTTCATTTCTGTCAAACAAAGCTGTATGAAACGTTTCCAGCTGTTAGTATCATGGTTGCTCGGCAACCTGGGCAGCGCAACGGAGGCTAAACCGTCCCATTTCACAAGCCTCGCATTTCTGGCCTTAGCGGTCTTTAAGTACGCGGCCCTTGAAGATCGCTGAGGCTGCGTACTTTAAGGCTGCAGACCCTGAATTGGGATACAGCCGTTGAGGAGCTAATTTAGCCATTTAAATCAGCTGTGTCGGTTCAAGGACACATCTAAAACCTGCAGGGACACCGGCCCTCGTGGACTGAGATTGCCAACCCCTGGTCTAGGCTTTGCTCTTAGCTATAATAGTTGAATTATAGTTCACATTAGACTAATTACTGATTCAGATTTGGCCAATGTAGGTCCGGTTGTCACTGTTTGGATTGATCAGCTTTATGCATGTGAAGGATTATCATTACCGAGTAGTTTTCAGTTCAGTCCGCAGTTTCTAAGCCCAAATGCAGTGCGTCAGGTGAGAGACATGCTCGTCATTAGTTCTTGCTGTTCGCTGGGTTGTGTACCGCAACTTCATTCTACAGTGTGAGACAATATCGAGTTCTACTCTACCTTTGAAGGAGAAGCTATCTGGACTGTAGTCCATGCAAGAGGTATTTTGGCTACGCAATAACAGGTTTTACTCACCACATGGACCACTTACAAGATTTGGCTTCCTGCAACTTAGTCCACCTTAGTGGCACCTTGACGCCCCTTTGACACCCTGGAAGAGACCAAGTAGAGGGAAACGTAACAATGTTACAATGAGCAATCTTGATCGTGGGCCAACTTTAAATCAGACATGGCTTTAGATTATTACCGCTCAACTATCAGAAATGTTTAATCACATCTCGTATATGCATATAGGATTCTTGTTAACATGATAACCGCAGGATTTTGCTATAATGTAACTTCCAAGTGCATTAGAAATATGAATTACTGGAAGATTAAAGGCATAAAACCGAGTTGCCTGATGTGTATGCACATCATGTCAGTCATCTGTCTCAGACTACATGAGCATTGACGGAGATTGTGGAATACTCTGACAGCTCTCCAACATCTGAATCCAGGCACGAAATGTGGGAATATTTTATGTAAGACTGCTGTTCATGTAACCTGCAGGCATCTGTAAAATGTAAATATCTAAGAAGCACCTTACAGCCAGCATGAACACACTCAAATGCACCTGCATTCACAGCTTCTTTTTTTTTTGTTACCACAGAGCCAGGATGTATTCCTAAGTGGGTGCTTTTGTTAATATATTTGCATTGATAGATATGTTTATGCATGTGTCATCATCTTAGTTATCTATAGTTTTTAGTTATATGCAGTCTGGAATTTCTCTTGGGGACCCATGTGGATATTGACAGATGATTAATTTTGCTGTGGGCGGAGCCAAGAAGCTGTAGTACACAGATAGAAATTTTGCAGCAATCCAATGAGGATTTCCCTGCAGCTCTGAGCACATCGTAAGAACATTTTCAGTAAATCTGCAAAGTACTCCTCCAGTAATTTCAGGACATTATTAGGAGTTGTTCATATTGTGATAAGCAGTAGGCACACCCTATTTTATCATAAAACCACTCCGAAAAAGGACAGTGCAACATGTCACGCTTAAAAAAGCTTATAGCAAATAGGATAAAAATATGAGGAAGGCACACGCAGGTTCTTTGTGTCCAGTGAACTACATTTGATGCAGATGATGTCTGCTTGGTGTTAGAGTGCCAGAGTAGTAGCACGTACACTATTAAAGTAGCATTATTACTCTAAATAGCAGGAAAAATCCTTGTGGAGGCCTAAGTGACCTTTGAAAAGTAATGGCTGTGTAAAGCACCATTTAGCCCATGAGGAACCTTAAGAGAGCTTGTGTGTTTTTAAGACTGGGTGAGCGTTGCTTGCTGCCGTTTCACTTCAGCTAGGCTTGTCTTGGCTTTCTCACCTTGTTAGGCCCTGCTGAAGTATGAGGAGGGGACAGGGAAGGAGACCAGAGGATGGTTCAGATCGATGGTCAACTCTAGCTTAGCCATTGATCCCATTCCGGTGTGAACGGCACTTCAATAGCATCTAGCAAGCCTTCAGGCTGGCTGATTGATTCCGTTTGTCGAGAATCATAACTGAGGAGGCTCATTATTGACTACTCCTCCATCCCAGACAGTCTGAGTGCCTTACACGGTGCTGTTGTCCACCACCGATAGCTTCAATACCTTTTTTTTTCTTGTGATACACCATTTCTGAGAAGGAGTCGCAATAAAAAATGAAGGTCACTGCTGTGCTAAAGGTAAAGTGCTTAAGCTTATAGTGGACCGTATATGCTTTCTTATTCACTTTATTTGAGACTCTGTTAGGATTTTTTTTTCATCTGTGTGTGAATCCAGTCTATTAACACTTACTTATTTATGCAGTAAGCGTGGGAAGGTGTTTGATGTTGTCTGGCTTGTATTTTTATGTCCATTTTTTTAGAAAGATTGAAAAGCACTTCAACTTCAGCGGTAACAGGAACGATTGTCTTTGTGATAAAGGAAAACATGATCTTCAGAACACATGCTCGCTCAGAGCAGTTTACCGTTCTCTTTTTTCATTAGAGATTTACTCAGGATACCGCCTGGTGAGGAATGAACCGTGGCTAAGGGTTTGGTGGCCACTCATTGCTAATGTTGAAATTTTTTCCATACTGCAAATGTCTGACATTTACATTACATTATACATTTGTGAAACTGCAATGCTCCTGTAGGCTTTCACATTTAGTTTTCTAACACCTAAAACCACTACATGAAACAGTTTTGTTATTACTATCATAACTACTACTTCAAAGCTACAAAGATTTCAGTTAACTTTTGCATTACTAAATTCACAGTACACATAATTATCCAGTTTAGTTGTGTTTTTCTTTCCATTAACTACTGATGGAAACATCTGCTGTAGCTGCTAACAGAACCCACATGTTCACCAGTCATTTGCCACGTTTGCCTGTTTGCCAATTATCGCGGGCTATAAGTATAAATATAACTATAACGCTAAGCTGAGCTGTGTTGTCTGGGCACACACAGTAGGTGCCAAAACTTTGTTTCTGTACCATTTAGATCAAATCAAGGTTAGGCACCAGTCACAGTGGTATACAGACCTGTCGGCAACCAACTGGCAACTATGTCTCTACAGGAAAATGTGTTTTCCATGACTGGTTGCGAGTGGTTGCTTGGGTTCTCTGTGAAATTGATGGCCAGAGCCCCATTCACACTAGGCCGAAAGACCAGTCAGTGACCTCTCTGGTAACCACCAGTTGCTAAGCAAAAGTGTCTATTCCGTGAATGGTTGCCAGCGGATGCTGCTGGTTGCTAGTGCGGAATTGGTTGCAAAGTGATACATTACATATACAGTGTTGCCTTCTACCTTCTTGTGATTGCTTTGATCACTACCTGGTTGTCATGGTTTCCAGTAGTTTGCATGGAAGACAACAAACAAGACAATCAAGCAACTGAACAAGTGGCAGTGAAACTGTAAAAATGCGATGTATACCAGAGAGATTTTACTTGATCAGTTATATTTTTAAATATTAACATTTGGGGGTTGTTTTTTTTTTCTGTTTGTTTCCAATAAGCAGAAGTTAGCAACAAAATAAAAGATTATAGCTTCCCCCCCCCCCCCCCCCCCCCTAAAATCAATAAGGCAGGGTTGGTCCCGTCTAAGGTGGTGGTAACTCTTGTCCATTGTCATCCAGTAACTATTTTTACAAATTAAAACGTGACACTCAGATTAGTGTGGAGCAATTTCACCAAATCTGATCTATTCAAAATCCTCATCATTGCTGGAGTTTCTCTTCAGAGCTTTTTAATGTGTAGCTTTGTGATTTGGCTACCTGATAAGATTAGTTAGTTTTATGTTTTTCAATAGCAGGAATGATATCATCCTTTATACAGATGACATGTCCAGACGTCCATGTTAATTTGATGTTTTAAGCCTTGAGTGGTTTAGGCCATATTCTCTGTGACTGAAGCTGAAAGTGTTTATCAAACCCCATTATTAGATCTGTCCCAGTGGCCATTCCCATCCCAGTGTTGGTGATCCTAGACGCATATTATCTTGATTTCTTCTACCGCCCAGCCGGCTCTTACAAGCATCTCTAAAGCATTTTTCATCCGTCTTCTTTGCTTCTTTTTTTTTCTCACCCGAGGCTCTCCAACAGTCTCTGCGTCTATTTCCTCCCTGCTTTTCATCACTTAGCCTAATCTCATGGTTGAACAGGCCTCCGGTCAGCTGTCTTCTTCCCCTTTTACACTCTCTTTTCTATCTTCTCCCTCCCTGCTATCCTATTCCTTATTACCCCAGCTCCTCTGCTTCCTTCGTTTGCAATCGCATGTTCCTTTTTACCCACTTTTGACCCTAAAGCCCATGTTAGGTGACTTGCTGTGTAATTATCGTGTCAACATTGGCAGAGTCTCTCCCTGTGCAGCTGTTTTCAATGCCAGGACTTGCTCTCCACTGCGACTCAGAGGTCAATTAGGCAGCAAGTGAATGTAGCTGCAGGATGCCGCTAATTGAATGGGGCCGTTGGGTTTAAAGCATTGATTGTGGAGGGATGGATTGTGAGCTGATCATTGCTGTGGTGACCTCCAGACCACAGACATACCTCAGAAACGTGTGTGTGTGTGTGTTTGAGTCTAAATTCAGATTGCTATATAAGTGGTCTTAACCTGTCTCCAGTGTCTCTGTTCTACAGGGATGACTTGTTTTGTATTGCCTCTACTGGCACTGCGTTAGAGCAGAGTTATATATAGGACAGTAATTCAGTATGAATTAAGAACACACAGTCAATACAAAACAGTGCAATAATGGACAGTTAAAGACGCATGGGTCACAAGCCTTAGTGTCAGTCCCAAGCATGGACAAATGGGAGGGTTGTGTCTGGAAGGGCAAAATCGAAAACATGTGGATCCATCCACCCTAAGTGAGTAAGTAAAAGTTTATTTGTAGCTTGGCAAGTTATGGTGCAGGGAAAAAGCGTCGTCAAAAATAACACCTAAATTTCTGAGGCTACGCTTCTGCGAGAGATCTAGATCACTCAGTTGCTGTTTAATGTGGGACACTGCACTGTCCAGTGCAAAAATCAAAGTTTCAGTTTTATCTGGGTTTAATTGTCGGTAGTTGTTATTCAACCATTGGTTAATGTTTGTTCAGCAAACTCTTTTTAAACCAAGCTTAAAAGAGCAGTGTAGCTGAATATTGTTGGCAAAAAGATGATAAAACACGTCACTAAACTGCTGTATTATGTGGCCTAAAGAAGGAATATTTATTAAAAACAAAATAAATCCCAACATGGAGCCTTGAGGGACTCCACATAGTAGCTCTGCAGATTCAGACATAATCTGGTTTAAGGACACCCTAAAACCGCACATCCCAGCAAGATCCCTCAGCCTGTTTAACATTATAGTATGATTAACTGTGTCAAAAGCTAAGGAGAGGTATTTTAAGACCAAGACTGTGTATTCTCAAGTGTTTCAGTGGACTGCATTTTGCAAAAACCAGATTGGAAACAGTCAAAGTTGTTGTGTTTTTCCAAGCAGGCGGTAAGGTGGGCAGCAACTGCCTGCTCACTTACGCCTTGACATAAAAGGTAGTTTGGAAACTGCTCTATAATTTTGATATAATGTCAGGTCCAAGTTGGGGTGTTTTGAGCTTTGGTTCCGCAGTGGCATGTTTAAAAAAGCTGGGGAACAACCCAGTCTGAAGAAAAACATTAAAAGGTTTACAACCTATGGGGCGACAGTCAAAGACTTTGATAAAAACCTTGGTGGGCATGAAGACGGCTTCATTTTATGTTATTTACCAGGGCCACCATATCATCAAATTTCCCAGGTGTAAAGGTAGACCAGGAGTAAGAAGGAGATGCCTCACTAGCAGAATAAGCTAGCTTTGGGGAGTTTTTGACATTGATTTCTCTAATCTTATTGACAAAAAGCCCTTTAGAGTGCACATTTATAGGTACTGTAGCTAGAGACAACTGGTGGTTACCAGCAATGATTTTGTCAAAAAAGACCTTGGGATTTCTCTTGTTCTTTGATATGAATCTAGAAAAATATTCTGATCTGGCATTTTTACTGGTTCATTTAGGTAGAGCATTAGATCTTGAAGTAAGAACCTGGGTGCTTCAAGTTTTCTTCCATAGTCCTTCAGCTTTGCAACACATTCTCCTTAATTTTAAAGTAGACTCATAGCTTCTGTGTGATAGAACTTGATAGGTGCCACTTGATCCAAAATGGATAAGCATTCTCTGTTACAGCACTGGACAAGAGTGTTTACATGACTTCTATTAGAACGCAGAGAAATGTCAAACATGACAGAGAACCTTTCAGCAGTAGTCTCAGTTTTATGCATTGATGAGTTTTTGATTTCAGGAGTGTTTGATTAGAGCTAAAGTTGAGGTCAGAAAAGACACACTTATGGTCACTCAAATGCACATCCTCCACAACCTTGGTTCCTCTCGTGTGACGCTCGATAATGTTGATGGCCACAGAAAAACAGGGTATGGCTTTTTAGATGGGTTGGTCCAAAAACATGTACTTTTGAACAAAGTTAAAATAATCAGATATAGATAAGAGTTCAGCTGCTATGTTTGATGAGAAATCATCAATATGAATGTTAAAATCCCCAAGAATTAGAACTTTCTCCAACTTAAGATAAAAAGTCGGATAGAAGCAGCTAGCAGAGCACAGTTATGTAGGTGAATAAACTCGCCAATCCTCTGCCATGTTTCCTTGAGAAACAAAAAAAATCTATGTTTTTTCCTGTGAAAAGCTCAACTAAGTAACTAACTAACTCAGCCAAGGAACAAAGACTGGTTGGTGATGGAGCGAATGTTCAGAAGAGCAATCCGACAGTGTAGGTTTCGCATCAGCTGGCCACAGTGGGACTGACAGCAGACCTTGTCCGTTCACGAGATTTCCAACTGTGCCGCGTGACCAACCACTGGTTTGGCAATGCAAGACCCAGGGCCATAGTGGTAAGGCTGCAATCGACAGAATCCAGAGGATTACATGAGAAGAACCAAGGCTACAGTGGCTGTGAGGGTGTATTTCCAACCACAACCTGGAGAGTAACCGGCAGCCAAAAAGGTGAAGCCTCCCATCCAATTGGTGGATCTCCAACCTGGAGGCTCGTCTAATCTGTACCTGGATGCCAGCCTCTTTTCCTTGATTTCTTTTTAGGATTTCCTCAGGTACGTTCCATGACTACTAAAAAATATTCAGGTGAGGAAGTGAAGTACACAAATGGTGGCGGAAAAGTTTTCTTATAACTGTTGCAATCATTGAAAAGGTGTTCCATAGACCCTTACATGTATACACAGCAGAAGTGAGTTGCTAGGGCTGATATTATACCAGAAAATGCATAAAATACAAGAATAAATCACAGACAGGTAGCTGCCAACCTTAGCACAAGCCCCATCTTTTGCACTGTCTGTGGCAACAGCAACCAAAAAACCTTTATTTGGAATAGTGTTAAAGTGTTGCCATTTGCTAGTGCTGATTTTTAATCTTAATTTATATGAAGAAAGTAAAGCAAGTGTGAGTTATGTTTTGAATTTGAATTTCTTGTTTGTTTTTTTAAATACAGACAAAATTAGGGTTAAAATACCAGACGGATACCACTAAGAGAAGTATTATTTTAAGGATATCCATTGCTGGTCAAAGCATTTGTGAAATAAATGTATTCTAATTAGCAAAAAGGCTTCAAATGCAATCTGTTATTTTTCCTTCAGATCAGAAGTAGCTAAATATAATATTAATCATATGATGTTATCAGCTCACACGGAGGGGATGTCACTAGGCCCTGCAGTCCGTTTTGGAATTCTTTTCACTATGCGGTGTGAGCAAGCGGTCCACTCTCAAGGCTCCACAGGAGCGCCCCCTCTCAGTGACCGGCGTTCCTTTGATTGTGTTGCAGGATCCCCGAGGCAGCGGATGGTTTTGCACTGAAACATCTCACATGCGTTACTAATGAAGACAGCAAACGTTTGTCATTCTCTGTGATCAATGCTTTACTGATCAGTCTGACGTGTGTTTAGAGCTTTAGAGTGGTGACAGCTGACAGCTGATGGCTTTCAGTAGCAAATGCATTGTTGTTAATTCGCCACAGATCTCAACATAACATCTGCTAGTGTATATAACAGCGGGGGGCCTGCTGTGCTGCCAGGAGATGTTTCTGTGACACGTTTAAGATTGGCTGACTGACCTGATTTTGACCTACATGCATAAAACAGCCTTTACTGTTTTATTTATTTTTTATTTTTTTGAACTGCTATCACACCAACCATACCACCTCCCTTTATGTTTTTGTACTTACAAGCCGGCACATTCTGTTCTATGGGTTTATTGGCAAACGTTGTGTTACAGATCATGTTGACTCTTTGAGCCACATAAAGATGTCTTTTTTTTACCTCTCCTGCACCCTTAATGATGAATTTAGGCACCTCCGTATGTATCAATAAAAATGTGATGACCATCAGAACAGTTTCTGGGGTTTTTTGAGGGTAGCTGCAAAGGCAGAGAGCACCCTCACCAACTTCCACCCAGTCATTTGGTTTCATAAGCAGTCCTGAAATATGACAGAAAGCACTCAGTTCAGAAAAGAGCTTCAAGGATAGGTAAGCTTCCAAGGGGTAAAGAGTTAATGTATTACAGAGGTGTTTTCAGGATTGTTTTAAAAATCCTGTGAGAAGATTTGTCATTGAGGACAATGAGAAATCAATAACTATTGCAGCCAATGAAGTATACGGGGCGATTGTGGCTCAAGAGTTGGGAGTTCGCCTTGTAATCGGAAGGTTGCTGGTTCGAGCCCCGGCTTGGACAGTCTCGGTCGTTGTGTCCTTGGGCAAGACACTTCACCCGTTGCCTACTGGTGGTGGTCAGAGGGCTCGGTGGCGCCAGTGTCCGGCAGCCTCGCCTCTGTCAGTGCGCCCCAGGGTGGCTACAATGTAGCTTGCCATCACCAGTGTGTGTGAATGGGCTTTGGGGTCCTTAGGGACTAGTAAAGCGCTATACAAATACAGGCCATTTACCATATACTAGCTGCAGTGGAGGACAAGATTGAACCGCAATTAGCTAAAACAAATGCAGTCTTGTCTTTTCAAAGTAAATGTCTTCCCACAATATCTGGAAAGTAAGAAATTTCAGTGCACATTAAAGAACATTATTTGCTTACTTTCTTACATATATACTGAGGAGAAAAAGTGTTTTCCTCATTAAAAAACCCAAACCTACTTGTACTCCTGTTGCAGTTTCCTCCTGCATCAATATGACACCACAGTTTTGGGGAAACTTTTGTGAAACGTCAGGATGCGTGCCGCGGCACCCAAGGCCGCCTATTCAGTCACGCACCTGTTGTATTGCAAGTGCGATTACACATGATGGCAGAGGATCAGCCGCTGAGGCACAGAGCTGCGATCGCATCCAGATGAACCGATGATTAATTAGGTCTGCATGTCATTAGCACGAATGCGCTGGAGGACCATATGTGTCATCTTCGGTTTTACTATGCCGTTCCTAAAAGGGATCTATTGAATGGACATGTGCGTGTGAGACGCAGAGAGAGGAAAGAACGAGAGATGGGAGGGATTTCCAGCTCGTTAAGATTCAGATTAGCGAAGCCATCCACTTGTTGTCCTCGGGCCCTCTGTGGAGCGGCCTGCTCTTCTGTGTGGTTCAAGGATTTACTCAGAGCAGACACAACATGAGAAACACTTGGGAAAGCACTGGATAAACACATTCATCAGGACCTCCCTCTTCCTTTCTTTTATCTTTCTCGCATTTACTTTCTGTAGCTGCTGCTTTCATCTGTGTTTCTGCTGTCTCTCTTTGTCTCTCGCCCTCCTTTCCTGAGCCCAGCGGCAGTCTTTGTAGCTTGTTTAATGTTTTTTTTTCCTACCCCCGGCCATACTCAGGTTAGAAACGAGTGGCGCCTGGCTTTAAGTCCGCCGGCCCAGGCGGCGACGACAGCAGCTGCAGATCCTTAGAACCTCGGCCGCCGCCGCCCCCTCACCACACCATCACTTAACAGCGACAGCTCCGAACTCCTTCCTTCCATATGGTCACCTCCAAAGCTGAACCGCCTTTCGAGTCAGAGAGGGGGCTGAAGTGATTGTTCAGTCCTTTTTGGATATTCATGAGGCTTTAACATAGGAGATGTGCTTGATTTATTTTACTTTGAGAGACCGGTCAGTGTTGGAGGGTGGTGGAGTGCCGAGTAAATTGAGTGCACTTCAAAATATCTCCAAAATGCCAATGAAGGAAAAAAAAATAGGCTTATGTTGCATGAATGTCATTCATTGTTGAGGCTGTTGGAAGGTGTTGAGACCGTTCCATCAGTTTTAAGTTGTTTTTTGAATAAAAAAAATTGCATTAAAGGGTAACTTTCTTATCGTGGAGAGTGCTGGGAAGCTTATGAAAACAGTTGTGTATTGTCCTCTCAAGGGAGCTTTGTGAAGTCTGATCAAGTGGGGTCAGACTGTGGTAAAAACTTGGAACATGGAGTTCAAATGATGTGGGTGTTTAAATGGCAAAGACAGCCAGTGCTGCTAAGCTGCATTGTGGATATTGGAGAATATAGGGATTTTAGAGAGAAAAAATAGGGACATCTTAGCCTTTTCTACTTCATTTTTCTTTTTTGATCAATTTTGTTTTAAATCTTTTAATTGCAGGAATCCTCTTTAGGGCTTAGATTTAAACTTTTCATTTTCTAACCAGATTAACTTTCTTTCTTTTTCCATTAATTCATAATTAATGTATTATTAATGCACCGGTCCTCATAACGTCATGCCGTTTTTAGGGCTTTGAATGCAAACATGAATAATGACCAGCAAACAATGAGCCGTGTGTCATTTTTCATGTCACGAACTCCAGAAATCATCAACAGATTGGTGCCGGGTGGTGGCAGGGGGTTGTTTTTATGTTGTTTTTCTTCATCCCCATGACTCACGCAGTGTTGCTTTTTGATCCGATGACATCTCCAGCCGCTGCCGCCACACTGGAGCCTTGCCCTTCCCCTTCCTTTATTTCTTTTATCTACAGCTGTGGATTGTCGGTAAACGTCTTTAATCGATTAACGAAAGTATAAAGAGTTCTGAGATTTAAACAGAAAAAAAAAGGTGAAGCTCTAAGTGTTACCCAGAGGTGCAAATGACAGATGAACGTGGCACTCTTTCAGAACTTCTCACTCCTCTTTCTCCTGCAGACTTGTCAGAGTGCAGATTGTCTTCCAAGTTTGGGAATTCAAATATTCTTTTTCAGATATCGGAAGAAAGATGAGTCTCCAGCGATGGCTGCTGCTGCGCTGTGTATCTGTTATGTGGGTCTGCTTCAATGAGAAAACACTCTTCTCCGGTGTTTTCCTTTTGGCATAGTTTACATTCCAGCGCAGATGTAGGATGGAGGTTTTGTCTCCAGCTACCACTGTAAGAAACCAAAACGTGTTGCAATGTTTCTGTTCGGCCCGGCCCCTCCTGAGTCGTTAGTATGCATAACAGGCACACTCCGGTGAACAGGTCGAGGTTGGAGGTCAAGGGTGAGTGGAGCTAATGCTTTCATGCTCTTGATTCAGCTCCTCTCGGGTGTAATACCCGCCTGTCAATTTGTTTGAGCTGCGGATTTACATAATGAATTTATATTAGCCACTGTTCTCCACACACTCCCTCCTTCACTCCCGTCTCTCTCTCTCTCTTCAACTCCTCTCTCAGTGTTGCAATTACTCCCTTTGCTCTCCCCTTCCCTCTCTCTCTCTCTTTACTTCCCCTTGTTCTCCCCCTCCTCCTTCTCTCCACTCCCCTCATCCTCCTCTCATCAAGTTTACCAAGTGCCCAGAGAGCAGAGTGTTTAAATGCAAACGAGCCTCATTTCCAAACTGACGCCACAGCCCAAGTATGCCTCGCACACAACAGCTTCAAGCCCCGCTGAGAGGTTTCGACAAGAGATGGATGGATGGAGATGATGGAAACAGAGTGAGAGAAAGCGTGATGGAAATGGAGAGAGGAGTGGGGATTCTTGGAAGTGCCGCGTGTTTAAAATAGGACGCAGAGCGGGAGTGTGGCGGAGCTCGTAGGTGTCAGGCGCTATTGACAGTCCCGCCAGAGAAGAGGTGATGAACGAGCCACTGTCTTATTAGTCAGAACATTCCATTCACCACACAATGAGGTATTTTTAATTCCTGCTCCGGCGCTGCTGCCAAGTTCAACACTATCGTAGTATTTCGTGTTTATGCACTTTCATCATAATAACCTCAAAAAAGCATTGTCAACGCTCTAATTGGTTTAACCTACAGTGGGGTGAAAAAGTGGTGTGTTTGCCTCCTTCCTGATTTTTGTACGTTTGTCACACTAAAATGTTTCAGATCACACAAATTCAAATATTAGAGAAAGATGACAAAATTGAACACAAAGTGCAGTTTCTAAATGAAGGTATTTATTATTAAGAGGGGAAAAAATCCAAACCTACATGGCCATGTGTGAAAAAGGGATTGCCCCCCCCCCAATTATAATTAACGGTGGTGCCCACACCTGGGCCTGATTATTGCCACACCTGTTCTCAATCAAGAAATTACTTAAATACGACCTGCCTGACAAAGTGAAGTGGACCAAAAGGTCCTTCCTCCGATCCAAGGAAATTCAAGAACAAATGAGAACACAAGTAATTGAGATCTCTCAGTCTGGAAAAGGTTATAAAGCCATTTCTAAAGCTTTGGGATTCCACAGTGGGAGCTGTTATCCACAAATGGCGAAAACATCGACTAGTGGTGAACCTTAACATAAGTGGCTGGTCAACCAAAATTACCCCAAGAGCACAGCAACGACTCATCCAAGAGGTCATGTTGATGATCCCCAAGGCTTTTGGGGAAATACTCTGATGAGACAAACGTTGAATTTTTTGGAAGGTGTGTGTCCCATTACATCTGGTGCAAAACTAACACAGCATTTCAGAAAAGGAGCATCATACCAACAGTAAAACAGGGTGGTGGTAGTGTGATGATGTAGGACTTTTTTGCTGCTTCGGGATGTGGTAGACTTGCTGTGCTAAATGGAACCATGAATTCTGCCATCTACCAAAACATCCTGAAGGAGAATGTCCGGCCATCGGCCACTTGGGTTCTGCAGCCCGACAATGATCCAAAACACACAATCAAGTCCACCTCTGAATGGCTTAAGAAAAACAAAATGAAGACTTTGGAGTGGCCTGGTCAAAGTCCTGACATTAATCCAATTGAGATGCTGTGGCATGACCTTAAAAAGGTGGTTCATGCTCCAAAACCCTCCATTGTGGTTGAATTACAACAATTCTGGAAAGATGAGTGGGCCAGAATTCCTCCACAGCCTTTTAAAAAACTCACCGCCAGTTATCAGAAACACTTTTGATTGCAGTTGTTGCCGCTAAGCGTTCCCAACCAGTTATTCGGTTTAGAAAGCAATTATTTGGGGGAATTTTTCCTCCCTTAATAATAAACACCTTATTATATTTGTCTAATATTTACATTTGTTTGATGATCTGAAAACATTTAAGTCTGACAAACAATATATCAGGAAGGAAGCAAGCCAACCACATGTTCCTGAGCAGAGTTCTGTTTTGCATTTTGACTATGTTTTGGATTTTGTACAAAAAATACAGACTGCCCAGGAAGTCTGTTTACTATCTGCAGCAGTGTTTTACTTTAAGAGGCAACCTCCAGGTCTGAGAAAAATGAAGCCACCATCAAAGTGCCAAAAAAATTGCAGTTCCTCTAATGGCCACATGAGGCTCACTCCAAAAGCGAGTCAGTCCTCATAGACTGGAATGTTAACATATTCAGGTTTATAACATTAAAAAGCATGTTTGGGTGCTTTTGGATGCTCAGTGGCTGAGCAGACCTGAGAGCAGAGGTCCAGGATCAAGTCCACCCAAGGCCTTTCCTGCAAATCTTCCCCCTCTCTCTGTCCAATTTCCTTGTCACAATTTCACTATCCAGGAAAGGCAAAAAATGCCAAAACCAAAAGTCTTCCAAAAGCATGTTCACAGGATGGTTGGAAAAAGCATTCCCTCGCCCCTGCAAAGTTCTCCCTTTCATAATGTCTATAGGGGTATGGGGTGGCTTCTTTGATTGATAGTGTGTGCTAAAACAGGAAGTTATAGCTTGTAGCTATCTGCTAGGCTTCACCTTTGATAGTCTGAGTCCCTCTAACTGCACTGAACTACCCTCAAAGCACTTTTTACTGCAGTCACACACACATTCATACAAGTGCTTTTTCTGTGCCTAAGCACCTTGTTTAACGTTTGCACACATACTCACACTCAGGGTTTAGTATCTTACCCAACGATGCTTCGACCTGCAGACTGGAGGAGCAGGGAAGCGAATCACTGATGTTCCAGTTGGTAGATGACTCGCTTTTTGAAAACTGCTCATAAATGTTACATCTGAGCTTATTAGCTTTATAGCTTTAAAGAGCAATAGGCACATTTGTTTAATATTGTCAAATTATTGTGAGTGAATTAAAAGTAGGTGGCAGTGTCATTTACATGTTTAATGAATATTTATCATCTGGTTACATTTCAGAATGGGAAATATAATAATTTGGGCCCAGCTCTGCTCTCTGTTGACAGATTTAACTTTTTTTCTTTCTTAAGTTTCTTAAACTGTTGTTTCCCTTACATTTCCTTTGAAGCAGTAATATTCTACAAACTGTAGAGTTTTCCCCTTTCTTTAAGCTGAAGTGGACGGTACATCAGCAAGCTGTGATGTAAAGAACAACCTGAACGTGGTATCCCTGTTTCTGCCCCTTTTATCCTGGGTAGATGGGCTCCGAAGAAAGTGCTAAAAAGAGCTGAGACGACTGTCTGAGAATCAATTTAGTAACCATTCTGGTGCTGTCGGCTATTTAATCAGGATTAAATTGTGAAATATAGATGTTCCACATTATCTGTTCACTTATAATAAAATTCATATTTGTTAGCCTATGAGCTTGGGTTCAAAGGTTATTCTTGACCCTGGAAACTGTAATTATGAAAACTGTCTCACTACCACTTTCATTTAGGAGATGGTGTGATACGATGAGAAGCAGCAAAGCAGCTACTTTTAACAGATAATGTGATTTTTAATTAAATGTGTGTTAAGGTTGATTTAACTTATTGAGAATTAGTGAGGATTATTAATGGAGCTTAAGAAATGGAAAAGTTTTGAATCGAATGAGTTGAAAGGTGATTGAATTAGAGTTTTTTATTTGCAGATAGATTTACACCGATTTGAATTAAGATGCACATTATTTATCATTGAAACATTTTGAAACAAAATTGTTTGAATCATGGATATTTTCTGTTTTATTTCTTTTTCTTTTTTTTTGACATTTTTGTTTCAGATAATATTGTATTTTATTGACAACTGTAATAGTTGCACAGAACATAAAGAAAGAGGAGATGTTTCACTGTGATGGGTTATTATGTTAGGTAATGCTTCTAATGGGAAACATTTGCTCAGGAATTGTTAAGTTGAGCCTCGACCGAGAGACAAAAAGACAAGTAGCGAGTGAGAAGTGTTTATCTGTGATAATCAATTAATTAGCTTTAAGATGAGACTCAGAAGCAAGGATGATCTATTTTGTTTAATGATTAGTAGCTGGTCTGCTGAGAAGGGAGTTTCGACTAAGACATAGCGGTGCTGTGATGTTAACATGTACACGGTGACGATACTTTGCTTGCTGTCTACATTTTTGTGGAGCAAGTCACAATTTCAAGGCACACCTGTTTGTTCTAGCTGCGCTGCACAGCCTGTGTGTCATCTGACATTATCGCTTCTTCTTTTCAGACTAGCACACTTTTGACAGCCCATTTTCAGTACATGGATCTAGCATAACTTGTGCTCCACTATACTTTGCCTCCATTGACTTGTCAGCCTTTGTTACAGAACCAACACATTCTCCTCTCAGAAGAGATGTTTGTTCAGACTCTGTCGAGGATTCTTGTAGTTGGAAATAAGCATGTCCCAAGCACTGATATGCAATCAATTATTACTTAATGTATAGCTCTTTGTGTGGTTGTACATTAAAGCAATCCTGGAGCCTATGCTGGCTGCCATAGGGCGAGAAGTAGTGTACACCCTGGTCAGATCGCCAGTCTGTCTCAGGGCAAACACAGAGAGACAGAAAGCCGTTCGCACTCACATTTACACATGTGGACAATTTAGATCACCAGTTAACCTAAACCCCCTAACTAATGTCTTTGGACTGTGGGAGTACCCCAAGAAAACCCACACTCAGACATGGGGCGAACATGCAAACTCCACAGAGAAAGGCCAGATGCCAGATGAGACATTTTAGACTTGGACTTGATGTGATCACCTAAAGCAGGGGTGGGGAACTCCAGGCCTCAAGGGCCAATGTCCTGCAGGTTTTAGATGTGTCCTTGATCCAACGCAGCTGATTTAAAGGGTAAATTACGTCCTCAACATGTCTTGAAGTTCTCCAGGTGTGTTGACCCAGGGTGAAATCTAAAAACTGCAGGACACTGGCCCTTGAGGCCTGGAGTTCCCCGATCCCCGACCTAATGCAATTAGTGTAAACTCTCTTCTTCTTCACACTAACTCTATGCATATCTTCCTTAACTTTTCCTCCTTACTGGCAGCTCCATCTTCAACATCCTTTGTCCAGTATGTCCACTATCCCTCCTCTGCCGATGTCCAAACCATCTCCCCTCCCTCCCCTGTCTCTCTGTCTCCAAACAAGTCAACCTGAGCTACCCCTCTGATTTACTCATTTCTAATCGTGTCCATTCTGGTTACTCCCTCTGCCGATCTTACCATCTTCATCTCCACCTCCTGCTTTCTTGTCAGCGCCACTCCAAACCACACGTCATATCAGGTCTCACACATTGTAAACCTTCCCTTTCACTCTTGCTGCTATCCTTCTTTCGTAATTCACCACTGACACTCGTCTTTACATACTACACCTTGCCGGCACTCTCTTCTTCACCTCTCTCGTGCGCTGTCTGTTGTTTTGGGTGGCTTAAACTCATCCACCTTCACTATGTCTGCTCCTAGAGCTTCACTTCTGCACCGGTCTCCGTCTTATTTGATCTGGGTTCTACTGACTTTCATTCTTTTTCTCCTACTCTCCTTCTCTCTAGTTCCAGTCAATAGTCAAACACAGAACAAATGTCTGTGATCACCAAAGACTCAAGAAACATAAATGTGGGCTTCCAGTTCCACTTTCTTGGGCCAGTTTCTCTGACGTTTCAGGTACAACAATGGTCTTACTAACAGACGCAATCTAAGTCAGGATCAAAGCAAACCGTGGCCCAGTTTCCAGTTTTCTAATGTGACAACTTTCTTTTGAAGATGGGGGAAGAGGAGGTCTTACATTTTAATTAAAATATAGTCTAACAATTCGCTAAAAATTCAAAAGAAAAATAAAACAACACTAGCAAATTCCCGGCATTTTGTCCGACGATGAGTGTGAGGATGTGAGAAGACAGAAGAGCAGTGCCACCTGAAAACAAAGAAGCTGCACAAGTTGAATACAACCTGTATATAAAGTGGCAATGAAATTAATCTATTCATTCATTTTTCTCCAATTAGTCAAACCGCAATAAAAGGCTAACCTGCCAACGTGAGGTGCATGACCGACTGCAAACCAATCAGTGTCAAGTATAGGGAGACGCAGCTCTTGTAGGCGATGATGACAGGAAGAAGAAAGAAGGGGAAAAAGGCCTTTTTTCCTGTATCCCAGCTACTCTTTCAAAATAGATGTTTCATGTGTCACTATGCAGGCCTGATGGCGCTACCCCGCACATTGTCCTGCACTCCTGCTAGGAAGATGTGTAGTCATTCACCTAGTGCTTTGCCCACACACATACACACACACATACATACACCTGACAGCGACAGGGACCTTACATCATTGTTGAAGACAAGGAGCCGCTGTAAAACTTCCCCGGAGGCCCTGAGTTTGTGTGTGCGTGTCATCGTGAGTGTGTAGTTCACTAACATGCTTTTGTACTGAATTTAGCTGCCTGTCTGACCCCTCCCTACCCCCTGCTTTTTCTTTCAGTTTCTTCAACTCCATAGTGTATACTAGGTAATGATGAGCCCCCACCCTCCTCTCTTCATACTTAGTTTGATAGACTTGTCTATCCTCCTCCTCCTCCTACTCCCTCAGTCTATTTGGGCCCAGTGTGTGTGCTAGGTAATGATGCAGCTGGGCCATTAAGAGCGGGGGGCTATTTGACAGCGCCCCACGCCTTTCATTCCCTGCACCCCCTCCTACATACACACACATACACATACATGGATGCATACACACACAGGGCCTGAAAGGACCCAAATGAACCCCCACAGGAGTAAATGGAGCCATCGCCCTAACGCTGAGTATTTCTCTCTAGACGAGGATTGTGCATTTGTTTTGAAAAGGGAGAGGGGGGAGGGAGGTAGAGGCGAGAGAGGGAGAGTGAGAGAGCTGAAGTTAGGTCTCTCTGTCTCTCACTGGTAAAACCCACCGACCGTCTTTCTCCTCTCTCTCAGGCGCCCTCCCACTCTGTCTTTCTGAGGTTGTGTATGTATGTGTTTGAAGTCTGCCCATTTGTCTTAGGGGATTGTGCAAGGCTTGTATTGACTATTGAGTGCGGTGGTGTGGAGGGGGATCTGAAGGTGTTAAAGGCTTGATGTGAATAGCCTCCATCCGTCAGCCTCGGAGGTCGGCGGGGCGATACTGGAAGTCCTGGGTGGTCCAGCGTTTTCATTTAAAACACCCGCCATTCATATATGCATTTGTCTACTGTAAGAGATGGGTGGGCGGTTGGGTGTGTACGCGCACACAATCAGGGAGACTGATGTGTGTTTGTGTGATTTAGGCTTAACTCTCAAGTCCAGAGTTATGCAGGTAGTGCGATACATTTATAGGTCAGGTTAAATTGAGGTTGTGATCAACACTACAACCAACACTTAGACTTTAAGCTAGGCAGCAGACATATAAAGTCCACAGATTCGTTTGGGAAAGCTTAGTTTTACTATTTCTGCATTAATTAAAACATGGAAGTATGCATCTTTAGGTTCAGTGTCGTATGGACTGTATGTGGCACCTGGTTTAAAAGCGTTGAGAACAAATAAAGAGTCAAGGCTAAAGATTAGCTTGGATTTTAGCAGCTAATTCCCACAGCCATGGACCAGTGTAAACACTGACTGACAATGCAATCATCATCATGCTGACATCCATGTATGTATGAATTCATCTATTTTCTTAACCACTAATGTGGACGGTAACGAAACACCCAGCTCTCATACTGTGGGAACTGGCTTTCTACTGGTGATCAAGATCTCCTACAAATAAAATTAAATATGGTGGGTTCTTATGGGCTCAAATTGTGGTCATAAATATTTTGTACTTGTAAATCAGGATTTGTATGTGTAAAAATAATTTGTGTGTGTGTAAAAAAGATTTATGTGTGGACTTAGCCAAAAAAATACATGTGAAAATGCACTCAAGTTTCAAGTTACAAGTACGAATTTTGACCGTATTTTTCTTCCATCTGATTGGCCAATGTCATGTCAATCACAAATTTAACTATCCAGTCAGAGAATAGATGGGTTTGGCTGTCGGAGGGGTGCTTTTTTGAACTGCAGGTCCTTGAAGGTTAATACAGTTTGAAGCTGGGGATCTCTATATAAATATCCGATAGAAGCTAGGTCCCCTAACTTTCAGTAGCTGCTGAAAGGATAAAGTTGTGGTATATCAGTGGTTAGAAATACCATTATTACTTTAGGATTAGTTTAACACAAAGTCAGAGCTGACCCAGGACCATTGTTGTGAGTTACAGTGCGCAGCATAAAGGTCCTTTCACATTGGACGCAGCATGTGCTGCTAATGCTAACTAAAACCCAAGGATCCAGAATTTGTTGCGCTGGCTGCTGAGCTCTGTGGGTTTTTGCAGCAGCTCTACCTGTGCTAGATGCACCTGCACCGTTTCTATCCCTGACTTTATGTCCTCTACAAGAGTTTCTGGTTTTTTTTGCTGGTTGTTCAAATGTTCAATAAAAGCATGTATGCTAACTCATAACGAAGAAACTTTTGTAACTATCCCCACTAATGAAGACTGTCATTTCCACAACACTTTTTACACATACAAATCTTTTTTACACATACAAATCCTGATTTACAAGTACAAAATATTTATGACCACAATTTGAGCCCATAGGTTCTTTGTAGCCACTTACCATCAGAGTTAAGTGGCTACATTCACTCTGTATACTGTATACAGACATACAGTGATGTCTGTATGTCTGTATATCAGTAGTCAAACCCATACTGGTAAGAATGGTAAGCATTTGTTATGAATTTCTTAGTACAATGTCTTCTATTACGGGCATAGCTACATTGACTTTGGCTGCCTGCTAAGCTAATTTGAAACACCAAGCTAGACTCAGCATCAGAAAATGTTTTTGTGATGCTGGTGTCTTTTGAAGCATTTAATAATCTTATAATTTACATAGTTTTCTGTGTAGTTACTAACAGACCCTTAAAGAAGTTTGTGCTCCAGTTTTGGTAAAGTAAAAATCAAGTATTTAATCAGTTACTGAAAACTAGCAGGTATCTGTTTCGGGTTTTTTTTACCTTGCTAACCAAGCTAGTTAGCATGGTCAAGTTAACATTTAGCATTCTAAATGCTAAATGTTACTTTCATCCAAAATACAGTTACTTTTGGACAAATAAACAAATAAATAAGTTGGAGGGGAAAATGCCTTAACATTGAAATCAGTCATTTCAGGACCTCACAAAAAATCTTGCTATACAGTGTATGTTTTTAACAAGTGAAAAGAGTATTTAAATATTAGCCCAGTACAGGAAGTGTGTATTCATGGCACATGCCAAACTAGAGTGTCTTAACCTGTACTGAGAAAAATAATAAGTGCTGTGCTTGGCTGAGACATAATAGACCATTTTACTGGCTATACCATCACTGTTTCTAAACTGCAAAAGGGTCTATAAATTAAAAACAAATCTGTACATATGTGTGAGTGAGTCAGCAAGCTT
The DNA here is from genome assembly GCF_056152115.1 of Neolamprologus brichardi. Lineage (NCBI taxonomy): Eukaryota > Metazoa > Chordata > Actinopteri > Cichliformes > Cichlidae > Neolamprologus > Neolamprologus brichardi. The sequence continues at coordinate 1,450,140 of NC_142114.1, read as the reverse complement.
TCAGATGTGCTCTTTAGCTGCCATTAGCATGCAGTTAGCTAAGTTCATATTGATAATCACCATAGCAATGCTCGGTCCTTCGCTCTCTTCTAAACACTGTAAATAAGAGTTCTCTCGGGAGGCTATTCTAGTCATTACACGAACCATTATGTTCAAATAAAAAGTGACTCCTCACAGTGAATTACTGCATCCATGCATTTACATACATTACTGTTTGTTTGTATGGCCTATAATGTGAAGGGAAAGTGGTATGTGTGCCCACAGTGAGGACTCGTCAGGCTTTCCTACTATTTTTGCCATTGATTTGCTAGTTGCCTTGGTGTTTGTGTGTGTGTGTGTGTGTGTGTGTGTGTGTGTGTGGGGGGGGGGGGGGGGGGGGGGGGGTTACACTCACCCCATAACTTGCATCAGAACATGCTTTTCTGTGTTTTTCCCCCATTTTGCAGAAGTTTTTAGCACACAAAAATGTGTAGCTGAAGGACGCGCTAGTCTTTAGATCCTGAAATGAAAACTTACCATTATTAATAGCAGAAAATGTGTGTTCTTGTTTGTAAGGTGACTGAGGTGATATTAGATTCTAACTGAAGAATTTAAAACTAAGGCTTTTCACTTAGATGCATAGCACAGTTTAATATTTCAAGTTATGGCTCTTGAAAGAATGCTTTTCATATTGAGAGTGCTGAAATTTGAATAAATACTTTACACCTTCAGCAAATTATAGTTAGACAGACTTATTCATTTGTGACTTCATGATGCTATGGGTGGAATGAAAGACCTCTTTCAATGAATACTCACTTTGCGCAGTCTTTACAGTAGTAGATTTGTATGGATGAAGATTAAAAAAAAGAAAGTAAAAGCCTCATAAAGTACTGGAATATATTGTATAAATTATTTATGGGCAAAAAATGTTATAACAGAAGTTGAAAATGAGGAAAGCTGGAAACTGACATCCTTTTATGCCAACCAGGGAAAACAAGCCTTCCAGGGTGCTTCTCTATTTTTTTTTAACTTCAGACTGGTGCACAGGCCTAGATTTTAACTGGATGCCATTCAACACTGGAACTGTGTGTGTGTGTTTGTGTGTAAGTAGAGTGATAATTATAACTGTCTGACACCTCTGGGTTCCCAGACTGGGAGGCCTCACAGAACAGCAGTCAGTCAGTCATCCGTGTGTGTGTGTGTGTGTGTGTGTGTGTGTGTGTGTGTGTGTGTGTGTGTGTGTGTGTGTAGGGCACGATTCCATCTGCATTCTCCACTGTCACATTGCCATAGAAAGAGAGAGAGAAAGAAAGAGTCCCTATGGACACCACTCAAGCACACAATGTCATTTCTCCCTCTTCTCTCCTCCTTACCACCTAGGACAGCCCAACAAACACTTGTGATGCTAAAAATGTGTGCATGGTATGCAAATCAAAAGCTACTTTCACTGGTCCTCAGGGGGTCTGCAGTGACATTGTCTGAGTGTGTGTGTTAGAGGAGACGCGAGGGATGACAGAGGGATGCGATACCGCATAGCCATGTTTTCGTATCAAGCCGTGAACCCCTGGTGTTAAAACTCATTTGTCATACACGCCACGGCCGGCTTCTACAGCCGGCTGTCTTGTAAGTGTGTGCCCCTTTATTCGAGGATCCATGGCCTATCAGATGGAAAGGTGACGGTGTGTGACATTTGATTGGCTTCTGTGTCAGTGAGCTGTCACTTCTATGTAGGAAATGAACACTTGTGTCTCTGTTGACCAGCGGTGTTTGGTCTCAGTCGCATCCAGCTGTGTTACAGCTGCAGGCGCAGATGCTTTGGATGCTGTAAAAACTTTATTGATCTGGGAAACCTTGACTGAGTGCCGTAACCCGATTCCCGTTCACCCGTTTCCCCCCGATTACCTTTTTTTTAAATTTCAGCAGCTCACCAGCAGTATCTAAAATTAGTCCAGATAACCAAAACTTTTGTGCTGCTTTCAGAAGCTTGATGCCAATTCGAGATCATATATCCGTATGTATTATTATCTCCAAGTTCTGTCTTCAGTTCAAGAGCCCACTTACATTCACTTGGCATGTACAGTTTTGTTTTTGACTTGCTTGGTATGTTTTACTGTAGAACGTGTGCAAAAGCATGTAACTATTACAGTGTTTACAGCATTGTCCTTATCTTGGACTACATCTGCCTCTCAGACACCACCCTAAGGGAGTCCAGCTCCATCCCCACAACATTACTGGCCTTGCAGATCAGTTTGGCATCTGCAACCCTCAACCTGCTGCCCCAGCATGCAACAGCGTAGAGGATAGCACGTGCCACAGCAGACTGATAGAAAATCTTGAGCAATGTTATGCAATGTTCAACTGTGATTGCAGCTTTAACTTTTTACACTCTGTTGTGCCTCTGATCTCAATTAATAATACATTTATCAGTGTTATTAAAGAAAAACCTTAAACACTAAATAATGAAACAAATATGTAATGCACACACTTCTGCCAATTGATGGTCAGAATTGCTGAATGTGTTGACTATAAAAGTGCAGATCAACAGTCATCACATGACACAGGATGCTGTGTACATTCTAAATTATGGTAAATGGCCTGTATTTGTATAGTGCTTTTCTAGTCCCTAAGGACCCCAAAGCACTTTACACTACATTCAGTCATCCACACATTCACACACTGGTGATGGCAAGCTACATTGTAGCCACAGCCGCCCTGGGGCGCACTGACAGAGGCGAGGCTGCCGGACACTGGCGCCACCGGCCCTCTGGCCACCACCAGTAGGCAACGGGTGAAGTGTCTTGCCCAAGGACACAACGACCGAGACTGTTGGAGCCACGGCTCGAGCCGGCAACCTTCCGATTACAAGACGAACTGCCAACTCTTGAGCTACGATCGCCTCTTGAGCCAGCCATACATTTTATTCTGCTGGAGCCTATCTGCTGGGGGTGTGGCGGCATCTATCCCAGCTGTCATAGGGTGAGAGGCAGAGTACACCCTAGACAGATCGCCAGTCTGTCACAGTGCTAACAAAGAGACACAAGCAACTGTTCACATTCACACCTATGAGCAATTTAGAATCACCAGTTAACCGACCCCACAAACTAATGTCTGCACGTTTTTGGACTGTGGGAGGAAGCCGGAGTACCTTCAGAGAACAGAGGAATGAGGAGGACATACAAACTCCACACAGAAAAGCTCCGTGCAGATGGTGGAGTCAAACCCAGGACCTTCTCACTGTGAGGCAACAGTGTTAATCCTCCAGCACTGGAGGATTAACACTTTATGTTGTATTATGCTTATCTATTGTCTTTGTTTTGAGATTGTGGGTGGATGGACGGCTCACTTACTGCAGACCAAATCTATCAGAGAATGAATTTGTTATAGCTAGCTAGCTAGTATCATCAGTTCTGTTGATTCACCCTCCTTCTGCTGTTTAATTGTTTCTCTCTTTCTTCTTTGAAGATAATAGAAAAGGATTCCACACTGAATGGTTTGCCTGGTATGAGTATATATAGCGTAGTTTTCCAATTAAAAATCGACAGTGCGCCTTACCGATTTTATGTGGTACACGGCTCTCAAAAATCTGTCAAAACATGTTTTAGTACGACTTTGTTAAGCTACGAAGTCTCACCGGCTACCGTAATCAGAGCCTCAAAATCAAACGAACACTGTGGCATAACTGAGAGTTAAAAACTGTCTAAATTCTTTCATCTTTAATAAAATGATCAACGTTGCTGCTTTACCAGGTGTAACAATTAAGTTTAACATCCAGGCATCCTTGAAAATAGAATTTATTAAATTTAACAGAGTTTGAAGTTAGCAGGAAGTTAGCTCGCTGGTTTCCATCTAAAGATGATATAGCATGTTCTGACTGAGAAATTTCTGAAAAAATTAACGCGTACAGCTGTGCTATCACTTCCAACATAAATGAAGACAGAAAACTAAACAGCAATGACGTTTGTAGGGTTACTGAAGTTGGGCTAGCTGGTATATAATGATGTGCTACGTGATCGCTAGAGACACAGCTATGTTAGCATAACAAACAGTGAAGCTGGAGGATGAACGCTAACTTTTTTCCACTCGTTAACGTGAGGGTTCTCGATGGTTTGGGACAAATGCAATCACATAGCAGGATGCTGTAAACGGACCGAACTTCAGTCAGGCGAACAACTGAGATAATCCATCCACAACACGAGGTCAGGTATTAATATATTGCAACAACACGGGAATAGAGCAGCTGCGAGAGAATTGAACATTAATGAATCAATGGTACAGAAGTGGAGGAAGCAAGAAGAATGAGTTGAGTAAAGTTTGACTTATCTGACTGTTTTATTTCGCTTAATGGACCTTATAATATGGTACCTCTAATGCACTTCATATAGCCATAGTTGATAGGATGAATATTTTTCAGTCAGCAACTTTAAGTATGGAAGTACACGATTTCAAAAGCAACCACCTTCAATGCTTTGAAAAAACCCCAGAAAGCTGGCAAGCTGGCAGATTGCCGCTGATTCTACAACTCATTTGAATGATCACCCGAGTCTCTACAACAGAGGTGAAGAGTGCAAAGTTAGTGTGTCATGTTACAAAAGGCAGCTTTAAATGAAGTTTAATGCTTCTTTAAATGTGAGGCATGTCGGTAATACAGGCCCCAGATCTGCCAAAGAATAAATCCTTTGTATTCACAGCTTTGTCTTACTTTACAGTTTTGTTCCACTTCGGCATGGTTGTGCTAAGGTTTGCTGCACCTGTAACCTGTTTGCTCATGTTCCCAGATTGCACTCTGTTGCGTTGGATGTTGCGTTTTTACGTTTCGTCTATCATCCAAGTGACTTCCTCAGCCGAGACTGGGATTTTCTTACCTGGATGATTGAGCATGCATCAAGACTGTTGGCAGCATTATGGTCATGGGACAGTAGTTTGATTAAAAACATCTATGCATCTGCAAAAGATAATCTTTTTTTCCCCTTTTCCAAACTGATAAATGATGGACGGTGAGGAGTTTCATTCTCAGCATTGTAAGCTAGCAGCCGTACAGTCGCATGGCAGCTTCTGGGCTGTTGCTCATAAGGAGAGCTGCTGCATTGCAGCACAAAATTAGTGTGTCAGTGTGCAGGTTGCCAGATGATGATTCCTCGTGTTTTCTGGCAGCTGAAAGAGAATAAAATGTTGAATTTCTAAACAGCTTCAGTAGCAGTGGAGCCGGAGTCTAATGTTGTGTGCACAACACAAGAACTAATAGGACTTCTAGAATAATCCGCTGATGAAATAATGATGAATGATATAATAAAATAAATCAATAACTTTGCCTTTTGTGTTCCAGCAGACATTTGCTGCATTGGAAGATGTTTTTCTTCTGTGCTGGAGGCGTTGGAAGATTAAAGTCAGTGCTGAAATGTTGTGACTATTAACAAATGCAGTTCTTAAAACTGTAAAGCTGTAAATTTGTGAGACACTACAAAAGGTTGTAGCAGATTAAACAAGTGTGGGGGGTGGAATCTGAGTTCTTGGCTGCTGCAGTCAGCACAAAATGCAGCTTAAAGCATGGTCCTAATCTCACTGCACTCACACGACTTGAAAAAAATGAAATACAGAGGAATGCTGATGACACTGTGTTTCCCTTATGAAAGTTTTCAAAGGTAACAAGAGTGTCTGCTCAGAATTTCACAGGTAGAACACAAAATTCATAGAAGAGACGAGATGAAAATAAAGCTGCAGCGTTATTTTCAAATTTGTAATTTTGGAGGTGTAAACTGAAGTAAGAATTCTGTGTAGGCAAATGGGCTTTTATAACAGTTAAACACTGTTATTGCGCACCATGTGATGCACTGAATGTTAATAAAAAATTATGAATGAATTGTTCATTTCCTATATCAGTATTTTGTACGCACTCGTGTGTTTTTGCTGAGGGAAATTCTGTATTCTAATAAAAAATGAAAAAAACCTCTATCAAAGGAAACCCGAGTCTGTTCGTACAGTTGCTGGATGGTGGGAATTATTAAAGCGTGGTTGCTAAGTTGGCACTTGCAAACTAATTATTTTTTGTAAGCTGAACATAACCTACTTCAAAAAAGCAACCGAAGGCAGAAGGACTGTTTGCTGAATTGTGTGAAAGTGTCAGGTCGGGCAGTGGAGGCTAGTTTGTGCTACGGGAACCAAACAGAAGAAACTTCACACACATTTCCAGGTGTCATGCTAAATGGATTAGCAATACTTCCTTCATCCCACAATGCCAGAAAAAGAGGAACTGACCTGTCAGATAACATGCACTCACTGAGCACTTTATTAGCTGCGTTTTTGCCTTCAGAACTGCTTTCATCCTTCAGGTGTGCTGGAAGTTGGAACAAGGTGCTGGAACTATGCTTTAGAAATTTCGGTCCATAGTGACATGATAGCATCACATAGTTACTGCAGATTTGTTGGCTCTCTTATTAAACCACATTCCAAAAGTGCTCATTTGGATTGAGATCTGATGAATTTGGAGGCCAATAGAGTATAGTGAACTCATTTTAATGTTCAAGAAAGCAATTTCAGACGATATGAGCTTTGTGACGTGGTGCATCATCCTGCTGGACGCACCCAATAGAAGATGGGTACTGTGATCATAAAGAGATGGATATGACCAGTCAACAATACTCAGGTAAAACGGTAGGATGTGGTGTTTGGATTATGTTCAGAGCCACAAACCGCTTTAATGTCAGACAATGTTTTCACGGACCGGCTTTAAGGTGTCGCGGATAAATACAACAGAATAAAACGATACGACCAAGACAAAAACTGTGGTATTTTGTAAATATAATAATAATCATGAACTCACTGTGTAATTGTGTAACGTTATTATAATAATGGATTGGATTTATACAGCGCTTTACAATGCCACTATTCATTCACTCTCACACACTGGTGGAGGCAGCTACAGTTGTAGCCACAGCTGCCCTGGGGCAGACTGACAGAAGCGAGGCTGCCATATCGCGCCATCGGCCCCTCTGGCCAGGCCAGGGATTGAACCGGCGACCTTCCGGTTACAGATGCGCTTCCCAACCCCCTGAGCCACAGTCGCCCCATCATTAGCATTGTTAGCAGTGTCCTCTTGAAATGCGCCAACAACATTGAGAGTAACATCCTCCTCTCTGCCCCTCAATGCTCTCTGGTCGCTACGGTAATGTGTAAATATTTCTTTCAAAATAAGACACACAACTACAACACGGGAAAAGACCCAGGGAGACCGAGTTAACGTTAAAAACCCTGAAAACCATCAATTTCACACCCGAGCCTCAAGTCTCGCGGCCTGGTACCAAACGACTCACGGACCGGTACTGGCCCGTGGCCCGGGGGTTGGGGACCGCTGTACTAAAGGGCTCAAAGTGTGCCCAAAAATATCCCTGAAACCAGCAGCTTTAACTGTTGATTGAAGGCAGGACTGATCTATGCTTAATGTTATTTACGGCAAATTCTGACCCAACCATGTGAAGCTGACAGGATTGGCATCTTGTGCAGTCTTCTGCTGCTGCAAGGTTCAGTGTGTTACTCTGTGTACCATGTGTGTGTCTTTGTATCACCTCAAAAAGACCCCAAAAAGCATTCTGGAGAATTTCCTTTGACCGCATCAAGCAAGCAATTTCTCTCTTTTCAGACCATTCTTATATGCGGCCTGTGTGGTACCAACAACGATGACACATTCACAGGCACTTCAATCATCTTGAAATTTCAGCTCTGACTTTGGTGTACCTTGGAACAGAAGTGTGAAGAGCAGTGAGCTAGCCTAGCTGACTTTCCATGTTCAGTTTAGCCACATTAGCCTAATAGTTTAGCTAAGCTTGCTATTTACTCATTAATCATTTTAATGGCAGTAGTTTCTAAAAAATGCTCCAAAAGGTGCATTCATGAAAATATCCTTTTGCTGAAAAAATGTTTATTATGAAGGGTCCTATTGAATAACTAACAGCAAACCCCATGTAGTATCTGCAGCTGGTGCATCTAAGCAGCTTAGCATCTGCTGAACAGCAGAGTATGTAGGAGTGAACAGAAGAAGTATTTTTACTTACTAAGGTTGAGACCAAAACTGAATGTTTAGAAGAGTAAACACTGAATTTTATTCGCAGGTGGGCAGAAGCACAACACAAAATGAAGACTAACACTGGTCCTTATCTTCTTTTAACCGCTAACGGTTTGCTAACTTGTTAGTCTTGTTTTGTTTGTTTTTTTTACAGTTGAGCCATTGTCGATTTGTATATAGTAAGTATTGAAATGTTAATGTTGTGAGTTAACCGTGTTTTCTTCACTGGGTATTAGTTTGTCACAAAAGGCCTGGCTTGTATAAAGAGAGAAAAAGGAAGAGGAAGAAAGTAAAGAAAAGAGCGTACAAAGAAAAGGGATAAACAGGCAGAACGTGCTTGTGTTTGTGTGTCTAGTCTTATCAGCTTGTGGTTAAGGTGCGCAGTGCAGGCATGCTATCCTCAACGGCTGCTTCTGAGCAAGGCTCAACCACTTAAACAAGTCCTCACACAAATGCAGTGAACCCACACACACACCATCAACAACACAAATTCAAAAGCTCAAATAGATAGTCATGGAAATTGCGTCTGACCTACACACACACACACGCCTTACAAATACCATTCATCTTCGTAATTAAAAAAGAACAGGATGTCCGAGTAAGAAATGAGACAAACTCCTCTAATCTCATTGTTGAGAGAAAGCAGGGAGTTCCACCAGACAAGCACGTAATTCTGTCACTCCCTTCGTCTCCCTCTTCCTCACACACACATACACACAAACACACACACCTACTCCGGTCCTTTTTTCTTCGTCGTTCTCCTTCTCTTCCTCTCCGAGTTGTTCTTTTTGGACAGAGTTGCACTGCCCTTTTCAAAGTTATTTCGAACGCCTCAGGCTCCCATTAGTATTCAGCTTAACGCTGCCTCTCTTTGTTTCAAGGAGAAATTGCCAACTCTTAGCCTAAATTTTGCAACAAGACATTGGCAAATGGTCTGCAGCCCAGACAAAAATGATACGATTCACCTGAGTACCCCTCCTTCCTCTCCTTCTTTCTTCTGTCTTTCTTTCTCGCCTTTCAACCGGCTGCCCACCGTCACACACCTCCCCTCGCCCGCACTCCTCGGTGGGTGCTGTTATGAATCGATTTGGTGGAGGTTATTGCCGTCGTGAGCAGGTTTTGAAATTTGTTTTCTTCTGAAATTGGATTTTGGCCTCCCCTTATTTCTCTTATCCAGGCAATATGCTACTCTGCATCTACCTGCAATTAGGCTGTTTCATCATCTGAAATCTTTGCTATATCTCACACACACACACACACACACACACACACACACACACACACACACACACACACACACACATACTTGGAAATCTGTATGAATGGGCTTGTGTGTGAGGAAGGGAAAGGGAGACAGACAGACAGGTAACCAGCCAACTCTTGTTCTAGACCTTGTCACCCTCTCTCATGCCCATCTATCATAGAGCACACACACACACACACACTCACACTCACTTATTCACACATACTCTTATACAGCCATCCATCACACTCGATCAGTCAGTAAACCTGCTGAATTTTTCATCTCTCTTTCACCTGTTGAGAACCAGCTGCAGTCAAGAAAATATTCAATATTTACTGGCCTGCACGTGTGCACAACTGTGTGTGTGTGCATGCGCGTGTACACACACGTAACCTTCTGCGGTCTGTAGCAGACAGTCTGCATCAACCCTTGTGTCTTCAAAGACAGCCGCTAGTTCGGCGCGCACACACACTTACACACGCTCCCTTCTCTCCTACATGATTTTGAGCTTGAGAATCAATGTGAGGGCAGGTCCGGCCTGTGATGCTCTCAGATATCGACTGAGATGTGTGGGAGCCCGAGGTGGTATCTGTATCTGTAAATGTTTTGATGGATTTGCAGCATCCTGTAACCGCTGTTCCACTTCTTCATTTTTTTTAGGCTCTCAGACAGAAAGACAGGCGGACAGACGCACAGGTGCTTCAGTATTGACGACGAACTTCGGGAAAGCGTCTTTGATGCCATTGACGGGCGTCTTATGTCTCAACGTGCGGTGACTGATTAAAACCGGTAGAAAACTCAAATCCTGGATGCTTTTATTTCTCCTTAAAATCATTTGATTTCAATTTGGCGCTGAAGATTTACTCGTCGGCACTCGAAAGTCTCCTTGACCTCAGTTTGAATAGTTTTTGAATTTGCTGAACATTGTTTGTTCTCGTTAATGTCTGATAACTATTGCCACCTGCTCGCTGGGAGATTGTACAATGTCATTTTACAGTCACAGCTACAGACGCCAGGTATGATCAAAGGTGTTAGCAATGTGGTAGCACCTGTAACCTGTAAACATGTTATCTACTTATTCATTTTAACCCTTAAAGCCTGATTCATTCATGAAATAATTGATAATTAATTTTATTTTTTCTAACATTAAGCATCAGTTTGTACATATGAGTGTCAGTTAGTCTGTTTTTTTTTTTTGCTTCATCTGCCATTTTTTCTCAGTTTTAAAAAATATATGCATATAAGTTGTTTTTTTTAATCAGACTAATGATGTAGACTCAGACTAACCTTGGTTACAAGGTTAAAGGGTTTCATGATTCATTAGTGTTAAAATCAGTTGCACATTGTTTCGTTTCGTTTCCCCGGCAACACTCTCTGCTGCTTTGTGATATTGAAAAGATTGAAAAATTTTAATGTCACGGTTTTAACTTTGTCACGATCCACCTGACTGGACTCTTACAAGCTTGCTGTGACACAAGCCAGTGCAGGTGTGTAGGATGTGAAGAACGAGGTCTTTCCTGCCTGACAAACACAAGACACCAACAGAGCTCAGAGTAGGATGTGTTTCCATCACACATTAACATCAACAGCTTCAGCCTCACAGTGTGAGAACAGACTCACTGCTTTCACATGACACGCCATCGCTCCACTTCGAATGCACGCTAAGTTGCCAGACGTCAGCTGCGACTGAACTTTGAGACAACTGAAAATGAAATACAGCAAAAGTAGTTGGACAAACACATCTCGGCGAACGACACAAAGTGATGAGCCTTTAGCGTCATCGCAGAGACAGAGTGCTGCTCGGTGACGAAGCGCAATGAACACAGTTCTGTAGGATTCTTCTTCTGCTCCGACTCGCAGATGCCCTGAAAGCATTTCTGACAAAGTCACGTTGGAAACTTGATATTTGTTTGTTTACCAGCACGCTGTGTTCCTCGCTCTCCCCGAGTATCACACCTTCATGACGGTGGCGTGGGCGGCGACGGTGTGTGGTTTCCATGGTGACAGACTGATCATTATGGGCTGTGGGATGCCATCATCTCCTCTTTATGTTCCAGATGTTCGCCAGAGATGCTGACTGAGATGGGAAAGGCGTGAGGGGGTTTGTGTGTGTGTGTGTGTGTGTCTCTGAGGGATAGTCATCACTTGTTTGACATTGTGAGTGCTTAGGTGTGTGTGTGACCTTATTTTACTCTGTGTGTGTGTGTGTGTGTGTGTAGATTGGTGGGTGTGTGTGGCTGCAGCTGCATAGGGGACACCAAAAAGAGTGCTGATGAACAGGGAAAGAGTTGCTGACTGAGATGCAGAGCTGAGCTTCATGGTTGGAGGACGAAACGCAGTGGGATACAAACACACACACACACACAAACACACACACACAGAGGGATAGTCACTTTATTTGCATATTAAGTAGAAACAAGCTCCCTGAATCAGAGATCCAGGGTTCAGCTCCCCACTCAAGTGTCCTTGAGCAAGACTGAGTCCCTGCACATCTAGATTTGTTAACCTTTAAGTTCCCACTAGGGATGTGGAATTTCCGTTTAAAAAAAAGAGTTGTGATTAACACTGGGATTTTTGGATTGGACTGTTTAAAATACAACGTCGCGGCACTTTTATGTAAAAGACGTGACACCAGTCAGACTTAGTCACGCTTCCAGAAGACTTTCATCACAGCAGGAGTTTGAACATCTGCATCCATGACGCGACTGCTTCGGATAATGCCCCATTCCCGTAACTTCAATATCAAAGCAGCTATCAAAATATTGCAGTCTAGTTAAGAAAACTGTGACCTCGAGCATCTTATGTCACTCGATGAACCGAGTGAGGTGGGAGTGCCGCGGTGTTATCAGTGTTGTGGAAATGTTTGAAACACGTGGAAGCGACATCATAGCGATGTCGGAAAAGGTACTTCATCTGTTCAGTGTGTTCGAGGTCTGCCCTCAGGTGTCCTACATGTTAGTTGTGCCTGAAAAACCTTGAGTATTATTTCTCAATAGGCGTTTAGATCCAATAGCCAAACTACCTCATTTGCCTGTTTTTCAATATTTAAGGTTGTCTGAGATTTCTCTGAAAGACTGAGCACAGCTGCTCCGTGTAGGAGACTCATTTTGGCCATTTATATTCCCATTCTCATTTTTGTGGTCATTACCCAAAGCTAATGACGAAAGGTGACACCTGGATTATAGACTGACTGGTAAATCGAAAGCTTTTTCCTTCCCCGATCGAACTCTGGCCTGCTGCTGAGCTCTGTGAGAGTGAGCCTAGAAACTATAAAGTAAACTAATTTTGGCCGCTTATCTCTCGCTCCATTTTATCCTCCGTCTTTGAGAAGCTTTGTGAACTCTGTCACAGTCCACAGTTCTCAGCCGAGTTTCACAGCCTCACATTTTAGGTGCTGACTCAAATCCACATTTTATCATTTGTGAAAAGTCTCCAATCTCAACAACCTTTTTCATTACGTTATATTATTTTGTAGATGCAGGAAACTGCATTTGCAGGTTTGCTTTTTCTTCTTTTTTCCGTTGTTATTGATTCAGAACCTCTGACACCTCCACAAACACAACAGTTTTTTCGGAATATTTCATCTCTGCGTACAACTGCGCCAGATTCATAGAAGCAGATCAGTTGCACTGGCTGTCAAAATTTTACTGTTGTTGTACTTCACATTCACAAAAAGTCAAGTCTACAGTTCACATACATCTACATTAAATACACACTGAATGTCAGATATGATTGGTTACCCTGTCCCTTCCCGGCCATGAATCATTTATATGAACTTCCATTATGATTCCTTCGTGCTCGTCGTGAGGGATTCACCACTTCTTATAGGAAATGAATGAATGAATGGCTGTGTCTTGGTGGCTATATGTTCACCACTATGTTTTGTCTTACTGGGTGTTTTTGTACTTGAACACTAAACTAACATGAAACACAAACTAAGACAGCTCTAAGACTGCCATTGCAGTATTAGACTGTATATAAAACATGGGCATATGTTCTGGTTCTACAAAATGAAGCTAATACAGAAAACTAAACCTGCGGTCTTTCTTTTGGCTTGGATGGGGTAACTCCTTCTTAACTGTCTCTCTCCCTTGACCCCCAACCAGCCACAGCAAACGGCTGCCCCTCATGAGGTTTCTTCCTGTTAAAAGTAAGTTTTTCATTTCTACGGTCACCAGGTGCTTGTTCATAGAGCCCTATGTGGTTGTTGGAGTTTCTCTGTATTATTGTAGAAGGTTTAAGTTACCAATACAAAGCACCTTGAGGTGACTGCTGTTGTGATTTCACCTTATATAAATAAAACTGAAAATTAATTAACTTATATGATTGCCAATCTTAAAACATGCCCCTGAAGGAAACACACAATCACCGCCACAAAATGAACCCAAGAGCTGAAATATCTATGCCTGCAGATAGCTTCCCCCCCCCACACACACATAATAATTCAATGTTAACAAGCTAATGTAACAAGCTAAGTATCACATGTGGAGTTCCCCAAGGTTCCATCTTGGGACCCCTTCTGTTTAACATTTACATGCTACCACTGGCACAGATTATAAAGAACAACAAAATAAACTATCACAGCTATGCAGATGACACACAAATATATATCACAATGTCACCAGGAGACCGAGGCCCTGTACAGGCTCTTGGTAAATGCATTGAGGAAATTAATGACTGATTGTGCCACAATTTCTTCCAGCTAAACAAAAACAAAACTGAAGTAATAGTCTTTGGTGCCAAAGAAAAATGATTACGGGTCACCAGAGAACTTCAATCTATACACCTAAAAACCACAAACCAGGCGAGAAATTTGGGGGTAGTGATGGATGCAGACCTAAACTTAGAAAAACACATTAAGACAATAACAAAATCAGCTTACTATCACCTCAAGAATATTTCAAGGATAAAAGATCTGTTGTCTCAACAGGTCCTGGAAAAACTAGTCCATGCATTCATCTTTAGTAGGCTCGATTATTGTAACAGCATCTTTACAGGTCTACCTAAAAAATCAGTCAGACAACTACAGCTCGTTCAGAACTCTGCTGCTCGAGTCCTCACTAAGACCAAAAAAGTGGACCACATCAGTCCAGCTCTGAGGTCTTTACACTGGCTGCCTGTCCGTCAGAGGATCAGAATCAGACTCAGAATACTTTATTAATCCCGAAGGAAATTAGGGTTACAGCAGGCAGCACGCTAATGGCGCATGCGCACTTACAAAGGAACCTTCTGACCAACTTTACACAAACATCACATTGGGAAGACATGTCAGAAAGGTAGGCTGATAGGAAAAAAAACAACAAAAATACATAACATTAGGTAAGAGGAGGAGAAAAAAAACTCCACTCAGACTGAGCTCCTAGTGGGAGAACAGTTTGATAACAGAAAAAAACACCTCAGCACAAAAAGCACATGACTATCAATACACCATAGAAACACAAGACAAGCAACAGGGGCGGGTAAAGGGTAAGAGAGAGCCGCATCCGGTCCTGCAGCATGTCTGCGCTGGTCCAGTCGACTGCCGTCTTCCCCGGTAGGGCACAAGCATCGAAGGCGTTTGGAAAGGGAGGGGGGATCAGTGTGTGGATATCAGTGTGTGTGTGTGTGTGTGTGTCCAGAGTTCAGCTGAGACAGTGTCCTTCGCCCCGCCAGGCTAAGTAAACAGTCTTCCAGCCAACCCAGGTGGCCTTAAAATAGACTTTAAAGTTCTGATGCTGGTCTATAAAGCTCTGAATGGTTTAGGACCAAAATACATCAGCAACCTCCTGACCCAGTATGAACCTTCCAGATCCCTCAGGTCATCTGGATCCGTTTTTTTTTTATCCGTTTCCAGAGTCAGAACCAGACACAGAGAGGCTGCATTCAGCTTTTATGCTCCATATATCTGGAACAAACTCCCAGAAAGCCTCAGATCAGCTGAAACACTCAGTTTATTTAAATCCAGGTTGAAGACTCACCTGTTCTCAGCTGCATTTGAATAAAACACCAAATCCACACTGTTAAGCTTAAATTTCAAAACTTACATTTTAACTACTGATTTTATCTACTGTTCTGATTTTATTTACGTTTTTTTTTTATCAATTTTAAATCATGCTTTTTATTTGTTTTTGTTCTTTAATGCCTCTTTAAAGCACTTTGAATCACCTTGTTGTTGAATTGTGCTATATAAATAAACTTGCCTAACAACCTAAAGCTTCCAAATGATCCAAATTTTTACTCTTTAGGTTTTGCAGTGACATGCCTGCCATGTTGGGCATGTGATGCTGCAGACCAGAGTGAATAAGGCCTAAGTTATTTTTCGTACCACATATATAAATATAAACATTTTGCTATTATGTTGGATGCATTTAGACTGAGACTTGCCTTTGCTGTATTTGTAATCAATAATATGCAATCACGCATTTTTGGTGTATTACTCTGCAGCACGAGCAAAGGTCAGATCATTTTCATTCCTGCCTGCGTGGCTATAAACTCTACGTCTTGTTGCCCCACAAATGACTGTCATAATTCAATAATCATCTTCCAAAATTGTTGATTATTTTTCAATTGACTGTTGATTAATCAACGAATCATTTAACGCTACTTGACTATGAATGAAGTCGGTAAATGCTGCATAAACAATGCCTATGATTGCCCTGACTTGGTGTCTCTTTGTGCCCCAAATCAGTTGTGCACGCCAGCCTGTGGCACAGAGAACCAAAAGTTCTTCTTTTTCTATTTAGAAATAGCATAACTACCAGATTTCCTTAAAATAAATGTATGATCTTGTGGTTTGAGCTTTTTGAAGTTGTACATTTCGCGCAATTCTTTTTGGTCTTTGGCCTTTTGATTGCCAGTAGGAGCTTTCTATAAAAAAGCAGAACATTTTTATCTATACCTTCCAGCCTGTCTTAGTTATTTCCTCTGCACTGAATATTAGAAGGATGCCTCGTGTGACACGGTGCTTGCTGCTTTCCTGCCTCGACTTTGATCAGGATAACAACTCAAACAAGAAAATGTCATTTATCAGAACATGCTTACTCCTTTAATGAGCATAAATGTCACCCTCCAACCATCAGTCATGTTCCAATTGAGTTATAGCACTAACAAATCTGCTGTAATTACAGTGTATTGAATTATTAGAGCTGCACCTCCTTCACAAAAGGAGAGATGTGCTCTATGTTAGTTTGGAACCCAAAGAGATAAATCACAACTCAAAAGACAGAAGTTAATGGAAGGAAAAAAAGTTTCTCTTTTTTGGGTGTGTGGAATCAGAGCATTAACCAACTGATTGCTTGTCTTCCACTGTAAGTGCCTATTATTCATCCCAACCAAATGCATATCAGGAAAATTGCAGCCTGGCCAGCTTATTTGCTTCAAGTGCTGCTGCTGAGCTACTCTGAGAGCAAAATGAAAGAAAATGGCTTGTGCTCGTAGTTTGAAATAACACAGAGAAAGGAGGAGGAAAAAGTCTTGTACTCCCTCTCAGTCTAAATGCAGGCCTGTTTTATTGTGAATTAAATTGAAGTGGAACACAAGAGGAGGAAGAGTTTGAAATGCGGAGAGCAGAAGAGGAAGGGCAGGGAGAAGGGAGAGATAAGGGCTGAGAGGCTTAGAGACAGGAAGAGAGCAGAATGAGGAGGAAGCATGGAGGCAGAGAAAGTTGGGGTGGGGGGGGATGCTGAATCAGAGTGGGAAGAGAGAGATGCTGCGATAAGTACTGCAGAGAGGAAGTGGGGCTGTCAAGATAAAGACAGACTCAGACAGAGGGAGAAGGAGATTAGAGGCAGACTCCGACATTTCGAAGAACGACAAGGAAAGAAGGGAAGCAAATAAAAAGACGCAGAAAAAGAGCGACAGAAAAGAGGAAAGACAGGCAGAGGAAAGAGAGAAAGAGAGAGAGGCCAAGGAAGTGTCTTCGGGGTGCCAGGCAGGAGGAAGTGCCAGCCGCCGTAACCACGGCAGTGGCACTGGTCGCTATGGGAACCAGCAGAGCCGGGAAAAAAAAGAAAGAAAAAGAAACACAGTTCGGTCATCGAGGCCAAACTGACTCTGTCCTTCCTCTTTTTTTTCTCAAGGAAGGAAACACAAGAAGAAATAATGTGAAGCAGCATTCACTGTTTGTAACCTTTTGGTATTTTACCTCCAGTCAGACGATCTGTTTCTCCACTTGGAATCCTACTTGTGGGGGAAATTAGTTATGTGAGGAAAAAATAGCATGTGGGACAAACAACCTGCAGCACATGTCCACACTTACAGGATGATTGCTGTGACATTTTAAGGACAGATGGCAGAAGCTGCCACTGTAGCTGTAGGTTATTGAGCAGAGCTGCGCAGGGTCAGGTTCATTCAACTACTTACTAAAGCTGTAGCGCTTAGGCTACATTAGGATCCATTGTTAAAATCCTCCCAGCCGACATCCTACAAGACTGTTGCCTGAGCTGTGGTGCAGCCATGCACTTTCTTGTAACAGGTACAGGTACAAGGTACTTGTAACAGAAACCTTAGAGGTTGCTGGATGTCAGGCTGCATCAGACACAACTGTTACTAGATAGGGCTGGATCTGCTTTTTCATGCATTAATACCTTCCAAACGTCCACCATTATCATATAAGTATGAAGAGAGTGGAGCCGAATGCAGTTTAGTTAAGCCTAGCCTAGATTAAATGATTGTGATATATCAGCTAGCAAAAAGAAAAGCATTATCTTTTAATTTTTGGCATATAGGAATGCCAAAAGTTGTTTATGATTAGTTAAAAAGCAGCATTACTGACAATATTAAGGATCAATTCGATTAATCACAACAGTCAGTCCCCTTTATGTTGTAAGGTAACCCTCCAATAATACGGAGAAAAAATCCCAACAATCAGACGAGCCCCTACGAACAACCACTTGGCAACACTGGGAAAGAAAAACTCCTTTTTAACAGGAAGAACCAGGCTCAGGCATTATCCTTTGTAATTAAAACCGGGTCTACCTTAAATGTGTAGACCCTTTAAGGCAGGGGTGTCGAACTCCAGGCCTCGAGGGCCGGTGTCCTGCAGGTTTTAGATATCACCCTGGGTCAACACACCTGAATCAAATGATTAGTTCATTACCAGGCCCCTGGAGAACTTCAAGAAATGTTGAGGTAATTTGGCCATTTGAATCACCTGGGATGGATCAAGAATCCATCTAAAATCTTCAGGGCACCGGCCCTCGAGGCCTGGAGTTTGACACCTGTGCTTTAAGGGTACCGGCAACTTTTAATTTAGGGCTTCAGTCCCAGCAAATCTGGAGCTGTTTTCACGATTTTCAGAAAGGCCTCAAAAGAATAGATTATTAATAAAATATTGACTTTAAAACCCCATTTATGAGGAACAAATTGTATTTTCTATTACAGAAAGAGAATCTGCAGCTGAAAATCAACCCTTTAAGGGTGTAATGTGAGCAGGCCATCATGTTCTCAATCAAACTAACCAGCTGCCAGTGCTCGTTTCATATTCGCACCACAGGCATAAGATAAGCATTACAGGTAATAGGCAATGTACAGAACAATAACCAAGCTATCTGTGCTTATAGGGACCCGACTGATAGAAGGATATCAAAGGTGAAACAGTGCATAGGATAGGTCAACTGTAAATTGCCATATGTCCAAAAGTGAACAGCAATTTAACTGAGTGCTTTCAGAAAACAACATAAAGCATCAGTTTTACACAAAGATACCATACACTGTCCATTAATTACCAATAACCTGTGCCAGTGACATTAACCTCAATCAATTATGCCAGTCCAGTGAATAGACTTGTAAGTGGAAAAAATGACAATGGAATCAATTATTATGCAGATTCAATTAGCTAAAGAGCATGTAAGGTTTCATATTACACGTCATCGTGTTACATTATGGTCTCATATCAAACGGCTCACAGGCTGGTCTGAGGACTGTGTGAATGCGTTGCTAAGGCACGTGAACGTCCTCCAGATAAACGGAAAATGAAGCGAGCTCTCAGTGGGGACTCCAGAAACACACCTCCTGTCTGCAAGGCCGACGGATCGGTTAGCTCTATTTAACGTATGTGTGTGTGCGAGAGAAGAGGAGACGGAGAGCGCAAAGAGATAGAATGAAGGGCGCTCGCATGCTGCGACTTGTCCTGTTCGGATTCCGACAGCAGTCGGGGACCCTGTGGCCTCCCAGCAGCGCAGCGTGACACAGCTACTAACTTTGTGCAAACCCACACACAGACACACACACACATACACATGCAGCATGGTTCCTTCTAGCCGGAAGTAGGACAGCCAAAAGAAGACAGCGAAAAAAGGATAGGAAAGTAAAAAGCGGAGGCAAAAACAGGACAAATGATGATAAACAGATAAACAGAAAGACGCACACACACACACACACACACACTCAGCTAGATTTGATAGAGGCAGTGCATTGCGTGATCTGTTCTCCAGTGTGCTCGTGGTGCCGGTGGAGTGTTTTTTGGAAACTAGGTCATTGTTCCTCCCACTCAGCCTGTCTGATCCGGCACGTAGCCTGGCGCTTTTTTTATTTATTTTTTATTTATTTATTTTTTTTAACCAACTAAGCACCTCACTTGTGTCTTTTTTTTGTTGGGTGCAGGGGGAAGTGGAGAAGTGGGATTGTTAAAAGTCAAGCACTTTTTAAATGCGGGTGCACGCATGTGTGCACAAACACGGAGACGCAAGCAGGAACAAACGCTGTCGACGTTGCTGAAAAGCTCGGGTACGCATACTCGCAGATGGCCGTAGAGCCCGACTACATTAGGTGGAGAGTTCTCCTGTGGTATGTCCAATATGTCCAGCAGTGCTCTCCTCTCCTCCTCCTCTGCTAATGGCTCCGCACTGACAGATGAGCTTAGAGGCTTTTAAATATTCAGCCTCTGCATATTGACCGGGCTCAGATTGAATTATACAGTCATTTATTCATCACTCATTTCACACGAGAAGGTGTGACGCACTGCCCTCGTACCAATCTGTGAGACATGCATATGCGCACACATAGCCCCACTCACACACACACACACATACACTGTGGGTAGAGCAGACAGGAAGGGCACAGAGGCTGAGGCTCTGCTATCCAGGATGAGTAATCATAGCTAACTGTGCCAGCAGAGAAGCAGCATGAGAAGAGGGATGGGAGGAGGGTAAATGGGGAAGAAAGGAGTGGGGAAGAAGGAGAAAGACGGGATGTGAAGAGCGGCAGGAGAGGGGGAAAGAAGCCCAGAGCTGAATAGAGGAAATGAGGGTGGATGGTGAAAGAGTGAAGGAGCTGGACAGGAATGGAAGGAGCATTAAAAAGTCACTCCGGCAGATGGGGGGGGGGGGGGGGTTCAATCAATCCACTGCCCAGCCAAAATGAGCTGCACTGTACTTTGAAAGGTTGAGTCAACTTATGCATGAGATGATGGCTCGGAGGGCTGAATCGCCTCAGCACCTTTTACCTGAATTGGTAACATTCTGGTGTCAGAAGAATCACCAGGTTAGTGTCTGTCCCGGTTCACGATGTTGAGAACCAAAACAAAATACCAGAGGCCCAGAAGGATGCAATCAAACAGATGAGTTTATTGAACACACGCGTGGGAAGATATACACTGCAACACATCAGATGTACATCTCCGCCCAAAAATACCCTTCAGATTGCTTTTATAATGTCAGGGTTAACGCCCCTTCTCGCGTTATAAGAACATTATTTGCATCTCTCATAGTAAATGATCAATTTTAAGAGATAAATGCAGACACCGAAGTTCCTCTTTCTAGTATCTTCTTCCAAATATGGCGATGAATTCAGGCCCTGAAGGTCCCCATGGACTTGTCTTTCTCTTTGGCCCATCTTCTGTCACCTGTTACTAAGCAAACTCAAATGCAACAAGAAGCTGAATGCATTCAGGCCTTCACTCAAGCCTGTTTGTAGATTATATGTATTACATGTGTTTTGTAGGCGTGTATGCAGTTTTAACCTTCTATAGCTCCAAGTCACTTACACAATAGATCGTCCGGACATCGCGGCGAACGAGGCTTACGACCGTTAATTAATTGACCGAGCTTCAACTCTTTAATAAGCACAAAATGCAATGTGTATAAAATGGTTATAGCTGCACCTGTAATAAAAATGTTAATATGTAATTATGATCATACCTGCAATGCAAGTTTTAATGTAATGCCAACAGCTTCAAAATATGTTTTAATAAAACGATGATTAATACAATGATAATAATGATGGTTATGAATAATAGCAGTAAAATATTTTCCTCATCTCCACATCCCCTCTCTTGACCCTCTTCTCAAAGAGGGTCACCACTCTTTGGTTGTGTCACTCCTCGGCCCACTCGGCCACCTCCAACTCCATTAATGGCATCATGGCCACCGAACTCACCGGTTCAGAGTTCACGGCCCTTGCTATTACCTTCTCCAGCAGTCCTCTGGCACAAGGAATGAAACAACAACCACAAGCGACCAAAATTCCCAAGAAACAGGCAACAGAAAGCAACACAACAAACCCCTTCCATTGTCCAAACACGGATGTCATCCAGCTCTCCAGTGGGTTGTCGATTCCTGAGTGTTCATGCATAGTTCTAGACAGAGTTTTCAGCCCTTCCAGAGCTCGAGTTACTGAGCCATCTGGGGCAGTGTTGTTGGTGATAAAGGTACAACACATGTCTCCGAACATGGCACATACGCCCCCTTTCTCCGCCAACAACATGTCAAGGGCCATTCGATTTTGCACTCCCATCAGCGAGGTCGGACCCAACTGTTCCGCAAACCCCTCCATGGCGTCTCTGGTTAGGTTAGAGAGTCTCAGCGCGTTATAGTGGACATAATTTATGCGATCAACATTCTTGTTTGGAGTTACCCAGATGAATATACTTTCAAATCCTGAAGCTACTTGGTCTGCTAGTTTATACTCATTTGGAACTCCCCTGGCCACTCCTATTGAGTCAATCCAGGTGGGTGAATTCAATCTGGGGTCATAAGCATGTGCCCCCTGGGTCCCTCTCTTTGCCAAAATGTGTCTCTTACGTCTGGCAGCTAAAGTGCGTGTGAGTGGAGCTCCCAGCCGTACCATAGCACATGTCCCTTCACTCCCCACTTCACACAGAAAAAGTCAGTAAAGCCCAGCTCCTCAGTGTTATCCTGACTCACATGTCCTCCTTTTGAGGCTTGATCATAGCAGAACTTGTAACACGCACCCATATCAGCTCATTTTAATAGAGTGGTCATGACCACTGGATTCGCTAAGAGATAATCACGCATCGTTTTCACGAGTTTTCTACAACCGCGCATTAGTAACCTGGTCATTGTGCCCATTTTTCCCATGAACGACAATGCACTGTCACCATGACCAGCACAACTTCCAACAGGACGCCTGAATACATTTTGCCATGCCACTTCGTGATGGGACTGAATGCTTATTCGCCAGCAGATTCCCACCTCATTGTAATACTGTTTTTCATCAGGGTGTTTAAGGCATATATGTGTTATAAGAACAAGAATACTGGACCCTGTGAGGGCTGTCGAGCCAAGCTCAAACACTAAAGTTTGTACTTTTTAAGTTTGTAGACTTTACATTATAATGCTGTACATATTAAAAAAATAGCCTTTCATGACATTTAAAGATGATAACTCAGTTAATAATAAGAAAATCTGCATTGCAGTTGGAAATGTTCTGAAAGGTTTTATATAGATATCTCATTTATGGAGATGGTCTATATGGGAAGGCTTGTTGCACTACCTTGTTTGGACTTTGGGAATTATTGGCAGTGTCATGTTCATCACCTCTAAACCTGAAAAACCTCAGCGAAAATACTCTGTAGTGTTTTTAGTAGTGAGCTGAAGCTGAACGTGCAGGCATAGCGAGATGGCCGAGCCAATCTGCTCTTCGAGTGATGACGTATCAACCCTCTTGCCCACTGGGTTCAAGTCTTTCCGGCATTAGCGAGGCTCTAGTCATCTGCAGTGTGCTGCAGTAATGTGCTCCTTGATTTCATTTATTTTTTTAAATAGGCATGAGTTCCAAAGAGTGACTTGGTTGTAGCATAATCTTCATGTACAGCACACCTTTAAGTTAAACTTTTACAAAGTCAGAGTGTACACTTCAGCCCTTGGACTCTGGATGTCCCAGACATTAATATTTTAACACTTTTATACTTTAACATTTCAGAAATGAATCACTGTCTAGCCAGCTAAGATGTCAGTGTGGTCACTGAGCTAAGAATTATAACTTTTTTGGTTGCAAATAAGTCATATCACGCAACAACATATTAGTCACCAAGACCGTGTTGTTGATGGTGTCATCTCAGACACTTTGTTGTCTACAGTTTTGTCCATTTTCAGGCTTTTCTTGCTGCACTTGTCTCAGCAGGTGCTGTACCTCACTCTGTACACTCTGTGTACTCTGACTGAGAACAGTGCTCCGTTTATAGTAACCCTATGTGATTTGTAGTTACCTAAGGCTGGCTGATTTAGTGAACATAAAACACCAGATATGTTCACTAAATCTGGTGTTTAGTTTTTCATCTTCCTTTATGTCCAAACTTATATGGCATGGCGCGTTTCTCCAAGGGCATTTGGACTGGCTAATGGATATGTCAGGCTTAATCATCACACTTAGACTTGCAGATTTTCAGTATTTTCACCGTTCCATTCATCATTCATGGTGTTTTTCTCTGTTTTACATTTGGTCAGTTGGTTTATGCTTTTAGGTCAAGTTTGGATATCCACAGTCCACTGAATAAACTTGGTTTACCAAAAATAGGAATGGCCGATAATGGTTTTCTCTGTAAACAACATAGAGATATGTGAAAACAATACTTGCCTTCTTCTTTCCTCATATTAAAACTTCTGCTTTATGTCTACAAAATTCACCATTAAATGGTAAATGGACTGGTTCTTCTATAGCGCTTTTCTACTCTCTCTGAGCACTCAAAGCGCTTTATACAACTAATTCATTCACCCAATCACTTCTAAGCTTAAGTATCTAACATTCATACTCCGATGGATGCATCATAGAGCAACATGGGGTTAGTATCTTGCCCAAGGATATTTGGCATGCAGACTGGAGCAGCCTGGGATCGAACCACCAACCTTCTGGTTAGTGGCTGATCTGCTCTGCCACCTGAGCTACAGCCACCCCATTAGGAACCATTAATCCAAATTCTTACTAACAGGAATATGGCTGTGATCTAATTACAAAAGGACACTGCAAAGTGCTTTGAGAATATTAGAAAATACAAAATGCATACCTAAGATTTAATAACATTGTAACACATTTGAATTTTTTTTATTATTTTGCCAATTTTAATGAGCTTTCATGGAAAATTGACCACAACAGTCTGTTTCATTTGTACCAAAGGAAAACCATGATGTGCAATGATGTGCGAATATTTTAAAAATGAAATAAAAACTAAAATCAGACTTTACTGGACATTTCCACGTAATAAACTAACTTATAAAACATTAAATTCAATAAAAAATTTGAATAAGTTTACTAAATGAATGGACGTCACAGTGGTACACTATCAGAGCATTGCAGATTTTGACTGAAAATGTGAACTTGAATTACAAAAGCCAAACATCAATGAAATAGTTGAGTATGAGCTGTCCTTGAGTATTCAACATGGAAGCCAAATTAAAGGGGAAAAAATCACATATAATATACTATAAGTTTTGTGCCACAACAATAGCTTTAGAGTCTCTGGAGTCTCTGGATGTCTGCTACGGGAACAGAACCTCCATCAGAAAAAGTGATCACTCAGAACAACTTTATATTAATTTGCACTGACCCTTCTCACTATGGGAAGAAGTGGATACAAATCAAACCAGCAACAGCATAAAAGAGGTCTACAATGGATGTGTGAAGGTTTCGTGAGATTTTTCACTTGTCTATAGAAAAAAAAAATCTTGTGCCGATATTGAAATCAGAGTATATCAACTTGTCACATTTTATCCAGCCCTTGACATCCCATTAAAGCCAAGGATGTTAAAGTTTACCAGTATGATGAATTTAATATTTGTTGCATAGATTCTTTTTAATTCTTTTAAAAAAATTGTACATACAAATGTACCATATCACTGACTAAAGCTGCTGAATTCAGTTGTCCCTGATAGAAAAGAGCCACAAGCGTACAGTACGTATCAGTGTAGCTCGGCCTCACACTGCAGTGTGCTCTGTGCCATCCCCACAGTACAGGCTGATGAAGTGCCTGCGTGGTGGTCTCTCTCTATTCTAACCTAGACCCACACCAACCAGTCCTCCATCCCACTCTGTCCTGCCCCCACTGAGCTGGGTGATAAAAGAGCTCAGTGTCACTAGGCTCCAGAGAGGGGACAGATTCATTACCTGACCTGTGCTGCTGACTGGGACACAATTGACTCTGACGGCTCTGTAATGCTCTGACATGGAGAGAAGCAGATAGATGACTGAGTGCAGAAAGACGGGGCTGATAAAAGAGGGAAGAAAAGGTTGCAAAAGATGGATAGAAAAGTGAAAGGGGAGGGGGTTGCAGATGAAAAGGGGGCAGATAGATGAGGGGATATAGAAGGAGAATCTGGGGTACAGATACATAAGAGGGGACAGGAGTGAAACAGGAGGACTAACAGAAAGTAAAAGAGTAACCAAAGATATGTTTTCATCTTGCTGTCAAGCTGATTTTAAACAGAGCTTTGAAATGCCACAAAATGAATGTGAATGAATGTGAATTATCACATTAGCTGGTTTGAAGTGCATCAACGGTGCTCCTTTGAGTGGTCGCTCTGTGTACTATTGAACAAGTTGTTGTTGTCTTTTAGCCTCTGCTAATGCTGGCCATATTTCATGCTTTCATCACAAAATGAAAATAAAGACACGCACCTGTCACCAGTCTGCACTGCTAACTAAACCTCAGCAGGAGCCTTGGTTGTAGGAGGCAGGAGGGATTAGACATGCGAAGCTCAAAAGGTGCCCATTTCCAGAAATACCTAGAAAATACCAATGACATTATTGCTGGTAGAGCAATGCTTTATTGGGTGTTTTTCTCTTCTTTTTTTTTTAATCAGTGTTTGTCAAAGAAGTTTCTGCTGCAGAGCTATGTATTGGTGCTACAGACAGTACTTGATGATGATGCTTGATATCATAAGTGAGTTAAAATCCCCCACAGCAGTTTATTAGCAGTACATACATTAGAGACTATTTTGGTCGCTATATGTAATTTTAATTTCACCCTATTGATAGCAAATGTATTTGATTTGCTAGCAGATTGTATTAAGGTTTATTAAAACTAAATCTTATAATGATAGGCGATTGTAGCCTTGTAGACTTCAGGTGTTACATTTTTTATATTTCATTTTAAGTTATTTGTCTCTTAAGTCAGTCAAGCTATTTCAGTAAATTGAGGAATCTACCCTATAGCTAAAAAGTTATGCTATTACTAGCATTAGATTGTAAGTTCTACCATCTGATCCAAGTATGATCATAATAGTTGTAAAAGATTGTATTGATAGCCAAAATGTTAACCTCAAGGCTTCAAGACAACCAGTGGATATATTTCAGTTACATAGGCTACGTCCACACTAGCCCGGATTTGAAAACGGCGTTTTCGTCTGAAAATGCTCCGCGTCCACACGATCATTTCCAGTTGTTTTCACAGAGTTGTGCGTCCACATTGAAACTTCATCATGTGACTAACATGCGTCATCGTTTTAGAAAGTCTCAGTTTCTGTCCACACTGTGACACGAAAGCACCGTTTTCAAATGTATGCATTTTTGAGAGCGTTTTGAAAATGCTGCGTTTTCCATGAGTGAAAATGCCGTCTCAGTGTGGAAGGGAGGCCAAAACGGAGAGAAAACGATGTGTTTTCGTTTGAAAACGCATTAGTGTGGACGTAGCCAAGGTCCCTGTTTATATGACTCACAGCTGTGCCTTAGAGTTTAGATTTGGGTTTAGTTGGAGTCTAGGCCTGCCCTTTGTCACCAACCTCTAAGAGTAGCCATCTGGTTGAAGAGTTCCACTATGGATGCATGTGATGCAGTCATGTGACCAATTAAACTAAGAAAGCTGAGGGCATTATACAGCAGTTGTTTTATTTGCGCTCAATTTTGACAGCCCTATTAAAGATTAATATCAGTTAGTACATGCTCCAGATAGCTTTTCTTCAAATTCTTTAACTCTCACTCGCTTTTGCAACTTTGTACTTTTGTGTTACTCGCAGCAACAACTCCACCTCATTGTTAGTCCATTTAAAAAACTCGGTGCTTTTCCTCGACATTTTGCCGTGACGTTTCAACGAGCCGGAAAGTAAATAAGCGGTAGACAGAAATGAGGCAGGTCGAATCGTCTTGCGTTTCACGCATGCACAGCACTGGAACGTAAGCATTTTCGGCCGTTGTGGACGCACAACTCTGTGAAAACGACTGAAAACGCTAGTGTGGACGCGGAGCGTTTTCAGATGAAAACGCTGTTTACCCTATAATGCCGGCTAGTGTGGATGTAGCCTCAGACTAGGGCAGATCGCAGCCAAGTGTAAAGTGGTGAGCATGAGAATAAGCACCTCTGTGTCTGAGACCATGGTTCTCAGCTTGAAAAGGGTGGAGTTCCCACTGCACGCCAGCTACAGTATGAGTCGGAAGTTAAAGGATCTCAGGGCCTGAGCCACATGCCCGCTTGTTCATGTGGTACCACATGAACAAGTGGTGCCTACTTAAGGCCATTGCCTCACAACCCAGATGTGAATAAGCGACAGAAGATGGATGGATGTAGCGTAGCTTTGCTAACCTTAGCTTGAGTTACTTCAAATATATTATTTGAGTAGTAGGATCTTTTTCAAGCCACAGTGTTGTTTTTCTTTTTTCCTAAGCTAACTTGGTTCTTCAGATGAAGAGTGTTTATGTGCTATTCTTGGATTAAGTTCTCTAGAACAACATTTGCTTTTCCTTAATCTACTGTCTTAACCGAATTATAGCATAAAGCTACAGACAACGGGAGTAAATCATTTCAACTGCAGTGGTTCGTTTGACGCTCAGGCACCATGTAAAATCATAT
This sequence comes from Neolamprologus brichardi, assembly GCF_056152115.1. NCBI lineage: Eukaryota > Metazoa > Chordata > Actinopteri > Cichliformes > Cichlidae > Neolamprologus > Neolamprologus brichardi. The sequence continues at coordinate 1,421,868 of NC_142114.1, read as the reverse complement.
TCTAATTGTGCTGCGAACCCTTTAGTAATCAATCTGACTAATAGAATTTACTTGATTTCAGGGAACGGAATCAAATTTGAGGATGATGTTTGGATCCAAATTTGTGAAACATTTAGTTAATATGAAACATTTTATACATTTTAGTGTTTAAATGAAAATCCCCGTGACAATGGCGTCAGTATCTGCTTCCATTAGTCTGATAACAATCAGAGACTTTGTTAAATAGAATCTGAAAAGGATTTTATGAGTAGGAAATGTGCAGCTTTAGGCTGTTGCAGCCTGTCTACACTGAAGCTTAGCATTTAGTATACAACAGCAGAGCACAGAGCTGCAAATTCAGTCCTTTTTCTTTTCTTTAAACACTGTGCTCAGGTGCAATATCAAGTGTAGGTCCTCTACATTTTAGCAGCACTCAGAGAAGCATACACAATCATCATTCTTACACTTGTAAAATTGAAGAAAATAGACTTGAAACATAAAAATAGGCTTTGGGCTGCATTGAAGTGGTGCAAGTGAAATGTGAGTCATGCAACTTGTGCAGACCTAGCTGTTAAATATAACCATTAAATATGACTAAGAAAACTTAATGCTTCCGTCACATCAACTTTGATAGCTCTTCATAACATATAAATAGCAGCATAGAACAACTGATTCATCAGTGGTGAACCCTCCCTAACATTTAGCGTAGTGTGTAAAAATAATTAAACATAACAATATATATATGTTAAACCCGCAAAAGGAGCAGGACGAGTCGGTGGCAGCAGTCGAGATAACGACAGATAGAAACGAATAAAACCAAAGATGTTTACAGTGCATTTCCACACGGGAAGAGAATAAAAAAAGGAGATGAAGAAAAACTGTGCAGTAGATACCACACACACGCACACCTACACAAACACACACACACGCTCACTAATCTGTCAAGGCAACAAAAAGAGGCAAGCCAGGGCCGCATTTGCATGACAAACTGGCCCCGCTAGTTTGATTGAAGAGAAAACAATTTTAGGAGACAGGCTGACTGTGTGGTATGGTGCCTGCCACCTCTGGGTGGGCCTCAGGACCCATAATCGGAGTGTGTGCACATGTAGGTGGCTGGTTGATTTGTTTGTGAGCGTGACTGTGTGAGACATGAGTTGGTAGTTAGGGGATATGGGATTTAGTTGCATGGCAGGAAAACAGAGTGGTAGAATTCATCAGGTGCTGCAGCTGTGTGTGTGTGTGTGTGTGTGTGTGTGTGTGTGTGTGTGTGTGTGTGTGTGTGTGTGTGTGTGTGTGAAAAAGAGGATTTGTGTGTGTTCCTTTACAAATGCAGGCAAATGCAGGTGTGTGTGTCGGTCTCTGCCTGTATGTAATATTTGTGTACAGTTGTGTTCATCGTGAACACTGATTTCTTTCAACAGTTCTTTTTCCAGGCTGGGATGATGGTACAGCATCTTTAATGACTTTAAAAAACAAGTTTTGGGTTTTTTTGGATTTTCTCTCATCCACACGGGGTCAAAAGTATACATACATACACCCCCACTAATATTTGATCCCGTAGCAAACTGCACCTCAATCAAAAGCAGAACTCCATTAAGTTAATTTAAATTGGTTTGTTTTCAAGTGTATTCTGCACATTTTCAGGATTTATGTCAAAGCTACGGGAAGGCTCACAATATTAGCCTGCGTTATCCAAAACCAGCTGTCATCTATTTTCCTCCTGTTGGAACACCCTGTTGTGTCCAAGATGCAGTTGTGTTTCTGTTGACAGGAAATTTGGAGGTAGTTCTCCCTCATAAGCCTCACCTTTGCTCCTCCAAACATACCTCCTGTCCCTGTGGACAAATAGCTCAGTCTTTGTCTTGTCTGACCTTAAAACTTTCCTCCAGAAGGCAATTGGCTTGTCCTCATGGACAGCGGCATATTTCAGTTGAGTCCGAAGGTGCCGATTTTTGCACAGAGGCTTCATTCTTGGTCGGCACCCTCTCGGTCCATGGCGATATGAAACTGGCTTCACTGTGGATAGTGTGGTGGTTCCTGCTATTCCTGAACATCCTAACCAATCTCCTCTCATCTGAGGGTCTTCTTCCACTTCTTGGCAAAGTGGTGACACATCCAAATAACTTATACTGCACGCGTTTGTTTGAACTGAGATTGTAGTTGTTTAAAAATATCTCCAAGGGACCTTCCTAACTTGTTTAAATCAATTCAGCTTCTTAGAGCTTCACTGAGCTCCTTTGACTTCCTCTCAAACGAATCCTTTTTATGCTGCCAAAGAGAAACTACCATTTGTGGTCAATCGTGATCACTTATGAGAAGTTAATAGGCTGTGCGCTTGTCAAGTTAAAAGGCATAATAGCACCTTCAGGATCAACTATTAAAAGATTTAAGTGAGTGTATATATATACACGTTTGAACCCGTGTGAATTAGAGAAAATCTGAAATAAATTCAAACTTGTGCATCCATTTTTTTTTTACAGTGATTAAAGATGGATGCTTTACAATCAAACTGGAAAAAGAACAGCTCGAAGAAATTATCAAATTCATAAAATTACCATGACACGATGAGTGATAGTCTTTTTTCCACAGTCAATTGGAAAAAAACTGTGTGTGTGTGTGTGTGTGTAAGTGTAAAAGAGTCTCTGTTCTACCTTAATCCCCAGATTGCCAGAGCTGAGGGTTCAGACATACGCTGGCCTTGTTGCTACAGTCACTCTAATCTAATCCTATCCTCCCCCTAAAACCTTGTCTGGGTGAAAACACGCTCTCACACACAAACACACACCTAACTTAACTCTCAATCTCTTATGATGTGCTTTTATGTCCACCTATGGTAGGCATACCCACGGACTCACACACCCACTGCTGCATTCTCCTGCTCACACATGGACACACACACCTGCACAGGTAACCAGTTGCACAGATGCCTGATACGGCTCGCGGTAGCTCTCTGTACACAAAGGGCTTTGGAGTATGACAGATGTAGGCTGACTGATTTCTTTGGCTTGCTGTACAGACTGTGGGTGCTTACAGGGTTTTTGTCAGCCTCAGTGCGCGTGTGTGCTGTCAGTTCTTTCGTCTTGTCTACAGAAAGTCTTTCAGATATGCACAGACACTCAGATATGCTGCTGTTTAGATCATTCCAACTGTTGGGGTTAACGTTACTTTATTGTTTCCTGCAAGTCCCAGATTAAGGCCGCTGCTGCACCCACCCACACATTATATTTTCGTTTCCGGAAGTGAATGAAGGATGGAATAGTTGAATTTTTCTGCCAGTTAAGCCTATAACAGCAGTTCCAGTTGAAAAAAAAAACCCACAAAAAAACAATACAGTGATTTGCAAATCTCTTAAAGCCATATTATATTTAACGCAGACCAGAAAACATGAACAAATGCTTACATGGGAGAGTGGAAAAAATAATAATAATAAATAAAACATGTCTTTGTCACGGTCTGCCGAGGCAAGCCGTGTGGGAACTATTTAGGACCAGGAAGCGGCAGCTCTGGTGCAGGGGAGTATTTATTAACACGAGTAGAAATAAACAGCAATGGCGGGTGAACATGAGCAGGAAAACCTAAACTGGGCAGTGCTAACAAAACAAACCAGAACAAAGATGCAGGGAGGTCCGGGGAAATACACACAGAGAGACGGATGGAGAGACGCAGGGAGACCGAGGGGAAACAACACAGACGAACCAGCAACGACTAAGACAGAAGACACGACTTATAAACACTCAGAGAACACAGAGAGATTACACACAGGTGGGGGACACAGGTGGGAGTGATTAACGTGACGAGACTAGGGAGGCAAACTGAAAACACTCACATAAGACGCAGACCTTCACAATAAAACAGGAAACACACACGCAAAGACACAGACTAGGAAACGCGGACTTAACACAGGAATAGATGGGCAGAACAGAATAACACTAAACAGGAGGAACAGCAGAACCAAAATCACACTAATAGAAAACACAAAACGCTGGGTCAAAAGGACCCAGGATCATGACAGTCTTAAAAAATTTGGAAGAAGGTCAATTTTCTTAACTCTGACTTTTAACAACAGTCTATAAATGTCTGAGGAGACCAGGGTTTAGTTTGATGATGTGGTGAAAGGTTCAGCCCCTTATTCTCATACTGTGAAGCCATGCAGTTGTAACAGATGCAGTATGTGATTTAGCTTTGTCTTGCAGAAATATAAAGGCCCTCCCTAAGAAAGATGTTTTCTCATGGAAGCATATGTTATTCTAAAACCTGTATATTGGGTGCTCTCAGCATTTCCAAGATATGGATCACCTATAGACCACAGTCCATCCCTACAGTGCTACTACTGCTCTGCTAACGTCCCGTATTTTGAGGACTTTTCACAGACCCCACATTTTGGGCCCGGGGAAGGAGTTCGTCCCTCAAGACAGAAAATCTGAACAGAACTGAAAATTTGTGCCAAACCAGACTAAAATGAGAGGAGAAATTTTCAGGTAGCAATGGCTGTGTGGCTTAAGTGTGGCTCATATCTGCAGCTGCACTGTGAGCCTTGACTGACAGTGATGACTCAGGGTGAGTCTGATTCAGCTGTTCAGCCTTATAGTATGGGTCAGGTAGCAGGTATGTTGTGACATTTGGGTCACATCTGTCACAGCCAGCATAACCCAGCACCTGACATTTTATCTGCACTTTCCAGATGTGATAAAAATGATTGTACCAGTGTTATTTATCATGTTTTGGTCATTAGCGAGTCCATTCAGATGGGATGGTCTGGCACCACAGTGGTGATGCAAACACAGAAGACGCCCGAAAAACAAAGCAGGCCCAACTTTTGCAGCAATCCGGCGTGACATTATATGGACAGTTCTCCAATGAATGTAGACCCATATATGCATCGCTAGTGGATAATTTAGTTTACCTAAAAACTGTCATTGTGAAAAATAAAACTGTTCTGTCCCATATCTACTAAAATTCTAAAAAACTAAAGTTCTTATCTCATGGACCTTGACCTCAAGGTCAGAGGTCAAGTTTTCAGAATAGGATTATGAAACTGATACCACAGATGCGTAGACTAGAAGGTTGAGGGGTAGCACTGTCTGTCGCCAGCATTTTTCCCTCCTCTCTTTCCCTTCAGCCCCAACAGGTTGCAATAGCTGCTTGCTCATTCACATGCACTGTTCTGTGACAGACCTCTTCCTGTTAAAAGGGAGTTCTTTCTTTCTGCTGTTAGCATGTGTTTACTGCACCGGGCGATCATCTGACTTTTGGGGTTTACTTCTTAATATCAAGTGCCTTGAGGCTGTTGTTGTGAGTTGGTGATTTATAAACTTAACTGAACAGAAATGAAGTTCAGTGTTTGCTTTTTAATCTGTGCTAAGCCATCAAAGACTTCCAGTCTGGGTCTAAGTTGTAGTGGGCGCAAGATTCTTGCAATATTGTGGCTACTCAGTCAAGTAACACTGACAAGAAACAGGATGATGTGTTTTTAAAAATTCAAATGCGACAGTTGAAACTTTTGAGTTAAGGTTTGCCCATCATATCGTCTTCATGTGCAAAGGTATCACAATCTCAACCTCCACTTTTTTACCCTCCCCACACAACTTAGTCTGTTATCAATGAACCAAAGAGCGTCTTTGACGGTAGCCTGGCCAAAAGCGTGCTATTGTCAAAAAAATGCGACTGTTTCTGCCTTCTAAAAATAGATCCAGAGCTGATGAAGCATAGTTAGGAAAAAACAGAATTAGATTTTACTATCTGCCTGTTTCCAGAGATTCAATTCAATTCAATTCAATTCAATTTTATTTATATAGCGCCAAATCACAACAAAAGTCGCCTCAAGGCGCTTCATAGATACAGAGAAAAACCCAACAATCATATGACCCCCTATGAGCAGAACTTTGGCGACAGTGGGAAGGAAAAACTCCCTTTTAACAGGAAGAAACCTCCGGCAGAACCAGGCTCAGGGAGGGGCGGGGCCATCTGCTGTGATTGGTTGGGGTGAGAGAAGGAAGACAGGATAAAAGACATGCTGTGGAAGAGAGACAGAGGTTAAGAACAGATATGATTCAATGCAGAGAGGTCTGTTAACACATAGTGAGCGAGAAAGGTGACTGGAAAGGAAAAACTCAATGCATCATGGGAATCCCCCGTCAGCCTACATCTATTGCAGCATAACTAAGGGAGGATTCAGGGTCACCTGGTCCAGCCCTAACTATATGCTTTAGCAAAAAGGAAAGTTTTAAGCCTAATCTTAAAAGTAGAGATAGTGTCTGTCTCCCGAATCCAAACTGGAAGCTGGTTCCACAGAAGAGGGGCCTGAAAACTGAAGGCTCTCCCTCCCATTCTACTTTTAAATACTCTAGGAACAATAAGTAGGCCTGCAGAGCGAGAGCGAAGTGCTCTAATAGGGTGATATGGTACTACAAGGTCATTAAGATAAGATGGGGCCTGATTATTTAAGACCTTGTATGTGAGGAGCAGGATTTTGAATTCAATTCTGGATTTAACAGGAAGCCAATGAAGAGAAACTAATACAGGAGAAATATGCTCTCTCTTTCTAGTCCCTGTCAGTACTCTTGCTGCAGCATTTTGGATTAGCTGAAGGCTTTTCAGTGAGTTTTTTGGACATCCTGATCAATTGATCAGTCTGCTTATGTGCAGAATTGTCCATTGTTGTGCTAATCAGCTGTGTTATTGACTGCAGATCTACCTCAGATATATATCTGACTCTTCACGTCACCTTCTGTTACATTAACTGGTGCCACAACGTCATGTGTGTTGCCACAATGCAGAGACCGGTGACTGGTTATTAGAGTTGGGAATCACCATACATCCCACGATACGATATTATTGCAATTTTTAAAAATATTTTGCGATATTCAGATTCTGTACATAAAGGTAAACTTTATCAATATTCATTTTATCTAATATCAAAGTCTCACACTCAGTCTTTCTCTCATTTCAGTTTTATTGTTGACAAACTGAACGGTTTGTATTACAGTCTAGTCCAACTTAACTGAATGCAACCATCTGGTACAATTATAGCTATTCTGAACTATGCAGTTTATGAAAACTATGCAGCCCCTTCAGCAACTGAAGAATTTGAAAGTAAATTTAAACAAAATATAATTTTACATTAAATAAAAAAGCTTTAAACTTAATTAAAATAAAACATGTCTTAAATTAAAATAAGTAAACTGTCATGTTTATTGCTGTCAAAAAACAAGTTAAACACATTTGGACAGTGAAGGAATGTCAGGATTCTTGCTCAGAAAAAGGATCAACATGCTCTGAAGTCAGAACACAAAAACCTTTTTTGTAACAAAATATCGATTTCTGCTGTCCCTGTATCGATACATTATTAGCAAACAAAATATCACAATACTACACAGTATCGATTTTTTTCCCCACCCCTACTGGTTATCACCTTGCACAATAAATAATGCCTCTGTGAAACAAAATATAATATATTTATATTAGACCCAAAAAACACTAATCTGCTAGTTTGGTAGAATAACTGGTTAACTCTTAATCAGTTCCAGCTCCGATGTAATCTACTCAGTAGTTTGTTTTTTTAAAGAGGCTCAACACAGCACCAACTAGCACAGGTATCGTGACAGAATGACACAAATATGCAAATCATACATAAAAACAGCAGTGAATTTTCAGTAGGCTGAAACTTTTGAGTTTTAAGTGGCAGAAGTGGATAAAAAGTTACAAAATAGTGAGTGTTTAATTAGGAACATGATTTGAATTTTCCATTAAAGTTTGAAAATTTGGAATCAGCACATCAGATATTTATAAAATCTAATTCATCCAAAAAAGTTGCAATTGGTGTCGAATTCCAACTGTCCACTTACCACTATGTGGAAGTGGTTGTAGTGTTTTTTTAACGTTACAGTTGTTGTTGTGTTTTTTTTAATAAGGAAAACAGACTCAAATGCAAACAAGGGAGGCGGACCATCTAAATAGAAGACGAGCTGTTTATTAGGCTGGCATGTTCAAAATCCTAAAACAGAGTCCAAGAACATAAAGTCCCCCGAAAAAAGCAAGCAAAGCAAAAATCCAAATAATCACTGAGATACACAGGCAGGAAAGCAATATGATGTGGCTGAGGCTATACATACACAAGGTAATGAGGGAAGTGGAAACAAGAGGGTAATGAGACATGGCTGTAACTAATTATGGTGAAATACAACCGAAGGCAGCTCAGGAGAGACAAACTGGCAAAATAAAACAGGAAGTAAATAAGCACAGAGACAAAAGACACAAAAATGGTAAGAACTATTTATAAAGAAACCTACCAGGAAACACCTAATACATAAATGAAGATAAAAAATGTAAAACAAGCATGAATTGAAATTTAGCTAAAAATAAACCAAATTGTAACAATAATTAATCTCAGAATACAAATAATAGGCAAAAGTCAGGCCAGAAACCCAGGGGCCGTGACATTTGTAGTATTAAATAGAGACGCGTGTATGTGGCGCCGGGGCTCGCTGTGGTTAAATCAACCTGTTAGTTCATAATGAGTGAATCAAAACAAATCTGATTTCTCCCTAATCTGAAATATCCTGCTGTTATCTCTGTGCTGCTTGTTATATTTAGCATTTAGTGCACAATGGGACAGCTGAGCTTTTAGCACAAAATGTTTATTTGGTGAGTAAGATTTTTTTTTAAAAAAACAACCTTGGATTTGCAACAGCATCAAAATGCAAAAGAGGAAAAGAAAATGCCTCTGTGAACTTCCTGTGATGACAGAAGCCAGATTTAGGGAGGATTATGGACTACCTGAGAGTGTGGGATCACACCAGCGTCCAGTCCACTGGCAAGTGGCAAAACCTTGTGACCTCACTTCTTTTCCGTGTGTGTGTGTGTGTGTGTTGCAGTGGTGTGTCTCATTAGCTCTTGGTTAAGGTGGGGAGTCCTAGCAGTGACAGATTTATTAAATATCTCAGGGCCCACAGTGGACATGGCAGGGAGGGAAACCCCCCACTGCTCATGTAATTAATGTGGCCACTCAGTTCTCATGTTTAGAGTCTCTGTGTGTGAGAGAGTCTGTATGCTACTAAAGTGAAAAGGCTGGTATGCCTTTCACTTTACCAGCATGAGTATATTTGTTAATGAGTATGTGTGTGTGTGACTGGATGGTTGTTTTTCCTTGTGGTGTGTAGGGACAAGGGTGGAGGCGGGGTGGGGTGGGGGGCTTTTCTGTGACTGAGGCGAAGTTCCTGCTGAGACAGAGAAAGCAAGAGAGAGATAAATGAGAGATGTAGATGATGATGAAGAGAGGAGGAGGAGGAGGGTGTGAGATAAAAATGTTTGAAGACTCAAAAACAATCCTGTCATGATTAATTACTCAAGTTGTTCCTTATGTTGGAGGTTTTCACACTGACAGGGAAGCCTGCCCTGAAAAACAAGCTGAAGGAGAGAAAGAAAACCTCGATAATTCTACAGGAGAAACTTGTAGGAGTTGAGCAACTCACAGCCCGAATCAGGCTTTAACAGCTCGACTTAGGTGACGTGATGGAACAGTTATCATTATTATTATCAACAGTTATATACAGTTATCGAATCCCCTCCAGTGAAATGCCACTGAGATGCATTCAGTTTTCATGTGTTTTCCTTTATCCAGGTAAAAGTCTCATTGAAATGAAAAATCTCTCTTTCAACAGAGACCTGGTCAGGAGGGCAGCAGAAATGAAAACAAATATAACCTCTAACAATTTAACAAGTAAAGAAACAAATATAACTGATATATAGTACAGGCAGGTGGACACAAACATCTGAGTCATATGCATTAAGAGAAACATTAAAAGACGCCACACTGACCAAGAAAACTATGTTCTCGATGCTTTACTATGGACTCCACCATCACAACCAGTTCTGACAGTTTCAGGTCGTCTGTAGATCATTACTGGAAACGGCAAAGTGTTTTTGTGCCCATACATATGAAGAAGTCATAATGTAACTGAAATATAAAAATCAGAGCTTTATTTATGAAAATAATTAATCATTAGGGAAACATTGTGAGGAAAATACAGGAAACTGGATGTATACCAATGGAAAAGCAGCAGCGCGCAGAGAGCAGCGATGTAAACAAGTTTTGGTCAATGCCAATACAGTAAAGGTAAAAAGTTGCAGAAATCAAGTGTTTTCTAGTGAGAATCCAAGCTCATTGAAATTTTACCTGGGACACAAGATTTTCATTGTGCATTTTAAATGTCACATTCTTACCTGTAGTGATACCTAAATAATTACAAGTTGTGATCCAATTTCAACCCATTATAGAAGACAACGCTTTGTCATTTGAGAACATGAATGTGGCGTGAATAAGGCACGGCGGGACCAAAGATCATAATTTAGAGCCATTTTATTGATTTCACATCACACCACACACACAAACCCTGAGTCCCTGTGTTTTTAACTAGGCGGGCGTGATTAAGGATGCCGTGCAGGTACATCCGCCCTCCCTGCACGGCACTGCAGACCACACCCCACCACAATGAACTTGCTTTTTTCCTGAGTTTAACATCAGCGTAAGTTGTGCTGCATCAAAGGCAGTGTGCAGAAAATTTGAGAGTTTGTACTAATAGGAGGTAAACAACATATGATTGTGTACACTGCACAAAAATAGAATACAGCATTTTTATACAAATAGAGAAGATCAGTGGGCCGAATGTGGGGCTGTGGGGAACTCCTCGGGATACAGGGAGAAAAGAAGAAGATCCAGCAAAGTGGACACACTGTTAGTAAGATGACAAGGTCAACTGTGTCACCAGTCTGCAATTAATCAAGAAAAAGAGCAGCACCATATTTTGTTAGGTTTAGATCAATAGTGTTGTTCAACACATTACTAGCAGCCGTTATTGTGCTATGTTGTTTTATGAGTCACGGGTTAATGGATAAGGCAGATTTCCCATATGATCCCTCACTGATCAAGAGGGTAAGGTTAGAAATATAAGTTTGTCGGTTTGTTACAAAAACTATACAGAGTTTCAGAAAATAAGGACCAAATTGATTCTGCAGATTTTATTTGGATTCAACAGTTTTTTTCCTCATGACATTCTGAGACAGCATGAATGTGCTGCTGAGAAAAAGCAGAAGATTTGAAGAAGATTTGAAAAAGACTTGAAAAATTATTTGAAAAATCATGTCAGCGTGGACCATAGTCTCAAAGAACTGCACGAGAGGAGGAGTTGAGGCTGTTTGGTGTGGTGGTCTTAACGGCTCACTGAGTATAGGTAGTTCATGTCTTGAATAATTTGGTCGCTTGTTATGATTCTAATAATATGCAGAATATTCTGAATCATGAGACAGCCTCATGTGCAAACTAACAAGAGGTCGAATTTGATGTGTAGCACTAGCTACATGCTATAATTTATTACGTGAGTGTGGTCAAATTTCTTCATTTTCTCTCATTGCTTCAATTGCAGATCGAGGGGGAAAGGATTGGCCGTTTTGGTTAACATCTCATGTTTCTAGCTTCAGTGAAACGTGGATTTGTATTGTGTTCCATTCATGGAGCTATTCACTGTTTACATAGCTGATCTTTGATTTTTACTTTTTTGTACAAGCTGTTTGCATACATCTAAAATCAATTACCGCACACATACTCAAACACACAATAATAACATGGACTGAACCACCACTCACAACCACTAGCACTTTATACAGCCTCTGTAGAAATTATCCACATATCTCACTGATCTTAACTGTTCTGTGTAAATAATCATTCTGTACATACGATAATTTTTAATCCTACAACTGTTTATAACTTGCATAGTTCACATTTCTGTATAACTGTATATCTCAGATTTCTGTATAGTTTTTTATTTCATATTCATAGCCTGTTCATAGCTTGTACTCACTACAGCCTGTACATACTTATAGTTATATCATATTCATAACATACTTCATACCGTGTACATTATAACAAACCATAATAGACCCATTTCTGTAATATACTTACATATCTATATTATTGCTAATATATTTTGTAATACATCTATATCACGGCTAAAGCACTTCTGGATGGATGCAAACTGCATTTCGTTGCCCTGTACCTGTGACATGTGCAATGACAATAAAGTTGAATTCTATTCTATTCTATTCTATTCTATTCATACGTCACTCAAAGGCTCTTCTTGTGTTGGACAATACCTAACCTAAAGAGGTTAGGTGGAGGGGGGTGTAGTTGTGCTGTTCCAGTTATGGCTCGTTTTGGTACAACAGGCCAGTCCTTATGCACTATTCACACTTTGCAAGCCATCTAGTGGGACCGATTGGACATCTGTTCTATGGCAATAACATGTTGCCTGGTGTTTACTGTGTTGACCAATCAGAGAGACTGTTCCTGACTGGAGACTGGACCATTAGCTCATTAAAAACTGCTTAACGAAGACAGCAGTTGGACACACGGTGCTATTAGAACTGCTTAAACTTTGAGGAAACTGTCCAAACAGAATGAACTATCAGACAGCGTGGGGCCGCTGAGAGCCAGAGGTCATCACAGCAGTGCCACTGTCTCTCAGTTTAACTCTCCCCCTTGTTATTGCTTAATTAAAAGAGGATTTGTGTGGTTTTTTTCTAACTAGCCACATATCCAGAAATCAGATTAAGAGTCCTGGCTGAATATCAGCCCTTGTTTCTTATCTACGAGTTTACCTTTTATTTCACAAAGCTTAATGATAAATTTGGAGGTTTCGCTTTCTTCTCTTTTTAAAATCTGAAACAAAAAAGGAAAACAGCTTTTAAGAAAAGGAGACATGGAGATCAGTGAAAGTTAAAGTTAAAATATGGAATATGAAAGATGGAATATTTCAGAGAGCAGAGCTCGATTAGCTTGCTTGGAAAATAGTGAATGGCTGGGTTTGGATGGTAGTGAAAGCAGACAGACACAGGCAGCTCTCCCACCTGCACACTCAGACCGTCTCGCCAACAAACCAATCACTCTCCGAGGAAGCAGCCTCTCACTGGGTGTCACTGGGCAGACAACAAGCACACGCACTCACACTCACCAAAATCAGAGAACGAAAATCGCAGTACAAATCGCTTTCCAGACCACTGCCAAAAAAATCTCCAGCTCTGTGTTACTGACCGTCTGGATTGTGTCGCTCTTTGCTTCCTGCTAGGCTCTCCGATTCATCTGACACGGTGTGCGTCTGCACAAACATGACAGTCACACATGATTTAAGCATTAAAGAAATACGTGCTGCCAACAACAGCGACCAAATTTATGGTGCCTGAAAACCAGAGGAAAAAAGACATCGCTATGCCAGCCGCACCCAAGACCCTAAACAATGAGTTCGATACGGGGCCGGCCCAACACATGGTGAGAGTTCTAATGAAAATGAGCTTCAGGTGCAATGTCCCGTGTAGTGAGTCGCAGTGACAGCCAATGCAGCATTTGCGACGCTTCGTGAGATCTTGATAACAGAATAGCACATTAGCGCAAGGCTTTTTGCCTTCTATTGCTTAGATGGCAGCTTCTGCAAAGCACAGAGTGCCAACATGAGCACAGTGCACATTTTTCTTTCACAAAACATGATGAAGTGAAAGTCGAATTGTGTCTTATTCCATTCAGGTCTCGAGCACGGTACCAGATGATTCACAAAGTTGCACATCACGAACGGTACTCAGCAAAAGTAAAGCGAGTGTACTATCAAAATTCAATTCAGTTATTTTTATACAGCGCCAAATCACAACAACAGTGACCTCAAGGTGCTTTATATTGTAAGGTAGACCCTACAATAATACATACAGAGAAAAACCCAACAGTCATATGACCCTGTATGAACAAGCACTTTGGCGACAGTGGGAAGGAAAAACTCCCTTTTAACAGGAAGAAACCTCCAGGAAAAACAGGCTCAGGGAGGGGCGGGGCCATCTGCCGCAACCCGGTTGGGGAAAGAAGACAGGACAAAACACATGCCAGAGCCAGAGATTAATAACAAGTATAATTCAGTTCAGAGAGGCTTATTAACATACTGAGTGAGAAAGGTGAAGAAGAAACACTCAATGCAAAACTTTGTCTCAAATGTTGTTAGATTCTTTCTTTTTTTTTTCTTTTTTTTCTCTTTAGATTTTCTCCTGATAATAACTGTTTTTTTTTTAAAGTTGTTGCAAAGTGAAATTAATATAAGATGTAAAAGCTGCTCTCCCAGATGCGTAGGCTGGCTTTAACACCATGAAATCAAAGTAAAATGAGTTCAGTCCCAGTTCTAATGCAACTTCATTATTAATTCTATTTTAAGCAGCCGAAGTAAAAGCCCTCAATAAAAGTAATTGTCTTGACAGTGATATTGTCATATGCTTGGTTATATGTTACCGACGCTTTGTTTAAGGTGAAAACTCATCAAGTGCTCTCAGAAATGTTCTGCCTTAAATGTGTGACCAGGGCTTCTTTTACTTTTACTCCGAGTTCACAAGTGATGGGTGAGTGGAGCGTAAGACTGTAATTAGTTAACATAAATGGACAGACATCAGCTGAACAGCTAAAACTATATTAAGCCACAAGACTTGCTGAGTCTTTATTTATTCACCTTAGACCTCTAGTTTTGCTTTATGGTCCAGTTTTTTTCTGCGTAAAATATCTCACATGTTAAAAAGCTTTACATATCCACTTCACAGCAGCCACTAGATGCCAACAGAGATGCCCTATGACCTGTCTGCTTCGTTGAGGCTTTGAAAACACACATGTAAGCGGTGTGAGGAAGATCTGGGTGAATGACTCTGAGAGCGTGTTGCCTAATAGCATTTTAAGAATATTTTCAGGGACTTTAATAATTCACATTGGCAGCTCACTAGATACTGGGAATCTATCAAATATTATAGCCTGTGAGTCCCAGGGACAATGACACCTACACTCCAGTGTCATCATTTGTCAGATTGTTGCTTTCTTTCACTTTAGTAGCAAAAATGTACAGTTTTTGCCCGGCCGGCAGCACTTCAAGTTCTTTATGTATTATTTAGTGGTGAGTCGAATGAAATTCCATGGTGACAATTAGCTTACGTGTATGTATATGTGTGTGTGTGTGTGTGTGTGTGTGTATATATGTATATATATATATATTTGTATAAATATATAATTACCAAAGTGTTAGTACCCGAAAATGTTGCGTATCTTGGTGTGATGTAGAGTATATCCTGAAAAGTTGAGGAAACTTGACAAGCAGAAGGAAAAAATAACTGGCAGCCCTAAAAAAGTTTCTGAAACAATATCTAAGAGTCATGTCCTTAAGAAACAGGAAATAAATTCAGCAAAAACCTGAAACAGGGCCTGAAAAATGCATCTGGCCTTTTAGTTGATCTAACAACTGTTTACTGAAACCTCATCAGAAACGGTTTTAGTGTGGTTGTCAAGAAGGAACTTGACTCAAAACCAGTGGCAACAGGTCTGATGGAGTGACTGAAATGTTCAAATTGTTGTCAATAAATATATAGGAGATCAGGAACCAGTTGAGCTCTGGCAAAAAACATAGATCTCCTTGGTTGAAAACTTAAAATCTATGTTAAGGTTTTGTGCAACATCCATCCATCTTCTTCCGCTTTATCCGGGGCCGGGTCGCGGGGGCAGCAGCCTAAGCAGAGAAGCCCAGGCCTCCCTCTCCCCAGCCACCTCCTCTAGCTTATCCGGAGGAACACCAAGGCGTTCCCAGGCCAGCCGAGAGATATAATCTCTCCAGCGTGTCCTGGGTCTGCCCCGGGGCCTCCTCCCGGTGGGACATGCCTGGAACACCTCACCCAGGAGGCATCCTGGCATCCAGATGCCCGAACCACCTCAGCTGGCTCCTTTCGATGTGGAGGAGCAGCGGCTCTACTCTGAGCCCCTCCTGGATGGCTGAACCTCTCACCCTATCTCTAAGGGAGAGGCCAGCCACCCTTCGGAGGAAGCTCATTTCCGCTGCTTGTATCCGCGATCTCGTTCTTTCGGTCACTACCCACAGCTCGTGGCCATAGGTGAGGGTAGGGACGTAGATCGACCGGTAAATTGAGAGCTTCGCTTTTACACTCAGCTCTCTCTTCACCACGACGGACCGGTGCAGCGTTCGCATCACTGCGGCCGCAGCACCAATCCGTCTGTCAATCTCCGGCCCCCTTCTCCCATCACTCGCGAACAAGACCCCGAGATACTTGAACTCCTCCACTTGGGGCAGGAACTCATCCCCTACCCGGAGTGGGCACTCCACCCTTTTCCGGCTGAGAACCGTGGCCTCAGATTTGGAGGCAGATTTGGTTTTGTGCAACAACTCCATAAAATAGTAACCATACATTCCCACTAGGCTGCTACTTTACAATTTCAAATGTCAGTGTCTTGTCATGTTCTGATGAGGCTTCATACACGTTCAGCCTTCATTAGTAAGTCTTTAAAAGCAGGTGTATGGAAATAGCACTAAATCCTTAGGACCAGAGAAAGAGAGAAATACTGGGAATTCTGAAGCTCATCTTTCTTAGAAGGGTTGAGGCCAAAAAATGTACATATTGGATATTCCTAAAATATTCAGAGTCTTTGCATTTGAACATATTTCTGTTTTGAATCAGACGTTACAGACTCTTCAGGTTATGCCCCAGCATCTGTCATTATTCCTCACATATGGAGATATAGATCAAACACGCATCGTTTTCGCTGCTAATACCACCCTGTGAGACATTTCTATCTACCACGAATGAGATACCACTGCTGACGTGATGCAGTGTTAATGTTGTTGTGTAGCCTTGCCTTTGGTTTTAGCACCTCAGCAGTGAACGCAGCGGTTACAAGCTGTTGTGGGGTGATCTGTTGACTCCCCATAGTCCTGTTTGCTACTACTGTAAAGAGAGGTTGGGGGGGCGGAGAGGGGGTTTCGCTAGCAACACAAGCTGTGAGCAGGGACGCTCGCTGGCCTGGTACAAGCTGTTAACTCACTGGTCCTGCTGCAGAGCTGTAGGATGGCAGTGAGGCAGACTGTGGTGAACACTGGCTGGGCTGGTACAAGCTGTCACGGTCTGTGCTGTTTACAGGCTGTATGGCGAATGCTGTAGCTAATGAAGCTATATGGTATGATAACATATACGTGTGCGGAGCCCAACCAGTGTGAGCAGGAGTCGCCTGGAAACAGCTGTGTTAGTGTAGGCAGTGTTAGCTTGCCGGTTATGCTAACGTGCTTCTCACTATGTTCTGCCAGGGTGGTAGCAGGTCTGGGGTGCTGCAACATGTTCCCACTGCCATCCATCTGTCAGCCCTTGCTCGGAGCACAGGATCTCTCACCTAATGTAATGTTTTCATTATAGTGCTCAATATGGACGCTATAGCATTTTACGTGGTGTAGCCAGGCAGGCAGAGAGGAGGAGTGTTTGGAGTGTTTGGATCCCAGCAACTTGTTCATATGAGCGTCCATCTGTTCCAGACCTGCTGCCCTCGCAGTCAGAGCTTATGTTGTGACATTCTCGGATGTATGTAACGGATGATATATGAAACCGATATATGAAGTCTCTGTGGAGATGGATTGGTGTTCTAGAGATTTTTCTTGACATGGAAACGAAAAATAGACTGGAGAGAAAAATAGACTGGAAAAAAGATGAAAAAAAGATGAAACTAGGTGTTCATTCGGTACTCGACAGTAATGGAAAATCTCACAATGAGTCAGTCAAGCAGAAACAAAAGGAACAGAAAAATGACCTAATTGGGTCTCACATTCAAAAGTTTAATTAGACTTTATAAAACATCCAGATTATTTTGATTAGAGTTTCAATAAAGAAGATTCAGTCAGTAAAGCTAACCGACTACAGCTAATTGTCATGTTTTTTGGGATGCCATTGCAGCATTTGGTGTCTGGAAAACAAAAACTCCAACATAACACCCACGTAGTATGTGCACTCGACACAGAGAGACTAAGAATAATTATCCTCTTTTTAATTAGGAAAAGACATCAATACTAAAGTAATAGTCGTGTACTTAATTTGTTTTGGCAAGCGATGAGTGAACAAGGTAGGGTAGATGAGGAAGACGAGCCCAGACGGTGCCAATCAGGATAAACAGAATAAGCCTGTACATAAAAGCATGTGTTACTGCTGGTTGTGTGAGAAGGAAAAAAAGTTTCACATTTTTACCCAAACTTCAAACAGTCTGGTTAATAGTCTAAGGAGCTTGGAAAGAAAAGCGCCTGGACTTCTTTAAGTTGCTTGAAGATGTTTCACCTCTCATCCGAGAAGCTTCTTCAGTTCTAGGGTCACATGGTGGAGAGTCCCAGATTTAAACCCAGTGGGAGTTTAAATCTGGGACTCTCCACCTTAGACTATGATGACCTGGATGACTGAGAACCTTCACAGACAGTCTGATTATCTGAAATTAATCTCTAAATTCACCCATCATGGTAAACATGATGCAACCTTTAGCCACAAAATTTGTCTTGGTGCTAAAAGGGGATGATTATTGAATATATGTTAATGGTGTGTAGAAACATGGCTCACAGAAGCATAAAATATGGACATAGCTGTAATGAGGTCACCATTTTTTGCCATCTGGATTTTAGTGCTTTGAAACCAGGTGAGATGAGTGTGGGATGGATCTGACTGTGACACTGAATGCTCATCAGTATGTCCATTACATTTTGTTAGCTATATCCTGAATAATCTTCTTTTTGAAACTTAGAATGATAATAATAATTTCTTCAATATGACCCAACATGAGTGGCTGAACCCATAAACTCTGTTCTCCTAGGACTGGTCAGTGATCTATTGAAAAGCTCAGGTTGCTAGTAAGAAATGTGTATTCCCTGATTGATAATTGCTTCTGCCGGTTGCTGACTGTCACTAAATGAAATTGTTATAAATAGGGTGCTACACCAAATTGCACCTTGTAATTGCTTTGGCGAGTAGCAGGTTGCCAAAGTTGCCAAAGTTTGCATTGAGTGCAGACACTTGCCACTTACTGTGAAGAAGTACGATGCAAACCAGAAATCGAGAATGTTTGCCTTTAAAGTCAACTTTATTCCTGACTGCAAGCAGCACAGTTTAAAAGCTGTAACTTTCACTTGGAAAACTGACACTCGGTTTCTGGTTTGCCTCACACTTTTCACATTTTCACTGCTACTTTGGTGAGTAGTTCACAAGTGTTTGCAGATAAGTCAGTGTCTCCAGTGCAATCTACAGGCAACTGCAGCAACCTGCTAGTGACCAAAGCAATTGCAAAGAGGTTTTTGGTGCATCTTAAACATCTTTCCAGACAGTTTTATGCTAGTTACTGGCAGCAAACACACGCCAACTGATCCCAGAATACACATTTAATGACCAGTGGTTACCAGGGCATCACTGACCGGTCTGTGGGCCTAGCAATTTTCACAAAAACTGGAAACAACCTCCAGCAAACATTTGCAAACAGCAATCAATAAATATTTTTCATCACAATCAGGGGTTGTGGGGTATTTGCAGACAGGTATGTAGTCATTTGTGACCAACGGCTAACTTCTATAGGAAGTCTTTTTTGCAACCGCGGGTGTCGCCCCCTGGTGCTCTTTAAAAAGAATGCCGGTTTAAGGCACTTCCTCTTAGCCTTCACTTTTTATGCATGACCTGATATTGTCGTGTTGGTGTTGTTCCCAGATCATCTTACTAAATGGTGTTCCAGGATCAATATTGCAAGTGACCAATCAGAATGTTGTGACGTCAGACTTTTGCGAGTTCGGGAAAAACCGCCATAAAACAAAAAACTGTACTTAAGCTGCGAGAAACCGCCTCTGTTCGCCGATCAACGGACCCTAACCCTTTAATTAACGGTAAGCAGAATTGAGATTGTCCTTGCAACATTGGAATTTCATAAATGGGCGAATAGCTTGGCGCGCAAAAGAATAACGTCACAACAATGTGATTGTTCACTTGCAATGTTGAACCTGGAACAACATTTTCATGATGATCTGGGAACAACACCAACACGACGATATCAGATCATCCACTTTTTATACCCAGAAGCGATATTAATGTTTTACATTGTCTGTGTGAATGATATGTAAATGATAATGTTGTGCATATCCTGTTAGTGTCTCCAGAAGGCCTTGAAAAATCAGTTATGTCAGTTTTCGTTCAGTCAGGGTTGGGCTTTCAAAGGACTATCAATACAAGACTACTAGGGTACAGTCACGCTAATGTCTCCTAAATCACTTTAGTACAGCAGCGAGCTATGAGCTGAGCTGTGCAGTGACTCTGCCCTCATGCTCATGTGTTATAGATTTAATGATCAGCATATGCTCATTAGAGCTACAAATACACAGTTACAATCACTAGATGTTATAGAGGGCCCTATGCACAGACTTACAAAGACTGGAGGAGAAATACAGCTTCCTCTGTTTTTCATGCTTTTTTTATATGCGGATTGAATGTTGATGCCATGGTTTACACAAAGTGTAGAGCTGTCTGTACAGGCAGCAAACCTGGGGATAAAACAGCCACGTAATGGTATAATGGTTGCTGTGAATTGCCTGCAGTGAGAACAGCTGCCACATTGAGTGCAAGCAAACGCTTGCTTTGTATTTTGTGACAATACCAACTCTGAAAAAACCAAAAGGAAAGTGAAAAAGCCAGCGCGCTGAAGCACTGTTGTCCAGCACTGGACAACTGGCTTCAACTCTTTTTGAAGTCAGCTGTCTGCACATGTAAAACAGCGGCTCACTTAAAAGCTGTTTGAAAATCAGATTGCATGTGTGCTTCTGTGTTTTCGTAGCCATTGAGTGCTTTTGCACACACGTGTGCGTCTGTTTGCATGCACTCTCAGCAGCAGGAGGCTGTAACGTGTACCGTGCACACTCTGTAATCACCGCTGTTTATGACTGCATAAAATAACACTCGCTCGCTCTTTCTGTCCCCCTTCCCTCACTTTTACAGACACACATTTACAGCTGCTGTCTCACTGGCTGTGTGATTATCGCCGTCTGGTTCGGGGCTCTTATCAGTGTTGTGACGGAAGTGCGCACGCACACAACACACCTTCAGCCTGCCTGGCTCTCTCCTTCACTTTTCCTTCTCTTTTTCTTCCTCTCTCTATTCCTCTTGCTCAGCTGTGTCGCGTCCTTTCCCCAGCGGCATCGTGGTGTTGCGTCTGCGCTTGCCTTGCCGAGCTGTGTGCCAGTTCAGGATTGGCATTAAAGCCAGACATGAGCTCATCGGCCCAGCTGGGCAGACAGCCCATTACAATGCTCAGCAGAGCCCTACCGCAGGGGTGAAAAGAGCTCAATACCTGCTGATTATCTACTCTTCCTCTCTGTCTGTGCCTCTGTGTCCCTCCCTCACTCACTCACTGGCTTTTGCTTTCACTTTGTTTCTTCTTTTTTCGTTGGCACCTCTCTTTTCCCTCTCTGCTTTTTCTTTTCTCTGTTATTCCTCGACTTTTTCCTTTTCTTACCTTTTTCTTCTACTTTCCCTTTTTTTTTTTTTATCTTCCCTTTATTCATTTTTTCTTTTATATTCCCACTTTCTTTTCTCTCCTCCCCTGTTTTATCTCATTTTCTCCTCATACATTTTCTTCTTCTATGGTTTCCTTTTATCTTGCCTTGTCTTTCCTCCTGTCCTCCTTTTGCTCACCTTCTCTTCGTTTTTCTTCTCGTCTTCTCTCCATTCATCCCTTTGCTCTCAGTATCCTCCACCTCAGGCCCTCTCTTCGTGAACTGTCTTATTCACACACACACACACACACACACACACACACACACACACACACACACACACACACACTCTGCATCCTTCTGTCTGCTCCGTCATCCCCCTTTCTCTTCTTCTAGCTATCTGTCTCTGACACACACATGCATAACTTTTCACTGAGAGCTGTGGTGTCATTGCAGTGGAGCCTGTGGCAGTAAGAGAGGTAGGGAGGGGTATTCTTTTCAAATGACAGGGGTGTAAGTGAGGTGTGTGCATTTGTGTGTGTGTATGTGTGTGAAAATGACAGGGGTGGGAAGCCAGACAGCTGGTGCACCTGTGTGGACAGGATATGACACGGCACTGCAGCCAGACAAGGGCAGGAAGCTGCAAATATGATGTGGCATGCCAGACGTTTTTATTGAACGCAACTCTCTACTCTGCAATCTGACTGTCTGGAGTGGCCTTTCTGTTACTTAG
The DNA here is from genome assembly GCF_056152115.1 of Neolamprologus brichardi. Taxonomy (NCBI): domain Eukaryota; kingdom Metazoa; phylum Chordata; class Actinopteri; order Cichliformes; family Cichlidae; genus Neolamprologus; species Neolamprologus brichardi. The sequence continues at coordinate 1,399,818 of NC_142114.1, read as the reverse complement.
CGCTCCGCTGAAGATGCCGAGCTACAGTCGATGCCTAAGCAAACACTCTCTCTCTCTCTTTCTCTCTCCCTTTCTCTCCTCCCTCGCTCTCCAGCGTTGTCAGCTGGTGAGATGCATTGCGGTTAATTCATGAATCCCATTCAGCCTTGTTATTAAGGCTGAGTCATATCCATCTTTTGTTCTGACATTTGGAAAGGCATTCAGTAATACCCACTCCACACAGAAGTCACGGGGTGTTTCGAGTTATTAGTCTGACTGAAAATGTTATGTTATAGTCAAAATGGATCCTTCGTCACGCGCAAATACTTTCATCACACGAGTCCCACGACAGAGGCTTTTTTGGGATAAACAGGCATTAGTGATGCAGGCAAGAAACTGCTCTTCTTCTTCCTCTGTGCTGTGTTCATTTGCAGTGTCACAGGTTATCCCATACGGTTCACAGCCCGTCAGTTTCTGCTCTTCCTCTGATTTTTGAGGGGAGTTCTGTGGCCACATGGATGAATATTTCATTCAGTTATTTGTTTCCACTGTATTAACCATCTTTGCTGTTTTGGGAATGATTTCCGCCTCCTATTTATTTGTTTATTTGGTCAGTATTCCAAAAACAAAAGGTATTTTGTCACCTGTGCAGTCCAGTCACCTTCTCAAAGAAGGAAGACGTATTTCTTTTGTTCTGCATGCAACTCCATCCACCTGCATGTCAATTTTCAACTGGAAAACTTGCATGTTAAAAAATGTTTTTAACATCCTAAAAAGATTCATTTTAACCCAAAATCGAGTTTAGCGTTAGTTCCTCAAGGGTATGAGCTCACTGATCAACAGATTCATTGCATATGCAAGCTGCTTTGAAACCCACCTCTACCTCAAAATCTCCTTTTATGCCTTTTCTGACTGTTTTGATTTGATTGGCTGTTTTATTTTGAACACGCAAAAAAAAGTATTAGAAAAAAAAGAAAGTTGCCATGAACAACTCTGTATAGCACACAATTTACTTGCTCGAAAAGGAAACGGATAAAGTTTACACTTGCAACAAATCAGTGTTCATTGAGATATAATGAGACTATATATATTTATAACTGTATCCAAGGCTACACACACTTAGATAGTACACATTGCAAAACAACAAACTACATTTTTTCACTAACGAATACCTCCTATGATTAACATCCCTCTAAGTGAAAATGATCTCCTTTTATTTGTTTTTAAACTGAGTTATGATTGGACATTCTTTTAATCCCACCCTTAAACTTTTCCACACACATAAACACATGTGATGTTTTTATGCCCATGAAACCCTTTGAACCTCTACATGTGCTGACACCTGCTCTGTGCTGCACTGGGGCCCTGCTGCTGCTCTGGGGGCTCACAGTAAATCACTGTAAATGGAAATCTTCTTTTGACTATAAGGGCCTTGACTAAAAAAGCTTTGGCTCTGACATACGACCGCCAGCAAACAAACCTCATATGTATATAACAGCAGCGCATTAGTTGGCATTTTCTACCTAAATGTTAGTATTTATGTTACATTTGGATGGAAACTACTACTTTCACACCTGTAATTTTACCCAGTGATTCAGATAACTGACAAGATGATAAAAGATGCATTAGTGCTTTTATGCCCCGGTCCTTTAAAGCAGCGGTCTCCAACCTTTTTTGCGCCACGGACCGGTTTATGCCCGGCAATATTTTCATGGACCGGCCTTTAAGGTGTCGCGGATAAATTCAACAAAATAAAACTAGTACCGGTACCGAAAAAAAGAAGATTTATTCATAACACGCATGAAAAGACCCAGGAAAACCGAGTAAACGATAAAAACGATAACAAAATGGGGTGGCTGTAGCTCAGGTGGTAGAGCAGGTCATCTACTGATCGGAAGGTTGGTGGTTCGATCCCTGGCTTCCCCAGTCTGCATGCCAAATATCCTTGGGCAAGATACTAACCCCAAATTGCTCTCCGATGCATCCATCGGAGTATGAATGTGTGTGAATGTTACTTAGAAAGCACTTAGAAAAATGTGCTTGTGCGAATGGGTGAATGTACAAGTTGTGTACAGCGCTTTGAGTGCTCAGAAAGAGTAGAAAAGCGCTATATAAGAACCAGTCCATTTACCAAAATAACGCTGAAAACCGATAAAAACCCTGAAAACTATACATTTCACACCTGAGCCTCAACTCTCGCGGCCCGGTACCAAACAACTCACGGACTGGTACTGGTCCGGGGGTTGGGGACCGCTGCTTTAAAGAATCATGCTGAAAACAAACCAAGAGGTGATCACATATGGACAGACAGGTCAGTTTTGGTGTGCTGGCAGTTTTGGAGATAGTTTGGAGATCCTTTAATAAACATACAAATTTACCTGATGAAAATAGGTAAATGTACACAGGCGTAATCAGGAACATACAAAAAAATACAAAAAGTAAACCTTTTTCAGCAGAAAAATAGCCTTGTGTGACTGTAATATTATGCATAATACATCATAGATTATCATTACATGAGCATGAATACAGAAGTGAGCTTCCTTGTATGTGGCCTTTCCTTTATTGACCTTAAAGGAGCAAAAGATTCCTAATTAGCCCAATTACCTGATTAGTTCACATCTTCAAACGTCTTTCTTTGTCAGTCAGTAATTAAAGTAAATTCAATGAAAATGTAGATCATAACATTTAAGAAGTTGAGTGTTGAGTACTTTTGCTTAAAAATCCCTTAATTATGTTAGTCAACAAATCAATAAATGAATTATTGCTGCTCTGTTGGGGTATACTTTAGAGATTTAAAGGGTCCTGAATATCCTGAAGGGATACTTTAAGCCAGGGGTGGGCAATTCCAGGCCTCGAGGGCCGGTGTCCCTGCAGGTTTTAGATGTGTCCTTGAACCAACACAGCTGATTTAAATGGCTAAATTAGCTCCTCAACTTGTCCTGAAGTTCTCCAGAGGCCTGGTGACAAACTAATCATGTGATTCAGGTGTGTTGACCCAAGGTGCAATCTAAAGCCTGCAGGACACCGGCCCTCGAGGCCTGGAATTGCCCACCCCTGCTTTAAGCAGTCATATAGAAGCAACTACCTGTTTGCTGTGTTTTCAGCAGAAAATGATGTCCCACTTGCAGCACACTGTTCTGTAAAATATTACGTTATATACCTGTTTTTACTGTGATTTTTGATTATAATTTAACCAGAAATAAAAGAGTTGATTCAAAACTCAGATTCAGAGGTGTCGGCATAGTTTTCTGTATAAAAAGAAAAAAAAAAAATACTGTATTTAGTGTAAAGTATAACTGTGATTTGCCCTTTAAACAGCTCACTGTGAGAACTTTAATTTGTCTTTAAAAAAATGAGCCGTAGAAACGGACTCTTTTATTTTTCTCTGTGTCCTCCTCTCTGCTCCTCCGTGCCATCTGATGAAGACGAGGCATAATTGACTCAAAGCTTAAACCTTTGCCTGGGAGACAGCTTTGATTTCACAAGTAATGGAGCGACAGAGAGGAGACACGAGAAGGACTGAAGCAGACACCAGGGAAGGAAAGCAACTTTTTCCACTCCGTGTTTGGGATGCTGGATGGAAACAGGCCTCTTTCTGAGATGAGCCACAAGATGGCGCTATAAAGTAGCTTGCAGCTCAGCACCACACTGGCTGGGATGGAGAAGTTGCCCTTGTTTTTTTAAGAGGGGAGGGATGGAGCTACCTTCAACTGAGGCCTTCGCTGTGCTGCTTTTTCCCCACTACTGGCCCGACCGCATCACTGATGCACTCATGGTCTCCTCACAAACAACTCATGTAAACTCTGAGTCATCCGTGGCATCTTTGATACTGTTACTGTTACTCCTACTGTCTTACTGTCATCTGTCAGCTGTCTTTTTATCTGGAAAGTCACGGGGAAGTGACAGGTGGGAAATGGTCCGTGTATCCAAACATACATATGCATGAGACGGGCATCTCGTGGCTAAAGATGGACCTGTTGCCATCCGAAGTGTGGGTTTTGTGCAGACACACGGTGGTGGTGTTTCCTCTCCTGTCTATGCTGCATTAAAAAGTGTGCATTGTCAGATCTTTAAAGGGCCGCCACGTTAACGCGTGGCGCTTCGATTCACAAAACAGCAGCAACAGTAACACTAACACTGCAGTGAACTCCTGAGTAAGCATGTGTGAGCAGGAAAGCCCGCACTCCCAAAGTTCCAAAAATAGATCCACGTGCACGTGCCGAGCATGATAAAGCTATCAACCTAAAGTTAGGATTCCTCAAATACACGATGAGACAGACGTTTCCCGAGAGACCCACAGAAGAGAGCGCCTGTGTGTGTGTGCAGACTATAGGCGGGTGGGGGTGGAGTCGGGGGCTGGTAGACACGAGTGCATTTGGTATTCAGCCGTGCCTAGTATTTATCTGTCTGCTAGCTGTCTGGTCTGGTCTGGCCTGTTAGTGGTGTCACCCTGCGTGCTCCCCAGGGGACTAAATTGACGCTCCAGACAGACTGTGCATGTGTGCGCTTGCATTTTTGTGGTTGTGGTGGTGGATGGATGCGGGTTGCAAGAGGGTGAATCGATGTGTGTCTGTCTGTGGATGAGAGCTTGTCTGGGAAGTGTGCATGGCTGTGACCTCAGATCAAGACATAAAAAAAAATTATAAAAAATGGTCTTTAGTGCATCGATATCGTTGCTTTACCTGACAACACAGCAGCGCCACAATTTGTTGCTTCAATACAATTATGACAGCTGCCAGGCGTTTGTAAATTGTTTCAGGGTCACACAGTCTGTTCTCTTCCAAAGGTGTCAGTCCACTCGTAGAGGAGTGTAGAAGCCACTGTCAAGGAAAATATTTTTGCATGATTGGATATAGAACTTGGCTAGTGATGCGGCACTTAATGCAGAACATCTGTCGGAGGTCTTTGCTTTCCCCATTTACTTATTTTCCTTCACAGAGGTCCATTTCGTTTTATTGCCTTCGGTTACTGATGTCTTCAGAGTGAAAACGGTCAAACCGCACCCCCTCTGAGCAGGCATTTCTCATTTTTCACTCCCAGCACACACGATATGTGATGTGATTTTCTCCCATGGCATTTCTATGATTTGCTGCAGAAGTGGTGTGCAAGAGAGCAGGCCTGTGATCAGAAGAGCCATTCCTATATTATTCCCTCTTTGCTCTATTTTCTTGGAATGCCACCTGGAAGAGCTTCATTCGTCCTGTAAAATGGTCCGTGGACCATCATGAGGCCATGCAGTTGGTAAAAGGCTGTAAGCCTGGCCCGCTCATTACTCCAATCATCATCTCTGGTCTTTCATATAATTACTTGTTGCCAGTTCATGCTTTCCATGTGCACAGACTGATGAGGTTCCATTTACACTAGAACAGGTCACACGTCCATCTGCTACATTTATTTTTTTCCCCACATAAATGGCAACTTTGTGAAGCTAATGTCCAAGTAGTAAAAATTGCAGTTCCTTTAACATCCACTTGAGGCTGTGTCCAAAAGTGAGTCAGTCCCCATAGACTTTTGTGTTAAAATGCCCAAAGTCATCCATCAGAATGACTTTGTACTGGGATGGTGTGGAGACCAGTGTTGCCATTCTGATGGACAGGTATGCCAACAAAAGTATTGGTAGCTGGAAGCTGTTTGCTCGGTTTCAACTACACTAATTCAAGTCACTGAATTAGACCACCTGATTGTTTTTGTGCTGTTGGTACCTTTTGGAATTATCTGACCAATAATAAAAATAAATAGCATGCTCTGCATTACAAGCCAACCAAAACTCAGTTTTGCTGATTGAGGTTCTCTTATTTTATTGCAGTTACTTGACTGTCAGACATTTACACATGTTCATAATGGGCATGAGGTCATGGTAATTTTAGGTGTTTCTGGAGAGGAATGATTGTAAAGCATACACATTTAATGACTTTAAAGAACAAGTATTGGGTGTTGGGTGCACAAGTTTGTGTAAATTGGAGAAAATCCAAAATAAATTCAGATTCAAAACACCACTAATATTTGGTTAAACAGCAACTTGCATCTTGACCAGATGCTTTTGGTTTGACATCAACAAACTTCTGGCATAATTCTGGCTGGATATTTGACCACTGGATGGTTTCCTGGCACAAACCTGGCTTATAAGCATAGTCCAAATAAACAAGCCTAATGCCTTCTAGAGAGAAGTATTATGGAAAGACAAAACAAAGCTATTTGTTCACAATGAATAGATGTATGTTTTATGTCTGGAGGATTATAGGTGAGGCTTTCAAACTTAAAAACACTGTACCAACTGGTCAAGCATGGTAGTGGCACCATCATACTCAGTGGCGTTTGTGCTGTCAGTGATACTGGTAGAAGTAGTAGAAACATTCTCCCACTTCACCTCAAATCAACAGCTACACAGCTGAAATTGAGGCATAATTGGACGTTAAATCAAGAGAAACATACATGAAAACTGGTTTTGGAATGGATAAAGCAGGCTAACATTAAGCTGCCAGAATGGCTTTCCAAAAGCCCTGACCTAATGAACATTTGTGGACCATGCTTAAAAATCAGGATTATGTGAAAAAATCAATCAATTACACAAAGAAGAGTAATTAAATATCCACTCAGAATTATCCTAAAAGCTTAGTGATGGCTACCAAAAGCATCTGATAAATATAACATTTGATAAGGGATATTAAACCAAATACAGTGTACACTTTTGACACGTTTGGATAATCCAAATATGGGGATCCAAAATAAAGTAAAACTTGAGCACCCAATTCTTGTCAGAGTTTAAAGAACAGTTGAAATAAATTATGAAAAGCCCATGACATTAATGCCTAATGACTACGTGTAAATCTTTGACCTCAACTAAACATGTGTCTGTGCTTTACAGGCACATGATTTATAGATGCAGCTTGCTAACCAAGTTTGCTAACCTTAGTAATGTGATCTCTGACATGGCAGTGACCAATGTGGGAAGCCCAGAAATCTTTAAAACACAGCTTATGGTTCCAAACAGCAATAGGATGGGGAAAAAAAGTGACTTCAGGACTACTAGATCAAGAGTTCCTGCAACACTTATAGCAAAATATAGCAGAATACACGAATGTGTTTCCTTGTAGAGCAGATCTTTTAATAATACATAATTTAAAAAAAACCAATGTGAATTCTCTTGCACAGCCTCAATGATGTGTTCGAAATAAAGTATACTTTATAACCTTTATAGTATATTAGAGTATCATTTATAGTATCTTTAGATGAACATGCAAATTCAGGAATCTAATATGACCAGCTAAGAGACTATTAACCTACTACTCTTTTTATCCTCTGCACAAATAAAGTCAAAAACTTGCAAGCTCTATGATGACCTTACTTGGTCTCTGAACCTTAGCTTGGGAACCTCCTGGACTAGAGTGGCATTCAGAGCCCCTCTCAGATTTGAGCAGCCCAGTTTATTTATAGACTGTGTATGTGTGTGTTTGTGTGTGTTGGATGAAATGGCTGCACTGTTGGTTAGATTAAGCAGGGATGTGCTGGGGGCGGGGGGTTTGCCTCTCTGCTGCACATGTGGCCCTGAACCACAAGACTAGCTTGGGGGGTCACCTCAAGGTTAGCCCCTTTAAAGAGCCGACTATATTGGCTGTGGCCGGCCATAACAAGGGAGTGAAACTCGAAGCGCTTTCCCCACCCTCCCCAAAAAACACACCAGACCTACCAGGTCCAGCCCTCCTCTCTCCCCCCAACTCCTTTCTCTCACAGCCATTGTCAACCACGACCCGTCTGCTAGATTTCTAAGTCAGGTCAGCCACCCCTTTCAGCCTCACCAATGTGCGGCCTGCCCCCTGCACCCAGACACGCGTGCACACTACCATAAAGTACAGCCGCTGTCCCATCCTCTGCCCATTGCTGCCTTCAAGTGCTCCTCTTGCAATTCATTGTCATATTAAAATGTGGGAATGTGAATGCATTTGATGGTCATTAATTAGAAGATTTGTTGGATTTAGTGTCAATTTTACATACAGGGTGTGGGACTACGTTTATTTCGTTGCTTTTCCCCCCTTAGCTGGCTAAAGTCAGGGTAGTGATATTTCTTAGCGCTCCTGAAGGCAGCGCCTCCTCCCTCCCCTACCCCCCACCACCCCGTCGCTGTCCCTCCCCCGAAGCTCTCTGATAGGCCGCTGCGGCATTCTGTCAGTTTACGGGCGTGGCTTGAGGACGCCGTGTCTGCCGTGCTGTAGTAGGGTAAAGACAGCTGCTCTCAGCGACGGAGGAAGGAACGGAAAAAGCCGTACAATGCATTAGCCGCAGGCAATGGCTCGTCCCCAGCTCTCCCAGTGATTCTCTCACCGAGCCGCTCCGAGAGAATTATGGCGTGAGAAAAGCCGTGGGATAATTAAAGCGAAACTGTCGGGAGTTACTTGTAGCGGCAGACTCTGCTGCTGCTGCCTGGAAGTTTTTCGTTGTTTTCCCGTCGGGGGGCCCCGACGCTGGCGGCGGCGGCGGCGGCGGCGGCTCTCTCCCCGGAGCGGTGTCCCGGTCTGCCCAGCCCCATGCAAAACCTAACGGCTCCTGGCGGCCCCGGCAACTCCAATGTCACCTGCTCCTGCAACTGCACCGCTTCCCAGCCACAGGGAATGGAGATATGTGAGTAACATTAGCTGCTCCTCTTACGAGTTCTCCTGACCTTAAAAACCTACCGACAGACTTTAGTGCCTAATCCGTTTTATGTGCACTCTCCAGTGTGGCAACAGAAGCACAACAAATCAGACTTAGTGTTCATCCAACACGGTTAAACAGTTCTGCTATTAACTCGCTGTGGGCCGCTCTAAATACCTTAGAGGAAACCGATAATTCTTCTGTATGGACTTTCAGTATGTCTGCGCTGTCCAGCAGAAAGTTTATGGTGACCTCATAGCACTTAGTGGTATTTATAACCTCTTTTATTGTCTTTATTTGACTTAAAGTGTGTCTCTACCACACCGTGTGGACTTTTTAGTGCTTATGTCAGGCGTTGGCGTACGTTTAAGCTCTTAGGTGCCCATTACTATTAATCGGGCACACTGTAGTACTCAACAGTTAGCTTATTAGGAAATATCAATATGTGTGTACTTCCAGCTTAGTACTAAAAAAGCTTTTAACAATCTATTGCGTTTTCCAGAAGTAGTATTTTTTTCTCACTTGAAGTTGGTTTTACAGTGTATGACCCTATAGGGCTGCCTGGCTGTGCAAATACTCTCGGAGCTCACCACAGAGGGTTAAATAGTTTGCCTGTCAGCACAGACAGGAAACGCTTGAATGGTATGTTATGTCTGTCTGCCTTCTGAGCGGCCCAAAGAGAAACTATCATTATCAGCTCTGCTCTAATGCTGCTGCCTGCTAGATCCACTGCAGATGTTCCTCTTTATGACTGAGCATTCAGGAAAAAAGAAAAAAAAACGCACAGCAGGCAGACATGTAGAGACAGCAGAGGACAGCCAGACGCACAGCGAGTGTATCCATGCAGTGTGACAGGTCTACAGACAGACAGAGGAAGACAAATAAACAGGAGACGGGCACATAGCAGACAAGGCGGGTAGATTCACAACCAGGCAGCCAGGCAAGTACCGACAAAGATATAAACAGAGATGCGGGAGAGCCAGACAGGCAGATATATTGACAGACAGACACGCAGACAAGCTACAGACGTATGGACAGAAGGACAGACAGAGTTACACTGATGTGTAATTTCCACTGGGGTCGAGGCCAGGGCCGGGCAACATGAGGTGAACACAGGATATTAGATTCAGATTTGGCAGCAGAGTGTGGTTGTGCTGACGCCACATTGCAACCAAGAAGTAAGTGTGTGTGTGCGCGCCTGTGCGCTTATCTGGCAGACTGACTGGTGTTCCTCCATTCGTTTTTCTGTGGCATCATGGTACTGCTAGCCAGGAAAAGCACATAGTCAGGCATGAAGTGGTGTACGCACAGATCGACTGGTACAGCACGGAGCCTAATTAGATAATCCAGGAGGACTGTCTCAGACCGAGCAGTGCAGCAAGAGGAGGGAAAAAGTGGAATGGTTGCTCTGATTGACACTTGCAAAGTATTAAACTAGCAAACAAACTGCGTTGTGGGTTCACACTCACAACTTTGAATAAATGCTGGCCTGGTATTTTCAGTGCATTTCTCCTCATCTTAATGTCTCACTAGTCGGAGGGAGCTCCATTCACAAGTGGTTTGAAATAGCTGTGTTCTACTGTAGTGGCCGTCTGGTTTGAAAAGAGCTCTTGTTTGTCGGCTGTGTTGTCATGCAGACTCGGCAAGGCTGAATAATGCAGCTCATGCTTTGATGATTTCTCTGGCTGCAGAAAAGAGCTACAGTCTGCCTCTTTTCTTTTTTTCCCTCTCTCTCCCCTTTTTTATAAAGCGGAGCAGGCGTCTCACTGGTGTGTTTCCTCTTTCATTCAGACGAGGAGGAAAATTGAAAGGGACTTGGAACATAGAGGGATCACAGCGCAGACAGTGTGTCATGGCCAGGAACCGAACCTCAGCCTACACTGGGATTCACATGTAGGATTTGAAAGGCAGAGACCTCTTAACAAGTGTTAGTCTCCTAGCTGTTGCTGTGCTTGGATTCATTGTGTGGTGCATTTATCTCGTATAGTAGGAATTGCATTTTAAAGTCCTGTTTTCACACAGCAGCACCAGTCACTGCGCATCCTTTAGCTTTAACCTACAGTTAGCTGCCCGGCTAAAGAGGCTGAGAGATAAAAGCTTTAACTGGATAGTGGCTCACCTTTTCTTTTGAAGGTGTCGTCCCTGCAGGGTCACACTGCAAACATGTGTTCGGCAAACATATTACACTCTTAAGTCATTTAATCTGATATTGTCTCTTACTGCTATTATCAGGGGAAATGCTATATGTCAGCTGCCTTTGATCATTCTACTTGAACCTAGTGCAAACCCTGTTTCTACAAAACCTTGGGAAATGTCTCAATAGTAATGCAGTGGTTGGTTCTGTAATCTGGATTGAAAATGGTTAAATCAGGAAAACTGATTAGAAAAGTAAGAGTGTATTTTGGGGCAAGGCTGCAGATCAGCTGCTGCATAATGGCATCGTTAGGGGTGCAACGATACACAAAATTCACGGTTCGGTTCGATACTTTCGATATTTTTTCGATACAAAAAATGTTCATGCCTTTTTAATTTGTCATTTATTAAAATTATAAATATATATTTTAACTCAAAAGAACAGTTTTTAAATTTAATGTTGCTGAAACAACAAAATAATTAAAAAAATAAATAAATCTGATCGAGAAATCACTCATCTTTGGAAAAGAGTTTATTACAGAGAAATGGCTCTTTCCAAAATAAAAGCTATACTATACGCTTCTTCTGGGCTATATTCTCAGCAGCATATTAAACATATCAGGTCCCCATAAGGAGAATCATGTGCTAATGACTCGGGTAAAGTTTGTAGCATGCGTGCTTGTTGTTTTTGTCTGCTTCCACTTGTCTTTGCACTAGGATGATGTCGGCGTAAATGTGCAGTCATATTCGTTGTGTTCCCACTAGTGCTGTCAGCGTTAATCTCATTAAAATGACATTAACACTATAACGCGGCAAATCTCCGTTAACGAGTTACTGCGGATCGCCCCGTACGTGGGGCTGGACTGCGTCAACACGTTAACAAGCTAACTGCGCTAACGCACTAGTTCCCACCAACTGAGCTTTGCGTGGCACATCCGACATACTGTTTTACTTTTGTCCATGACGCGCTTACCATCAGGGTCATGCTTCCAAACGCCACATCTGAATGAGGGTGGAGGTGGTTCAATTTTGGGTAGCGTTGAGGCAGTTGCCATGTTGCAACGAACTTAGCTTCTGTCTTGCTAGCTTGCTCAGTGGATCTGCACTTGACAGTGCAGCCTAGGCGGAGTAGTCGAACGCAGATCCATTGAGCGCTCAACACAGACAGCATCGTCAGAAGAAAAGTTGATAAAATAAATAAAACATTTTGTATTGTTCGATACATATGCGTAACGAACCGAAAGCACTGTATCGAACGGTTCAATATCAATACGAGTATTGTTGCACCCCTAGGCATCATTCAATTAAGGAAGAGACGCAAGCATGATGATGAGTTGACCGAGTAACAAGGCAGACGCCACAATAACAGACCAGTTGTAGCTTCCTTGTTTTTCCAAACCTGAGTGATGTCATTGGTTGAGGAGATGCCGGGGACCAATAGATGATTGTGAGCCTGTACCTAACCGTCTTTCTTATGTTTGGACTGAAAAGCAATTGCGTCGCAGTTATTGATCCTTTAGCCTGGTTTATACAGTACACAGTAACTATATTGCAACCAAATGTGTCGAAAATAAAACACAAAACACAAAACACAAACCCTTGTGTAGAATATTCCTAGAATCATCCTCCTGGTTCTTAAGAAGCACGCACAAACACACATCTGTCTCTGGGGAATGTCCTGGTCCCTGTATCGGAGACTTAAGTGACTGTCTGCGCTGTGTGTATGTAACAGTTAGCCTGCAGCGGGGGCAAGCCAGCCAGACGGATGTAAACGGCCTGATCTGTAATCCTGTGTGTGAGTGGTGTTAGTGTGTAGGTGGCAGCGGGGTCATCTGTCAACTACCTCAGGCCAAACATGCACACGGCTACTTGTTGACTCTCCCTCAAACGCACACGCAAAAATGTACACATGGGCACACGCACGCACACATTTACAGATGTATACACACAGACACGCACACAGGCACAGACAGGCACTCTCAGGCTCAGCCAATATTTACCCTGCAGTCTGCAGCCAGACAGCCAATCCAATCTCTCACTAAGCTCTTTGTTGTGTGTTTGGGGTTAGGGGTGTTTTTTGTTTTTTGGGGGGGGGGGGTTGTTTGTAGAGGTGTTTTTGATTTGGAATTAGTTTAGTTTTTTTTTTTAAGTGTGTTATTAATGAATTCTAACATAGAAATTCAGGGACCTTGGGGAGGGGAGTGGCGAGGACAACCAAACAACAGCATAAAAAAAAAAACGACCCCCCCACAAACAGATTTATTTTGCGATCACTGCTCTTGTAATTAATTTCACAGGGAATTTCTGCACTTGGTAAGTGTCTCTCAATGGGGACTTATTTAGTCTGCCACCTCTCCTGAGCTGAGGGGTGTAGCAGTAGAACAGCAGTGCTCAACTTGCAGGCGTTAAGAAAGAGCTCCTTGTCTTTTGGTACAGAGCTGGTGACGACGGGTCCCCAGACCCAGTTTTTACACCACAGAGGTGATCTCCAGACACACCGTGCAGACCTGAGAGTAACATTAGCTCACCTTCGGGCAAAGCCGCTGTGAAAATGTAAAGACGTTTGATGTAGGTTTGACCAATTGCTTGAGCATTAGTCAAAATTTATATGTCATATAATATAAATCTGCAGGAAGCTATTTTTTTTTTGTTTGTTTGTTTTAAAGCAAAATTTAACTGCAGCATCTCACGTAAAAGGATTTGCAGCTCTTTGTGTTTTGTGATAATTGGCTATAATGTGCATCTTTCACTGAATTTGTAGACTTAGACTTAGAATAGTAATCAGGATAATATATTAGCAGAGTATAAACTAATAGAGAAGTAAGTCCCCTTTCAGGTTGTTAGCATTCATTGGTTTCCTAACACAGCGGTCCCCAACCTTTTTTGCGCCACAGACCGGTTTATGCCTGACAATATTTTCACAGACCGGCCTTTAAGGTGTCGCGGATAAATGCAATGCAGGAAAACCGAGTTAACGATAAAAACGATAACAAAATAACGCTGAAAACTGATAAAAACCCTGAAAACCAGACATTTCACACCTGAGCCTCAACTCTCGCGGCCCGGTACCAAACAACTCACAGACAGGAACTGGTCCGAGGCCCGGGGGTTGGGGACAGCTGTCCTAGCACACTGTTTTACAAACATGGCATGAATATTACGAACAGCAATTTTTTTTTTTAAAAGCAAGTTTGATTGTTTGCAGTGCGCTACAGCCGTATGGAAAGCAGCTTTGTCACTGACGTGTGACAGCTCTTGTTTGTTTGGGTTGAGTGTCTCGGTCTCCATGTTACAGAGCCTCTTGTTGGAGTCCATGTTATAAAATATTTAATATGTCATGTTAGCGCAGCAGGGGTCCGATTTGTTACGCCTTTTTTTTTTTCTTTGCTTTTTTCGGTTTGTGTTTTCTGCAGTTTTCGGCCTTAAATCAGCTTGACCACCGTTCAGCTCTCCCCGCTCAACAACATTCTTATCTCCCGACTTTTTAACCCTGTGGTTTTAGAATCAAACTGACAACCCTTGACGCTCCAGACACGGGAAAATGCAGCCCTGGAGCTGCAGCTTGTCTTTCTTCAGCTGAACAGGTCAAGTTCAGGAGGCAACCTCCCCAGCCCAAAGCTGCTGAAAAGGTCAATCCTCGACTTCCTCCTTCCACTCGTCCCGGCAGCACCTTCGCTGCTCCATTCACAAGTTAGTTGCTGGCTGCTGGGACGCCCTTTGTGTCTAGTTTCTGCACCCCCAACACACGTATACACACACTCCAGACCTCCTCCCCTAGTTCCCAAAATGCCCTTGGGACTAGGGCAGATTTGTAGTCGTAGTGTGTTTGAAGACAGACCATCCATCAAGTGTGTGTGGTGGTGGGGGTGGGGTCTGTTAGTAGTCTGCTGTCTCTGTCAGCATCTATTTACGCACAGTTCGACTGTCTGAGATGCTAAAGAGCTCGGTGAATGAATCAGCCCTGCTGTCTGCTGCGTGTCTTATGACTCCAGGTCTACGGGCACGAACGGGGACCTATTACAGTCAAACAAGACGCTGCACTCCAGACACACACTGGCAGACAGTAGCCCCCTTTTCCCCTTCATGCTGCAGGTCTGTGTTTCCCAGCATCGAGACAAACGAGATGGTTGGCATGTCTATTAGCCTTTGTGAAACCATGTCTGACTGCACATCTCGTCTCCTCTCCGTACTTGAAACAAAGTGGCGATTACCGCCTTGAAATTTAAAAAAAGAAAAAGAAAAGAAAAAAAAACATCAACTGAAATGCTGTGCCACCCGCTGTTTGTCAGATTTTGGGTAATCCGTTTGTTTATGTGAGCAGGAACACCCAGACAGTGGAGTAATGACATGTCTCTTCAAGTGGTTTGCAGGGTTTTCCTTGGATTCTGAGAGGCTTACATGCTGAAGTTTCCACAGGGGTGGCACCAGTGTGTGTGGGGGGGGGTCGTCGAGGACCCTACACTTACTATGGGGACTTTAGTGCTTCAGACAACATTAAAAAAGTTCCTCTGCAAGACAGATATGCATGGTCGACCATTTTTATGATCACAAAGAAAACCTAGCTTTTGCATAACTCCCTGATATTCAAATAGTCTGTAACAGAAGGGAAGACCTCGACAGGATATATGCTGTTTCAGCTATTATAAAAATAAAAGGGCTGACAGCTGTACAACGTGGTGTTTTGCATCATGCTCTTTGAAGTTTAGCTAATGTATTTGGACCTATAATCTGTGATGAAGAAGATGATGCATAAAGCAGCATTTTGTATATTTTCTATGTTCGACAAGGAGCACTCCTACATACGTAGGGGGAAAAAGTTGTTTAAAGCTTTTGCTGTACAGAAGAAAAATACAGCGTATGGTTTACATCCATGTAGTAATTCAAACTCTCTTTGCTCTGAGGTCAGGGACTAAACCAAACTGAGGCAGCAGTCGAATTAAAATGACTGCTTTTGTCAATGAAGTCTGGTGGGTTATACTGCAATATTGTCAGAAAGAGCTGTCTGAAGGCTGGTTAAATGGTGATAAATATAAATATGGCAAATAATTATACCCACATCGATTCTCTTAGGTGTCTAAAGTTTGTGTGTCAACACCGCTGCTTACATTAGTTTTATGTGCTGGTTGGTGCTCCTGCCTGCTTGAGGGTGTCTCAAGGATGGATCTGAGTCACAAAGCCAGACATCCATTTTTCATAATGATATGTCTAAAAAAATTTTATTAAGCTTCCGAAAAACTTGCTAACGTTGAATCATTCTGTTATTCAAAGAGTTCTTGACGTCTCACCTGTTGCATTTGTTGCCATTTATCCTAAAAAAAATTGAGCTGTGATTATTGCAAAGTTAACAAGTTAAACTGTGTGCAGTGCTGATGACTTTCGGCCTTTCTAACCTGATGTTAACAAAATGTATACATGATAATCGGACAAATACAGGTAAGAATACCAAGCTGTCCACAAACAAACATCAGAAAAGTCCCATGGAAAAACATTTGTCAAAAAATGAGCTCCTTGTTTGTACTTAGACATTCACCTTACTGTCAGTTTTCTTAAAACTGTTGTTTTAATGGCTGAATGGTAGGTAGACACAGCTCAGATGGGAGGCCGCCGACGGTTCCAGAGGGTCTTCTGTCCTTCACTCCTACTTTAAAAAGTCTGACACTTCCTGTCAGGTGTCACCTTTATGCATTCGCATTGTTTTGGCAGGGAATATGGCATCCATATAGATTACAGTACAATAGGTATATTTTGGTTTTAGAGGGACATCTAACACGCCTGTGTTCTCACACGCCCAAAAGTTGACATTTTCTACCGCAGCAAGACACTGATTGTGTGCGTGAAGGGGCTCCTTCTGTGACCATAAGTAGGTCTTTTTGTTGCTTTTAATTGCCTGAATACAACAGTTGTTATATGTAGTAATTGGCAAGTGTTGCAGCATGTTGTGGTGGTTTTTGGTTTTTGTTGACACTGTTGCTTGTATGTGCCAGTAACTACAGATTCCTGTTAGTGAGACATATTCCTGACCAGCGTGTTCAGAGAAGTCTTGGGCGTACTCTCAAACACTCTTGTTCGCCCTCAGCTTCACTGTCTGTAACGTATCCCACTGATCTGCCCGGGGGTAAATCCACAGCCTGTGCCAGCTGGGCCACTGGCTGTGCCCTAATAAGGCCCATGGATCTGACCTTATCACAGGAAATTCTAAAGATTATGGAAGACTGGGAAACAAAGGATGAAATGGAGAAGAAAGAAAGGGATAGAAAAATCTCTGTAGGTACTTAAATGTGACTGTTCCTTTTTCTGTGTGTATGTTAGTAGTTGGTATTAACTTGATGGTCCATGATAGATCCATAGAGAAGATAGCACTTTGCCAAACCTCACACAGCTGTACTTTCTTACAGCTCAAGAATCTCTTTTGCGCAAGTGATGTCTGTGGGGTGTTTCACTTCATCTTTTATTTTTTAACATTTTAACCCAGTTTAACCTCCCAGCCGGGAGTTAAGTGGTACAGGATGTGTGTGGGAGACAGAAAAAGAAGCCTCTGGTTGCCCAGATCCTTTTCTGCGTCCTCTTCTCCTCCCTCACTGCTTCTGTGCTCCTCTGCTCTTCATTAGCAATTCAGAGGGCTGTCTGATTTTTGGTCCCTTTTCTCTCAGTCCAGACACACAAGTCAGACAGCGGTGTCTGATACCTAGCACCCCGCCTCCTCCTCCTCTGCTTCTCCCCCTCGGCAGCCACCAGCTGACCCCAATCAGGCACAGGGCCTGTTCTATTGTGTGGCTGGGGAGAGGGGGGGGGACACTTGCTCACTGGCTAACACAGCCACAGACTCAGACGGGGGGTCAGAGGGAGATGGAGAGTGTCTAGTCTGGCCTGCCATACCTCTCTGACTCCCAACCCCCAGCCATAACACAGCATTTCTCAGTTTCTCTCCCTCTCTCTCTTCATCGTTTCCTCCCCTCCCTCCGCGCAGGCTCGCTGGAGGTCCCAGATGTATCTGATGCTTGTCATGCAAAGTGTTTTCGACTGCCATTGTCTTGATAACTAAGTTTTCTTAGCAGCATCATCTGTTTCCATTTGCAGTCTAGCCTGGAAGCTTATGTAGACGTATAGGATGTATTTTGGTTTTCCTCAAGGAAAGGGCCTGATCATTTATTCCTGCATACACTCGCGCTGCATGAAATGCACGCTGGAACTCCAAATGTAGATGAGTTTGCCTTGAAAATAGTCCCCTGCAAATTCCTGTTTGAGCTTTAAGAAAGACTTGTGTTTAGTTTTTTTCCCCCAATTTTTTTTATTAACGACAGATAGGGAAGAGCAGAAAAATACAGAGGAACACGCTATGCAGACCAGGTGTTGAATAGACCTCTGTGCTGGAACACACAGCTCCACGAGTGCCCACACCTTACCTATTAATATCAAAGCCCTTCCACTGACAGAACAGGCATTTGTGAGCATTATCTTCAGTGCTGATTTGTAAAGATGCTCCTATCAAACTTAAACTGATGTGAAAATAACTAGTTGGTGTTCATGCTGAAACCGGTTGTCATGGAAATAATAGATCAGCCAAGAAGATAAATATATCATGTAGACCAACTGAAAGTATTACACTCGGATTTTAAGGGGCCATTTGTGTTCACGTTTTGAATTTTGCACACTGACCACACAAATCTATTCCTTTGAATTCCCTGTAGGTGGAGGTTAGAGGTTTAATTTAGACACGTGCCACACTTTGTCTTTTTCATTCTTGGCATATAACTGGAAGCTAACGTGTCTCCTGGCTAGCCGTGCTAACGATGATTAGGGTTCCTGCTCTGTGCAGCATGGAAATCCTGTGTGTGTGAATTATTAATATAGGTCATAGTCACAGCATCCGGCTTGGCCCAGCCCAGCGCCGTCCCAGCACTATCGCAGTACATGGCCCCTGCTTTCCCTACAGCCCACCCCATCTGTCTGCCAGATTAACCCGGCTGATCACCTACACCAAGGTCTGCACCGGGCAAGGATTCATAAAGGGTACCTGGCAAGAATTCTCCCCATCATCACGAGACTCGTTTCTTTTGTCTTTTAAACGAGATCCTTCAAAGCTACACCTTCTAATGTCTTAAACTGGTGGGAAGACTCGGTGCTTTTGTAGCTGTAATAACGATTCTTTCCATAAACCCGTAGTCCCCGACCAGTTTGAGCACCTCAGGCTGCTCATTTACAGCTATTATATTTTCACAAGATAAGAATTCTAATGGGAAGAGTTTATGGTTCTTCATAAGAAACTTGCTTCCCATGATGAATTGGGTCTGTATGTGTGTGTGAGCTGGTGGGTGGGACTGTATCCCCCCCATTAATCTGTGAGCATTGGACTGTTGCTAGAGAAAATGTCTGCTAGTGTGGTTGAATGTCTGTGCTGGAGTAAAGAGTGTGTCTATATGCGTGTTAGTCCTTAGGCAGGCATGCCCTCTCAGCAGTTTTCTTTGTCATACATAGAGTCATACTGCATCTCCATTCGGCGATAGATTATTTTCTCCCAGTTTTTATCTGGAGTATACTGCAGATTCTAAAAAGAAACAGGACTGTACTTGGAAACCTCAAAGCTGTCCAAAGACTTGGGCGATGCAGAACGTCATAGCAATCTCCATCTGACTTTTGCCCCCCACCCAGGGAAAGCCACTACCATAAGCAGTGCTGAAAGGTTACACAAAGATATAAAAGTGTGTCTTGTGAGTGGGAGTTGCTAAGTTGTTGGTATCTTTGGTTACACTCAGTCTTTGTGTCGCCCAAAAGAGTTTTACCTCGACGAGTCAGGAGCTTCTTTTCATTTTCCAATATTCGCCTTGAGCTGAACTCCCCAAGTGGTGCTTCAGCACAGAGAAAAAAGAGAGAGAGAAAAGAGGGTGGTGTGGGTGGGAGGAAAGAAAGGAGAACGCAAGACAGAAGTGAAAAGAGGGAAGAAGAAGAAAAAGAGATGGGGTGGGGGCGGGGGGGTTGCCGAGTCTGTATTGCTCTGCTGTGCTCTGTATTGACTCTAGAAAGTGAATTTTATTTCATAAAGCACACGAGAGGAGCACTTTATTCCATTTGGTATGCCTGACCTCAGCTGAATCAATCCATTCTCTCATCAGTGGAGCCACACATGAAAACACACACAAGGAGGCAGTTAGATTCTAACTGTTTCGATTTAGAAAAAGAAGAAGAATGCTGTCTTAATATTAAAATGGTAAATTGTCTGCACTTGTATATTCAACTGTGCACTTTACAATGTGTTTCTTATTAAACTGTCCACAAAAACACACTCTGGTGGTGGAGCTGCCAGGCGGGGTGCCATTGGGAGCACTTTAGCTCATGGAGGCGCAAATAGTTTACAACCTACCCCACCAACGTACGCACGGAAGCTGCCGAGTCCAGTATAGAACCTGTGGATTGAATCAAGTTAACGTTTAAGTTATATTTTTAAACATTTGCAAATGTTTGAACTCCCCCCAATCACCGCGTAACAATGTAAGTGTCTAAGTTTTACTAATGTGTGATGAATCACACAATGCACAATGATCTTTATACCATTACATCTACCAGAGATCGCAGTGATTCTGTACACTCCTCACCTGTACTTGGGTCCATATTTGCTTGTCAAATATGGATAGAGATTTCCAGTTTGTCAGTAAGCTATTGTTCCTTATCACCGCAGACAGAAATGTATAATCACTAACTGCATGAGTCTGGCTGACATCTATTGAACCATGAGGTCTCCACAATGGTTCAAGAGGTTCAGTTAAATTGAATGATCGTCTGCTTTCACTGACAGTGAGTTTGTGGCCATGTTGTTGGTCCTGTTAAACTACAAAGACAAACTTTCCAGTCATGATCACCGGTCCCGCTGTCACAAACGGGATGCATCACGATTGAGACTGATAGTATGACTCTTGTCCATATGATATCCTGCAGGGAATCTTTATTTTTCTTGGTTGGAGTCTTCCTCCAACCCAAAATATGTCCAGTTTTGAAAGTGTCCATCTCTGAGACTTTTCGTGAATCATTTTTATTTATATAATACCAAATCACAACAACAAGACCCCACAGTAACACAGAGAAACCCCAATAATCATACCACCCTCTATAATTCAATTCAGTTTTATTTATAAAGCGCCAAATCACAACAACAGTCGCCTCAAGGCGCTTTATATTGTACAGTAGATCCTACAATAATGGATACAGAGAAAAACCGACAATCATATGACTCCCTATGAGCAAGCACTTTGGCAACTGTGGGAAGGAAAAACTCAGTTTCAACAGGAAGAAACTTCAGACGGAACCAGGCTCGGGTACGGGTGGCCATGTGCTGTGACTGGTTGGGGGTGAGGGGGGGAAGACAGGTCACAGACATGTTGTGAAAGAGAGCCAGAGATTAATAGCTGATTAAAAGCAGAGTGGTGTATAAACACATGAATGAAGAAGAAACACTCAGTGCGCGATGAAGTGAGCCTTTAACTTCTTGCCGTTCCTTCTCCGATGTGAGTAAAGTGAAGCTGCGAGCCACTGAGGTATGGCTGCACTATAACGCTGCAGCATCTTGGCTTGGTCTTTTGCCCAGAGGACTGATGTTTTATTTCCTTTTAGTAAGACACGAGCTGCTCTCCACACATAACTATCTTCCCCTCTGTTTGAATCGCTTCGTTCTCCCCACCTTCCCCATCTCACCCCTACCCCTGTAGCCTTGGGTCTATTTATACCCAAATTCCCCCCACAACAAGACTAAAACATCCTGCCCATCTCCAAACCACCACCACCATTAGCTAGAGAATGGGTCTACGCTGCACTCTCCCTACAATGCGCTGCGCCAGCCTCCCTGCCTCTACTTCTTCTGCAGCATCTTTTTTTTTTTTTGTAGTTTCCTCTGTTGTCGGCAGCTGTTGCTCAGCACTGCACCGAAGTTCACCCTGCGGTCATGGGCAAGTGTTCCAGTGAGGGTGGAAAAAAAACTTTTTTTGATACGACTTTTTTTTCCACCCGAAACTTTCATTAATCTTGCATTTTTTTTCCACCTCATATCCCCCTCCCACCCCCTTCACTTCCCTCTGTCTCTCACTTCTCATTATTCCTGTCTCACTTTCACCGACTTTATCTTTCTTTCTGGTCTCTAACTCTCTCTTCCTTCCTCTCTTTTCCGTCTATCGCTCCTGCCTAATCCTGCCTGCTAGGCATTGCTTCATGGTTGTTAAGCATCTCAATCCAAGGGGGGGGTGAAGAAAAGAAATAGGAGCAAAGGAGGGAGGAGGCGCTAGTCATCTGGTGAAGCCTATTGAGCAACTTAAGCGTGGTTGTTTTGCTCTGTTGGCTTGGCACAATGAGACCGCATGTGGAAGACATGTTTACACCCCTTCATCTGTGAGTCGGAGGGAGTGGGAAAGGAGGAAAAAGTGGGAGGGAAGGTAGGACACATAGAGGAGGTGGGATACGAGAGAGGGAGGCAGAAATGATGACAAAAGTGTATATATAGATAGAGAGAGAGAATAGACTGGGAAGAGGTGGGATACAGAGAGGAGGCTGAAAGAGACAGAAGAGGAGGAGAGCGATAAGTGATGAAAAGAAAAGCATAGACGGATTAAAAGAGAGGACAGGAACACATGGGTAAATACAGGCTTGAGGAGCGTAAGAGGAGGGTGACGGAAAGAAGAGAAGAGACAGACATAATGAGAGAGAGAGGAGAAACAAAAATAGAGAGTGAGAGAGACAGTCCATCTCAGCAGAGAGACAGCCAGTATGACAGTGAGTCATAGCAGAATAAAATGCCACGCAAGCATATGCTGGTGTTGAGAAGCCATCTTTTTCCAAAATGGAAACCAGTTATGATTTGCAGGCGGACATGTGGGGGGGACGGTGCAGATTAAACTGAGTTATTACAAACAGACGGGGTGTAATTACACATGAGAGCAGGAGGCTGTTTGTCTTTTGAAGATGGTCCTTGTTTTAATTCACATTCTAGCAGGTCTACTCAGATTTTGCTTCTCTTTCTTTTTAAAGTATGTGGTTCTCATGGTGAGGTGTGAAATAGGTTCTCACAATGATTACTTATCAGTGTTTCAAATCATTTTTTTCTGTTTAGTTTTCCACGTGGTTTCAAGTAGGAAGATTTCTTAATTCATTTCAGTTGAAATTTTGATTGTAGATAAGTAAAGAGTGTGAGAACTGGAAAAAGTTCAAGAAATCCCAGTGAGCATTGTCTTCTGTTGTTAGTTTTTTTTCCCTCCAACCAAAAATTCACATATTGAATTGACACAGAGGGAAAACGAATCCTGATATTTGCACATTTTTTGCATCTTGTGTTCCTCAAAGTTACTTTAGCAATTTCAGGAATTACTTTGACCAAGTAGAACATGTAGGGACCTTCATGCTGTAGTGGTTAACACTTTTGCTTGGCAAGTAAGTTTGCTGGTTTGATTCCAGTCTGAGACGCAGTCTGTCACATTAAACATGCAGTGTGGTGATGTTTTGTGACATGGTTGGCAGCTCCTCTGCTCATCTGCTGTCAGAAACAAGCCGTTTCAACTTTAAGGCAACTTTCTCTTGATCCGCTTCCTCCTGCAACCAAGAGAAATTATGTTCCCTGTGCTCACAGAGCTTTTTTTTTTTTTCTTTTTCATGAAATGACCCTGATACGGATAGCCCCTCATTATGACATCATACTGATCAAAGAATAGAAAAAAGGAGCATTTGGAGCAGGCTGACTTCTAACATTTTGGTCCAGAGGTTTTGTTCTTTTGCAGACCTCATAAAGCTTAGAGGGTAACACTGTTACACTGTCATTGTAACAGCATCAATGTGACAGGCAATAAGGAAAAGCACATGGGTGAAATATTCCTTTGATGCAGCCATATTTTTTTGTCTTTATGGCAAGAACTTCTAGAACTTGACATGTTGAAAGAGAAAATTGGGACCCTAAGGGAATAGTTTACCTAGTTAACCACGGAGAACTAAACTAGCCTGCAGAGAACTGTGACTTTACCAGCTTTCTTTGGTATGAAATGGAGATATGTTCAGAGTCAAATCCTAGAAGCCAATCCTAGAAGTCACGTTCTGCAGAAGTGTAGAGTGTTACAGCAGCATGTTGTTTTTGGAACGGCATCTGCATTGATACCTAATGGATGTGATGATGAGCTGTCCATATAGATCTGACCATGTAGTGTTGAAAGGTTCCTTTTGAGGTACAACCATGTGCATTACACACACAATCATTCTGCATGTACCATTTGGACCCCGTGTGTTTGTGTAGCCCCAGCAGACAATGCAACTGCAGTCTAGATGGTCCCCATGTCTCCCAGGGCTTCCTGAGTTCCACCCACAGCATCCCCTGCCGTCTCTTTTCAGCTGATCACAGCAGCCACAGAGTTTGGAGCCTGTGTCTGGGAGGTGTCTGCTACCCATACTCAGAAGTTAGACATTATATCTACCTCCCCTGTGTGGTAGCAGGAGGAGATGTCTGTTTTTTCATATGAACACGTGCCAGGACGCACGCACAGACAGACTGACAAAAGCCCACTCGTTTCTTCCTCCTCCACCCCTCTCCCATCTCGTTCTGTTTTTTTCCACCACTCCGCTGTTTTGTTGTTCAGTCTCAGAGACGCCATGCTTTATTGTTTGTCTCCCTTTAACATCTGCCCATCTTTACCATATTCTCCCGGCATCTCTGTCACTTCCTCTGGTCTTGTCTGTCCTCTCTCCGCTCCCGTCTCCTCTCTGTGTCCAATCTCTGTCGTATTGTGTGTTTATCCTTCTCCAATTCTCTCCCTGCCTCTGTTCCACTCTCCCAGCTATTTACTAGTACTTTCTTGTTCTTCTTCTTTTTTCTCTCCCTTGTTCAGTTCACCCAGACCTGAGAATGATTTTTACCTTTTTTCGCCTTTAGCTTTAGCCAACCTGTGATGTTGACCTGCAGAGAAATGAACACTGCAGAATAATTTTCATAACCCCCCTGCTAAGTTGACAAAGATCTATGTGTCTGGATGGCTGGCTGAGTTGCCTTTGGCTAATAAGAGTCAGCAGGTGAGAGTGTGTGTGTGTGTGTGTGTGTGTGTGTGTGTGTGTGTGTGTGTGTCTCAACTCTCCATTTATGTTGAAGCTAGCATTTTTTTTTAGCTTTGAGTTGTTTTCAGTTTAGTGCTTCCACAGTTTATATTCTTGTTGTCGACAAATCCACTGAAAACATTCCAGCTTACAGTATTCCGGGTGATACTTTTAGACTTCCCTGCGTTTTTTTATTGCTGTTGTTTGTTTTGTTTTTTTCTGGTTCTCACCCCCAAGCTCATTAGTTCCTCCCTACTATATAACTTCATTGGGTTAATACATATTTAGTGAATTGGTGAGTATTTCTGACATCCAGAAGCTTCACGTGGATCTGGATTTGAGATGAGATAATATCAGTTCTTGTGGACTTGTGAAGCATGCCATTTATGTATAGCTTTAAAAGTAAATTATTTCTAATTAATAATAATAATGGATTGGATTTTATATAGCGCTTTTCAAGGCACCCAAAGTGCTTTACAATGCCACTATTCATTCACTCTCGCATTCACACACTGGTGGAGGCAAGCTACGGTTGTAGCCACAGCTGCCCTGGGGCAGACTGACAGAAGCGAGGCTGCCATATCGGCCCCTCTGGCCAACACCAGTAGGCGGTAGGGTAAAGTGTCTTGCCCAAGGACAAACACAACGACCAGGACAGAGAGCCCGGGGATCGAACCGGCGACCTTCCCCAACCCCCTGAACCACGGTCGCCCCAATAATTGGACCAAATATTATGCAGTTTGTATTTGGACCAAATTATTGGTCCTTACATAGTTATTTGATGATTGCAGCCCCAAATTCAAAACTCTTTCATTCTTTGTAAATTCTGACATAGTGTTGAGTCATCTGCATACGTAGAAATCTTGGCCTTATTTAAGGCAAGTAACAGTAATGGACGAAGGCAGCTTCCTTTGTACTCCACACTTTTCAGCTCACATTTAAAAAGGATTTAAAAGGTCTATGTGTATGTTTGTGTACTAATTCATGGCTTTAAAGGAAAGTGCCGACTCCCAGTGTAGCTCCTCGATGTACTTGAATCTGCTTTTTTTGTTTGTTTGTTCTCTGTGCCACAGAGGATATGTCACTCTTCAATGATCCCCCACAGTACGTAGAGTTTTGTAGTTTAGTAGTTTGCAGCTTTTCATGGTTTATTGGTCCAGTCTGTTATTGTTTCAATAGGATCTGTGAAAGAATGGTACATCATATCAGTACCACAGCTGTCTGTTTGCCAGTTTGTCCTTGGGTCATATGTGTAATTGTCTGTCCTGTTGTCCAATTTTTTTTCTCTAATATTAGTGTCACAACAGCCCACTAGCGTGTTTCCTCTGACTGTGTGACCACAATGGCGTGTATGTTTTATGGCGATGAGGGTAACAGCGGCCATCATTGCCAGTGAGTGTCAAAACTCCGCTTCAACGTTGAAGGACATTACCACACCCTTCTTGTATGCTCTAGGTTGTTACGGCCTGTTGGTGAACCGTGCTTGGTGAACCACTATGAGCTTCACTGTAACCATATCCTTCACTGTTATCACAGTGCTTCGATCACTTGTGCCTTTGGCTAGCTGAGGGTGCTTGCAGGGCTTTGTCTCCACCCTGTTGTTGCATGCTCAGCCAAATTGCTTTCACTGTCTGTCTTTTGGTCATTTGTTAACAACATGCCTGCAACAAGCATGCTCAAAAAGAATAGAATGGCCTTCCCACTTCTTCATTTTAAAGAAGGCTGTCTTTCTTTTAAAGCAATTGCTGTAATTACAATAATGATCTCTCAGTGCGAGACAAGCAAAGAGCTGAACTCAAGTGTTTATACCCGAGTCTTCATGGAGGACCACCCAACCATGTGACTGTGTGAACAGATTTTGGTTCCCCACAGGTCCAGTAACACAAACATACAATTCACGCGAGCATTTCTGTTCTATTTAGAATGTATTTTCATTTGCTCGCCCCACATCTACTCACGCTGATCCCAGCTGACCTCAGTCAATACACACAGACGCACAGTTGCACACACTCACTTTAATCCTGACATTAACCTTGCAGTCTGGTTCAATCACTCTGAGAGTCAAGGCAAGTCTGGCTTTATGACACAGGGGTGGGGGTTGTAGGTGTCTAGACGCTATCCTGTCTGTCTGGTTATGATAATGTACACACATGCAGACACGCACCTGAGAGAATGCAGGCCAGCTCGGACTGCAGGCGAGCTTGTGCAAAGTGACATTTCAGCAAACGGATGAATTCTTTAACACGGGCCTCGTCTCTGCTTTACTGCCATTCATGAATATTACAGCGTTGGAATATTGATAATATTAGACTATGTTGTAATATTCATGATATGTTATCCCAGAGCCCCGCTTCCCCCCCCCTATCTTTGTTCATGTTATATTCATGCAGATAGAGATGATACGGCTACGCTGGTCCTTTTCTGGAACTAAAGTAGAGATTTATTGCTGCCTCAGCATCAGGTCTCATTGTTAGGGCCTGCATCAGCAATAATCAGACTTGGGCCCTCTTCAAGGAACATTTAGCTGTGACACAAAGTAAGAAAGTTATGTGGGTGCACACAGGATGGAAATGAGTTGATGGTAGGAGGCAAAAGGAGAGGGTGTGTGTGTGTCATCTATATGCTGAAGGTCCTCATAAAACTGGGTACTTTTAACAGCATTTAGAACCGGTTTCCTGAACCAAGCATCTTATAAACGCATTTCAAAATAATTTCTCTGAGCTGTAAGCATTTTCAAATGACTTTGAAAGTTTTTGAAAAGTTACATTGAAAATGCCTTTATCATTATGTCTTTGTGTTTGTCTTTGAATGTTATGATGGCTAATAAGCAAAGCAATTTAAGGAAGGATGTTAGGAAGGATGTTAACGTATATGCATATGTTAACGCAAGTCCCTCTTCACTTCATGTCACCATGATTTCTGCAGAGATTCAGCTATAAAGATAAAGTTTGACTTACATGGAACTGAGAAAGACGTTTCTCATATTTCTGTCATTTTTGTATTTGGCCATTATTTGTGGAGGTAAGAGTAGTGTCTTACTTTTCACCTTTAAATAAAGCAGATTTTAGATCAGTCCTGTTTCATAACTCGTACTGTTTCTTTTCCAAGCCCCTGACATGACGGTTCTTCGGGTGTATACTGTAACTGTGGACAGGTTGGACGCTTCCTGCTTTGTAATCCTATTTAGTCTGAGCGCTGCAGCATAGACAAGTTGTCTGAATTCCCCCATGCTGTACGATCAAGAGAAGAAGGGTAGGTCAGATAAAGAGGAAAAAAGATAGAGGGAGATGGAGGAAAGAGACAGAGCTGTAATTGTTTGTTCTCTTGTTGCCCTCAGTCCACATAGCAAGTCTGACACCCCTGCCTCTCTTTTTGTATCTCCCTCCTTCTCCAACACAATCTCTTCCTTCTCTCCTTTCCCTTTCCTCACTGTCTCCATCTCTTTTCCTGACTCCTAGATACCCGTCTAATGGGCTAAAGTATCCACAAGCGCACACACACACACAAACAGGCCCCCCTCTCCTCAGGGTTAAGCAGCACTAAACTAGTTCATTTATTTCCATGGAGAGACTGATTGTAGTGGGGGGCTGTAACTAGGCTGATATCTGCTTCATGCTTTATCACACACACACATACACACTCCTACTGTGGTGGACTCTTGCTGCCAGGCTGATGCCAGCCGTCTAGACGTTACCGTGCACATCTCCCAGGGGAGGCAAAGGGGTGCGCGAGCACTTGCTTCCTCTCCCTCCTTGTCTCATTCTATCCGTCTCTGTGGCACAGTGTACGTGTGTGTGTGCGTGTGTGTGTGTGTGCCAGCCAGGTCGCTGCCATGGCGCCCCAGAAGCTCCGGGCCTTGTTGATCACGGCACCGTGCCCAAGGGTTACCATAGCAACGGCAGTGGCAGAAGACGGGCTTGTGTGTGTCGAAGGAGAACTGTGTGTGTGTGTGTGTGTGTGTGTGGGCCCAATGTGGTGGGCAGCAGGCTGTGAACTCAGCAGGCCTCTAACTGGGCAGCAGGAGAAAGACGAGAATAGAGAGCGTCCTTTCTTTTTCTCTCTCTCTGTCTGTCTGTCTGTCTTACTTTTATCTCCTCCTGTTTTCCACTTTCACATGTGTGTTACAGCGCACATTCCGCGTTTACGGATATACACACTTGTCAGCCCAGACATGAGAACCCACAGCTTGCCTACACTGGGATTTGGGACCAGCACAATGACACAGCACTTCTGCAGGCAGTCATTTAGAATGCTGCGCAGCGTTTCACAGTCAAGTGCAGTTTTGATTGCCAGGTGCAACTGTGAGACCGTTCATTTTATTTTTCTTTTCACGACTGAAATCTGGGGTTCAGCAGGAAACAGGAAATGACTGTAGAGGAAATGAGCCAGCTGCAGGGTCTTGATGAGCTTAGCGTGTGTTAAGAACTTGCAAACTTCCTCCACATTTTGCTCAAGTTTGATTTCCTCACAAACCTAGTTTATCGACAGAGGTCCTGATGTCATTTCCCTCTGTTGTCTTCTGTCCCGTCGGCTCCCCGGGCTGCGTTTTCTTGCGCGTTCCATAAAGCGCTTGGCTGCAAGGGTAGGACATCTGAAGCTCTCTGCTATATGAGAAAGAAAAGCAGTTTTCTCTGCTGCTGGGAGTTGCTCTACTACTCTAAATTAGCAAGCAGCTAGAGAGCCACTCCTGCACACTCGGGCTCTGCCGTCAGCATACATCCACCTTCAAACCTTAATACATTCTCATGGTTTTGGACAAAAGACTACTCCTTTGTGCAAACGAAACCAGCCAGGCCCACTTTTCTCACGAAAGCATCTAAGGTCATCTGAGCTCAAATGTTATTTTTATTGAGCAATAACAATGTTAGAGGCCTCATCTGAGCGCGTGCAGTCTCTGTAGATTGCCATTAGCCTGATTTTCATTTCAAGGCTCAACAGGGTAAGCCCGCAAACCCTCATTAGTCGTGCAAGTGATTTTTTCGCCTCAGTGTTAACTTTTGCTGCCAGCAGGAGTGAATCAGCAGTATATACACGCTGTTGTTGGGCCACATTATATAGACATAGACGTGTGGATTGAAACGGTCTAATCCCGTGTACTGTACAGAGACAGACGCAGAAACAGGCTCTCAGTGGAGTCCGTTCACAGCAGCAGCAATGTTTTTACTGTGGTTTAAAACAAACAAACAAAGGGATTTGTGACAGGGGCAGCCATTTCTTTGGGGGAATAAAGCGAATTGATCCTGTTAGGGTTTACATAATTCATCGCTGTTCTCAAACAGTGTGTCTTAAAGCAGTGTTGGCCACTGATAGTGGCGCAGTCGTCTGCTGTGCATCTGACAGCTTCTTTCACCAACAGGTCAGCTGAACTGTCTGACCTCCTGCTGCCTCCCCCATCCACTATGCATACACACACAGGTTACAGCGCTGTCACTGGGTTAGTGTGTGTGTGCACTCTCTCTCTCTCCAAGCTGTTTACCCTCTCTTTTAGTGTTTGGCTTTTTGCCTGTAGCACAGAATCTGCCAAGTACTGAAATCCTCTATGTTTGGGTTCATGTCAAGTCCAACTACATCATTCCTTCTCTCCTTCCTCATGTCCCATCATCCCATTACTGTTTACCGCTAAAATAAAGTTGTTTTTTTTAAAGAAAAAAAAATCATTTATGTTCTTCAACGTAAACGATAAAGCTTTGACCTCTCATTGACGTAATTGTTATTGTAAGCCCTACTTGATTTGTATCTTCTTCTGAGTCACTTCCTGACTCATGAAATTGGCTTCAGTTAAAAAAAACAAAAGCCTGAAGAAGACTGTTTTAAGCTTTATGTAGGTAACATTTATAGCATTTGACAGAGAGGCCTTTTCAGTAGAATATAGATTAGTTTTGCTATATTTGCTGCCATAAGCATGTTTTTAAAAAAAACTCTACTTGCCTTCTGGTAGTGAGAATTCTTGCTTTAAAATTGGCTTTGAAATACTTTTTTTAGCGCCCTCAAAGTATACTTGTATGTACAGTATGTTTGTTTTTTTGTTGTTTTTTAATGTTTCCCTTTTGTCGACAAAGCTGTGCTGTGTAAAAACAGCCAGTGCCCGAACAGATGTGTTAAGCTCGGTGCTGTGCAGCATGGTCACTTTGACATGATTTGAATAAACTCGACGGCCTCTCTCGTCACCGCAGCAGGAAAAAAAAACGACAGGACGGCTGGCTTGTAATGCAAGTGATTCATCCTGCTGAAGGAATAAGGGTTTTTGCAGACGCCGGGCTGATATTGTTTTGACAAGTGGATTACTGTAGTAATAACATCAGGCTGGTGCTGTTAATGCAGACTGCCAGCACACACTGTTCTCTGGCCTGTGAGCGAGCCTGTGCTGTACGCTCTGTTCTGGAGCCTCTGAACTCGGGTGGATACTGGGTTCAGACAGGACACCCCCCCACCCCCCCAGTCTTTTCTCCTCCCCGCACTTCCTTCCTCTCTTCTCAACTCCTCCTCTGGCTTCCTTCCTCCCTGGCGTTTAGAGAAGAGGCCATTAACTACAGCCGCTGTACTTTTTTATTTTGCTTGAACTGTAAAAACATGAACTTGAGCTGTGAAAACATCCCCGCCTGTGCACTTCAGAAGAAGTACACCAGCTTTGAGTCAGGCGTCGGCTTTGTGCCGCTTTTACAACAGCAGAAGGCAGAGTATGTGATATTTATCCAGCTGGCTTACAGGAGGGCCTGGTCGACTTGGTTTCCCAGAATGCTTCTCTCTGATTGAAAGCCTCCTCCGTCCCCTCCCTGTGGCTGCTGTGGTGAATACACAGGCCCAGGCTGGTAACTGGATGAAGCTCCAAAGTAAAGCAGGCAGCTCGACAACTTAACTTTCTGACACTGTGCTTTATTTCACAAAGAGCTGATGCGCCCAAACTGGGGAGTGTCTTCTGTTTTTTGTTTTTGTGTACCACAATGAAGCTGTACTTTAGAGTAAAATACCTTGACAGAAGTTAAATGAATTGATACAGATGTTCATGTTGCCCCATGATTTAAAGCAGGGGTTCACCAGGCTCAGTACAACTGAACTGTATTAATATAGCACCAGTTTCAGGCAGCTTTATGTTGCAAGGTACAACAAGAATGAGGTATGAGCAAGCACTTAAAGACAGTGAGGAGGAAAAACTCCCTTTTAACATAGACCTCCAGCAGAACTACCTCAGAGAAGGTTCCCTGAGCAAGTTGGTTTTATCCAAAAGGAGAATTTGAATACTAGGAGCTGGTTCCATATGAGATCACCTGACAGCTGAAGGCTCCCATTTGACTTTTGGAAACTCTAACAACCACAAGTAGGCCAGGTTTCCTGCTGTACTGGTATAATATGATACAAGGTCTTCGAGCTGAGATGGGCAGTAAGGTTTGAATTGTCGCTCCTTGCCACAGGCTTCCTCCATGATGTTATGTTACTAGGAGATTTTTTTTTAAACACCAGTTTCGACCCTTCATCTCGACTCTCAGCACTCCCCTTACTCTTGCCTGTTAAATATTAGGTGACTCGCACTGCGATCAAGAGCTTAATACCTTAGTTTCAAATGTCTGATGTGAGAGGGGTGGGTCATGATTTTTCCACTAAGATTGTTATTGAATGTGTCAATTAAATAGTTTGAGAAGGCTGTTTAATGAGGTAAATTTGCTGAATTATACTATTAAATTCATCTGAGCTCACTTCACCACCTCACTTTCATCTCAGAGGGGAAGTTGTGGAGCTTCTCTGTCACCGTTGGTTGCAGTACCCACCTCTTTGCTCTTTGGTGGTTAATGTCGGTTGGTTTTGCTGGTTTAGGTTTCATTCCTTCCCACAGTTTTTCTTACCCCACCCCCCACCCCCCATTCACTGTGGTTTTTTTCTAGTTGGCCTTGTTCCTCTCACTCCTGCCCCGCCCTGTGGCTGCTGTGGTAAAGCAGAGGCAGGTTTGGGTGGGTTTTGCATTTCAGCCCAGCTTCGACTCTAACCCACCATATAGCAGACAAATAAGCCACGGAGGATTATTAGGCAGGGAAGCCTGAGATAGGCTGGCTTTAACTAGCTCTCTTTCATTTCTGGTTGTCTCCTTCTGTGCTCCTAATTTCAAAGAATTCACAAGATACCCATATGGAAAAGAAATAGTAAAAACTTATATGACTTAACTCATGAAAGTGGCCACTTTCATGAGTAAATCATATAAGGTTTACATGATTTACTCATGAAAGTGGCCACTTTCTCATTACTTTCATATATTGTTTTAGTAAGTATCCAAAACATACAAGTTTCATTATATAATTTTTCAAGGGATCTTATATGTGTTTTTACTCTTGTATGCTTTTCATACAAGTTTCACACAAGACAGATACAAACTTTATAAGATTTATATATATCTTTTCCATATGGGTATTCTGTTACTGAATACTTTCCATTTCTTCTCGTTTTTGGATTTTAACACTCTGCTTACTTTTTTCCACTCAGTCTACCCTTGCCATGTCAAAAGCTGTCCAGTTGCATTATGGGTAATGTGCTCCTCAGATTGCATAGAGCTTTTTTGGGGGGGGGGGTCACCAGAATTGAGGCATTGTGGCTGAAATAGCAGAGCGTACATTGTGTCATTGTTCATACAGAACACACACTCAGTGTACTGGATGTCCAGCAGTGAGCAAGCGTGTGAGTCAGAGGTCAGACTGGGTGCCAAGACCGGACAAGGTCAAGACTCCTACTGAGAACAAACCAACAACACACAACAAAAGAGTGTCACACTGCAGACAGGGAGGCTGGCAGGGAGCAGAGACGGGGTGGACGAGAAAGAAGGGAGAGAACCAAAGTAGGAGATGACAAAGAATGAGGGAAATGTAGGGAGTGAATGATGGTGGGTGAGGGAAGAATGCAAAGAGATCGATAAAGACAAGAAGAGCTGAAAGACTGCAAGAAGAGGCGTGTAGGCGAGGGAGAGGAGGGTGCATGGATAGGGTTAGAGGAAAGTTGGAGAAAGTGATGGCAGGTGAGCTGAGATGCAGACGGGGTTCAAAGACGAGCAAGAGAGCATGAAACAATGAACAAGAGATGGGAGGCAGACGCAAGTGAAAAGCGGCGATCATTGTGTCTCCCGGTGGTGCCCAGATCTGGGAGGTCATACCACATCAGCTCTGATGCTCGTGTGTGTGTGTGGCTGTGTGTCACAGAACAGAACACCACAGTTATTCAGTGTCTTCACAAAGGAACCACTGTGTTCTGGGACAGACGGCACACACTGTCTCAACACTCATCTTTTTTGTGATTTGAAGCTTTTCTCTGTAGATTCCTCAGACAGACACATATTCATACACTGTGTAAATCACACATACACTCAACCACTTGGAGATTGACCTGTGCTGCTCTCTGCTGGCGAACACACATTAGAGCAGCTTAGTCGTGGTTCAAATCACTGGTCCTCTTACCGGGTGTCCTGGAGGCTTCATTTTGCACGATCTCCATCAGCAGAGATGATCTTAGTTATCAAACTGGCCTGTAAATCTGCCTTTTTAACAGCACAGATTTGACGAAGAATGATTAATGTGACTCTTAGGATTCTCAAACTGAAGTAGTTCAGTCAAATTTCAACCTGTCTGACTTTAAAAGGCCTGCAAATATCCTAATCCTGAAGGTGTTCACTATCTCTGCTACATAATGTGATTTTCACTTATAGGCAGTTTTTAAGATGTGTGTGAAACATTCCCAAATCTTATTTCCCTGCATGTGATTAAATTTGAATTGCTTTAAAGTGTTTATTGGACAAAATTAAATATTTCAGTCGGTCTGTTTGTGCTCTTAGAAAATGTATTGGGTGTTTTGGAGATGATGCAGATTTGTCTGGAAACCACGTGATGTTTTTTTTCCTTTTTGAATAACTTGATATTAAGAGTAGTCATTAACTGCTAAAGTACCTTTAATCTCTAAAAGTTAGATGCTAATCCTCTTCCTCTCTTTCCATGTGTTTGTGCAGCTGAACTGGAGTTTGTTCAGATCATCATCATCATCGTTGTGATGACTGTGATGGTGGTGGTGATCATCTGCCTGCTCAACCACTACAAGCTCTCCACCTGGTCTTTCATAACGAGGCAGAGCCAGGCCCGCAGGCATGACCATGCCCTACAACAGGTCAGTGTGGGTGGGTGGGTTTGTGGGCGGGTGGGTGTTTGAGAAACAGAGAAAGAAAGGGAGAGCTAAAAAGAGACTGTTTGTTTGTGTTGCTTGTACTGAGTGGCTCAGACGGCACTGTTCTCCCAGCATCCATGCCAGTTACATTTTGATCTAAACTGGTGTCTGTGTGTGCGCGCGCATGTGTGTTCATCTGTTCTCACTGAATGTCCCTGCGTAGTCATTGTGACAGTACATTTCTGTATTTCTGCAGCAGGACAAACATAGCTTACCAGTATGTTCCCAGTAAAGCTGTGCTGAGCTAAATGAATCCTTTTATCCCAGTCTGAGTTTCTGTCCCAGTTTCAGCGAGGTAACGTCTTCGCGCGCGTCTGTTAGATGAACTTGCTGAATTGGTTTCTTCAGAGCCAGACTCTGTCAGGCCTTGATGTTTAATTCACTACAGCGCCGTCTAGACAGCAGCCGCTCTGCCCCCGTACTGACATGTACACTCTGGGACAAACACACATGCACACACACATAGTTTATTTACGTGCGTTGAAATAGACTCGGGCTCAAAACGTGATGCATTATGGATCCATAAACATATTCAGCCTAATGATTTGTCAGCTTTAGCGTACTGTTACCAACAATTTGAACATTAGTGTTCAGCTAATAAGCTCTGCTTTTTGATTCCTCCTGCCACTCTGTGCTGTGTATCATTCAATCAAAGCGAGGTACAAAGCAACATCAGAAAGCAACAAGCCCACTGAATGCAAATTGGAAGAATAGCTGATGACCTTTAACCCTAAAAGATGCATGAATAAACAGTATTTATGCATGTTTATGCTTCTCATGTTGCCCCCCTCCCCTAACAAAAAAAACCCAGCTAAATGTTGTTGACTGTGCTGTCTGAGAAAAAATCCTCCAGTCAAGTGTAGATGAAGAGGAAACTGCAATTATTTGACAGTTGTGTTTATTTGTTGTAGCTTTTATCCTGCCTATTTTTAAAATGGAGCCTTCTGTCTTTTGTTGTGCTCTCAAACAGGGCAGAATTTTGTGTTTGAAGCCATCAGGCATTTCTCAGTGCTGCTGTTTCATCTTTTGTGTCCTCATTAAGTTGTTACTTTTTGGTTTTTTGTTGTTGTTTTTTTAAATTCATGCTTTCTTCTTCTTCTTCTCCTTTTTTTGTTCTTTAGCTGTGAAGTAAGAAAGTTTGTTAATGGTGTCACATCAAAATACTTTTCAGAACAGCAAACAGTAATGACGGCAGACTTCTAGAGCATTACACATTTTATCCCTAGAGCCCAGCCCCAGCTCATCCTCAGTATCCAGCACTGGATATCTAGGCATATATTTGGTCAGCTCAGATTCTTATTGTTACATTAGGAGCTGCTCACCTGTACAGGCTCCGTGATGACACCATTTTTACATTTTCTTTTACATGTATTTTTCTCATCTTAAATTCTGGACCAGTCCTGTTTATGCATCTCTAGTAATATGTTGTTTTTGTTGTTAACCTGAGCATCCTACTGAAGCACAAACACAGCAATCTTCAACCCACCCGGGGACTTTTTGAACCTTTGCCTTCTTCTTTGTTTGTGTCTCCATGTGCAGGACGGGTGCCTGTGGCCTTCAGACAGCGGCTCTCGGCAAGGCGCCTCGGAGGTAAGACCACCACACTGACCCCCGATAAACACATTCAGCTAATGCCGCATGTTATCGGAGCTGAGTGCTCAGCTGAATGAAACTTCACTTTTCCACAATGAAACTGAGTATTGCTTTGGCTACACTTGTTATATGTAAACTTACAAATATTGAATTTCAGGAGATTCATCAAGTTCTTACTAAAATTTCTGCTAGTTTGGCTGTCTGCAGGCTCCTGAGTGTGTAGCCTCTAACCAGTTAAGTTACTGTGATAAGGTTGTTGGTCTTTTCTCTCTGAGCGTTGGATCTGGAAACAGCTGTGATCCTTGGACACGTTTTCTGTCAGGAATTTCCTTGAATTGCAGGAGCTTTTAGAAATTCTCAAACCTTTAACAAAGTAAGGTATAAAGAACTAAATGGAGACAATGACTCTTGTCAGCATCGCAACTATAAGGAAACAATGAATGCATAAAACAGCACTTTTTAAAAAATAAAAAAATAAAAGAACAGTTACACTGATGTTTGTCTCTCCAAACAAGCAAAAAACTATGAACGTGCAATGATGATGTCAACAAATATTCAGCCCAGCGCAGTATCCTTCCTCACTACAGAGTTTGTCTGCAGGCAGAGTGCGTAGAAGAGTGTGGAGGTATTGTTAACTGCAACGTATGGCTGAATAAACTTTGATAATCTGACACATTTATTGCAGCTGCATCTCAGTCAGAATCACAGCGTGACCACCTGGACTTGGTTCATTTGTTTAGGACGCTAAATTAGTTTCTCGCCTCGTTTTTAGGGAAGCAATTTAAATATTAATAAAAACCTCATTGGCAGCTCTGGTTATGGGTTAATTCAGTGTTTGTCCTTGTGGAAAAACCAAGTGATCTTTAAAGGCTTACAATCAGATGCTCTCTGCTGCTGAATATTTTATTTTCAAGTAGCTGCAGCCCAAATAAACACAACAAATACAGAAGCCCAAAATTCCTACCTTTTTATCAAACTAAAATGCTATGAAAAGAACATAGATGATAAAAGTGCATTTAACAGTTTGGCATTCAGAGTCGCTATAGAGAAGTGCAGTGTGTAAAAATGGTAATTAAAAGGAATAAAACAGAGAAAGGAGACCTGAACACACTCAGGGATGGCTTTTGTCTAATCTCCACGCTCTGCTCGCCCCGTTATAAAAGACATCCATTTCCTCTCAGCTTCTCTTTGTGTCTTTGTTGGCTTATTTATCAGCGCTTGCCCTTGTAGAGTTGTTTGGCGGTTCAGTCAGGGCCCAGAGAGCCTGATATGTGCATTTTTTTGCTTGCTGGTAAATATTTGATCGTGCAGGAATTGGAGCTCACACACTGTGTTGCAATGGGTATGCCTGGCACTGTACTCCAAAACAAGATCAAAATTGGCGTGTTCTCAAAGACGCGTGAATACAAAAGCACAAACAAATGCCAGTATACTCATTGTGACTGGTGATCTGATCTCTTAATTGCTTTGATGCCAGATGGAGGAGCTTCCGAGTCAGGGTTGGAAGAGACGCGCTGGGTTAAAAGACTGCTGGAAAGTCACATGGTAGTATTGATTAGTTGCAGATAATAGTATATTGAGGCTGTGTGAAAGTTTTAGCTGGCAAGTGTGGATGCACTTTGGCAGTCTGTGCTGGCTTGTAGGGGCTTATAGCACCAAGCCGGATTTAAAGTGCCCCAGTATTTATGCGACACAGAGAGGGGAGGTAAAAACAACGTGTGCACCCAGAGAGACCCGGAAACTAAGGAAAAGGCCGCGGAGAGACGAACGCAGAGGGAGACGCAGCCACCGAGTGTGGGTGGCTGATGGATGCAGGGATGGGGGCTGACTGAGTGTTTGTGTGGCAGGGCGGGGGGTTGGATGGTTTTTGGTGCGTCATTAATCAGCAACACCTCCCCTGACACTGTCTAGACAGACGTCTGAGAGCTGCCCCGCTCTGCTGCGCTCTGCTCCCTCTATCAGCTCCACACCTTTCTCCCCCTGCCGTCTGTCTATTTGTCTATCTCTGTCCTTTCTCTCTCTGCCTTCAGCTCTTTTTCCCTTCTCGCGTTTTTATCTCGCCGCCTCTTTCTTCTCCTCCTTTCATTTCTGTGCTCTTTCTTTCTCTCGCCTTATCTCAGTAGCCTTTCCTTTTAATCCTTTCAGTTCCACTCTTTCCCTCACTCCGTCTCTCCATTTCAATTGCCCCGATCCTCTAAAACCCCCCTCCCTCCCCCGTCTGTTGTTCTCTCCACCCAGACTGCCTTGTCAGTGGGGGTTGGCTATTAGAGCCGCAGTCACTAATTGAAATGGGTTCCCTCTGATAATGACTCGACACAGTGGAAATGTGTGGAATTGGATAGAAATGTGAGAAATGAAGAAATGGATCATGCCGTCACAGTCTGAAGAGTTAATTGAGGTGAAGATCTCTGACAAAAGCTGAGTGCGGTGTGTTTGAGTGCGGGCTCCTTTCTTCCTCTTTACTGTAATTACATTGTAATGTCTGTCACAGCTAATTGGTGGCACGCTGGCGTGTGCTGTTGCTGCACCAGGATATCATTCATTTTAAATATGCAGCATGGTAACCATACTTCACCGTACGGAGCCTCGTCTCCCAGGAAAAGCTTGCGTGAAATCGGCGTATACAGAAATGATTGTTATGCAGAAAGCATCATGTGACTTGCTGTGAGGCTATAACTGGTTTACACTGTGACCAAAACAGAATAAACAAATGAAGGCTGTGTACAGGGTAAGGTCAGAACTGCTAAACTGTTAATAGACTCTGGGTATGACTCTAAAAATTACAGGTAATGAATTGGGATGGATGAATAATCACAGATAAGTCACTTGACAAATAAAATGAGAAACACTTGTTGCTTCCAGCCTCATTGCTCGTTTGATAGATTTGGATTGCAGGCCAGACGTGATCAGTAGTTTTTGCTGCTACAGTGTCATTAACTCACAAGGCTGACTGGTCATGAAAATGATTTTAATGATTAAAAAAAAGATTTTTAACGATGAGCTGCTCTCAAGATGAATTATTCCCAAAAACTCAAACAGAAGTTTTGTAGATCAAACAGTGAGTCTGAGTTCATTGCACTGAACATCAGTTTGAGTGTTTGATCATTTTTACGTTTTATGTGTATCAGAAAGATGGTATTAAGACTGATCGATTTCCTGTTGAGGTTTTATCTTTGTCCTCTCCTCGTGCATGTCCCAGCTCATTCACTCCTCCGTCTCGCTCTGTCTCTCAGGTGTTATATGCTCCGCAGGCGAGGGATCGCTTCACCGCTCCCTCCTTCATGCAGCGTGACCGCTTCAGCCGCTTCCAGCCCACCTACCCCTACCTGCAGCATCAGATCGACCTGCCGCCCACCATCTCTCTGTCGGACGGGGAGGAACCACCGCCGTACCAGGGACCCTGCACCCTCCAGCTCCGTGACCCCGAGCAGCAGATGGAGCTGAACCGCGAGTCGGTGAGGGCACCGCCCAACCGGACCATCTACGACAGTGACTTGATCGACATGGGAGGAGGCGGGAGTCTAGGAGGGGTAGGGGGAGGAGGGGCGGGGATGGGGGGCGGTGGCCCGAGGCCGCCCAGCAGTAACTCGGGCATCAGTGCCGCCAACTCCAGCAGCCACGGGCGTATGGAAGGCCCCCCGCCAGCATACAGCGAGGTGATAGGCCACTACCCTGGCTCAGCATTCTTTCTACACCAGCACAGCAATAACCAGAGGGTGGGGAGGCCGGGGGGGCTGGGGAGCAGGACAATCCAGCAGCAGAGCCAATCAGAAAGCACAATTGTACCTGCCAAGGCCAAGGACGGCCAACCAGAGGACTTGGTGTGAAGAAACAGGGAGGGGAGAGGTAGGGCCACCCACCCCAGACTGAGATCTGTGTCTCGTTCACCCCAGACCTCCTGTAAGCCGGGGTCTCTCTTATCGCTCTCTCTCACGTCCTCTCTCCACACTCCCATGCACAAACACACCAACTTTAGCTACAGAAACGAGCAAAGAGAGGAACCAACAACTGATCTCATTTCATCCATGCGCTAGCACTGCTGGGACAGGATGTACGCACTGTGTCCAGACTTTTTTTTTCCTCCTTATTTTAAGAAAGAACCACACTGCTAGCACAGATTGAAACAGTTTTCTCTTTCACCCCCCCACTCCCCCCGGCGGTGATGCCGCTGTCCCCAGGAACTGAGGAGGGATCAGTTTTGGGGGGGTTTGTTGTTTTCTTCTTTCTTCATTGTTTTTCTGTTTTTGGACCGGGATCTGTGCACAAAGCGAGAACTGAGAATCAAGGACTTTACAGAGAACACAACGAAACAAGAGACTCACAAACCCAAATCTTAGTGCCAAGGTTCACAAGGAAGCAAAACAAAGGGGGGGGGGGATGACTTCTAACATTGAAAACACAAAAGAAACGTTATCTCAAAGTTGCACTATCTTTTTGTTGTAAAAGAGAAGAGGGAAATGATGTTATGTTATAACAGCGATGTTTTTAATTTCCTGTCTTGTTTGTTTGTTTTTTGGCCTTTTTGTGAATGGACTGATTGACTGACTGAACTTTGGCTCCAAAGTTGTTTTGAACAATTGGGAGCAAAAACAAAAAAACAAAACAAAAAAAACCCAACAACAACAAAAAAACAACAACAAAAAAAAAACAAGTATTATAAGCTTATGTCCTTCCTTTTTTGAAAACCGCAAGAAATCCTTGTACCCAGCCTAAACATCTCTGTCTGCTTACACCACAGGCACAGTGAGACTTAGTAAGAGAATAACCTGTACTGCTTCATGTCTGCGTTCACATCATGGGGAGGGGTGGGGGGGTAATCTGCCTCATGAGCAGCTGCTGGATTGATGGCGTGTTATAACTAACCACCAGAGGAAGTGAGCAAAGATTAGAGTCGTAAACACAGCTTGGCTGGATTCAGTGGGATCCAGGCTCAGGTTTGTGAGATATCAGCCCAGCTGTTTTGATATCAAAAAAGCCCTCAGCCCCTGTTAAGGAGGGTCTGTCTAGCAGGTGGTCAGAGCAGATTCTTCTCATTTCAAATCTACCCTGACTGCTGAGTACCTGATGTTTCATCTCGCCCCCCTTCCCTGCATCCAGGTCCACCGCCCTTCCCCAAATGCTCGTCTCAGACATCTTGCACAGTGCATTCTGCCAACAGCCACCACACTGAACTCGAACCCACACAGAAAAACACAAAATATGTGAAGAAGAAGAAGGAGGGGGAAAAAAAAGAAGGCTCGACTCTCCATCTTCACGTTTCTAAAGCCACAAAAGAATGACACAAAGTGAAGATTCCTGTCTGCGTCTGTCAGCACAGAGATCAGGTTTTTAAAGGAAAATTGTCTGTGGTCAAAGTCAAAGGGCTATGGGAGGCTCCTTTTTGTAAAAGAAACACAGAAAAAAAACCTTTTTGAAAATCTAGCCTTTTTCTCTGCTCATCGTTGCCTTCTCCTCTGCTCTTGCGCTTTATCTGTCTCTGTTTCCTGTTTGCGCCAGTCCCCCTCCCCCCTTTTCTAACGGCGTCTCCGGTAAACACTGTTCATCATCACTCCTTCCATCCATCCGTGTGCAGGAAAAGTGCGATCAAATGATGCAGAGTCCGCCGAGCCCTTTAAAGTGGAGACTGGAGTGGAGTTCTCATTCGGCAGCGTGCTGGTGCAGCCCTCTCCTCGCTGTATAAGTGTGTACACGTGTGCGTTTGTTGGTCAGACCTTTTAACAACACAGAAAAGCACTTAATGCTCCTGCAGGAGTTTTTTTTGTGTGTGTGTGTGTGTGTGTGTGTGTGTGTGTGTGTGTGTGTGTGATTGTAACTGAATGATTTATTAACTGACTCCAGTTTAAACATTCAAGGACATATTACTTCTTTATCACAGCTTCAGTTCAGCTTTCATCAGGATACAGTCGAGTGTCTTTCTTAAAAAGGCAGAAATGCTCCATGTTTGATTGTCACAGTGCAGAGGTGACATCCCAGTGAGCCTCAAACAAAGTGGACGCATCCAGCAAACCCCAAAAAGGAAAAGCCCAGCTGCATACTACGTACTGGTTCCAGGCGTGCTCGCAGTACAGCCTCAGCACGTCGGCGTGCACGCGGGACATGCTTGAGTGAAGTGCAGTCTTTATAGTCCCTCCATGTATTAAATCTTTGAAAAACGAAAGCTCTGCTTTCTTTTCAAGATCAGAGGACAAGGCTGTATGAATTTAATGTTTCTCCTACTCTCAGCAAATCCCATGAAAGTGTCTAAATACTTTTGCGACCTCCTCACCCCGTCTGTAGCGCTCGGCACTCAGCACCAGTTCCATTCATTTCTGCTGAACAGACAAAATATTTAAAAGAAGCATTTGGCTCAAGGTTAAATTAGTGTGTTTCTTGTTAATGCCAAAATTCATCGTCGAAGAGCAATCGCTTTCACAGTCCGCTGTTGTCACGATTTTAAAGCTCTGTACGTGGGAGTCATTATGACAGGTCTGTTAGTGGAGCTTTTTAAAAAAAAAAAATAATAATAATATCCAACCAGTGGATTTTTCAGCGTGAGGCTCACAGGGAGGTGGGTGCAGCACCTGGACGCTGCACACGTGGCTCTAGTTAGATTTGGACTGGTTGAGGACTATTTTAAGCTCAAACACATTTGGTGCTCTAGTGGGCACTAGCACCCACAGGAAGGCTGTGTGAGTCCATGTCCATGTAAACGGCTGCGTGCTGGTAATGAAGGAACATGCTTTCCAGTGCGACTCACTGTTATTCAACCACAGTCGGGCTCATGGGAATAACATGCTAACAATAACACGTTTGCAGAAAACGTGTGAATTTGTTGCCAGGATGTTTCAGAAA
Organism: Neolamprologus brichardi; assembly: GCF_056152115.1. Taxonomy (NCBI): domain Eukaryota; kingdom Metazoa; phylum Chordata; class Actinopteri; order Cichliformes; family Cichlidae; genus Neolamprologus; species Neolamprologus brichardi. Next base: position 1,356,420 of record NC_142114.1, on the reverse strand, counting down.
AGCTGAAGAAGTCGCAGGATGTTTCACAGCTAACTGGCAACAGGTCCATAGCATCTTTGATTAGAAAGGATCGTCTTTCAGTAAAGACGGTTAGTGATACGATACTCTGAAGACTGCAAGGGAAAACGTGTCTGTGGCCACGCTCGTGCCAGATGAAACCCTCAGTAATGCTGGGTGATGGAGCAACGTGTGGTCCCACCCTGATGATCTTTCAGTGAAGCCTCTGCTTCTCATACCTATGGGATGAGCTGCTAGGATCAAATTTAAGCGACGCGTGAAAAATGTAGTCTGATCATTTGATATAATCTTGTTTAAACTGTACTCATTTAAATTATTTCCATTAGGCTGTGGTGGGTTTGTAACATTTTACACTGAATCCCAGGGTGCACTGGGAACATGCAGTACTTACGAATCTTTTCATGGGATTTGTTGACAAGAAAAAAATATAAAGTAACACCAGGCTGAACATCTTTTGTCACTCCTTGTTAGCGCAAAACTTGATGTCTTGTATGACGAATACACAAACCTCTGTAGCATGAAATGAAATGTGTCGGTGTAGATCACCTGCTGCTGCCAGATGAACACGGGTGATTATTGGACGAGTGCAGCAGTGTTCGATGGCATCATGCCAAACAGCTGAGGTGGAAGCAGGAAGTGGTTCTTCATGTATGTTTGTCCCCCTCCTTCCACACTCATGAGTCACTTATAAGAAAGTTTCAGTCAGTCTGAACAGAAGCCCCGTCGCCATCGGTGTGTTTGAATGTCCCAGTGGTTATCAGCTGACTCTAAGGTTTTGTTGTGTGTGTGTGAGTGAGATCACATCGCTGCTATTGCTGTTGCCGCTGCTACTGTTGTTGCTACTGCTGCTTCTCATGCTCACCCCAACCCGCCCAAAGTCTTTGTATCACCCCCTCCCCCCTCACATCAACCAGAAGGAGAGAAATCTGGCCCTTTGCAGTCAAACCCACAAGTATTGAGACATCAAGCCTTGTGTTCCAACACTTTGACTTCAGACGAGCAGAGGTGTGTTTACCTAGCAAAGATTGTCCCAACACTTTTGGCCTTTGACCTACTCCAGCCCCACATCTTCTTCCCCCGTTTTTTTAAAATATTTTTTCCTTCTTCTTTTTTGTTCTCTGCTTGTTCTTTCTGCGCAGTCATAGCTTGTAAATGGAGGATACAAAGATGAATTTTATGTTTTCTACAAGGAGGTTTGCATGTTACTATTATGTGAGTAAATAAGGTGCCTAACGTTCATGTTTGAGCAGACCACACCTCAGTCAGACTGCTGCTGGGAATCCGCGAGGGTGGCTTCATCGCCGCCTGTCTGGCAGAATAGAGAAGCAGAGTGCGAGGACGGCCAAAAAGCGATCTTTTCTGTCTTTTTGTTTTTTCCTCTCTCTAAAGTCTTGGACGGATGAGCCTGCTCCGACATTTAGGATTCTGGGGCGTTCTCAAGCTCTTGTTAATTTAGCGACACCCACCCTCCCTCCCAATGAGCAACAGTGTGCCTGTTTCCAAACTTGCTGCTCCACCTTGAACTTTTTTTTATTTTAATTTTTTTGAGTGCGGCAGTTGCTCACCGGCCATTGTGCCAGACAGGACCGGTCGCTCCTAGAGAAGCCACCGAAGCCATTCCAAGCAGTAATGTGACCCGTGTGGAGCAGACATAGGAAACCCACTTGCACTCAAAAAGCTCCCACCTTCGTTGTGCCTCACTTCCAACGGTGCTTTTTTCAGTAGTCTGTCTTTCTTTATGTTTGTTTGTAAGATGCTGTATATAACTTGAATATATTATGCACATATCCTACCCAATGGGTAGAAACCACAAAAAGATGTTGTGAATAATGTAATATAATGTATAGACGATATAAGAATTTTAAGAAGGCAGCATCAAATTTGTAAATGCCTACAGTTAAAAATGTGCTTTGTCTTTTTTTTTCTTTTCTTTTTTAAAAATAAGAAAACGTGGTTTGCAAAGTACGCTTAGAAAATGGTTGCAACACAAATACAAATTACTACTTAATAATAATATTTTGCTATGAATAGTCTGTTATGAGGACGAGAGAACCTCGGGATTAAGGACCCTTGTTGAGAGACGATATTCACGTGTTTGTCGGATTCTTCTGTCACAGTGCCAGCCATCATTTAGGCACTGGCTGATGATTTTTCTTTTGACCAACTAACAAATGTATAGCTCTATTATACAGATCTTTTAAGAAAACATATATCTCACACACACACACACGAGAGCTGTCAGCACTTCTCCGTGATCTAGGAGAATGTGCTCCTCTGTACGTCTGATTTTTAGTTTTTGTAATTCTGCCAAAGTGTAAAAACTCGCTGAGCACACCGGGCTCTGCTTATTGGTCCGGCTGGATGTTTAGGCATTTCAGCTCTAGTTTTTAATTGCATGGTTGTCAAAGAGGAAAACCATCAATGGAGGGGAAGAAGGAAAAAAAATCCATTTAGTGGTTCAGTTTGGGAAGTTGCACCAGCATGGCACGAGCGAGGGGAAAAAAGCCGTTCAAACTGTCACTTCTTTTGTTTTTGTTTGTTTCCTCTGTTATTTTTCACAATTATTTTCTACATTATAATGTTATATGTGGCACAGTATATTAAAACAAAAGTCATGTTTAATCTGCAGTCATTTATTTACAGTATGTACTGAAAATAACTCCACTGTACAATAACCGCAGAGCATGTTCATTCTTATCTATAGACGATGTACATAGCAACGCGCCATGTTCTCTTTGAAGCACCAAATAAGTGGCAGTTGTGTAGTTTATATTTGGAAATGGTCTCTATTGTAACTTTGGCTGGCGTGCCGCTCGGCTCTCCTCTTCCTTTAATTTCAATTTAAACGTTTTTCTTTCTCTTTTTCGTTTCCTGCACTAGCTTGAAGAATTAACGGGCTCAGACTGATCTTTTATTTGATTTCTCTCTTCGCAGTGCTCTCTCTCTCTCTCTCTCAGAAATGTGTACTCGACTGCTGACAAGACCACAAGTAGCTCTTTTTACTGTTCCTGATTTTAATGACGACGATATCGTGTCAACGGTTTGGTATTCTCTCAGTCTTGACAGCTAACATAGGACTGCTTCCATCATGGGTTTTGTAACATTGTTTAGCTTTCGTTACAAAAATGATTCTTCCTCTCCCCCCTCTGTGCTCAAATCTAGATATATATGGCTGTATTCAGTAACCATACAATGTGTGTGTGATTTTATATATATCTATATAAATATATATATATATAATATAAAATACACACACATACACACAAACACAGAGGTAAAATTGTTGTGTATTTTTGCCTCTTTTTATTTAAGCAATTGTGATGTAATAGGTTTTAGGCCTAAGGTCTGTTATTGCAATACTTTTACAGAAAAGAAAAAAAAAATCAAAAAATGTTGCTCTAAGTGCTGTTGTAGTCAAAGATTTTATGCTTGTACTTATGCTGTAGTCAAACTGCAGCGTAATGAATAAAACTTTAAAAGTGATTACTCTGTTGTTCTGCCTGTTTGTTCCTGTAGTCTTCCATAGATAATGAGGTTTTGTAATGTGATTACTGTGAAGTCGGTGTGGGCAGCCCTGCCACTCCGCTCTTTATCTGTCCTCGCTGAAGCGGCCAAATAACATGCGAGCAGGATTTAAGGCGGGTCAGCAGCTTCACGGCCTTATTAACCTGCTTTTCTGTGTTGCTTGGCAATGCAGGTCGAAGCCTGCCGCACGTACATGCAAAACAGAGAGTAGGTTAATTGGCTGCTATGATACAATTAAGACATATGCGGTTCACGTCGCATATTTCAGGACCGTGTTTTATATTTGAGTTTATCTGGAGTCTGTAAAGCATGTAGGCTACAGGCACCAGTGAGTCTTGAGAAAGAAGATTTTGTCAAGCTCTCAATTACGTTTTAAACCACACATATACACCTTTTTTCAGTATCACTGGTTTGGGCCACTACTATTCATGGAGACTTCAGATCCTTTCACTGCTCATCAAAGCAACCTGAAGTTCAACACTACTCATGTTTAGGACCTCAGCTGTGTATCTGTGTATCTCTGAGGCAAACCACATGATTGTCAGTACAGGAACCTTTACCATTAAAACTGACATCTTTGGGCAGTTTTTGTCTGGAAAAATCCGTATGAAGCCCCAAAACTTTCCAACCAGTCTTAGGCTTAACCCTTGTGTTGTCCTCGGGTCATTTTTAATAATAATGGATTGGATTTATATAGCGCTTTTCAAGGCACCAAAAGCGCTTTACAATGCCACTATTCATTCACTCTCACATTCACACACTGGTGGAGGCAAGCTACGGTTGTAGCCACAGCTGCCCTGGGGCAGACTGACAGAAGCGAGGCTGCCATATTGCGCCATCGGCCCCTCTGGCCAACACCAGTAGGCGGTAGGGTAAAGTGTCTTGCCCAAGGACACAACGACCAGGACAGAGAGCCCGGGGATCGAACCGGCGACCTTCCGGTTACAGATACACTTCCCAACCCCCTGAGCCTTTTTATTCATCAAATGGTCTGAAAATAACACGAGTTATTCAGTACTATGCTGTGCATGATTGGTATAAGTTTTAAGTAACATCTTTGATCTTGGATCACTGATGTGTGGGGTCAAGCAATGGTCATAACAACCACAACAACAGGCAACACAATGAGGAGGCAGGTGCTCTACATTCAGTTCAATTCAATTTTATTTATACAGCGCCAAATCACAACAACAGTGGCCTCAAGGTGCTTTATATTGTTAGGTAGACCCTACAATAATATATACACAAAGTATGAAAAAAGTAATTTTTTTTGCCATGTTGTGGAAAGGAATGACCAGTAGAACAATGCACATACTGAAGGAAGTGAAGTGAAGGAAACTGATGATGATGAGGAAGAATCTGAACTATGTTCAAGTAAGTTCTCAGGCATCCAGGACATGGTAGTCTAAGGAACTTGGAAAGAAAGTGACTGGGCTTCTTGAAGTTTATCGAATTTTCAGAATGTGAAACTGAAAGAGAAGATGTGTCAGAGGACTACACATCATCCATTTCAATTATGATGAAGACAAAGAATCAAGCAAGAAAGAGGGTTAGGGGAGACAGAGGAATATTTGCAGTAATGTGAGGAAACATTGATCTGGTCTTCTATCCTTCCCAGTGACAGACGATGCATGACTCTCTCATGCGTCACAGAGAAAGACGATCTACCACGGTCCAAGCACAGATGCCAGGTCCCATACTCCTTCAGTTGCTTTTCTACTCGAGTACTGAAAGCATTATACACCATGTATTATGCTTTTTAACTTTCACATGCCAATGGATGCATCAGAGACCAAGTTGGGGTTCAGTAACTTGCCCAAGGACACCTTGCTAAGAACTCCAGACTAGAGCACACAGAGATTGAACCAACAACCATCCAATTAGTAGTTGACCTGCTCTACAGCCAACTCAATGACAAACAAGGAGGGACAACAACAGATGAAGAATAATGGATCGAATGCAGATGTAGGCACAGGTGGGTATGTTGATTCTTACTGCCGTGCATCCAGTAAAGTCGCTACAGCCAGTTTATGACATCCTGAGTCTGGTAGGGAGGTTTTCATGCTACCGTGCCTAACACAAGATTAATCATAGAATCCCAAAAGTGATATAATTTCATGATAAAGACACAATAGAAGATCGTCGTTCATGACACAAACGTGCTCCCATTTGAGGTGTATGGAACAAGTGGGTGTTTCTCCTGCTGTGATGTAAGATCCTGGTACTGATGTGACTGTATGAGCACCAAGTCCCATCAGAAGACTCTGTCCTTTCCAACAGAACATCCCAAGTAAACCAGGGAACTATGATATAAAAACATGGGCAGCATGTGATGCCAGGTCCAGCTGTACATGGAACATGCTAGTGTCAGGGCACGCAAGTTGTCCCTAACATTACAGAAGGTTTCCAAAAGAAAACAATCACCTGTAACAACTTGTTTACTTCATATGCCCTTGGCCTGCAACTGCAGAAAAGAAAGCTGTCCATGATGGGACCAGTACAGAGGAATAAACCTGAGCTTCCTCCTGCACTTGTGTCAAATATGGACACGCCTTTGTTCTCATGAAAGTTTGCCTTCACTAAGACCCATGCCCTGGTGTCATACCATGCCAAAACATAGAAAAATGTCATGTAATGAGTTGGAATAAAGTTGAATTAAACCTTGAAACACAGAGATGATATTTTATACCTTTCCTTTATAAATTGTCAAACCAGACGGGGTCATTTTGAGCCCAAAGGACAACAGATGTGATTATTCGCTGCCAGTAAAAAGTAGTTTAAAAACAGCTTTCTAAATTAACTTTGACATCTGTGATAATCTGTGAAAGCAACCAACTCTGGTGGTGAAACGATAATCACAATAACTGATCTTTTAATTTATTTTTTTTACCCGAAAACAAAGAAACATTTCATATAAATGAGGTTTTATCAGACATAAATTTGAAATGCAATAAAGAAATAGTGTCAAAATGTTTGAATTAAGTTTTAATTAAAAGTGGGTGAAAAATCCACTTCATATTAATTATCAATCAAACCAGATGGGGTCATTTTTGAGCCCAAAGGACAACAGGTGTGATTATGTGCTGCCATTTAAAAATTTAAATGATAAAAAAAACCAATTCTCACTAAAGTTCAACATACAGCACTCTGTGGTTAGTCACATAGTCAAAATAATCTTTTAAATATTTTATTGTCTCATTTTATTTTCGCTCAACAACAGTGGTAATGTGTTGGTCTTAAGTTAAACTAAGGTGTAACACTGAATTGAATGACAATTTATACTTTGTTTGCTGGATCAGGTGACCCTGAATCCTCCCTTAGTTATGCTGCAATAGGCGTAGGCTGCTGGGGGATTCCCATGATGCACTGAGTATTTCTTCTTCACTCACTGTGTGTTAACAGACCTCTCTGTACTGAATCATACTTGTTATTAATCTCTGTCTCTCTTCCACAGCATGTCTTTATCCCGTTTTCCTTCTCTCACCCCAATTGGTCGCAGCAGATGGCCCCGCCCCTCCCTGAGCCTGGTTCTGCTGGAGGTTTCTTCCTGTTAAAAGGAAGTTTTTCCTTCCCACTGTCGCCAAAGTGCTTGTTCATAGGGAGTCATATGATTGTTGGGTTTTTCACTGTATGTACTATTGTAGGGTCTACCTTACAATATAAAGCACCTTGAGATGACTATTGTTGTGATTTGACGCTATATAAATAAAATTGAATTAACACTTGTAAGTGTATATTAAAATCTTTTACCACATTAGACTGCTCTGCTGTGGGCTATAAGGGTTTGGTATTCTTTGCATTTTCATCACGTTGATATCACATTTGTTGCATTTAAAAAGTTGAAGAAGTAAAATAAGACGTTATCCAAAAAAGTATAATGTATACTATGTAGTATATATACTACTTGTACGGGATGCACTGCTAATGACTTTAAAAACTGCCTTTTTTGATGATAAATAAAACGTATAAATTAATGTCTTTAAAAAAATAGCAGATTTTTAAATATATATATATTTTTTTTTATTGAAAGTTTTGTAATTATGACAGTCATCCACATGAAAAAAACAAAAACAAACAAACAAACAAACAAACAAACAAACAAACAAACATAATACGCACTGACAATAACATAATGGCACAGTGAAACCCTCAGATCTGCCCGGTCTGGGGGAGCTCCCCTCCACCTCTTTACAGGTCCCATGTCATCAGGTTTTTGCTACTGTCCACGCAGCACTTTACAGTCCATCCCTGGTGATATTCGGAAGGGTATTTCCACTCTCTTTTATGAGCTGCCTTCTAAAAAACAGTGACCACGTCCTTAGCAGGCCTTCCTTCTTCCAGTAGTTGCGTGAAAATACGTAGTTAAGCTCTGGTAACCCACCACCCATCATCCCACATTACCACCTTCAACAAATCTCCCCCACTTCATCCAGTTTTTATGAAATTGGTCCATTTTGAGGTTCAAAAAAATGTACGTTTTTCCATTCTATATATTTCCTCCATTATTCTTATCCAATCTTTCTTTGTTGGGGGCTCTTTCTCCAGCCACCTCCTGGTAAGCGCTTTTTCCCCCACTCCCAACAGGATGTTTATCAAATATTTGTCCCTTAAGGAGGCTGCTGATGGGATATTGCCCAAATACACAGTACAGAAATCCAAATTTAATTTGAGACCAGTCACCAAGTAAATTGATTCGACCACTTCACTCCAGTATGGTTGGATTATTGGGCATTTCCAAAATATATGAAAATCATCTGCCATGTTTTCCCCACAGTTTCTCCAGCAGTATCCATCTGTCAGTTGACCTTTTTGTTTGTATTTTATTTTGGGTGTTATAAAAAACCTAATAAAAATTTTCCACGTGAATTCCCTCCAATAACCCGAACTAGTAGTTTCCATCTGTGTTCTACATATATTTAACCAACTGTCCTCTGATATGTTGATTTTAGCCTCCGTCTCCCATTTAATTTTAATATAATTGGTTGATTGATCCTGAAGTGATTGTAGGTTCCGATAAAGTTTAGCAATCAATTTATTTTTAATCTGACCTTTATAAGCTTCTTTTATAACGGGGACTAGGCCTTCACTATGTTCTTCTGTAGTATTTATATTACTATTGAAAAAGGACCTGACTTGGAGATATCTGAAAAAATCTTGGTTTTCCAAACCATAGGTGTCTCTTAATTTTTCAAAACTTTGTAATCCTTCTTTTCCTAACAATGAGCAAAATGGTCCGATCCCCCTTGTTAACCAAGTTGTATAACGTCTATCTATCTGCGCAGGGATAAATTCTTTATCATGTGTGACCCATCTGAGTTGTTTGATTCCAGCTCCTGATTTAAGACTTTCGCATTCATCAAACCATATCTTTAAAGGAGTTTTAGTCCATTCGTTTAAATTATTTTTCTGTTCCAAATATAATTGTTTATCTCCTGGTATTGTCTGTAGTGGTAATTTTAATTGTGTCACATCTAAATATTTCCATTTTGCTTCGTACGACGGATCACACCAATAAATTAAGTATCTTAATTGTGCTGCTTTAAAATAGCAAAAGTTTGGGAGGGAAAGTCCACCCCATTCCTTAGGTAGTTGCAATGTTATATATCTAACTCTGGGTTTACGGCCCTTCCATATATAAATCCAGAAATCATTCTGTTCCATAACGCAAATTGTTTGGCTGGTATGTGTACCGGTACAGATTGAAAAAGGAAAAGCAGTAGCGGAAGTATATTCATTTTGATCAGGTCAATCCTATTATACAGATCAAGTGGCAGTAGGCTCCGCCTTTGAATGTTTTCCTTTTTTCCCTTGGAATTGGTGAGCAGTGTTGGGAAGGTTACTTTTAAAATGTATTCCATTACAGAATACAGAATACATGCCCCAAAATCTATTCTGTAACGTATTCCGTTACGTTACTCAATGAGAGTAACATATTCTGAATACTTTGGATTACTTATCATGCTGTTTACAATTACATGAATGTACTATTGCTGTGATTTATTACTGTTACTGAAGGTCCGCAGCTCCGAACCGTAGTAAAGGGACCTCTGGCTAATACGGTGGGTTCTGTGTCGGGCTCGTAGCCGAAAAATAGCTTTACTTTGTTGTCTGGGTCAACTTTGCTAGCCAGAGACAGAGAGAGGCGTTGAAAGGCTGCTCCAACGGAACTTATTGTTTTGGAGGAAAACACGAACACGGTGTACAGTCGAGTCTTAATAGCTTACTTACAACTGGGCTCGTCAGGCTCTCTTCTTGGCTGCAGTGGTTATTATTATATTTACATGCTTCCAGCTCCCGTTTTTGCTCGATGACAGCTCGTACTTTTCCTTTTTCTCCCTCCCTCGCTCACAGACACATAACGTGTATGTCAGTCCATTCTCCCTGTAGCACGGACTACACTGCCTATGATCAGTGTTGGGAAGGTTACTTTTAAAATGTATTCCATTACAGATTACAGAATACATGCCCCAAAATCTATTCTGTAACGTATTCCGTTACGTTACTCAACGAGAGTAACGTATTCTGAATACTTTGGATTACTTAATATATTATCATGCTGTTTACAACTACATGAATGTACTATTGCTGTGATTTATTACTGTTACTGAAGGTCCGCGGCTCCGAACCGTAGTAAAGGGACCTCTGGCTAATACGGTGGGTTCTGTGTCGGGCTCGTAGCCGAAAACTAGCTTTACTTTGTTGTCTGGGTCAACTTTGCTAGCGAGAGACAGAGAGAAGCGTTGAAAGGCTGCTCCAACGGAACTTATTGTTTCAGAGGAAAACACGAACACGGTGTACAGTCGAGTCTTAATAGCTTACTTACAACTGGGCTCGTCAGGCTCTCTTCTTGGCTGCAGTGGTTATTATTATATTTACATGCTTCCAGCTCCCGTTTTTGCTCGATGACAGCTCGTACTTTTCCTTTTTCTCCCTCCCTCGCTCACAGACACACGTATGGCAGTCCATTCTCCCTGCAGCACGGACTACACTGCCTATGATGCTACATTCTTTAGAGCTATACCAGTAGCATTCTGCCTATTAGCTTAGCACAACAACAACAAAAAAGGCGCTCTCACCCAGGAAACACGCAGAGAGAGAGCGTCACCCTGTAACCATGGCAACCGTAACGCTGCCACCTGGAACAACAGAACAAAGCTGTCAAACAAAACCCAAACAGTCCTGACCCGCCACAATATGAAACAGGGAAGTACCGCAGTGTAATCCATTTATTTTAACAAAGTAACTGTATTCTAAATACCACCTTTTTAAACGGTAACTGTAACGGAATACAGTTACTCATATTTTGTATCTTAAATACGTAACAGCGGTACATGTATTCTGTTACTCCCCAACACTGTTGGTGAGTAGTTTATACCTGTGTTTTTTGAATGTTTATTTTATATCCGGAAAGTTCTCCAAACATTTCCATCTTTGACCATAACTTAGGTAAGCTTCTTACTGGGTCTGTGAGGGTCAGCAAAATATCATCTGCATATAAACCCGTTTTATATTCCGTATCCATATCCCTTTAATTTGTTCATCCTCCCTAATAGCTTGCGCCAGCGGTTCAATAAATAAAGCAAACAAGGCTGGGCTAAGCGGACATCCCTGCCGACATCCTCTCTGCAAGTCCACTACTCCAGTTAAGCTTCCATTTATTTTTATTCTTGCTGAAGGTAAATAATATAAATTTTTAATCAGTTGAATAAAAGGGTCTCCGAAACCAAACCGCTCCATAACCAAAAATAACTAATCCCACCGGACGGAGTCAAACGCCTTTTCTGCATCAAGGCTTAATGCAATTGATTCCCTTTGGGATTTATTCATATAATCCATTAAATGTGAGGCACGTCTTATACTGTCTTGTATCTGTCTGTTTTTGAGAAATCCTGTCTGATCTTCATCAATAATTTCTGGTATTGTATTTTTAAGCCTTTCTGCTATTATTGAGGTGAATAATCTATAATCCATATTCAGAATTGAAATATGAATACGATATGAACTGCATTCCCTTTTGTCCTTGCCCACCTTTGGAATTGCTGAAATAATTGCCTGTCTCCAAGATGCTGGTGACTCCCCTCCCTCCAACACAGTTAAAACCTTTTAATAATAGAGGTGATAATAACTCTCTAAAGGTTTTATAATATTCTGATGTAAATCCGTCCATACCCAGCATCTTATTTGTTTTTGTTTTTGCAATGGCTTTATCCAGTTCTTGTTTAGTAATTTGTTGCATTAGTCTTTTGTTTTGTTCCCATCCAATATTAGGTAAATCCAGAGAATGCAAACATTTCTGAATGTTTAGAGGGTCAGCCCCTTGTATCTCTGAATATAATTTTTTATAATAGTTTTCAAATGAGTTTTGTATTTCTTTAGCAGTGTAACACATTTTCTGAGTCTCTTCATCTTTTATACTGTACATTCTTCTTTCTTCTTGCTGTTTTTTTAATTCTCCAGGCCAATAGTTTCTTTGCCCTACAGCCATAATCATAATACTTTTGCTTAACAAATCTAGCTTTTAGTTCTTCTTGTCTATCGTATATATCATTTAATTTCCGTTTTGTTAAATTTATCTCTTCCAGTGTTTGAGAGTCTTTAACAGTAGCGTGTTTAGTCTCTAAATTCTTTAATGTAAGTAGTAACTCATTAATTTGCATTTGTTTCTCTTTCTTTTTGTACGAGTGTGAAGTAGCATAACATAAGCAGCATGGAAGTTGATAGGAAGACATCACATCTGCAGACTGTTCAAGTTTCTTTTAAGTGTTCTTTATTTTCTGGCGTTGCCTTTCAACAGTTGTTTCACAAAACATAAGAACCTGCCAGTCAAAATCTCACCTGCTTTATATAGAATTCCACTCACACCTGGATCTCATTAACCTATACCATTGGAAAAACAGGGTAGACTAAATAACACAGTCTAGACAAAGAAACAGGAAGAAAATCATCTTTCCACCTAACAAACTCATTCACCCAACTAAACAGTTTGAAAAGTCAATCTCTTGACCTAATCTGACTCATGGGGTTACTTTAAATGAAATTAATAAATGAAAAAAAAAAAACAATTATACACAAAAGAAACACCTCTTCATTTGGTTACACCCAATTGACATGATCAGTGACATCATATCCTATAAAATCAGGAAGTACTGGGGCGGCCCTTCCCACATACCTGTTTTACAAATAGGACCTGCTCAAAGGAACAGACAATGGTAAGTATAACCAAACTACATAAACAAATGAAAGATCCAAACCAATTAATGATGAAGTGACATTTAGCTTTAAGTACATTTGCACAGATGAAATTAATATAACCAATGCTACCACAAACAGACCCGGGATAGTATGTAGAGCCAAGGTTACATGTGCTGTGTTTACATTAAAGCATTATGGATAGACTATAGGATAAAAGAACACAAAATAACAATATATGCAAGTGAGAAATGGCAAATGAATTCTGTCCTAGCCACTTTGTCACAACGAGGACCACATGATCAATTTTCCTCTCATTACCGCTTTGGATGCATCCCATGTAACACTTGGGGACACCTCTTGATTATCATTTAGTTCACAGTAGTATTTATACTCATTTCTTACGAATTGTATACACTTGATATCATTTAACAAGCTCGTATTCAGCTTCCAGCTAGTCTGCTTTATTTCAGTCTCCAAATGTATAGACAAGTAAACACCTGCATGGTCTGATACATCTTTTACGGTTTTTTAAAAATATAACTATATTCAGTTCAATATATTTTATTCAATAATATATTAATATTCAGGCACTTTATATTGTATGGTCAAGACTCTAACATATTAGAAATAAACCCCAACAATCAGACTGCCTCCTGTCAGCGAGCACTTGGCCATAGTGGGAAGGAAAACTCCCTTTTAGCAGGAAGAAACCTCCAGCAGAACCGAGCTCAGGGAGGGGCGGGGCCATCTGCTGCATCTAGTTGGGGGTGGGAGGAGGGAGATGGGACAAGAACAAACATACTAGTTTAATATGTGCGTTGAAGGACATATTCTGATTTAAACAAAATAAAAACAAAATAACACTCCAAGGTTTCTCAAAGTGTTATTGGTAACCAGTGTTGGTCAAGTTACTTGAAAAAAGTAATCAGTAATTAATTACTGATTACTTCCCCAAAAGAGTAATCCCGTTACTTTACTGATTACTTATTTTCAAAAGTAATTAATTACTTAGTTACTTAGTTACTTAGTTACTTTTTAAAAACATGATTTACAACCTGAATAGGCGATAAAGCGATAGATCTTTCAGCCCAATTCTACTTTTTCTACATAATCCATCATACAAAATGTAATCAAATGGAAAAGTCTCTTTTTAAAACTTGTTTTGTTAGTTTTAATCTTTTAACTTTATGCATGAAGCAAAATTTTAATTATATGCACCATTCTCTGACTGGAAGAAATTAGTTTAACATTTAAACCTATTTTCTGCACATTCCAGCACATAATATAAATATATATATATATATATATATATATATATATATATATATATATATATATATATATATATTGTGTTTACCTTCACTCTTTCAGATGCAAGTAAAACACAGCAGAAAATAAATAAAGTCAAAGACTAGCGGTCCTTTTGCTCTATTTTCACCTGTAAAGCAGGAGTAGGGTAGGCGGAGGGTTATCCTGGTGCAGGTGTGCCACAGCGGTCAGTGGAAGGATACCGCAGTTTCTCTGTGAGTTTCCCATTACGTCGTAGCGCACTCGGTGCTTGCTTGGAAGTTTAGGGGGTTTTTTTCGCTGTAAAAAGAAGTTTTCTTCCCACGCACAACGGACACTAATGTTTTTGTCACTTTTTATGGAATCAAACTCAAAGTAAGGTCAGTACTTCCACGCTTTAAACGCTGCACGCTCATACTCTCTCCAGCACTCGATATATGATCCATTGTTGATCTGCACACAGCTGTTGTCACACACGTCGCACTCGCTTACGTCACTGTCATGAGACATTCTCGCAAGAAAATCACGGTTTTAGTAACGCAGTAACGCAGCGTTCCTACGGGAAAGTAACGGTAATCTAATTACCGTTTTTGCAATAGTAATCCCTTACTTTACTCGTTACTTGAAAAAAGTAATCGGATTACAGTAACGCGTTACAAGTAACGCGTTACTGCCCATCTCTGTTGGTAACCAAGGTAATACCATCCAGTTTCTGGTTAGACACTGAGTACAATCACCTCAGTTCTATCTGAATTTTGAAGCTTGGCTTGGCCTGCTTCACTTTAGGCAGCATATGCTTAGTAAGTATGGATGAACAAATCAAATGTACCCATTTTCAGTATTGAGCTAGCCTAATAAATAAAGTACATATCTAACTGTGCTTTACCAACAGTGATTGGACTAAAATGAATTTGCTGTTGAGAGATAAACTGTACACATGAAGGCACCTCAACCTCTGCTGATGTCTATTCCAGCACAGCATGTCTAATTGGGTATATAGGAGTCATTACCTAGAAGAGTTCTGACAGGTCTCAGTTTACCTTCGATGTTCCAGATATTCCTCTCTGTAGCCATATTTCTTGGGAGTCCCACAGGCTTTTTTCTTGCTAGGTAATCCATCCAGTAGGTTCTGGATCTACCTCTTCCAGTCAGACATGCTTGGTAATTTTCCAAAGTAAGGAAGAGGAGCCATTCTGATTGGATGCCCAATCATCCTCAGCCAGCTCCTATAGATATATCAATATTCTACTTCAAGCTAGCTCAGGGGTAGGCAACTCCAGATCTCAGGTCCCGGTGTCCTGCAGGTTTTAGATATCACCCTGGGTTTATGCACCTGTTCATTACCAGGCCTCTGGTGAACTTCAAGACATGTTGAGGAGGTAATTTAGGTAATTTAGCCATGTGAATCAGCTGTGTTGCATCAAGGACACATCTATAACCTGCTGGACAACGGCACTTGAGGCCTGGAGTTGCCCACCACTAAGCTAGAGTGACTGGCAGTTCACAACAAAGGACTATTGCATCACCAGCAGTAACTGCATCTGTATCTTATGCTCCAGTTTACCATTTCAGGTGAACAAGATTCCACAACACTTAGCTTGGGAAAGCGACTCTCACCAAACCCAAAGGGAGGAACCCTTTCATGGCCTCAGACTAAGAGTGAGCACAATAAAGGTCGTGTTCTGATACAGGTATGAGCCACAAACGGCTGTGACAGGATTTTCAAATTTTCAAATGTAACGCCCTCTTGACTCTGGCTGATGTCTGTGGAGTCCAACACCCACTGAAAAAGCGCTCAACTTTATGCAACAAATATAGACACAGCGCAAAGAACCAGATGTCCTTTGTGCTGTGTACCTCGCCATCCAGCAATACCCCATAGAAGGTTCTCCAGGGTACAGGATTGTAAAACTTCGATGATTCCACAGGTCGCGTGTGAACCAAATGGCCATATTTTCTTTCAGTTGTGAGCAATGGAGCGAGCAGCACAGGATGAGACTTGTAATCTCCAGACGTACTAAGATGCTGATGAGCAGCACCTCGTCAGTATAGCTTGCCAGGATGGATTTGTTTGAATTTGCTTCTTAGTACTTTTACAGATATTCAATCATAGCACAAAGTTTGAATCGAGTGAATAAAGTCAGGCGCATAACACAGAGCCCTTTTCTCTCAGAGGATCAATGTAAAGTCCAGTGGAGATGTTGAGATGTCTCTACAAACTGTTTCTTTCTTTGGTGGCGTGGAGAAAGAGCCCCTCTGCTGATCTTCAGGTAAGTTTGAACCCCAGTCATTCAAACCTGCTGATTCTAACCCTACCCGATGCGGGTCACATTCAGGTCACATCATAATCCTCTCTCTCTTCTTCCGTCAGTGTTTTCTTGTTAAAGAATCGTTGGCAGAGATCTTCCTGAGCCAGAAGCAAATGACTCACTCAGCCCTGTAAAGTAATGAGATGCATAAAACATAAGTTTCTGTTATATTTCAGCAGTGAGAGCCGCGGTTTATTTATAGATGGAGCCCATCTGGCAACTTGTCATAACATTCGCAAGAGTGAAACAAAGATAATGTTCAAAGCATTTAGCCTCACTTACAAGTGCAGAGAGAGGGTGGGCCCAGGACCCCCGCCTCCCGTCCTCTCCATGAACCTCCTGCTGCGAGGAGCACAACCCATCCCAGTGCTGTTCACATTTCCTCCTGACTCACTCTCTTCAGATGACACACAGACACACACCGGCATCTTGAGAGCTGGCAGACTGGTGCAGGGCAGTCACAGAGGAAATCATGCATACATCAGCTGCTGCTTGTTTCAAAGATGAGCCATGATGCATTATCAGACTATGAACCTCTCCCAGGCGTTCAGTCTCAGACAGGAAATAGAGGAGAAGGAAACTGTTTTCCCAAGTTTTCCTCTTCTCCTCCTTTCCTTATCAGGAAGACGTGCCTAAATGTTACCTCCTGTCTGGAAACTGCTTTGATGAATACTAATGCTTTCAGCTGCAACTACAGCAGTCTGTGGCCCATTTAAATACCCAGAACCTTTTGGAGGCAGTTAACTCGGGCTGGATTGCTGAGACAGCAAAGCCCACAAAGGCCCACAGAAACCTCGAGTCCACTCGTCTGGAAATTTGCATCACTGAAGCAGTTTCAACTATTCTGCATTTAGATACCTCTCTTTGGGATGTCAAGATCTGTGGTTTGGCTGTCAAATGAATACACAGCTAGCTAACATTACAGCTAAGCAGAGAAAGACATCATTAATGTTACAGTTGATATGGGTAGTGGGTAAAACACATTGTTGCACTGTCTCATCCCAGTACAATATATTTGATGAAATATGCATTATTTACATTAATGAAGGCAGACGTATCTACAATCAGTATCAAATCACACCAAAGCAATCTGGATAGATAAAAAGCACCACAGACCAAAGGAAACATACAACTTGATTTTGGGGTGACAGAACTTTAATGGGTGTAACAACAGCTTATGATGTGACAGTTCATTTCAGCTGCTATTGCACAAATTCACAACAATTGTTGGCTTCAGGCGCTTGACACTGTGAGGTAAAATTCCTGCAATATTATAATATAGTTCAGCTATTAGAATTATTTCTGAGACGCCATATTTTGTTATCATACTTAGAGAAACATATACATACATATTCAGTTCAATTCAATTCAATTTTATTTATACAGCATCAAATCACAACAACAGTGACAGTGGGAAGGAAAAACTCCCTTTTAACAGGAAGAAACCTCCAGCAGAACCAGGCTCAGGGAGGGGCGGCCATCTGCTGCGACCGGTTGGGGTGAGAGAAGGAAGACAGGATAAAAGACATGCTGTGGAAGAGAGACAGAGATTAATAACAAGTGTGATTCATTGCAGAGAGGTCATAGTGAGTGAGAAAGGTGACTGAAGAAGAAATACTCAGTGCATCATGGGAATCCCCCGGCAGCTTACGTCTATTGCAGCATAACTAAGGGAGGATTCAGGGTCACCTGGTCCAGCCCTAACTATATGCTTTAGCAAAAAGGAAAGTGTTAAGCCTAATCTTAAAAGTAGAGATAGTGTCTGTCTCCTGAATCTAAACTGGAAGCTGGTTCCACAGAAGAGGGGCCTGAAAACTGAAGGCTCTCCCTCCCATTCTACTTTTAAATACTCTAGGAACAACAAGTAGGCCTGCAGTGCAAGAGCGAGGTGCTCTAATAGGGTAATATGGTACTACAAGGTCATTAAGATAAGATGGGGCCTGATTATTTCAGACCTTGTATGTGAGGAGCAGGATTTTGAATTCAATTCTGGATTTAACAGGAAGCCAATGAAGGGAAGCCAAAACAGGAGAAATATGCTCTCTCTTTCTAGTCCCTGTCAGGACTCTTGCTGCAGCATTTTGAAATAACTGAAGGTTTTTCAGTGAGTTTTTTGGACATCCTGATAATAATGAATTGCAGTAGTCCAGCCTGGAAGCAATAAATGCATGAACTAGTTTTTCTGCATCACTCTGAGACAGAATATTTCATAAATATATTATAGTGCTGACTCTTGAAAGGTCCATCACACAATCAGTCAATGAGCACAGGGTGGAATGCATGAGGTAAAATTCTAGTGACAAACTATTTTATAAGTATTTAAGTATATAAGTATAGGTTGGAGCAGAAATTGCACAACAAATGTTATAAACAGAAATAAAGAAAATACAACTACAACTGACAGATGAGTGAACACAAACATTCAGATCGTATGCAGTAATCGAGAACAAGAACAACTTCAAAAGCAAACACACTGATCAAGAGAACTATTTTCTCGGTTCCTTAAAGTGAATAGAAAAAAAGGAGGAAAACCCAAGGTGCAAAAAACATTGCACCTGAAAATTACACCATACACGACCCCAAACAAAAGCTCATACAGGAAGCAATAGAAAAGAAACAGCCTGAAACAATAAAACTGAGGTTTAAAGAGCAAATTGGCCAAACTCCAGTTGGCCTGTGCTTAAAACCAGTTGTGGGCTTTCCCACTCTGCATCAGTTACAAAGAGGCTGAATGCTTTTAAGTTTATAAGAAGTTTAAATTCACATAAAGGAACTTTCAATTTCATCTCTCGTTATTTGAATCTCAAAGCTAAAAATCGTGATCTTACGACAGCAGCATATCCATTTACACATTTTATCACCTCTGCTTGTATCTAAGATCACAGTCTTTGCTCTGAGGACGGAGTCTGTGTCTCTAAAATTTAAATACCAGATTCCACAGAAATTTTTTAACACTTCTTGTGTTTTATAAATACAGAATCAAAAACTGAAATCAACTAGAAGAGCTCTCCTAGAGCACATTTTACACCATGGCTAACACAGTTTTAACTCTAAAGACTGAGTTATCACTACTAATGACCTCAAACCCAACCCTAACAATAACACACAGAAATCCATTTTGCCTTACAGCAGCATTAAGCCTTGTTACAGGTTAATCAGCTGTGGTTGGTTACACTTCACAGAGTTAAAGACGATCACTCTGTTCCACAAAGTTGCTCCATTTCACCGACTTTCATGGAATTGAGCTGTTTGTGTTCTCTATGGTCTTGCTGACAGACAAGTGGACAAAAGAAAACGAGTGCGTACCTTCACCTCGGCAAGAATAATTTAGCTTATATCTGACTACAAGCACAGCTTCAAGTCCAAAGCATTCCAACAAATGTGACCCGAACTGCAACTTTGTACTTCACCCACATTCTGTCAATAACATTAAAATATTCGCTGACCTTTGCTGAGAAAAGATGGAAAGTGGTGAAAAATCATTGACTTTTTGACAGCTTGGACAGCTTTTTCTCTCCTGACCTGTGCTTCACCTCATGCTTCCTGGAGGCATCTTGACACTCGGGTCATGTTTGGCCACTGGCTCACACCTGAGGAACACAGATTGTCTTTGCACTAAAATGATTGGAGGACTCGTTCTGCCCCCCGCTTCTTAGTCCCTGTGGGAGAACAAACAGGTGTTTATACGAGGGGCCGTGGACTGCATAAGCAGCTGTTCATTAGTCTGGACAGCAGAGGTCACTGCAGCTCACGCACGCAACACGTTTCCATTTCCATGCAGATCTGATTCATAATGAAGGAGGCCGGCTGGTGCGTGACATTTGCATCTGCCCACCATTTCTGGATGCTGACAGCAGAGAGAATACTCAGACCTCACTGCTTTCTCTGTGTGAGGTGTGAATGTGGACAGTAACCGACTGAGCAGACCGGACATTTTCCCACCTGTTGTCCTGCCTGGGGATTTTATCTCTGGGGAGCATCTACGGAAATCTTAGCAAGTGCACGCCCCTTCTATGCTTTTAACTTCTGCTGAATTCAGGATTTACTTTAGAGCCTGTATTTTCAGTATAGGCAGGACCTGTTTCCTTTTACTTCTCTACATTTCAGTTTAATGTTTAAAACCAGCAGACTGAGTTAAATGATCCTAAAATCTGTAGAAATGATGGAAACACCAAGTTGGGTGGTCTGTCACACTGACTGTCTAAACGAGAGAAGAATCGCTCTGAGAACACATCCTCCACCAAGTCAGCTCACTCTCTGAGCAGTAGTTATTTTTAATGGAACAGTATTAATATATACATTTTGTGTTTTTTTTTAAATTTACTTTAAGAAGTTTGCACTTCAGTAAAAATCAGATAAGAGTAGCATGGGAGAGGTCTACTCTGATCACACAAATATGTATGATTTGCAAATAACTGGAAATGAATCATTTGACCTTTTTACATAACAGACCCACTGCTGTCAGACTCCACAATAAAGACTTTTGCAGCTGATCAAACACACAAACCCACACATGTGCAATAAGACTGCTATATGTGCAATTCTTGTGCAATTCTTCTTCTGACGAAGTTGTATTTTTGTATTTTCCTACTCAGTTGTATATAGTATTTGTATTTGTATTTTATTCTATTGTATATAGTATTTTATTTTATTCTATTGTATTTTATTGCATTCCAATGTTTTCTAATTTCTGCTACATAACTTTGCACTTTTGCTGTAACAAAACAAATTTCCCACCTGTGGGACTAATAAAGGTCATCTTATCTTATCTTATCTTATCTTATCTTATAACAGTCAAAAACCACAGAAAAAACTGTTTGGCAAGTTTGCAGCTCAACACAAAACTGTGTTTTTCTTACAAATGTCACAGTTTAATAAACAAATAAATAGGCTTTCCAGCCCAGTGGTATGACATTTATTGTTACAATAATCGATCAAACACTCATTTCCTTACTTTTTGTTTTTTGCTTATTGCAGATTTTATCATACAGTATTTTTTCCTACTATCTAAGAAGCTCATGTTTTTTCTCCTGACACACTTTCTTTAAAAATAAAACATATTTTGCAGTCAACTTGAAAGAAAGGCAGATGTGAAATAAGGTCAGAGGTCAAATGTGACATGATATTTGAACAAAAACTATAATTTGATATTTAGAATCCACGTATATAATCCCCTATAAGCCCCCTTATCCAGGTTGACAGGGGTGCTGGATGTACAGTAGACCCTGGACAGGTCAATACGCTGTCACAGGGGCAATTTAGAATCATCAGTTAACCACACTGACTGGATGTCTCTGGACAGAGAGAACCCACAGACACAGGGAGAACATACTAACTCCACACAGAGCATTTTGAGCTCATGACCTCTCGCTGCTAACCACTGCACCACCACGCTGCTGTATATGCATGTTTGCTGTCAATACAAAAACAGCTGTAAGAAAAATTATTTTAAATAGCTCTAATAAGCATTATTATCACCTTGACCTTGAGATCAATCTGTTGACCTTGAAGGAGAGGTCAGAGTTCAAATGTGACATCACCATGACGGACCGTGACAGCATCCACATCACTGCAGCTGCAGCACCAGTCTGTCTGTGGATCTCCTGCTCCCTTCTCCCCTCAGTCTTGAACAAGACCCACAGATCCTTAAACTTCTCCGCTCTTTCTGGCTGAGGACCATGGCGACGTGATATTTTAAATCTCTGTATGGTACTTCTTATTTGCTGACAATACAAACAACACTGTTTGTTTTTTGCAAGCTTTTGACCAACATGTTGCTGACCCTGAAGAGCCAGGATGTATGGCACAGTTTAACGGATTGTTAACACAGTCCCCCTCTGTAACACTACAAACTTTTATCAGAATTCATTCAAAACTTTTGAGCTACCGGGTTTACAGACAGAAACACACAACCACACCAAAAACAGAACCTCCCTGGCAGCTGCAATAATGGATGATTTTTTGGCACATTAAGCGTTTTTATATTTCCTTCCTATTTTTGATTAAAGTTTGTTAGCACTAATGTTTAATCAAAAATAAGAAGGAAATGTAAAAACGCTTAAAGTGCCAAAACAAAAATCATCCGTTATTGGAAGTGCGAGGGAGGTTCTGTTTTTGGTGTGGTTGCGTGTTTCTGTTTGTTAGCACTGTTATTTATTCCTGCTTACATTATCTATTACATCCACTCATTCTCTTCTGTAGGGTCCTGGCTATACAACATGCCTCATTCACACAAGCACTTCTACCTATCACGGGACATTTTATGTTTAATCTCCTCTGCATCTCTATAAAACCTGAAAAGTCAGATGACACCTCACATGATTATCAAAATGCACCAAAAGAATTCAATTCAATTTTATTTATATAGCGCCAAATCACAACAAAAGTCGCCTCAAGGCGCTTCATAGATACAGAGAAAAACCCAACAATCATATGACCCCCTACGAGCAAGCACTTTGGCAACAGTGGGAAGGAAAAACTCCCTTTTAACAGGAAAAAACCTCCGGCAGAACCAGGCTCAGGGAGGGGCGGGGCCATCTGCTGCGACCGGTTGAGGTGAGAGAAGAAGAAGAAGGGGGAAAAAAAATCTAACACTGATTAACATTTGCTCAGAAGGATAATAGCCGGGAAACTTGAGTGTGAGTAAGACATGGAGTCAGTTTAGGTACAGAGGCTGTATCCCAATTCAGGGTCTGCTTAAAGTACACAGCCTCAACGATCCTCAAGGGCCGCGTACTTAAAGACCGCTAAGGCCGGAAGTGAGAGGCTTTTGAAATGGGACGGTCTAGCCCCCGTTGCGCTGCCCAGGTTGCCTAGCAACCATGATACTAACAGCTGGAAACGTTTCATACAGCTTTGTTTGACAGAAATGAAGGAGAAAATCTTTTGTTTATTTGTTTGTTTGTTTCTACATGAGCTTTGATCATTCTCTGTAAGATTAAGCTCAGCTATTGAACGGCGTATATTTTAAAGTAAAGGCTGTAAAACCAAGTTAGTACAAACGTCACTAATGTCACATAACTTTGCCGACATGTGGCCAACACTAATGTTTTAATGTTCTTCGTTATTAAACATTTGCACATAAATAAGTGACATAATATTCAGTACTTAGTTTACTAAGTTACTCTTCGGGCGCCCCTCATCCGCCGTTTTTTCCGGCAAAATTATCCACACCCACCGCCGCGCTATCTGGGATATGTTGGGCCACCAAGTCTACACCGCCACATCCTTAAAATTCAGGGAAATTAAGAACGCATTTGAGGGCCGCATTTCGAGCAGCCATCGAATTGGGACAGCCTTAGTCACGTCGCTGTGACGTAATCGGCCTTAAAATGCGGCCTTTAAGGCTGCAGACCCTGAATTGGGATAGAGCCAGAGACATCCCATCATCTTACCTCTAATCCATTAATGGAACATACCGGAACTTGAAATCACTGCAGAAGCAACTATTTATGTCCACATCCACATTCTGGTTATATACAAAGACTAATTAACACTAATTGACCTGTTTAGACTGTGAGGAAAAGCTGAAGCACTGAGAGAACACGCTGTCACATTACATAAGACACAAACTTCAAGTTTCAAACATCATTTGGTTAGCACTTGACTTTTATTCAGTTGTTGTTTACAGCAGACATCTGTGTGAATTCCTGACAAAACCAATTTGTCTTTGTGCAAAAGTCATGAAGACCCTCTTGCTGTTCATGTGTGACACTGTGTGTGCAGCTCATTCATGCTTTATGCACCGCACATTTACTCACTACTTCCCTAACAGTGACACGAACACTGAAACGCTGTCACGCATTAGCTTTGGCTATCACATGAAAATACATTAGAAAACTTTCATTTATCTCTCATTATATTAGAAAAGACAGCAGGTGACACTCTGAGCCTTGAGAAAGGCTTTAATGGACTAATACACACAGATGAGCTTCAAGTTTTATTCCCTAACAGCTACAATGATTAGTACTGCTCTCTCCAGGTGCTGTTATTACACGGACACATTGTTCATATCTCTGAAGCCCAGACCTCCCTCCACCCCCCCACCCCTTTCTGTAATGATGGGTGTGACAAGAGAAACAAGAACAGCGCTCCTCTTTAAACAGCCAACAGAGTGAGTGCAGATTACTTGAGTGTGTGCAAATCCAGTCTGAGATGACAGTGTCAGAAGGTAGCATTGCCAGCAGCCCACTAAGCTGCTGTCTAGTCTACACTTTCAGTGCAGGGAGGCAGAGTTCAGACAGAAAGGGACTCGGCTGGACACTTAAACAGAAAACATGACTGAGAGGTGTGAGGAGGGTTTCAGGACAGGGATAGTGCAGCATCTCTCTCCTCCTTCCAGTCTCAGAGGTACCATCTGCCATTTGATTCCCACATTACTCAGTACATCATGTTGAGATCACAACATGACCATATTTTCAGAGACACCACCTGTAGACATGATTTTCTAATCGTTTTTCTTTCGAAAGAAGGCTTTTCCCTCAGAGACTCTGTCTTTGGTCTCCTGCAGTTTCTCAGAGAACTTGTCTTTCGTCTCTTCCATTTTCTCATTGAAGCGTTCTTTTGTCTCCTCAATTTTCTCTGAAAATCTCTCCTTTGTCTCCTCCATCTTTTCTGTCAGTTTCTCCTTCGTCTCCTCCATTTTGTCCTGGAAGTACTCTTTAACTGGTGGCGGTGTGGATAAGTAGCCGTGCTTGCGGAGATACTGAATGGACAGTGACGTGCCGCCCAGAGTCACCGTGTATCTAGCAGGTGTTGCGATCTGTAGGAGAGAAAAAACAAAACAAAAAAACATCAGTGGGTTTAAATACACTGTATGTGTTTTTCATATGTACAATGAGACAGAACAGCTCCAAACAAAAGATCCAGGTTCAGTGGTTGTGACTGGTGTGGGAGTGGGATAATGACACGCTTGTTTAAAACCTTTGTTCCCAGTACCATTACTGGGCGAATTAGCGCCATGATTCGCCCTGTTCCCAGAGCTAACTGGGAACAGAGTTTGACCTAGTTTCTTGCTAGGTCAAACTAGCTCACATAAAGAAAGTAGTCTGACCCTGTAAATAAGTAATGAACACAAGTGGAGAGCTACAATCATAACAGTTGCCCGATTACTTGAGCTCTGTTCTGGATGTTTAAGTTGTAAAAGGTGGCACGCCAAGGGTATGCAATTCTGAACAGATGGGTTTTAACATGCAATTTAAAAGTGGAGAGAGAGTTTGTAGTTCAGAGATCTGGTGGAAGTGCATTCCCAAGTCTTGGGGCAGAACAACTAAAGGCTCTGAGTCGGGTGAGCAGGTGGCACAAACAGAAGGGAAGCTGAAGAAGAGTGGAGTGTACGACGGGGTTAGTACGTATGGAGAAGATCAGATAAATAAGGGGGAGCAAGGTTATAAAGTGCTTTGAAAGTAAGAAGCAGGTATGCTGCAGGGAGTCAATTTAAAAGTAGTTTGGAATTAATTTACCTTGTACATGGCATATGCAGTCAGCGCATACCCACTCGATGAGTCTCTTAAAAGGCCAACTAGTGACTCTGGTAGACCAATCATCTCCAGGAATGGCACTACATTCACACCTCTGAGGAAGCAAAAAAACCCATATTTTCATATCAATGTTTTTTGTTTGTTACAAAACTTAACGCTGACCTATGAAACATTCGATCATTGAAACAGTGACTCAACACTGTACCAGTGTGGAACTTTATCTCTAGGCACTTGTTACTGCTCAGCCTGTGACAGGTGCAACTACCAGAGAGTTTAGAGCAGTCTGAGGCCTGAGTCTTGAGCTCACAGGATTTCTCACAATGTACTGACCTCCTTATTTAAAACTCAAAGCACCTCCCACTGCAACAGTAGCTGAGTCAACAACAAAAGCATAATAATCTCTTGATGATATGGCACATCAGAATTAGATTTAACATTTAGTCCTTCATAAACATCAAAATAAAGTCATTTAAGCAGAGCACCACTCACTTCATAGCAGCGTAATAGAAGGTTCCAAACCAAACAGAGGAAGTCACCAGATGCACAGGGATCATCACCTTCCCATACTGTTTAAAGGTCCTTTTGAACCTCTGGAACAGGCCGATGGACTTGTCCTGAAGAGGGTCCACCTCTGCTGGATCAGGAGCTGCTTTCTCTCCCTGGTTGTCCTGTGTCTGAGGCGTCGTGGTGCCAGACTGCGGCTCCTCCTGTGCAGACTGGTGCTTTGGTTGGTGTGCTGCTGTGCTGACAGCTGAAGTGGAGAGCCAACGCTGGCTCACAGGTGGCGACTGACGGAGGGCGCGCCAACAAAATGCTACTGGGGTCTCGGGGACGGCGATGCCCAGCAGCAGTGGGCGCACCGCCGCCACCCGTCGGAGTGTCCCACGAGTAAGGATGCGCTGCATGATCATCCTCCTCGTCTCTTCGCCCTCCTCCTTTCAGCTGTGACGTTCGACCACAGACTGCAGGATCAGACAGAGAAAGGCACTTTAAATTGTAATCTAATTAATCTAATAATCATTTAATCTATGAAATGCTCATCCACAGTTGCCAATTTAAACTGCTTATTTGGGTCCATCAAGGACTCAAAACCTAAAGATTCAACAAGAAGAAGAGAAACAAAAACCCAACACCCTTCTTTCCAAACACATGCCTAAAAATATTCCTTCAGCGAAAGACTGATAAATTATCGAAGTATTTACTTGTAAAGTGACTAATTTCAGCTCCATTTTCAGTCTGAAATGCACTGACACGTGCTGGGCACTCTGGGTTATCTATGCTGTGTACTAAACAGCCCTGATCTAAGTCCCTTCATGCACTAGCTGTAATGTAATGCCACAGATTAAAGGTCCCGAACAAACCCTGCTTAATGACCGCAGAACCATAAACTCACCACCTAAAGTGAAACTAGTGGGTGAGAGCTTCATGCAGGGAGTTCTTCCTAAAGATATTAATTTATATTTCTTATGTGGAGCTGCTGAAAACACAGAAACTGAGCTAAGTGACTGCTGTACGACAGCACATTTTAGCTGACCTACCTACAGTTAGCCAAACCCAAGCTATGTGAAAGTACTGCAATTAGACGGGAAGTCACAACAACGGTCCTCAAAATAAAAGCACCCAAATACGACGGCGGACATTCCTCGTGACTTATTTTACAAGCAGCACCCGGAAATGTTGAGTCACAGTAATGGAAGATTTTCACAGGGGTCTATTTCAGGGTGGCTGACATTGGACAGTTGTGTCCTGAGGACAAACAGGGCGCAGCTTTTAGTTCCCATATAACTACGTGGGTCTTTGGCGGGTGGCGAAGCAAAGATGCTTCACTGATTAAAGCAGACAGTTAGTCTAGCTTAGACACTGACCGACAGCCGTGTGCTAAAGCCAAACTCTGAACAGCTGCCAACTTCGGCTTCTGACGGTTAACGTTAGCCTGTTAGCTAGTTGCTCTGCTAACTCACGCAAGCAATAACTAACCAGTACGTGAATAAACAATACTAAAGGGGTGGACAGAAAGCTGACTGCACTTACTAGAATTTAGGTGCTGCACTCCTCAAACCGGAGGGCCATGCGAGCTATGTGTCGTTCAAGAACCACATTTATCGTTTCAGCAGCTCTGACTGCGTGGTGGAGAGCAGCGTGTAACCCTAAGTGCGCAAAGACCGACGGGAAATGAAGTTCTCCCGCCTCCGACTGCGACGGTCCAAAGATACGTTAAAAATACATTTCCCGGCGTTGATAGCGGTGGATTTTTTTTCTTGATCATGAAGTTGGCCAGTGGTTTGTTTTTTACTCACTGTAAACAACGTGTGGCCTTCAAACACGGACACATTGGGCTTTGCTAATCCATTAATGTCAAACAAAAAGTTGTTTACGTCTGCTTGTTTAATTAAATTATAGGCTTAACCCAGAACAAACAAAGACTTCATGTAGTCTGCAGTTATTAGCCTGATTGCCATATATGAAACACATTAATATTATAACTTATTTTACTAGTTGCAACGTTGCTGTTGTAATTAAATGTGCTATATAACCATATAAACGACAAACATTAATATGACTAATCTCGGTAGATTTTCAACTTATGAAAAAACAAAACAAAACAAAACACAAAGACCCCGCCTAAACTCAGACAAGCCTTTCATGGCGTAAAAATGTTTCATTACATATTAACATGAAGAAACGTGACCTTTAGCACATCGGCGTTCTGTAATACACGACTGTCACCAACAGAGGGCGGGCGGCTCACATGAAAGGAGCCAGTGTGTTTGTAATGCACAGCCAAAAGTAGCAGTATACAGAGAGTACATGTTAATTAGACATTTTTTGTTATGTTTTGTATATTTTGTTGTTTCTAATACATGTAATTATGCTTTGGGTCACTTGGCTTGGCTTTAGTTATTTCCCGTTTAGTTATTTCCCATATTTACTTGTGGTCAATAATTAGCTGACTATATCTGCTTATTAGGATTCAGTCTCCTTATACTCAGCAGAATGCAGATGCCCACTGATAAAGGGATGAAGAAGGGTCTCCCTGCAAATCTGTAGGATGAATCTGTGATTGAGGCACAAGCACACCTGGAACTGAGCTAATCCAGTTTGAGGACAAATCACATTAATCCAGTGTTCCACAGAAGAATTTCATCTGTGGTGTTTGATATGTGACGAACAGCTCACAGAGCAGAGGAATCAGTCAAACATACCATGACTGCTGGGATACCATGGTTCCTGAACTCCATGTTCTAATGAATCATTTTATGTCAGTCATTGGAAATATTGATACATGTTTGTGAAATAGCAGAAACAGCAGAAGTCAGTTCTCATTCACAAAGCTCTAAAGACTAAGAGGATTTTTTTTGCCTAAAGCTCTAAAGCTTTAGGTCTGCAATTTAAATGAAACACACAGTGACATTTGGCAATTTCCAACACTTCTAATTGGTTGATAAAAGCACACTAAAACACTTCAAATCATCACTGATCCACAGTTTCAGTCTTATATATTTACAGTGCAATTCCGCAATGCCTATTATCGTCAATAATAATGTCACTCATAAGCAATACAAAACTCTTGCTATTATATTCTTTTCCCCAGTGTTCAATGTAATGCATTGAGCCTTTCTTTTCATGAATGGTCGACTACAGCAGCCAGCTAAGAACTCTAAGGTAGTCATCAGCACAGCATTGTCAAAGCTAGACAGCATAAAGACTGTTCTGATGCCATTTCTGCAGATGCTGCACTCAGAATCTGGTAACAACAGCATGAATCCATGGATGCAAAAAAACCTTGTGGTAACATTGCAGGATGCAAGAGCAGGGTGCAGCGTTGCGGGGGAGTGCTTTCTTGGATCTCTTAATGCCGATTTATCATGGTTTAAATTTCACATGTTGTCTGGATGTTGCATATTGTAGATTACATTTTTGCCATCTTTGAATGCATCCAGAGTAATAATCAATCTTATTACACAACAAGACTTCTCTTAAACTAGTTTTATGAATATGACAGTGGGCAGCCTAGCTGGGCAACTTAGCTGGGGGCAAAGCAGTGAAATAAATGAAGCCAAAGCAAAAGGGCCCCAAAAAAGTGCAATTCCTCCAAAGCCTTCTTGAGGCTGGTGCCAGTGCCCATGGACTCCTATGATAAAATGATAATTTTTAAAAATTTTAAAAAGCCCATACTAAATTCAGTTCAATTCAATTTCATTTTTATACACCAATACACAACAATAGTCACCCCAAGACACCTTATATTGTAGGTAAAGACCCTTCGATGTTAGAAAAACCCCAGCAATCAGACGATCCCCTCTGAGCAGCCCCTGGCAATGCAGGGAAGGAAAAACTCCCTTCTAACAGGAAGAAACCTCCAGCAGAACCAGGCTCAGGGAGGCCATCTGCTGTGATTAGTTCGGGGTGAAGGGAAACAGTGGAGAGAAAAAAGAGAGTGCTGAGAGACAGAATAAAATAATTATGATAAAGTGGCTTGCTGTAAAGTACAGTCTGTTCATGAAGTTTGTGCTTCAGTTTTGGTGAGTGGATTTCTTGTTTATTTGTCTTCTACTTAGCATGAATTAGCAGGTATCTGTGTCTTTGCATTGTACCCTTACGGTCTAGTGTTGTTGCTTAGCATTCTCTGGTCTAAATATGGTCGCTTCTCACTCCAGAAAAAGAAGATGGTGACAGCCAGAAAGAGAAAGTCCACAAAAGCAACGGCTAATGTCACAGTTGTTAGATCTTTAATGTACATTCTATACTTAGAGTTTGGACAATTACACAGTATTTGCACATTAAACAGTATTTTATATATATATATATATATATATATATATATATATATATATATATAATGTGTATACAAATAGTTAAATATCAGTAAAAACGGCCTGTGCAACAGTCAGAAAGCATCGGTTTGGTTTGCAGTGCAAAGAGCATAATTTGAATAGGGGTACACAGGTGAGTGACCCAGGTGCAATAAAATGCATGCAAATGTGTCAGCAGCGCATGATATCTCACCTGTTACCAGTACTTTGCATAATGCCAAGCTTTCTGATGCAGTCAGTCACCAAGCAGCTAATATATTCAAAACAGTAATAATGAAATAAGACTTTCCCGGAGCAATGAAGCCTCCCAGTCTGAGAACTGGTCTGAGTCTGACAACACGGTGTTTACTGCTGATAACTAATTAGGAAAAATAATGTTAATGTTAGTTTTACATCTATTGGTTTCAAGTTTCTCACTATGCCTCCGTCCAGGTTTCCTGCTTTAGATGATTGCTCCAGCGTGTCCTGGTTAAATGGAGATAATGGATGCAAACTCTTCTGTGTTCTCATACATGTGACAATGCTTACAATGCTGTGATTGCAGCCATTCCCCAACTCTCTGTGAATGGTACTCTTGGCCATTGATCAGTGGGCTTTGATCAGTGGGTTTTAGTCAGTGGTTGTTGACCAATGGTCATGAGAATTTGCATAATTAAGATTAAGGAACTGGGCTGGGAGGAGGCTGCTTTCACTGGCTTCATTTCACTTGCTGTCTTTGATTATATAAGCACTGCAATATGAGCAAGTTGCGGCCATGTAGATGCCATTTACTTATGACTTAGTATAATTTTCACGGCTGGTCTTCACACTTGCTGGCATATCTGTGCTGGCTTTGTTGCATTGCTAATGGTCCTGAAACATTTCACAGTTCTCTGGTGAAAAGCTGATGGCAAGGGAAGCAGTTAGGTTTAATTAATGTGCATATTCGTCATCTAATTTTGAATCTTTTGGCACAGGGCACCATGTTATGTGCATCTGTTCCACTGGAACTTGTTAGGCGACACTCTTAGATGAGGCATGTCTTCTGTGACTTCTGTTGCGTCCTTTTGAGAAACTTTTACTTTCCCAACTTTTCTTCTCTTCATCTGTAAAGCGGCAGGTCAAAGCAGGAAAGGGATCTGTATTTATGGATTCAGACTGTCTGGACAAGCGTGCTCCATGGGCTCTTGATGCCTTGAATCAACCATGCCCTTTGAAGCTTGAAAATGAGAGGACTAATTAATTGTCCAATATAAAATGTTAGGGTGCCCTCTACTTTCATCATGCAAACAGTACGGTGTAAAAAGCGTCCAGCATTTTAAAATATACCTCTAAACCTCTTATCATTCAGCTGTCATTGAGGTTTAATTTCTATATTGACTATGACCTGATCCACCACCTGTTGTTTGTTGCATCTTTCAACTGTATAACTGCAATGTCAACTTCTAGCCGTGTCTTTTGAAGCACCGTTAAATATCACAGGGTGATATGAGAAACATACAAAATCAAAAAACCTTCACTAAAGTTTAAAAATGTCAGTTCAGCCCACTGTCTGTGCTTCTGGCAAACCAACCACCACACTACACATGTAAAAGTCTCAGGTTTGGGTGAATTCTGTCAAAACGCAGGTTTGTCCTTGATCTCTGCAAAGGGAGAACAGAAAATAATGGAAAGGGCCAGACAACACAAATTTCAACGGGTATGACATCACCTGCTGGCCGTGGTTCAGTGCCTTGAAAAATGGCTGGCAAAATCCTTGCTACAGTCCTGGCATTCACATACACACAGAACCATTAACACCCATGCTAACAAAGGTCTAAATCTGAGAGTGTGCCAGCTGCCTGGAAAGGAATTTTTCATGTTCAATTCGATTTAATTCAGTTTTATTTATGTAGCACCAAATCACAACAACAGATTGCCTCGAGGCATTTTATATTGTAAGGTAAGTGCTGTGTTGTGTGCTGTGCTGGCAAAGTTCTTCTAAACTGAGACTGAAATAATGTATCACTTGGTTCGTCAAGTCCTCCTACGTACTTGCTCATGTAACTATGGTTTGTTATCAAGTTGTTTTTGTCCATTGAAACTTCTAATCTAAAAGCCTCTAATCTAAACGTTCTTACTTAGAACAACTGAGATAATGCATCTACAATACAAGGTTAGTAATTAAGATACTACTTTATGGGCTGGGGTGTAGTTACATTGTAAGGTTTTAAAAACTGAGAGAGGCCAAGAGTGATCGTGTTAAGGTTCAATGCAGGGGACTCAAACGCAGGACTCCTGAATCAGCTGAACACAAGGGTTTATTTACAGACTTCACCAGGTGTATGTGCAGGGCAGTGCTATATAGAGGGAGTGCAGAATTATTAGGCAAATGAGTATTTTGTCCACATCATCCTCTTCATGCATGTTGTCTTACTCCAAGCTGTATAGGCTCGAAAGCCTACTACCAATTAAGCATATTAGGTGATGTGCATCTCTGTAATGAGAAGGGGTGTGGTCTAATGACATCAACACCCTATATCAGGTGTGCATAATTATTAGGCAACTTCCTTTTCTTTGGCAAAATGGGTCAAAAGAAGGACTTGACAGGCTCAGAAAAGTCAAAAATAGTGAGATATCTTGCAGAGGGATGCAGCAGTCTCAAAATTGCAAAGCTTCTGAAGCGTGATCATCGAACAATCAAGCGTTTCATTCAAAATAGTCAACAGGGTCGCAAGAAGCGTGTGGAAAAACCAAGGCGCAAAATAACTGCCCATGAACTGAGAAAAGTCAAGCGTGCAGCTGCCAAGATGCCACTTGCCACTAGTTTGGCCATATTTCAGAGCTGCAACATCAATGGAGTGCCCAAAAGCACAAGGTGTGCAATACTCAGAGACATGGCCAAGGTAAGAGGCTGAAAGACGACCACCACTGAACAAGACACACAAGCTGAAACGTCAAGACTGGGCCAAGAAATATCTCAAGACTGATTTTTCTAAGGTTTTATGGACTGATGAAATGAGAGTGAGTCTTGATGGGCCAGATGGATGGGCCCGTGGCTGGATTGGTAAAGGGCAGAGAGCTCCAGTCCGACTCAGACGCCAGCAAGGTGGAGGTGGAGTACTGGTTTGGGCTGGTATCATCAAAGATGAGCTTGTGGGGCCTTTTCGGGTTGAGGATGGAGTCAAGCTCAACTCCCAGTCCTACTGCCAGTTTCTGGAAGACACCTTCTTCAAGCAGTGGTACAGGAAGAAGTCTGCATCCTTCAAGAAAAACATGATTTTCATGCAGGACAATGCTCCATCACACGCGTCCAAGTACTCCACAGCGTGGCTGGCAAGAAAGGGTATAAAAGAAGAAAAACTAATGACATGGCCTCCTTGTTCACCTGATCTGAACCCCATTGAGAACCTGTGGTCCATCATCAAATGTGAGATATACAAGGAGGGAAAACAGTACACCTCTCTGAACAGTGTCTGGGAGGCTGTGGTTGCTGCTGCACACAATGTTGATGGTGAACAGATCACAACACTGACAGAATCCATGGATGGCAGGCTTTTGAGGGTCCTTGCAAAGAAAGGTGGCTATATTGGTCGCTGATTTGTTTTTGTTTTGTTTTTGAATGTCAGAAATGTATATTTGTGAATGTGGAGATGTTATATTGGTTTCACTGGTAAAAATAAATAATTGAAATGGGTATATATTTGTTTTTTGTTAAGTTGCCTAATATTTATGCACAGTAATAGTCACCTGCACACACAGATATCCCCCTAAAATAGCTAAAACTAAAAACAAACTAAAAACTACTTCCAAAAACATTCAGCTTTGATATTAATGAGTTTTTTGGGTTCATTGAGAACATGGTTGTTGTTCAATAATAAAATGATTCCTCAAAAATACAACTTGCCTAATAATTCTGCACTCCCTATACAACAATGTGAGGGATGGGGCTCCGGGGGAAATCCAAAAGGGGGAATCACTCGCTCTCCAACTCTCCACATTCACGACGGCAGTTCCTTTCATCACACTTGACACACAGATTCACATGGGAAAGGTAATCCAGGGGGTCTGTAGAAGAGGAAACAGGGATGAGTACGATATTCACAAAGACACTTGACTCATCTTGAGCTGTAGCTTGACTCGCACTGACGCGTGGTAGACAACGATCCAGCGAAGACCAGCAATCACCTCCTGGCTTTAATGCCGTTCACCTTGATGGGCATCAGGTGTGTTCCTTTCTGTGGGTGTGGGCCGAGGGCGTAAACCCGCAATGAGTTCCGCGCCGGCGTCTCGCCAATCCCCCAGGCCGTGACAGATTGCTGCCTGTTCAGGGCCTTATCCAGATTAAATATTCAATTCAATTCAATTCAATTTTATTTATATAGCGCCAAATCACACCAAAAGTCGCCTCAAGGCGCTTCATAGATACAGAGAAAAGCCCAACAATCATATGACCCCCTATGAGCAAGCACTTTGGCGACAGTGGGAAGGAAAAACTCCCTTTTAACAGGAAGAAACCTCCGGCAGAACCAGGCTCAGGGAGGGGCGGCCATCTGCTGCGACCGGTTGGGGTGAGAGAAGGAAGACAGGATAAAAGACATGCTGTGGAAGAGAGACAGAGGTTAATAACAGATATGATTCAATGCAGAGAGGTCTATTAACACATAGTGAGCGAGAAAGGTGACTGGAAAGGAAAAACTCAATGCATCATGGGAATCCCCCGGCAGCCTACGTCTATTGCAGCATAACTAAGGGAGGATTCAGGGTCACCTGGTCCAGCCCTAACTATATGCTTTAGCAAAAAGGAAAGTTTTAAGCCTAATCTTAAAAGTAGAGATAGTGTCTGTCTCCCGAATCCAAACTGGAAGCTGGTTCCACAGAAGAGGGGCCTGAAAACTGAAGGCTCTCCCTCCCATTCTACTTTTAAATACTCTAGGAACAACAAGTAGGCCTGCAGAGCGGGAGCGAAGTGCTCTAATAGGGTGATATGGTACTACAAGGTCATTAAGATAAGATGGGGCCTGATTATTTAAGACCTTGTATGTGAGGAGCAGGATTTTGAATTCAATTCTGGATTTAACAGGAAGCCAATGAAGGGAAGCCAAAACAGGAGAAATATGCTCTCTCTTTCTAGTCCCTGTCAGTACTCTTGCTGCAGCATTTTGGATTAGCTGAAGGCTTTTCAGTGAGTTTTTTGGAGATCCTGATAATAATGAATTGCAGTAGTCCAGCCTGGAAGTAATAAATGCATGAACTAGTTTTTCAGCGTCACTCTGAGACAGGATATTTCTAATTTTAGAGATGTTGCGCAAATGGAAGAACGCAGTCTTACATATTTGTTTAATATGTGCGTTGAAGGACATATCCTGGTCAAAAATGACTCCAAGGTTCCTCACAGTGTTACTGGAGGCCAAGGTAATGCCATCCAGAGTAAGAATCTGGTTAGATACCATATTTCTAAGCTTTTCAGCGCCGAGTACAATGACCTCAGTTTTATCTGAGTTAAGAAGCAGAAAGTTAGTGGCCATCCAAGTCTTTATGTCTTTAAGACATTCCTGCAGTTTAACTAATTGGTGTGTGTTATCTGGCTTCATGGACAGATAGAGCTGGGTGTCATCTGCATAGCAGTGAAAATGTATGCTATGTCTTCTAATGATGCTGCCTAGGGGAAGCATGTATAATGTAAACAGAATTGGTCCTAGCACTGAACCCTGTGGAACTCCATAATTAACCTCAGTGTGTGAAGAGGACTCTCCATTTACATGCACAAATTGGAGTCTAT
Organism: Neolamprologus brichardi; assembly: GCF_056152115.1. Taxonomy (NCBI): domain Eukaryota; kingdom Metazoa; phylum Chordata; class Actinopteri; order Cichliformes; family Cichlidae; genus Neolamprologus; species Neolamprologus brichardi. The sequence continues at coordinate 1,320,056 of NC_142114.1, read as the reverse complement.
TAGATAGATATGATACAAACCACTGCAGTGCAATACCTGTAATACCTACAGCATGTTCTAATTGCTCTAATAGGATATTATGGTCAACAGTATCGAATGCTGCACTAAGGTCAAGAAGGACAAGCACAGAGATGAGTCCACTGTCAGAGGCCATAAGAAGATCATTTGTAACCTTCACTAAAGCTGTTTCTGTGCTGTGATGAACTCTGAAACCTGACTGAAACTCTTCAAATAAACCATTCCTCTGCAGATGATCTGTTAGCTGTTTGACAACTACTCTTTCAAGGATTTTTGATATGAAAGGAAGGTTGGAGATTGGCCTATAATTAGCTAAGACTGCTGGGTCTAGAGATGGCTTTTTGAGTAAAGGTTTAACTGCAGCCACCTTAAAGGCCTGTGGTACATAGCCGATTATTAGAGATAGGTTGATCATATATAAGATCGAAGAATTAATCAATGGCAGGACTTCTTTGAGCAGTTTTGTAGGAATGGGGTCTAAAAGACACGTTGATGGTTTGGAGGAAGTAATTATTGAAGTTAACTCAGAAAGATCGATTGGAGAAAAAGAGTCTAACTTAACATCAATGGTACTAAGAGTAGCTGTAGATAATATTACATCTGTGGGATGATTATTGGTAATTTTTCTCTAATGATAAAAATTTTATTTGTGAAGAAGTTCATGAAGTCATCACTAGTTAACGTTAAAGGGATGGTTGGCTCAAAAGAGCTCTGACTTTTTGTCAGCCTGGCTACAGTGCTGAAGAGAAACCTGGGGTTGTTCTTATTTTCTTCAATCAGTGATGAGTAGTAAGCTGTTCTGGCTTTGCGGAGGGCTTTCTTATAAAGCAACAAACTATTTCTCCAGGCTAAATGATGATCCTCTAAACTTGTGACACGCCATTTCCTCTCCAGATTACGAGTCATCTGCTTTAGGGTACGTGTTTGAGAATTATACCACGGGGTCAGGTACTTCTGATTAGAGACCTTAGTTTTCACTGGAGCTACAGTATCCAGAGTCGTACGTAGTGAGGAGGTGAAATTATTAACAAGATAATCGACCTCTGTTGGGGTAGCGTTCAGATAGCTGCTCTGCTCTGTGTTGGTACAGGGCATTGACGATGATAACAGTGGCTGGATTATATTCTTAAACTTAGTTACAGCGCTTTCAGAAAGACATCTACTTTGATAAAGTCCACTCTCCACTGCTGCGTAATCAATTATTGTAAATGTTATCAAGAAATGATCAGACAGGAGAGGGTTTTCAGGAAACACTGTTAAATGTTCAGTTTCTATGCCATATGTTAAAACAAGATCTAGAGTGTGATTAAAGTGGTGGGTGGGTTCTTTTACATTTTGAGAGAAACCAATTGAGTCTAACAACAGATTAAATGCCATGTTGAGGCTGTCATTTTTAGCATCAACATGGATGTTAAAATCACCCACAATAATTATTCTATCTGAGCTCAGAACTAAATTAGATATAAAGTCTGAGAAATCAGACAGAAACTCTGTGTAAGGCCCAGGTGGACGATAGATGATAACAAGTAAGACTGGTTTCTGAGTTTCACAGCTGGGGTGGACAATGTTAAGCATCAGGCTTTCAAATGAATTAAAAGTCTGTCTTGGTCTTTCATTAATTAATAGACTGGTGTGAAAAATTGCTGCCAAAACGCCCCCTCGACCTGTGCTTCGAGACTTCTGGTAGTTAGAATGACTCGGGGGTGTTGATTCATTTAAACTAACATAATCATCCTGCTGCAACCAGGTTTCTGTAAGGCAGAGTAAATCAATTTGTTGATCAATTATTAAGTCATGTACTAACAGAGACTTGGAGGAGAGAGACCTAATATTTAATAATCCACATTTCACTGTTTTACTCTTTGGTTCAGATGTGGATACTGTATTGTTCTTTCTTTGTAAATGTTTAAGTTGTTTGTTGCTGATTTTTAGTTTGTTTTTTGTCTTTTTGGAAGCAGACACAGTCTCTATGGAGATGGGTTTTTGGGGGGGTAGCAGGAGGAGAGAAGCTGCAGAGAGGCGTGTAAGACTGCAACTCTGCTTCCTGGTCCCAACTCTGGATAGTCATGTTTTTAGGGGTTTAATAAATTTGTCCATATTTCTAGAAATGAGAGCTGCTCCATCCAAAGTGGGATGGATGCCATCTCTCCTAACAAGACCAGGTTTCCTCCAGAAGGTTTGCCAATTATCTATGAAGCCCACATCGTTTCTGGGACACCACTCAGACAGCCAGCAATTTAAGGAGAACATGTGGCTAAACATGTCACTCCTGGTCTGATTGGGGAGGGGACCAGAGAAAACTACAGAGTCCGACATTGTTTTGGCAAAGTTGCACACCGATTCAATATTGATTTTAGTGACCTCCGATTGGCGTAACCGGGTGTCATGACTGCCGACGTGAATTATGATTTTACTGAATTTACGTTTACCCTTAGCCAGCAGTTTTAAATTTCCTTCAATGTCGCCTGCTCTGGCCCCTGGAAGACAATTGACTATGGTTGCCGGTGTCTCTAGCTTCACATGTCTGAGAACAGAATCACCAATTACCAGAGTTTGACCCCCAGCGGGTGTGTCACCGAGTGGGGAAAAACGGTTAGACACATGAACGGGTTGGTGGTGTACCTGGGGCTTCTGTTTAGGACTATGCTTCCTCCTCACCGTTACCCAGCCGCCCTCTTTCCGCAGCTGCTTGGGATCTGCCGGGGAACAGCTAGCGGGGCCTACGCTATCTTCGGCTGCACCAGCTACAGGGGCCTGGCTACCTAAGGGTGAATGAAGGGTGCGAAGCCGAGTCTCCAGTTCAGTAATCCTGGCCTCCAGAGCTGCAAATATGCTACATTTGTTACAGATATCATTACTGCTAAAGGAGGCCGAGGAGTAACTAAACATCTGACACAATGAGCAAGAAAGTGCAGAAGGGACAGGTGAAGTAGCCATGGTGCTAACGAGTCGGCTACGAGCTAAGCTAGCGAAACAGTACAGAGACAGTGAGTGAATACTTTGGCTATAAATTAGGTAGTGAGTACACAGAAAGTGTGCTTCGGATGAAGCACGTGAAGATTATACTATGAAAAAAGAATGTATTTAAAAGTTGTTAATTAAACTGCTAAGCAAATAAGCTACTCAGAAACACCACTGTGTTTGAGCAGGAACAGGAAGTGATACTATACCACAGAGCGAGCAAACACCAAGTGACAGCGCCACCGACAGGACGTAGGAGAATAGAACAAGATACAAAGCATTAAAGCATGTTAAAAACACAGTAGCCTTCATAAATGTGGAGTAGTTTGGACCCGGAAGCAGGGTTCATACCTCATCACTTAAAGACCAGATTACCCCACTGTGGCTCATTCTTTAATACCCCAGGTCCTTGGGTCGTGGAGGACTGACCACCAAAGTACAACAAAGATTTTTTATGGGAATTTTCTGATTTCTTGGGTGAAATTATGTCACAATATGGGCACGTTTTAATTGTTCTATTTTCATATTCATGTTTGTTCCTCTGGGAAGCTTTTGATAAAAGACGTCTTAGATCTGTTGGACGCCTTAGGTCTCACTCAGTTGGTGAACGGCCCAACCCATGAATGCACGCAAACACTGGACCTTGTTTTATTTTATGGTTTATTCATTTGTAACTTGGAAATTTGTGATGCAGTGTTTTCAGACCACATTTCTTCTATTCACCCTGCTAAACCCTGCGCTCCTGTTCAGCGCTGTTGTGTTTTTAACCCTTCGACTGCTCCTCATTTCTCCCCCCCTTTTTTTCTTTCTGTGTCTTCCAGCACTGAGGAGTTTTCTCTATATCTTAAATCTTTGTGCCACACTTTTCTGAATTCTGTGGCCCCGATTAAAACCAGGCGATCAAAGCCCAGATCAGACCCTTGGTTAACGGACCATACTCCTGCCATTAGACGGGAGTGCAGCAGAGACGAGTGCAAGTGGAAGAAGGACAAACTGCAAGTGTCTTTAGAGATACTAAGAGAGCTGGTGTTGTTGTTATCAAAGAGCTGTGAAAACTGCTGGAGCAAAATATTTTTTTGACATCACTGCTAACTCTCACCAGCCCAGTGTCCTTTATAATAAAATCAACATTGCTCTTAATGAACCTGTCCCTCTGGAAGCTTCTAAAGAACTCTGATAAGTTTCTTAATTTCTTCTTGGTCAAGGTTGTTAAGACAAGGGCTTGTATTTCTCTTTCCTGCGTGATCTGTCCATTTTGGTCCCCTGTCCTGCTGTCTTTGATCACTTGGAGCCTATTTCCCTTTCCTCTCTTGAGAAACTGTTTACCAGTGTAAAACAATCTGGCTTCCCATGTGATGTTGTTCACCTTCTGAAGGAGGTTTTCACTACTGTTGGTCCCTCTATCCTTAATGTTATTAATGATAATTTGACCTCCAGCGGTGCCAAAATATTTTAAACATGCTGTGGTACAACCCTTTTTGAAGAAACCTGGCCTTGACCGTTCTACTTTGTCTAACATTAGTCTCCAGGTTGCCTTTTTTGTCCAGAATTTTGGAAAAAATAATTTACATCCAGCTGAGGCCTTCCCGGAAGCATTCCAGTCTGGTTTTAAAACACGCCCCAGCACTCTACTCTTTTAAGGGTTTTTAATTACATATTTTTAGCAATGGATTCTGGGAACCCTAACTCCAAAAGCTACTTTTGACACAGTGGACCATAACATTCTCATCTCCACACTGGAGCAGTGGCATCACTGGCTCAGCTCTGCAGTAGTTTAGGTGCTACTCTCTGAAAGGAGTTTCTGCGTCATAATGGATGATTTTACGTCTGCATCCCCGTGGGGCACCTCAGGGTTCCAGTCTTGGTCCTCTCTGTATTTGCTGCCACTTGGGGCTTTTTTTTTTTTTTTTTAGAAAGCATTATGTTCTTGTTTCATTTATATGCTGATGACTGCCAGGTGTATTTCCATTTAAATCATAGTGGTTCTGTTCAGCCTCTCCTTGATTGTCTCAATGAGATCAGGGGGTGGATGAGACTACATTTTCTCAATTTTAATAAAAATAAATAAATAAAATCAGGTCATGCTTTTTAAATCCAGTGTCATGGTCCTGAGTCTGTGACTCAGTGATTTTGTGTTTAGTGTATTTATTGATGTTATTATTATTATTATTAGTAGTAGTAGTAGTAGTAGTAGTAGTAGGGATGGGTATCGTTTAGGTTTTATCCGATACCAGTACCAAACCGGTACTTTTGAAACGGTGCTTAAAGAATGGAGAACACACACTTTGTCCAAAAACCTTCCATGTTCAGCTGTTTTTTTGTAAAAAGATAACAATGTTAGCCTTTTCTGCAGCTATAGGGCATATATGGTATCACTCTTGGCTGGAAGCAGTGCTTAAACAATTGAAAAAACACAAACCTTGTCCAAAAACCTCTCATGTTTAGCTGTTTTCCACTTTTTCTTTGGTCATTTTAGCCTTTTTGGCCAGGGTGAAGGGAGTATCTGCCATCAAACAAGAAGACAGCCGCATGTAACTATGATGGTGTTTGCTAGTTCACCTTACATGCATTAATGTAATAACGTGGTTAGCCTACTCAACGTGAATTACACACGAACAACATTAAGCTACTCACGCAGAGAAGAACGGCTGCTGCTGCATCATCATCCGTCATCATTTCTGCTACACTGGCAGGGCTAGGGGCCAGGACTCTACTCTTCAGGTTTTGGGGGGATTTTGCTAACTCCGGGTCCGATAACAGGCAACCCACCCACAGTAGATGTGCTCGGTGTGAGGTCTTGCTCATGTGCGCTGCTTTTCGGTCTGGTTACTACCGTTTATGTCAGAACCGGTGCCATCATGGCAAATTTTCCCGTAGTTTGTTCCTAAACTTAAAAATTATGACAGCTCAAAAATGCTGGAAAAAAATATAAAAAATGTCTACTTGGAGGGCCTATAACTAGGAAAGCAGTCATAATATGAGAACCACGGTTTCATTAAATATACCAAATTTATTGTCAGCAGATTCTTCATGGATGTGACAAATGAGTGTGCCAGGGGACACTTACTGCAGGCAGAGACAGGATTTAATACAAGTTTAGTTTTCTTAATTTATTCATCAAATTAATTTGCAAAGCTTAACATGGCAGCTCCAGTGACTTATACCAGCAGCAAAACCAAACAGCAGTATTTAGGTAATTGGCAGCTCTGTATACTCTGCAGCTGATAAGCCACACTTTGCTCATAATCCATCAGGGGTGTTTCCAAACTTTCCAAAGAGGTAATTAAGCTGTCTAACCATTTATGCAACCATTTATAATTAATATTATCACCATTAAACCATTTAACCATACAAATTCCCCAAAAGCCCTAAAAAAAACCCAAGCAACTCCCCCACGCAACATCCTGCTTGGTCTCTACTGGAACCTTCAGCCTTCAGTGTTCAGACCCACGGCGACATGTTTGCCAACACAAGGATGTTCGGTGAGTGGGTGAATGAGCGCTACGTGATGCCTCCACTTGGCCACCAAGACCCTGAATTGAATAAGTGGAAGATGAATGGAGGACCCATTCAATGTACTGTGTATGTTAAACTATCATCTTTTTCGTAAACCTAAAAAGTATTCTTGGTAAAAGTGAGACCCAAAGAAACTGATCAATTACTAAAATAGAGCAAACCAATGTGTAAAACTCATATTTCAGAACGTGACATAAACTGAAGTGTCCTGCCTGACAAACTCGTGCCTTACTCTAAATACAGATATTTATCACTCTTTGAAATATGATTGTTTTCTGGATGCCAGCAAAGAAAATTCAACAGTTTTGAAAAAGTAACCCCAGTGAAGAGAAATGTATTTCCAAAGAAAATGTACATGTAACACACATTCATTTTTGCTTTAGTCGTTGTACTGAAGTGTACATTTGAAAAGTCTGATAAGACCTTTTCAAATGTAATCTTTGTGTACCAAGTCTGATAAGACCTTGGTACACTAAGATTTGTTCTGCTGGAGAAAACATTTTTCATTCCTCAACAAAACAGACAATGCTCCTCATCTGCTGTAAACCCCGGCTCACTGAATAGTCTGAAGAGTCTGAAATTGATGTGACCCTCAGTGATCTCACATCAACCCAATTAATACCTGGAAGATAGTGTCCACTGTCATTGAAGCAGGAAATACGCTAGAGGAATGGGATTTATCTCTCCCTTAGCGCTACAGAGGTCAGGTAACTACAGTGCACTGTTCAGAAAATGTCTGTAATGTCTCATAGTAGAAACATTTCAGTATACCAAGATGTAAACTCATAATCATATTTATTAGCACACTGGTACCTACTGCAGCACATTTACAGTTATAAAGCAAGCATCAGAATTTGTTTCAAAGTGGTGTTTTTGGCCACGGCTAACTGTGTTGGTCTGCTTTGGTGATGTAGTCTGGTGTTAAAGAGGGAGGATTGTGGGAGCTTTTTGGCTGGCTGTGGTTGGAAACACACACAGTGATGACCAAGATAAGAATAAACCAGAATAAACCGGCTTCAAACCAATACACTGGAAGGATTCTGCAAAAATACAGCAGTAATTTGTCACTATGTTCAAGTCTTGTCATGTTTCACACAATCATTTAATCAAAAGTTCATATTAAAGTATTGCTTTGCGCAGTTTTAATGTCAAGCTTGAAGGTTCATTTAGATCTGCAGGCAAAAAAGCACCGAAAGACAAATGTCAGACCTTGTTTTGTACCAAGAACAGTCACATGTAGCAGTTAGTGGAACCATAAATGCACAGTGAGTTGCTTTTTCAGTATACTTATTAGAAAAAAAAGACTATTGTGCTCATGACACTGATTAGTGTGTAATTATACCACCAAGGAAAAGAAGAAAAAAGAACAAAAAAATATAAAGAAGACAATGCAACCAGCATCTGGATAAAATGTCATCCTCGTCCTCCTCACCTCAACCTCATCTCCTGAACTCCTGGCTCTACAGTGTTGGGAAGGTTACTTTTAAAATGTATTCCATTACAGAATACAGAATACATGCTCTAAAATGTATTCTGTAACGTATTCCGTTACGTTACTCAATGAGAGTAACGTATTCTGAATACTTTGGATTACTTAACATACTGTATTATCATGCATTTTACATGAATGTACTATTGCTGTGATTTATTACTATTACTGAAGGTCCGCGGCTCCGAACCGTAGTAAAGGAACCTCTGACTGATATGGTGGGTTCTGTGTCGGGCTCATAGCCGGAAAAATAGCTTTTCTTTGTTGTCTGGGTCAACTGTGCTTGCAAGAGACAGAGAGAGGCGTTGAAAGGCTGCTCCAACGGAACTTATTGTTTCGGAGGAAAACACGAACAAAGTGTACAGTCGAGTTTTAATAGCTTACTTACAACTGGGCTCGTCAGGCTCTCTTCTTGGCTGCAGTGGTTATTATTATATTTACATGCTTCCAGCTCCCGTTTTTGCTCGATGACAGCTCGTACTTTTCGACTCCATTTTTCTCCCACCTGTCGCTCACAGACACATAATGAGTATGGCAGTGCATTCTCCTTGCACCACAGACTACACTGCCCATGATGATACATTCTGCATTCTGCCTATTAGCTTAGCACAACAACAACAAAAAGGCCTCTCTCACCCAGGAAACACGCAGAGAGAGAGCGTCGCCCTGTAACCATGGCAATCACAACGCTGCCGCCTGGAACAACAGAACGTAGCTGTCAAACAAAACCCAAACAGGCCTGACCCGCCACAATATGAAACAGGAAAGTACCGCTGTGTAATCCATTTATTTTAACAAAGTAACTGTATTCTAAATACCACCTTTTTAAACGGTAACTGTAACGGAATACAGTTACTCATATTTTGTATTTTAAATACGTAACGGCGGTACATGTATTCCGTTACTCCCCAACACTGGGGCTCTAACACATGAAAACTTGCATAAACATGCTTATTAAGTTATATTTATATAGTGGTGAAATTTTACACACTGTAACTTTAAAACCTGGTTGAATGTAGCTGAAATCAGGATAGCAGGAGATCAAGGGCATGCACCGAGAAAGCGGGAGTTACTGCACATCTGGAAAATAAAGGTAGAGCCATGTTTGGGCTGTTTTGGTCATGTTTCTTGGATTTAAAAAAAAAGGGAGACAATGCTTTATGTCATCACTTTTCTTCTGTTCTACTTTGCTCTATTGATCCTTTTCTACTTTCTTGTAACAAATTTGTAGCAACTGTTTCTAACAAGCACTGGTTAAATGGAAGCCTGTGTATCAAGGGAGTATTTGCTGAGCCACCAGTGGCACGGATGATGGCAGAAGGAAATTATAGAGCGACATACAATCTAAAAAGTGAACCCGAGCAATCTCAGAGCAATTCACGCTGTGTGAATCTGCTTTTTGTGTGTGTGGATGTGTTTTTTGTTGCCAAGGTTCTTCAGTCTGCAGTACCCAGACAGCAATGCACAATAGATTAAAATTGAGTCTGTGAGGCATCTTCACACTTGCTCAGAAACTGTGCTCTCTTGAGCAGTCGAGGGAGATTGTTTGGAGATATGACCGTTTAGAATTCAAGGGCGTTTATGGCATAAAATGTTAAGCTTTCTGTTTTGTTGTGCTAGCGTTATCTCCGTCTGCAGGCTGATAAACCTAAAAAGTCACCACTGCAGCTGCAAGGTTTTCTGCTGTGCACTGAAACACAAGCTGCTCCTGTGGAAATGAAAAACACTTTAAGTAGCTGACTCATACTGATTTTCAGATTTTTCTGATTGCTGATGGATCCATTAATGCAGTTTTTAATATAACTCATGCATTCAAAGCTGTGTTACGTGATGTAACACGGACGTAGTGCTGCTCATAGTCACTAGTCACATTTACTTACTTGGAAATGGGACTTCTGTAGATTGGAAATAACATAACAACAAATTGTGCTTTTCATTTGATTTAAAACCTCAGTACAAATAAATTTATGTTCTCAATTGCAAACTTTCTTCTTAGTTTCTTAGTTGAACAGTGTGAACTTTATTTTTGTAAATTGTAGGCCAGTCAAAACGCTTCAGACTGGAAGTCACATTTTTAACCATATACTCATGCTGCACTTTATTCTATGCACTTTAAGCACGTCACAGTCATGTGAGAGCCTTTGTTTGTCCACCCTCACTACTTTTATAAGAATTAAGAAGGTAAGTAGCAGCCAGGTGCTGATAATCAATGAGTATGAGTTTTGACCCCAATGTCATACTGTGCAAGGCTTAAAGATACTGCAAAAAAACAAAGAGGTGCATCTCTACAGGCCTCACTTAGCATGTGAAATGTTTACGTTCATGACAGTGTAATTAGAAATAGAGAGAACAAGTATGGCTGGTTTGGAAGGGTTGCCAGGAGAAGGACTCTTACAAGAATTCAAAAACAATGTCCTTTGCACAGATGAGTCTAGAGTGGAAACGTCCGACCGTAATGCATAGCACATTAAGTGAAAACAGCCTATCAGCACAAACACCTAATGATTTGAACTTGCTTTGCAGCCATAGGATCTGGGCACAATGAACTCCTCTGTATACCAAAGTATTCTAGAGTCATCTATCTGATGGGTAAAGCTTGGCCAAAAATGGTCATACAGCATCACACTGCAGATCTACAGCAAAATGGATAAAAAAGAATAGAATAGAATCAAAGTGTTGCAATCACTCAGTCAAACCTCAAAACAGTTGAAATGCTCTGGTGGGATGTTAAGAGAGCTGTGGACAAATAAAACTCAATGAACTAAAGCAATATTATACAGAAGGGTGAGCTAAAATTCCTCCACATTGATGTGACAGACTCATGAAGTCATACCAAAAGCAACTACTTCAAGTTATTGCAGCAAAAAGGGGTTTCTACAAGCTACTGAATTATTGGATTTATGTTTTTCATAGGACTACAGAGTCCTGTGAAAACTCTTTTTTTCCCCACAACTGTATCTCCCTCACATTCACAGTTAGAATCACCAATTAAGCTAACAGTCTTTGGACTGTGGGAGGAAGCCAGGGTACCTGAAAGAAAACCACACAGCCACCGGGAGAACAGGCAAACTCCACAACTCCTCTTCATCAGTCATCACCAACTGCTGGTCTTTAGCGACATGACCCACTGTGTTCACCATCTAGATGCTATTTGTCTCCCACTTAAGGCTGGAATGGTTCTTTGCTGTAGGTCAACCGTCAGTGTTAAACTTGACAGGTCTGCGGTCAAAGTGCTCGTGCTGTAAAGAAAGACCAAAGAGGCTGAGTCATTCAAGAGTAAAGACGAGGAGTAGCTCACCAGTCTGTGAAAGATTACGTGGGCAAATAGTTCAACATTTTAAGAACTCAATTATCATTTACAGAACATAACGTTGTTAAAAGATTCTGAACACACGCGCAAGGACGAAAGCCAGTATTGAATGGACCAGATCACAGATGTCACGTCTGTGATCTGCACTTATTTTTTCACATAAGTAGAGGACTTTTATGGTATGTCAGTCGTTGCAGTCTGTTGCCATTTCATTTTTCAGTGTTTCCAGGGCCGTGTGAGCTGGCCTGAGCTGGCCAGAATCTCACTAACAGGAGTTCCCCTGAGTACCCAGCCTGCTGTGGGTCTATGAAAATGGCTCTAGCTCGAATGTTCCAGCCTAAAGAAACCGCCCGCAGGGTGAAACCCGCGTGATGTCAGGGTGATCATGCTTGAAAATTAAATGGGCATCATAGGGATGCTTCACTTTTTGGTTTGGTTTTAACATTACCTCAAGACAGATAAGACATTTCAGTATGCTAAGCTGAACTAAGATGGCTCAGCGAATCTATTAAGTCTCACAACAGATGTTAGTTATTTAGTGAACAAACAAGCATGTATCTGCTTCTGCTGCAAGTTACAAAATGAGCTCACTCCTCTTTTATGTTGTAATTTCAAGATGTTATCATTTACTTTGCCTTTGCTGTCGTTCTTGGTGTCTGCCTTTGCCTTGAGTGACTTATGCCAACTCTTCAATCACAGTAGCCCGCACGGTAATTTTGAGCTTCCTGCCATATGTGTTAAATTGGCACCTGGCTGCTTCTAAGATGCATCAGTGGATTTTAAAATACCAGCACCTGCAATCTTTTCTTTACATCAAGTGCTTATTTTGTTAATTGCAGACCTTTTCTTTCCACAGCAGCCGCCTCACACTGCTGAGAGTTTGTTCTTGCACCTGTCAATCACAAAATGATCAAAAGAAAGGTCCAAGGTGTGCTGTGGTTGACCATAGGAGAGTGACAGGCTCTTCATATTATTACCTTAGCTGAACTTTTTCTCTGGAACAATTCAAATCCACTGAAAAGCTCTTTGCTGTAAAAATATTTCAAAACATCGTGAAAGCTAGCTAATGCTAAAGCTAGCTAGCTAATAGCTTGGTTAACAAGATACATCTATTTTGCCACAATCACACAGAGCAGTGGCTGGAGACTGCATCATCACCAAATGTAATGTGGCTATGTGCAATGGACTAAAATGGTTGCTTCAAAGATGGGGACTAGGTCTGCAACTACTTGCAATTAGTTGCCATCTTCAAAGCAACTTTAGCGCATATAGGAACCAGTAAATTGGCAATACTGGACTCAATCTGTTATCAGTCTGTGGTTTTGTGGGGTCATGTTGACAATTACATTCAATCTGTTTGGGATAATACAACAATTAAAAGCTACAGTAAGCTGCTCCCTTTTCCACAAGGTGTCAGCATCGCTCTGTATATTTTGAGTTTGGTAGATTTTCACACCAGATACCCTTCCTGATTTACCCCCAAGAGATTTGTGGCTACTCCTGGGATCAAACTGGGTATGCTTTGCTTAGTAGTTAGAGGTGTAAACCTCTAGAGCCATAATGCAGCCGTTAACTGTAGTAAGTTTGGGAAATCTTTCCACACATAACTGATGTATTTGCTGCAGTGATTGACTGCAAAGTGACATAAACATTCAGCAACCTTGGTTTCATATTAGAATATAACCAGAACATAATCAGTTAGTAAGCAGTCAAATCACCTACTGTAAAGAGATGCGTCACAGGCCAGTTGCGTTCAGTGGTGCTGACACTGCTCGATTTCAACCTGTTGACAATCTGTCTGCATTTATACATTGGATGGCATTCAGTTGCAAACTTTCAATGGCTTGTCTGAGCATGATTGAAGTCAGTCCTAGTCACACCATGATTGTTTGGAGACAGGTTGCCTACCACTAGGCAACCAGTGTAACTGCCTTGAGATTAAAAATGGTTGCAAAAATCAATTACTCACCACAATTGTTTGCACTCAGTTGCTAAATGTGAAAAAAATCTGTGTAATCACCAAAAAACCCTAGCTATTTTTCCTATTTACCAGGAGCTTGCCATCCTGTTTTCACTCTAGTGGGATTTTAATATGCTGGTAATTTTGTCCAGATGAATGAACAACTTTAAAAAAAAACAAAGACCTACTTACTGGAGAAAGTAGGTGTTTTAAAATATTCTGCATAATCTTAAGCCTAAATATGACAATTTTAAGGTAATTTTTGTAAAGGTTTTAGCACCAATAAAATTGTTATGCGGAATTGGGAATACAGCAAGACCTTTTTATCTAATATTGAGATGACTTCTGCTTTATTACATCATGGATTATGATGCTGTTAGCATTAGAAGATGACAAACCAAACCCAGCACAACTCTGGTTGTGTCCATGTATTCATGCTGTATATGGCAAATTTGCGGCCTCAGCAGAGGTGCAGATGATCGCAGGAATTTTCAAAAGTACTGGTAGCTGATTGACACAATTCTTATCAGTTATTACCAGAAAAAAAATGACGGATGACTGGTTACAAACCTCCTTATCAGCTTCCTCCTGCTCAGTATGTTCAGTTTCCCTGATGAAAACCTGATCAAATGTTCTAGTTTCCCATCATAATCTCATTGTCGGATCAAAGTTTTCAGAGTTTCACAGCTCTGATTATGTACTCTCGTACATTACGAAATCATTCCATGGCATTAAGGAGCTGGTAAATAGAGAACCATTTTACATAGCTTAACCAAGAGAACATTTGTTTTTGTAAACAGACCATTCTGTTCAAAGGAAAAGCACAAAATAAAACAAGCTGAAAGTTAATATTGATTACAGCTAAAAGGAGAAGCAGTCAGGGGCATATATGACCAAACGAAGTATGCCTTATTTGTTTGAACTACGCTTTTATATTTTGTCTTCAGCTGCCATGGCACCAAAGTCAACATTTTATTCAGTAACACTTCATCATTTTTCACCTTTAATATCGAACGAAAACGAGGTTAGACTGTGAATGAACAGACCACTGCGTCCACAAATGTATTTGGGCCACTCTTTCCTTTGCTTTGTTTCCACTGTAGCCAGCAGATATACACATAATGAATATATATTATCTGACCAAGGACTCCTGCTCAGTTGTTTTGTTTTTTTCTGACATTTCTGCTTTGAATGCAAAATCAGTTGATGTAAATGTATCTGTGACTTGCTGTTACTACACAGACTAGAAACAGAATCCATAAAGCGTCCATGACCAAAGATGTTGCCCTTGGCCTACAAAATCTGCAGAAGTCCTTTTATAGAGATTACTGAGGTCTTGTTACTTTTTCTCCTCTTCTACTGAAAATGTGCTCATATGTGCTCATTGGGGTGGTTGTAGCTGAGGTGGCAGAGCGGATCAGCCACTGATCCGCTCTGCCACCTCAGCGGTGGTTCGATCCCAGGCTGCACCAGTCTGCATGCCAAATATCCTTGGGCAAGATACTAACCCCATGTTGCTCTCCGAAGCATCCATCGGAGTGTGAATGTGTATGAATGTTAGATACTTAGGATTTAAGCTTAGAAGTCCTTGTGTGAATGGGTGTGATTGGGTGAATGAATTAGCTGTATAAAGCGCTTTGAGTGCTCGGACAGAGTAGAAAAGCGCTATATAAGAACGAGTCCATTTACCATGATAACTTCTACCTCCAGTGGATTGAAACAGGAGGACTTTTTCCCTTGCCTGTTGCCATAGGAGCTCTATTGATGACAGCTTTTTATAGACATCACCCACACACCTATCTCAGAGTTGATTGAACTAAATCAGGCCAGCCGTGCTGGAACCTAAAACCTGGAGTTTCTTCTCTCAAGGTTTGTCAAGTTAGAGCTCAGGATACGCTTGCTAAACCTGCTTTCTGTAGTACATTCTGGAATAGATGGGCATGCCAGAGTAAACTAAAGCTAAACACTTTGAATTGAGCAAGTATCTATTTTAACTTCCTACTTCTTGCAAATATATATTCAGATTCAGAACTGATGTTCAAATTGGAAAGGGGTTAGCAAATTGCAATATGACATATAAATTGCAATATATTGTGTTCGTGGACATGATTTTCAATCAGTCCACTCTTGTGTGTATTGATTAAAAGGCAAGAAGAAGTCCAGATTTCAGGTTTGAGGGTTGGTGGATGAGTAAGTTCTCTTGCCCTTAATGCTGAAGATGCTGAAGTTTCAATTATACACATTCAATTCAATTGCATCTATATAGCACCAAATTACAACAGCATCCCATTGCTTTATATAGTAATGTAAAGACCCTACAATAATACAGAGAACACCCCAACAATCAGATGACCCCCTACGAGGAAGCACTTTGGCGACAACAGGAAGAAAAAACTGCCTTTTAATAGGAAGAAAGCTCTGGAAGGCGTCACCTTGTAACATTTAGCCATTAACATCTTCTGTGGTTTAGGTTAAAATGTAAAGGTTGCCATATCTTAAAAAAACAAACAAACAAAAAAACTGTTTGGCAATGATGACACTTCTGTGCTTTCTCTGCATAAAAAACACAAAACACATTTCCCATCGTAATGCATTACTTATACATTTGTGCTCTCTAACATGAAATAAACACAGTCATTTGTGCACATGAACAAAAAAAACCCCTGATTCTTGTGATTTGCAAAAAAAGCAAGTTTACTGTTGGGTCAAAAAGTTGTTTGGTCAGTGTGGACGGTTCCTCCCTTCAATATAGCTGCACGGTGGGAGATTGTTTTCTTTTTTACTCAACTGTTGGACTATTTCAAAAACATAACAAACAACAAAAAGTCCCTCGTAAATCCAAACTAATATTAATTAATTGGGCTGGGATCTCCAGTGACAGAATATCTCTAATTTATCTGTTCACACCATTAAAGTGACCAAGCAGCCAGGCCTGTAGAGGAAAACATTGCTTTAATGAGTGCGAAGAGTGCTGTGTCGTCACACCTAATTAGTTTTCCATTTCTCTTAGTCTGGCCTTGCTGATCTCACTTTCACCCAAACTTGAGACTGCAGCTTGAAGCCTTTCATATTATGTTGAATTTTTAACTGGAAAAACATGGACACTGTTTCATATATCCAGTGAGATCCAGTCTGAACAGAGTGAAAGTGAAAGGATTTATTACCAATTACTTCAACACAGTGAGAGGGATTCTTTCTTGAAATATAAAAGTACTGTTCCCTTGGCAATCCTCTTGGATATGATAGGTAACCATCAAATTTTTACAGTGCTGCTTCTTTGTCCGTCGTCTTTGCTTTACTTGCAGACAACAAACCCAATGATGAATTTGGGTGATTGCTGTCTGGGTAGGTTTCACGTTGAAACAAAGTGATTGATATAAATTGTCTTAAGCTCATAAAATCCAGATATCCAGATTAAAGACCATCATCATCATCTGCTGATGTCCTCACTGATTCAGTTCATGTGTTGTACCTACTTTTAGCTTGTGACCATCTCAAGTACGTATCACATGATGTTTTTCATTTGCAAACTGGCAAGGCGTGCAGCTGATGCTTTGAGGTTGACGATATCTTCCTGCTTTCCTTGGTCTTAAAATGTGTGAACTTAACCTGAGGCAAACTCAAACAAGAGAGCATTAATCACACGAACTTGATGGAGCATCCAGTCGCTCAACTCTGTCTTAAAGCACTGCTGCGGACAGGGCTCCTGGACCTGTTACACAATTTGGGCGTTTGAAAAATTAATTGGCAGAACTCATTAAACAACAATGATAAACAACATAACCCAGATGAATGCTTGGCTCCTCTACATGTTTTTGGAGCAAAATCCAAGATACAACAAACAACACATGGGGTAATGTTTTGTGTTATTGTAAGTCATACTTACAACCAACTCTTATGTAACGAGTAGAAAGCCAAACTAAAACATTCATTTCTGCCTGCCATATGGCTGTTGGTGCCAGACAGGCAGATAATTTAGAAACTCTTCCATGGTCCAAAAAAAGCATCAGTTCTCTAGGGTGAAAATCCCTCGCTGATGTCAGAATGGCTGGAGAGTTTCAAGCTGATAAAACAACAGCAGTAACACAGCAAGATTATCAAAAGTACAGTTAACTGATTTATGAAATTACATAACATTTTAATTGGAGATGGACCGATCCGATATTACGTATTGGTATCGGTCCGATACTGACCTAAATTACTGGATCGGATATCGGAGAGAAATGAAAAATGTAATCCGATCCATTAAATATCACGAAAGCACCTCACAAAACTTGACACGCCGTAACTCGCCTCATAACCTTAGCACTTTGGAGCAGTATGCATCACGTGATAGAGCGGCTGTGGCGTGTGAGACCTGTTGGTGGTCTGGTTGAGCATTTGGAGCTTCGCTACCAATCCAGCATTTCATCTCCGAGGAAGTTATCCCAGAGAGAAGTAAAGCAAGTGTGCAAGTTCATCTCTGAATGTTTGTAAAGCATTCCCGCTTAACAACCAATATATGGAGCGACTGCCTCTCTCTCTCTCTCTCTCCTGCTGCTACTTCAATCATGAAACTGATCAATGATCAGCTGATCGGCTTTTCTGTCACGAGTCCGTCTCTCTTGTTTGTTTTTGGCCCACTTTGCACCAGAAAGAGGAAACCACCGGCTGAACAACAGCAGCACGTTTAAGCTTGATAATCTGTTGTTAGAATTTATTTAATATTACTTTCTACACCAGGATCTTTTTCTACGCAGCTGACAGCTGGTAACTGTGCAGGGGCGGATCTAGCAAAGTTTAGCCAGGGGGGCCGATAGGGCATGAACAGGGAAAAGGGGGCACAAAGAAATACTTTTCTTTCTTATTCTCATTTAAAATGTTGAGCTTTTATTAAATAATTATCTGAATCTTACACCCAAAGTTTTAATTTGATTTAAAATGAATAGAAGTCCATTATAGTAACTGTTAAGTCTAATATACCCTAGTAAGCTATAGTACTTTTTCCTTTGGGAAGATACCATCTGTGAATTCTGCAATTCTGTTGAAGAAAGATGTTGAGTCTATTTAATTATTCTTGAAAAATAATTGATTTCTGTGCATTTTTTTTCACACTGGATCAAATTAAGGTTGAATATGTCGATTAAGCATCATAAGGTGGGGGGTGGTTCCCTATTTTTTATTTATTTTTTTGCTAGGAGTTGGTGTAGGTTTAAGTTGATTAGATTGACCAGTATTTCTGAACTATAAAATATTTTTTTTTGCATACAGGTATAACAGAATAGCTTTAGTGTTGTTGTTGTTTTTTTTTTTTTTTTTTTTTTTTTTTTTTAACCTGTCCCGTTTGGCTCTTTTGCCATCAGAATTATTGTCTAAAGGCGAAGAAAGATGCCCAACGGATTTTCTTTCCCAAATTGACCATCCCAGCTTTGCCGTAATGGTCCATTTGATTCACCTTTTATTCTTTATTTTATTTTCACTTGCTGAATACGGGACAGACTTGACTGGGGGAAAGAAAAGGGAGAAAGAAAGAGGGAAAGAAAAACAGTTGAGAAGAGGGACGGGGGAGAAGGGCATAAAACAAAAACCAACAGAATAAGCAGAAAAAAAAATAATAATAAAAAAATACATATATCGATCACCTGGATCACCTGTTGAGAAAGAAAAAAAGAAAACAAGCAGAAGAGAACGAGAGTAATAGAATAAACAACATCACAATGATATATGGGAATATGACAGTAAATACTAAATATTAAACATTATTGTGCAGCACGTAAGATCGACAGCACAGTGTGCTTTGAGGTAGGAGCCAAAAAGGGTGTAGTTTGTGTGTGTGATCACCCGTGTGTACACCTGTGAGCATGGACGCGCTTGTTTTCTTAAAAGGTTCCTTCATGTAATGATCTGCTAGAGGGTGTGGGGGGCCACTGCCCCGTCCTCCAGGGCATGAAGCAGGTATGGAGGAAATCAAAACACCAGACATCCAGAGGCCCCCAGAACACAAGAGACCAAGGAAGACCAACAGAGGGGCAGCCGTGCCACTGTCCCAGAAAGAGCTGAGGAGAGTCCCAGATGAGGGGTCACCCAGCAGCCACGGAGCAGAAGCCAGGGGGGGTTGCAGTGACGTGCCCGTGAGCCCCGCCGGCAGCCAGCTGCGCCTGAGTGACCGAGCCCCAGGCCGAGAGGCCGGGGGCACCCCACCTCCGAAGTGGCCCAAGCGAGCCCCAGGCTCCAGGCCCCAATAAGCAGCCGCCAAGGAGTGGGCCGGTGTGTACCTGGACGCCCACCCCCGGACACAAAGAACCACCAACGCACCGATGCCTGAGGGAGTCCGCCCCCGGCAGGGGAAGTGGTGGGGGGAGATAGGCCTCTAAACCTTGGAGGGCCTGAGATGTCCTCAGAGAGATGGCGTCTGATACCCAACCTGACATATATACACAGACATACAGGCACACACAGATACAAACATCCATTCCCACCCTCATGCTCTCATATGCACTTACTCCACACTCAACCAACGTGGAGACAGACATAAAGAGACGCTGTACACACAATCACACTCCCTAAGCGTACTCTACGAACCGGGTCTAGGTACCCTTGCCCCTGGAGGGGGGAACCGCACCCAGACCCAGGTTGTGTTACCCTTTTCCCTGCAGTGGGGAGAAGCAGACCGCCCCGACTCCGCAGCAGCAGGGAGGCCCCACATTCCGGACCCCAGTCGGACAGCCAACTCCTCCTCCTAGCCCCCCTGCTCCAGCAGGCCGCAGAGAACGAGGGTGAGAGAAGACTTGTTGTTGTTTTTTTAACTTGAGTATGAACTTATACAAAATGCAACAAGATATTAAAAAAACAGTTTTATTGATTAAAAAACACTATTGGATTCATATCGGTATCGGCAGATATCCAAATTTATGATATTGGTATTGGTATCGGACATAAAAAAAAAGTGGTATCGTGCCATCTCTAGTTTTAATGAGGCTGTACTTCATTCTTATCGCATCTAACATCATCACACGGCATGAGCTGTATGGGTGGCTTTGTATCTCCAGCAGGGTTCTGAGTGACTGATTCGAGCTAAAAGTCCTGAGGTTATATTTATTGTTTTACTAGTCAGTCTGCTCCCACGTGGCAGCTGAGGAGACTTGGAGGTTGCAGACAATATTAAACAAAGATTTTACAGCTTGGCCTACTTTTACAGGCTGAAGAGAATGTTTGAGCAACAATATGCTTCTCATTCACATATGGCTGCCGTGGCGAGCCGTGTGGTGTTGGAGGAAAGGACCCAAAATGCAGGCAAGCGACGGATGATATGAGTGACATGAGTTTATTTACAGAGTGGCAGAGTGACAAAAACGGGCAATGAAGCATGAGCAGTTACTGAAGAAAACCTAAACTGGGAAAAACTAAAGAGCAAACCTAGAATCATCACGAAATGAAGTGGAGGGCAGAGAGACGCAGACTAAGGAACAGGATACCAAGAAACACAGAGGATGAACACAGACGACGTGACGAGGAACAGAGGCAAACACACACTATAAATACACAGAGAGACACTGGGAAATCACACACAGGTGGGAGACACAGCTGGACCTGATTAACCCGACGAGACAGGGGAACACTAACACCAGGGACCAACAGAGGGAGTACAAACCCAGAAACCCAGCATCCAAAAACCCCAAAACACAAACCATCCCAAAACAGCCCACACATAATAATGAAAATAATAATAACAACAATAAATACACCAAACACCAAATCACTGAGTCACGGACTCAGGACCATGACACGTATTCTACAAGAGTTCTTCTTTTAATTCAAGCACTGAAAATAAATGAGCTTTTCTTTTCCTAATCAATGCTGCAGTCCTCTGGGTATAGCATTCTGAGAACGATGCTCAGTCCTCCACTTCTCCTGATTTTTCTGATAATGACAAAGTAGATTATACCTACAAAGCATCTGAAGTCTCAGAGAGCCTTTGAAGTCAATACTGGTGAGACTGAAGAGCAGAAGGAATTCAGGTTACCTAAAGATGTGTGTGACACATATACTTGTTTAGCATGTTGCTAAACTACAGCCATAAACAATGTAGTTGGCCTCGTAACCTGGTGAATGTTAATAAGTATAAAGAAACTTCTCACGAATTTGTCAAGGCCCAGACACTAACTTTTTGTCCTAGAGGCAACAAGTGAAGCAAGAGTAATGTTGATTGATCGGTAAAGTGAGCTGGTGAGTCATGTAACAACTGGAATACTAACGAAGTCTAGGAACATTCAGAACAGCTCCAGGATACATACCAAGACTACAGGCACTTCTTTCTTTAGCTTCAAGATTTACTATCACGGATTTTGCCCTCAGCTTCCATAAGGCTCATTTCACCAGCCTGAGATATAAGAGACCTGCTTCCTGTGAAGTATGCTTTTATAGAGCATCTAGAACATCTGTGTTCATTCATCATCTGCAGAGGCCTGATTTCAAGCACCACTTATTGGGCCAGATCAATTACCTTCTAGTGAATGCAGAGTTCTCCGGAGAGGGACCGTGCTGAAGAGCACCTGTATTTAACCTGAGAGGGGAAACTATGACACTAGGTACTCAGAATGCCCGGCTGTTCCATTAGCCCTTTGTGTCCTCTCTTTAGACCTCTATCTGCTATCATTACCATTCATAGTGTCTTGCTGGTATCATTATGAGCAAATGGTTTGGTTTCCAGTTGCCATGCCAAACCTTTTGGATGCTGTCTGTCATTACGTTGACGTCACATAGTAGAATTGTTTGGATTTACGTATTTGTTTTGTATGCTTTTGCAGCACACTATTTTTAATATTTTTGGTTTTAATCAGAAGACATTGGATTTTTTTGGGAGGATTGCATAATTGCATTTTTGTTTTTTCGGTTGTTCTGCTAATGTGCACGAATGATAGCTGTGAAAGTCGTAGGAGACGATACTGAAAGTGTAGCTAAGGTTCAAGCAGGTGTTTGTCAGGTCTGCAAAAATACGAGTGATAGAGGAAGCAGGAGGGAAACGCTATTTTCAAAGCTACACCGCCTCTGCTGGACACTGCAGGGCTAAAAGAAGTGCGCCAAGACTATATAGCTGACTACTATACATGTCAGCAGGTAGAACCTCAGTCAGCCCTGCGAATGACCCTTTTTATTTCTAAAATTCAGTCACACTGTTGTCAGGTTAGCAGACGATTGCTTTCTACGTGAGTTCATGCTGCATTGTCGGACAGCAAGGTATCCACTTCATGTTAATACAAGATAAGGCCAAATTATGAGGAAGGAAATAAAGGAATTGATAAGAATTTAGTGATCCCAATTCCATTATCAATATCATGTATCGATTTGATTTGATTCTCATTGGCCCTCCTTTTGAGAGTCACTACCATCACAGCATATCAAAGACATTACCAAAGACTGCTTTTGTTCATTCCAGGAACCACACTCATTTGTCCAGTTTGCTGTTGTTCACTTTATATAACTGTCAGAACAACAGAACAACATTTAGCCACGATGATGCACTGACAGACAGTCACACTCATGAGGTGTAAACAATACCAGCAAGAATGCTGTCATAGAGAGTAATGAATAATGCTTTTGGCAATAGAACAGTGTGTAAATGTTAATATGTTCCCTCTGCTATTCCTGGCCATGCTGCAGCAATCAATACTAAATGGAGATGTTTTTGTTTTGTTAGTCAGCCCTTTGAAACACCTTCAGTAATATTTTGATTTAGATTTGGGCTCTTTAGGCATATATTTCTGCCAGCAACGACCTGCTAATTACCAATTATAAGGCCCACTAACCCTGATATACTTGATATACTTGATACACTTGCAGCTGACAGCTGACTGACAGTACCGCTGTCAGTTAACTACCCAAGATATACAGAGGAAACATAAAGTTCACTATAGTATTTCCAGTGTCAAGTTTTCCAGTTAATCCCTTATGACAACAAAACATTAAACAAACTGTCTTTTATGTCATCATTCAGTTTGTTCTTTCCACACCATTGCTGATTACTCCTTGGTGTTAACCATCACTGGATGAATTTTAACTCCACAACCACAACCAAATGATAAAAACAATTTACAGATGATAAAATGTTATGAGTTATGGTGCCAAAGTAGCAGTTCTACAAATATTTTTAGTATTTAATCATTTTGCAACACTAGATTACTTGAGAGGAAATGTGGTTGCATCCAAATAACGTTGACATTTTCATTTTGTTGTTTTATGGCATTAGGCTCCTTGCTAGCCACACATAAATGCAAGATTTAGTCATGTCATAAAGAACGGTGAAAATGTGAACCAGCAAAATTTGCTATTCCAGAACTTCTTATTATAAGTTTTAAAGAGACAACAAAAAGCTGCAACTCATCCTACTGCAGAAATCAAGCATGTGAACACGGGCCTAGTTAAATAAATGTGTTAATCTAAAAGACAACACATTACAACTTATGAAGGAGCAGGATACAATACAGGACAGCATCAAATAATGAAAGAAGAGAGTAGTTTAGCAGAAATGACACTAAAATGCACGAACAGCTTACGGCGTGACTGTAGCTCCAGAGGTAGAGCATGTCATCTATTGTTTGAAAGGTTGGTGGTTCAATCCCTGGCTCACTCAAGTCTGCATGCCAAATATCTGATGCATCCATGGGCGTATGAATGTGTGTCAATTTTAGGTAGTAAGCACTTAAAATCATAGATGCGAAAGAGTGAAAATGACATGTATAAGCGTTTTGAGTACTCTGGGAGAGAAGTGCTATATAAGAATCAGTCCATTTACTCAGCACGTAAGAAACACAAACCAAAAGTCTTGACCCGACTCTCGTTTATTTTGCTTCAAATTAGTCAGACTTCCAGACTTTTTGTAATTTTTAAAGTGGTTCTCCAGGTTTTCTGAAGGTTTTTCAAAAATATTGTTTTTGGACTTCGTTTTTTTTACTGACCTATGAATAATTCAAGCTAAACTAAAAAAAATGAAGAAGTGTTTTAATAACATATAACAGACAACTTAGCAAAGAACCAAACACAGAACGCAGTTTTCGAATTTATCCGGGCTAGACACAGCCTGTCCTTAAGGAACAGGGAAAGAAAATCCATCAAAGATGATGAAAACAAATTATGAACCTCACTGTATCTGTACGCTTTACAGAAAACAACCAGCATGTATCAAAGACCTGAAGTCTTTAGTGACACTGTACTTTAATAGAAGAGCTCGAACTAAGTCATGCATGCACTAGTGATGGGTCGTTCGCGAACAAAATGGCTCTTAGAGCCGACTCTTTGAAGTGAACGACGCGAGCCGGCTCCTTATTGGGAGCAGTGAGGTTTTTTTTTTCTTTCTCTCACCCTCTCTCTCGCCCCTTTTTCCGCTAAACTCCGCATGCGCGGCCTGTACTTTGCGCTGGGCAGAGGGGGGAGGGGCGTTAGTTACACTCGCAGTAGCACAGGAACAGAGCCAGAGAGAAAGAGAGCGAGGGACAACAACATCAGATTAGAAAGGTATAGTAATCATCCACTATTTTCAGTTGCAGATGATAAAGGATTCAGAAATCATGCAGGCCCATATGACAGAGCATCTTCTTTTTGTTTTAATATTTTAATTTATATTTAATTGTGTTGTGGTTTGCAGTGTTTTGTGTTGTTTCACGTTAAATTTGTTTAAAAGGAAAAAGCTGAAAATTTAAATAGTTAAAAGTTGAAATGTAAATAGTTGTTTTTTTTGTATTATATGATTTATTTATTACATTTTATGTGGAGTGAATAAATAAAGTATATTTATGGTGGCCCTTAGAGACAAAGCATGTACAAACTCCAAAACACGTAAAAACTCAAAACACGTACAAAACACAACAGAAGTGCTCCAGGATGCTAGGCGCAGTGTTGAGCTTTTGTTACCTAGTGGCTACACAAGCCAGCAAGTGCCAACGACCGGATTTGGTGTGTGGTAGTAACAGGTAAATGAACTTTTTTTTTTAATTATTTGAATAAATATGAGTGCTTGTCTATAAATACACAAACCATACACACATGCTTTCAATTGTGTAATTTAAGTGATCTGGGTAGCTGTTTTGGAAGTTCAGTAAACGCTAGAAATGTGTTTTGGAGTTTGTATATGCTTTAGAGTTTGTACGTGCTTTGTCTCTAGGGGCCATATATAAACATATATAAATAAAACCACTTTTTTTACATTAGTAATTCCTTTTCTGCATAATTTTATATTATTGTTAATGATTAAATAATTAAAGCAACAAAACAACCTGAAGAGCCGGTTCGGAGCTGACACCAAGCTCCTGTCTGCAGTCACATTTAACTTGAGATAAAGCAGTGTTATGTAAATGGCATGACATGGCACGACATGCATTTTTAATTTCTCTTTGATATTTGGGCATATTGGGGCCCGATGAATGTAAAAACTAAGAATTACCAGATTTTTTTTTTCAACCTTATTTTTGTTTTTAAGAAAAATAAGAGCCACATATGAGGATATTCGTTTAAATTTTTGATAGAACAGTAGCAGTATAATGCCCTCGTAAGTGGATATCAGGCCCATGTAGAGCAAAATTTTGTATTTTAGTCTAAATAACCCAAAATGTGATGTCCACGTATGTGGACGCCAGGTCCTAGGAGGTTAAAGCTACACGAATGAAGCTAAATGAACGGTAAATATTTCCTGGTAACTGAAGAAATTAGGGAAACCTTTAGAGATGAAAAGGTGCATGGCACGTGCAATAGGTTGATCTTGGAAGCTCATTACTAGTTATGTATCAAAGCATGTAGAAATATGTTCATGGAATCAGTGGAAATATTAAACAATCCTTGTAGATATGCAGTATATAAAGCCCCTTTTCCATTAGGTACAAATGGGAAAAGGGCCATAGTGTATGGGTACTATAGTGTAATGGTTGGCTCAGACAAAA
The DNA here is from genome assembly GCF_056152115.1 of Neolamprologus brichardi. Classification (NCBI taxonomy): domain Eukaryota; kingdom Metazoa; phylum Chordata; class Actinopteri; order Cichliformes; family Cichlidae; genus Neolamprologus; species Neolamprologus brichardi. Next base: position 1,293,894 of record NC_142114.1, on the reverse strand, counting down.
AACAAAAAGCAAACGCATAAAAACACACTACAAGTGATTTTCAGTGGAATTAAGGGTTATGAGGCAGACAACTGACACCCAGACTTGTTGCTGCTATAAACTGAAGCTGAGCTGGCCTCAACTTATTTCAGAGACTCAGTGAAGCACTTCAACACTGTTCGTTTGTACGTTTGTTGCTTGTACTGTGGTGTGATTGTATTGTTTGTGTCTTTTCACACTGAGCGAGTGAGTTATAATTGCACAAAAACTAAGGAGCAGTCATTAAGGAAAAGGGCAATCAATAAATTGCGATCAGTTTAATTTTTATGCTTAGCTTCCTGCTTGAATGAGGAAATAAACACTTCACAGTTCAGCTTACAGCCTGAAAAGGAACCAAATGTACAACAAAACCTAAAGGATTTAGAGTTTCTGTAAAGATGAGAGGGCCAAAGTCCCTCATGAGATGTGTGCAAACATGGTGATGTTTTGCTTGAAATCCTTGAGATGCAAATAAATGTATAACTTTTATATGTGTTTATTATTATTAATGTGTAATATTAATATTAATATTAATGTGTTTTTTATTGTTGAATTTTTGGTTATTCTGTATATTCTGTCTCTCTATTAGAATTCCCTCAGTGTACGTCTTTAAGATGAACATTAAATGGGAACCAAAGCTGTAACTGTCATGGTCCCCGTGTCTGCCCAGCCGCCCCGCAAGGCTACATGTTTTGTATTCTCTTTCTCCTCTCTGCCTGGGCGGAGCTCGCTGCGGGCTCCCGCCCTTGGCCCACACACCTGTTCGCAATGAGCTGTCATTGCCTGTCCACTATTGGTGCGAGACACGTTAGTGATCCTCTCAGCTCCCGTGAATCTGTGCTTAAGTGTTTTGTGACTTGTGAGTAATTCCCTCTCCTGTGTGATAGTTTTCCTCCTCGGACCTGTGACCTTCCTGCTGTGCGGACGTGTGAAGACGTCCCCCTTTGACCCGCGGAACCCTGGATGTTCCCCCTCACTGTATATATTCTGCACTGGTGTTGTAAATAAACTGTGTTTGGAAACGTCAACCTGCTCTACGCTTAAGTCCCTGCTATCGACCGTAAAAGTAACTTCCTAGGAGACCAGTGGTTCCCAAACTTTTTTTTTGCTAGGCCCTCCTTTGTTTTATAGTGATGGGATTTCCGTCTCTTTTAAGAGAACCGGCTCTTTCGGCTCGGCTCACTAAAAAGAGCCGGCTCTTTCGGCTCCCAACTGGCTGTTCAGGTTGTTTTGTTGCTTTAATTAATTTATTATTAACAACAATATGAAAAAGGAATTACGAATGTAAAAAAAAAAGTGGTTTTATTTATATTTTATATATAAATATATGCGGTGGCCCCTAGAAACAAGCATGTACAAACTCCAGAACTCATTTCTAGCGTCAACTGAACTTCCAAAACAGCTACCTGGATCACTTAAATTACACAACTGAAAGCATATGTGTATTGTTTGTGTATTTATACACAAGCACTCATATATATTCAAATAATAATAATGATAATTAAAAAAAAGTTAATTTACCTGTTACTACCACACACCAAATCCGGTCGTTGGTACTTCCTGGCTTGTGTAGCCACTAGGTAACAAAAGCTCAACACTGCACCTAGCATCCTGGAGCACTTCTGTTGTGTTTTGTACGTGCTTCAGAGTTTTTATGTGTTTTGGAGTTTGTACATGCTTTGTCTCTAGGGGCCACTGTAAATATACTTTTGTTTATTGACTCCACATAAAATGTAATAAATAAATCATATAATACAAAAACCATCTATTTACATTTTAAACTTACTAAACTATTTAAATTTTTAAACAAATTTAAAGTGAAACAACACAAAACACTGCAAACCACAACACAATTAAATATAAATTAAAATATGAAAACAAAAAGAAGATGCACATTATTTGTTATACAGGCCTGCATGAATACAGTTTCTGAATCCTTTATCATCCGCAACTGAAAATAGTTGTGGATGATTACTATACCTTTCTAATGTGACGTTGTTGTCCCTGGCTCTCTTTGGCTACGTTCACACTGCAGGTCTTGATGCTCAATTCCGATTTTTTGATCAAATCCGATGTTTTTGTCTGCTTGTTCACACTACAAATAAAATGTGACAACAAACGCGCTCTAGTGTGAACCCTCAAAGCGACCCGCATGCGCAAAAGAAGACATCACACACAACGCGCTCTGTTTAGACCCAGAGCAAACAATATTGTTTGACTTGATGGCCCTTAATATAAAGACTTGTTTTGGACTTTACGTTTCCCAATTTTGCCTTAAGTTATAAAGTTATTTTGTTATTTAGATATGGCCTAATAATTATCCTTATTGCTGTTTTAGAGAGGAGCGGTGCTTCAAAGGATAGTTGCAGATTTCTGCCAGAATCTGTAGATTATACAGTACAAATAAAATGTTCACGTTTCTCCAACGTTGTCTTCCAAACAGTTTCACTGGATGGCCAGCAAGCGTTCGCGATGTCATCTTGGCTGCTGATAATTGGCGTCTGTCTTGTGTCAGTGACGTAGAAGACGGATTTAATGCGACATGACCATTCAAACAGCAGTCGCTTTCTAAAACATCGGATATGTATCGGATTCAGCACCACATATGAAAGTGACCCAGATTGGATTTGAAAATATCGGATTTGTGCTGTTCACACTGTCAAACCATGATCGGATATGGGTCGCATAGGGTCAAAAAAGTCGGATTTGATGCGCTTTCGCCTGCAGTGTGAACGTAGCCTTACTCTCTCTTTCCTTCCCACTCTGTTCCTGTGCTACTGCCAGTGTAACTACCGCCCCTCCCCCCTCTTCCCAGCGCAAAGCACAAGCCTTGCGTGCAGAGTGAAGCGAAAAAAAGGGCAAGAGAGAGGGTGAGAGAAAGGAAAAAAAACAATGGAGCCGGCTTGCGTCGTTCACTTCAAAGAGTTGGCTCTAAGAGCCGTTTCGTTCGCGATCACTATTGTTTTACAAGAAAAATGTTCGCGCCCTCTGGTAGATCTCGGGTTTATAATAGCAGCACCATTAACGAGACTGGGACAGCTCTGTCTTGACGTGGCGACTCCATTTATTGCCAAGCTGCAACAACAAACACACACAGTACATTAGAAACTATAATGTTTTCTGTATTAATCCACTTTTATGTCAATACTGAAATCACTGCAACTTAACTTGTAGCTGGATACTCCAAGGCTGTTACATTAATAACTCAAATCTGTAACAAACATTTATTGCCTTTATTTATAACTATTATTTTATTTAACTGTGTGAACTTGTTCTAACTATGAAGGTGAGGTAGACAACCCAGTCCTTCAACTGAGTGAGGGGATTATTCTGCCCCGGGCTGGTCACTCAGGTGCTCGAGAGTACCTTCTACCTAAATCAAAGTCCTTAAGGTACCTCGGTGGGTTTCTGTCTCTTGTAGGATATCTTCTGTCACTAGTCTGGTTACTTGGTGGTATAAGAGACTGCTGAACGTGGTTTGAAACAGGGCGGCTGCTGTTCTCTGGCAGGACAGGGATTTGTTGTTCAGTTGGTTCAGTCTTGGTCCCTTTAAGTGTGATGAAATGGCTCCTGTTTCGACGTAGAAGCCCCCTCGGGGTCACAACAAAGTAAGACGGTGGTGTATCTGTTCTGCTTGACATAGTCACATTTGTTTTCATGTCTGTGATCCAAACTTGATTTCCTGGGTGTAGTCCAGTGAGGTCTTGTGCTCTGTGTCTGTTGTTGAACCATTTCCACTGTTTTTCTCTCTCCTTCCCCTCTCTCTCTCTCAGTTTAGTGATGTTTGTCCAGCCTGGGTTGAGGCAGGATGGAAGTATGGGAACTGTGGTGCGAAGTTTCCTCCCCATCAGAAGCTCTGCAGGGCTATGTCCATTGGCAAGTGGTGTGGTGCGATATGCCATGAGATATGGGCCTCCTTCTTTCTTTTGAAGGCTCTTTACTGTTCTCACTGCTCTTTCAGCCTCACCATTGCTCTGAGGGAATCTCGGGCTGGAAGTGGTGTGGGCAAAGCCCCACTCTGAAGCAAACTTTTGGAAGTGTTCTGAGGAGAATTGTGGGCCATTATCTGACCTTAACTCTGTTGGTATGCCGTGGCGTGCGAATATGTACTTTAAGTGGTCAATCACTGCTGCTGATGTGGTTACAGGACAGCTTAGTTATTTCTATGTATCGTGAGAAATAGTCCACTGCAACCAAATACTGGCTGTTACTCCACTCAAAAAGATCAATTCAATTCAATTCAATTTTATTTATATAGCGCCAAATCACAACAAAAGTCGCCTCAAGGCGCTTCATAGATACAGAGAAAAACCCAACAATCATATGACCCCCTATGAGCAAGCACTTTGGCAACAGTGGGAAGGAAAAACTCCCTTTTAACAGGAAGAAACCTCCGGCAGAACCAGGCTCAGGGAAGGGCGGGGCCATCTGCTGCGACCGGTTGGGGTGAGAGAAGGAAGACAGGATAAAAGACATGCTGTGGAAGAGAGACAGAGGTTAATAACAGATATGATTCAATACAGAGAGGTCTGTTAATACATAGTGAGCGAGAAAGGTGACTGGAAAGGAAAAACTCAATGCATCATGGGAATCCCCCGGCAGCCTACATCTATTGCAGCATAACTAAGCACCAACTAACTCCCACGGCCGTGTAGGAAACTCAGTTGGCATGAGTGTTTCTCTGGGTTGCTGTCTCACCTTCGCACATGTCTCACATTCTGCTACCAGCTGTTGTAGTTGAGAGCTCAGTCCTGGCCACCATACCGACTGCTTGGCTCGTTCCCTGGACTTCACAATGCCCTGGTGACCTGTGTGCAGTCGTGTCAAAACATCTTTTTGTAATATCTTTGGAATAACTACACGCATACCTTTTAGGAGAAGTTCATTTTCACCAGTCAGGTCCCCTGCATGCTGGTGGTATGGGAAAAATGGACATGGTATTTTGAGTTTGTCCGGCCAGCCATTCTTGCAGTAGAGTTTGATTTGTTTTAGTGTTTTGTCTTTGTCTTGCTGCTCTCTTATTTGTTGTTGTCTCTCCTCTGTTGCAGGAAGGCCTGAAATCCCCTGATGTGCATACAGGTCTATTTCGTCTCTTAATGTCTCGTCACAAACCATCCTTTCTGGTGCTCTGGACAGCACGTCTGCAGTTGTGATGTGTTTGGTGAAAGAGTACTGCATTAATCTCATTCTCAGTCTTTGTACTCGTGGTGGCAGTTTGTCTAAGTTCTTGGAGCCTAAAAGTGGTACTAACGGCTTGTGATCTGTCTCAACATGGAACTCAATGCCTATAAGAAAATCAGAGAATCGCTCGCATGCCCAGGTTATGGCTAATTCTTCCTTCTCTATTTGCCACTGGCTTGGTTGTGTCATCCTCTTGTTTCTGAAGTAGCACCGCTCCCAGTCCATAGGAGGATGCATCAGCTGATACCTTTGTTTGTGCTTTGGGGCTGTAGACTGCCAAGTTTGGTGGTTTACTCAGTTCTGACTTAATGTTGTCAAACGCTGTTGAGCCTCACTCCAACACCACATGTTTTTGGTACTGAGTAGTTCTCTCAATGGCTGTGTTTTCTCTGCTAAGCGGGGAAGGTACTTGCCTAGATGATTAACCATTCCCAGGAATCGTCTCACTCCACCCACATCGGTGGGTGCCTCCATGTTGCTGACCGCTTTCACTTTTTCTGGGTCTGCTTTGACTCCTGTAGTGCCAATGATCTGTCCGAGGAACTTGATTGAGGTCTTTGCAAACTTTCTCACTTTTCAATGTCACCAATTTGGCAGACAACTCCGTCCAGCCCCTCCAAAAGCTGAGACATTCTTTTTTGAAAATGCTCAGGGGCTGAGGATAGGCCGAAACAGAGTCTATTGAAACAGTGCCGTCTGAATGGCATGATGAAGGTTGTGAGAAGAACTGACTGCTTGGACAAAGGTATTTGCCAAAATCCTGAGTTAGCATCGAGTTTTGAGAACAACTTTGCACCCTCTAGCTGTCCTAGGGTGTGTTCAACTGATGGCAACATGTGTCTTTCTCTTTTCACAGAATTGTTCAGTTTGGTCAAGTCAGCGCACACACGCACTTCATCTCTGTTTGGTTTGGGTACTGGAATCATTCCTGCGCACCAGTCAGTAGGCTGCTCTACTCTGGAGATTACCCCTAACTCTTCCATACGAGCAAGCTCTCTTTTGACTTTGGGCAACAGGGGAAGAGGGACCCTTCTTGGGGTTGACAGGGCAAATGGCTTAGTGTCTGCTTTAAGCTCAATTTTGTATTCCCCTTCCATTCGGCCGAACCCGCTGAATAGTTTTGGAAACTGCTGCTTTACTGCCTCTACCGAAGTGAGCGACACTGCTTCTACTCTGGCCACTAACCCAAGTGCTACACTTGCTGGGCGGCTAAGTAACCCTTGCGTCAGATCTGCTACTACATACACAGGAGTGCTCAGGTTAGCAGTAAATTTCCCTCTAACTGCTAGTGGAGACATTCCCGCCCCGTACAGTTTCAGATCTGTGGGTTGCAGCTGTGGTTTTTGTGCTAGAGTGTTGTACTCTTTTTCAGGCAAGACGGTTACGTCCGCTCCTGTGTCAATTTTGAGCCAGCAGTCTACATTGTTAACTTTTATTTTACTCAACCACGCATCCTCAGTTCTCTCTGATGCTACTGTCCCCAAAAATGCTACCTCCCTTTCTTCACTGTCACCACCTGCTGCACGTATTTCTCCCACTGCCCCAGACCTGCACACTCTTGCGCAGTGTTGGGAAGGTTACTTTTAAAATGTATTCCATTACAGATTACAGAATACATGCCCCAAAATGTATTCTGTAACGTATTCCGTTACGTTACTCAATGAGAGTAACGTATTCTGAATACTTTGGATTACTTAATATATTATCATGCTGTTTACAACTACATGAATGTACAATTGCTGTGATTTATTACTGTTACTGAAGGTCCGTGGCTCCGAACCGTAGTAAAGGGACCTCTGGCTAATACGTCGGTTCTGTGTCGGGCTCGTAGCCGAAAACTAGCTTTACTTTGTTGTCTGGGTCAACTTTGCTAGCGAGAGACAGAGAGAGGCGTTGAAAGGCTGCTCCAACGGAACTTATTGTTTTTGGAGGAAAACACGAACACGGTGTACAGTCGAGTCTTAATAGCTTACTTACAACTGGGCTCGTCAGGCACTCTTCTTGGCTGCAGTGGTTATTATTATATTTACATGCTTCCAGCTCCCGTTTTTGCGCGATGACAGCTCGTACTTTTCCTTTTTCTCCCTCCCTCGCTCACAGACACATACAGTGGGGCAAAAAAGTATTTAGTCAGCCACCGATTGTGCAAGTTCCCCCACTTAAAATGATGACAGAGGTCAGTAATTTGCACCAGAGGTACACTTCAACTGTGAGAGACAGAATGTGAAAAAAAAATCCATGAATTCACATGGTAGGATTTGTAAAGAATTTATTCGTAAATCAGGGTGGAAAATAAGTATTTGGTCACCTCAAACAAGGAAAATCCCTGGCTCTCACAGACCTGTAACGTCTTCTGTAAGAAGCTTTTCTGTCCCCCACTCGTTACCTGTATGAATGGCACCTGTTTGACCTCATCATCTGTATAAAAGACACCTGTCCACAGCCTCAACCAGTCAGACTCCAAACTCCGCCATGGCCAAGACCAAAGAGCTTTCGAAGGACACCAGGAAAAGAATTGTAGACCTGCACCAGACTGGGAAGAGTGAATCTACAATAGGCAAGCAGCTTGGTGTGAAAAAATCAACTGTGGGAGCAATCATCAGAAAATGGAAGACATACAAGACCACTGATAATCTCCCTCGATCTGGGGCTCCACGCAAGATCTCATCCCGTGGGGTCAAAATGATCATGAGAACGGTGAGCAAAGATCCCAGAACCACACGGGGGGACCTGGTGAATGACCTGCAGAGAGCTGGGACCAAAGTAACAAAGGTCACCATCAGTAACGCACTACAACGGCAGGGAATCAAATCCCGCAGTGCCAGACGTGTTCCACTGCTGAAGCCAGTGCATGTCCAGGCCCGTCTGAAGTTTGCCAGAGAGCACATGGATGATACAGCAGAGGATTGGGAGAATGTCACGTGGTCAGATGAAACCAAAGTAGAACTTTTTGGTATAAACTCAACTCGTCGTGTTTGGAGGAAGAAGAATACTGAGTTGCATCCCAAGAACACCATACCTACTGTGAAGCATGGGGGTGGAAACATCATGCTATGGGGCTGTTTTTCTGCCAAGGGGACAGGACGACTGATCCGTGTTAAGGACAGAATGAATGGGGCCAAGTATCGTGAGGTTTTGAGCCAAAACCTCCTTCCATCAGTGAGAACTTTGAAGATGAAACGAGGCTGGGTCTTCCAACATGACAATGATCCAAAACACACCGCCCGGGCAACAAAGGAGTGGCTCCGTAAGAAGCATTTGAAAGTCCTGGAGTGGCCTAGCCAGTCTCCAGACCTCAACCCCATAGAAAATCTGTGGTGGGAGTTGAAAGTCCGTGTTGCTCGGCGACAGCCCCAAAACATCACTGCTCTTGAGAAGATCTGCATGGAGGAATGGGCCAAAATACCAGCTACTGTGTGTGCAAACCTGGTAAAGACCTATAGTAAACGTTTGACCTCTGTTATTGCCAACAAAGGTTATGTTACAAAGTATTGAGTTGTATTTTTGTTATTGACCAAATACTTATTTTCCACCCAGATTTACGAATAAATTCTTTACAAATCCTACCATGTGAATTCATGGATTTTTTTTTTTTCACATTCTGTCTCTCACAGTTGAAGTGTACCTCTGGTGCAAATTACTGACCTCTGTCATCATTTTAAGTGGGGGAACTTGCACAATCGGTGGCTGACTAAATACTTTTTTGCCCCACTGTAACTTGTATGGCAGTCCATTCTCCCTGCAGCACGGACTACACTGCCTATGATGCTACATTCTTTAGAGCTATACCGGTAGCATTCTGCCTATTAGCTTAGCACAACAACAACAAAAAGGCCTCTCTCACCCAGGAAACACGCAGAGAGAGAGCGTCACCCTGTAACCATGGCAACCATAACGCTGCCACCTGGAACAACAGAACGTAGCTGTCAAACAAAACCCAAACAGTCCTGACCCGCCACAATATGAAACAGGAAAGTACCGCGTGTAATCCATTTATTTCAACAAAGTAACTGTATTCTAAATACCACCTTTTTAAACTGTAACTGTAACGGAATACAGTTACTCATATTTTGTATTTTAAATACGTAACGGCGGTACATGTATTCCGTTACTCCCCAACACTGCTCTTGCATAGTGACCTTTCTTTTTACACTGATTGCAGAGTACCTCTTTGGCTGGGCACAGGTTCTTGCTGTGAAAGGGTGTCTTTCCACATCGGTTGCATTGGCTTTTCACATTCCTCTCTGTGGTTTGTGGCACAGTCTTTCTTGGTTTGAAGTGTTTCATTTTTGTTTTAATGATGTCCACGTTACAAGGATTTTCCTGCTTGAAGTTGTTTTTAAGAAGATCCTGCTGCTTCCTAACAAGCTCACTTTGGCGAATCCGTATCACTGCTTTTTCTAACGTGAGCTCTGCATCCATGCAGAGTTGTCTTATTCTGACAACGAGTCTGTCTCTTATCATTTCACTGTTCCCGTAGCCACAATGCTCAGCCAAGGCATATAGGGATGTAATAAACCCATCTGCGGTCTCTCCTGCTTCTTGCTGTCTTTGGTTGAACTTTGCACGTTCAAAGATAACATTTCTTCTGACTACAAAGTGTACCTCAAGTTTGTCTTTGAGATTGTGGTACTCACTCGCCTCCTCTTCGGTCAGGTCCAACGAAGTGATCACGTCTTCAGCTTCATCGCCCATTGTATATATCAGAGTGCCCCAGAGTTTGCGTGTAGCTGCTGGCTTTTAAAACAGTCACGTCCTATAAGTAGCTAAGACTGCTGTTTGACAATAAACAGGACTGAACTCTTAAGACTAACCTTGTCTACAGGAAGGAAACAGCCCAGGCTGTACTTTGAGTGGATGTTGTTTTTTAACATCTACACAAAGCTGCTATAAATGCTTTATCAGTTGATGGTTTCTACCATGCTTCTTTATTTTTCTGTCTGGTGGGGGAGCAGTAATAACAAGAGGAACATACACCAGCTGAATAAAAAACCCAAAAGACAGGCTGGACCCTGTGGAGGCAGTGCAGACAACACTGTCCAGATTTAGGTCAATTATGGACAATACCACCCATCCTCTGCACTCTGCCTTCATACACACAGAGGAGGAGTACATTCAGTACATTCACTGCTGTCTCAGGGCTTCTCCACAGAAAGGCTTTTGTACATCAGGTGATTATTCTGCACAACAGGAGGGTAGAGGAGTGGGCTGGGAGTTAACCAGAAGAAGGAATAGAAATGTGCAGGAGGACTTTACAAACCTGATGGACCTTAATGACAGATATTAATGGATGTATTATTAATCAATATATACTTTGTTATTTGATTTAATCTCTTCTTTTTAGTGAGTGATTTTTTTAAAGCTGTGGGTAAATGACCAAGACTTCAGTCATAATTAGTAAAAATTAAGTTTTATTATGAAAAAAAAGACAGAGTTTGCACAGTTCTAACAATCTTGAAAGTCAGTAACCCATGATGAAGTTTAGCCAAAATACTCTCAGTGAACCACCAACATCTTTGGTTAGAAAAATGTCTTGATGGGGTATACTGACACCCCATGCTGCCCCCATTGCATGTCCCGTTTTCTGATTTATCTTTCGTTTGCATTTCTCTCTATATACAGTATGTGCACAAGTCTTCAATCACCCTTTATCTGTTTATAGTTTGCTAGAAAATTGGGAAAGGATTTTAAAGAGAAAGGAATTTATATAAGCTTCAAAGCAATATTTGCTATGACCACATTTATTCTTCAACACAGAGAGACACAAAGAGAACTCTCTTAGGCACCACTCTTGTCATTTCTTCACATACTCTTCAGGAGAAGTTCTCCAGCCTGCTATGCCATTCAATTGAATTTTATTTATACAGTGCTAAATCACAACAACAGTCACCTCAAGGCACTTTATATTGTAAGGTACACCCTACTATAATACATACAGTGAAAAACCCAACAATCATACGATCACCTATGAGCAAGCACTTTGGCGACAGTGGGAAGGAAAAACTCCCTTTTAACAGGAAGAAACCTCCGGCAGAACCAGGCTCAGGGAGGGGCGGGGCCATCTGCCACGACTGGTTGGGGTGAGAGAAGGAAGACAGGATAAAGACATGCTGTGGAAGAGAGATAGAGATTAATAACAGATATGATTCAGTGCAGTCTATTGACACATAGTGAGTGAGAAAGGTGACTGAAGAATAAATACTCAATGCATCATGGGAATCCCCCAGCAGCTCACACCTATTGCAGTGTAACTAAGGGAGGATTCAGGGTCACCTGGTCCAGCCCTAACTATATGCTTTAGCAAAACGGAAAGTTTTAAGCCTAATCTTAAAAGTAGAGATAGTGTCTGTCTCCTGAATCCAAACTGGAAGCTGTTTCTTTAGAAGAGGGGCCTGAAAACTGAAGGCTCTGCCTCCCATTCTACTTTTAAATACTCTAGGAACAACAAGTAGGCCTGCAGAGCGGGAGCGAAGTGCTCTAATGGGGTGATATGGTACTACAAGGTCATTAAGATAAGATGGGGCCTGGTTATTTAAGACCTTGTATGTTAGGAGCAGGATTTTGAATTTAATTCTTAAAGGAGATCCAAAGCTCTTCTTTGAATGTTGGCTGCCATTTGTTCAATTCAATATCAAATGATCCCATTGTATCACTAAAGTTGAGGTCCAGGCTCTCAGGAGGCCAATCATTGACTGACAGTAGGTATGCTTTCACTGCTTTCACATGTGTTTGAGATCATTGTCACGGTGAAAAATGAAGCCGTTTACCAATCAGATGCTTTCCAAACGGTATTGAATGGTGGATGAAAATCTGACAGTACTTTCATATGTTTATAATTCCATTCATTTTAACAACATGTTTTACAGATGGCTCACTGTTGTACATCTCTCCTGTCCTCCTCTGTGCATGCTGACAATGATTTAACCAATAATTCAGAAATTTTTGCATAACACCTGGTTGCTACTAATCGTTATTCCAGTTCTACTTAAACATATGGCTTTCAGATACTGTTTTCTTCTTTCATCTTTTGTCCACCACATGTCCAGTTTCCTAAAATATTTTTGAAGACACATCACACGATGCCAAAATATGCCAAGTTTTGTTGGTAATTGCTCTTTGGGAATTGACTTGTTGTTGAAAACAAGTTGATTAACTTTGTTATTAAATTAACTTTGTTATTCTTGGCATTTTTCCACAAATTCAACTAAAGAAATTGAAAGAAATGGCACAGAAATGCACAATTAATCAAATTGTAATCTTGATCACGATTCTTGTGTCCTCCAATTAAATAAGCATGATTGAATGATATTTCAAATGAATGCTCCATCACTTGAAACGCAAAGCAAAAACAAATCAAGTGTTTACTAAATCAGCTACGGACGCGCAAGTGCCAATCACAGCTGAATCACAGCTTGACGTTTCCTGGATTAGTCTGGATGAGAAATACTACATTAAAAGACAGATCACAACTAAATTCAAAATTTTGACACAGAAGGTGCAGAGCTTGTCCCTTGAAGCAGATCATCTGTTGTTTGCTTCAGATTTAGTGCAAGTGATGTTAATCAAGAGCAAACTTCAGTATCAATAAAGCACGAGGTTTAAGAAAAACTGATGTGTGAATCCTCCAACATTAACTCAGACATCCAGAAAAGTGAGCCTGTAAAGTCTGTTTATCCATCTATCTGACCAAACACGATCGCATTCTGTTTGGTCAAAGATGTGTGTCCAGAAAACACTGTCACGGTTCGGGGTCAGTTTGACCCAGTATTTTGAGTTATGTTTTGGTTTATTTTTGAATGATGGATTGTTCTTTATGTTTCTCTGGTGCTTTGTTGGGTTTTATGATGAATCTGCGTTTCAAGTTACTTTGGTGTGTTTGTTTTCTTATTCTCAGTGCTTGTGATGATGATGATGATGATGATGATGTTCTATGTTCCAGCTTATTCTGGTTTATTTTTAGTTCTGCCCGTGTTAAGTCTGTTTCTTAGTCTGCGTCCTTGTGTCTTATAGACTTTCACAATAAAACAGGAAATGTCTTATGTTAGTGTGTGTGCAGCTTTGCTCCCCCTGTCTCGTTAGTCCAATTTCTCCCAGCTGTGTCTCCCTCCTGTTGCCCATTCCCTGATTACCACCCTGTGTATATTAGCCCTGTGTTTTCCTGTGCTCAGTGTCGCGTCGTACCCTCAGAATTATGCCTGTGCGTTCAGTTCTCAGTGTCATTGTTCAGTTCATGTTTTAGTTTATCACCAGCAATAAAGCTAAGGTTCTCAATTTCAATTCAGTCTCAGAGTCTCGCATTTGGATCCTCCTCTCCATCCGCCTGCACACAGAGCCCTGACAAACACAGTGAATAACAAAGGTGTCACCAAAAGTCAACCTACTGCACAGATGATACTGGATGCAATTATTCTTTTTTTTCAAAATGCCCAAACCTGCACTGTATGCAAAACATAACAGGTGAAAAAAGAGAGGAAATTCAGAGCTGTGGGCTACTTGCTTTTATCCAATGTATAATGCAGGCACAATGAATAACATTTATAAAGTTTAAGCAACAGGAATGTAGTGCAATACAAAAGTGGGAGTAGTGCTCTGTTGATTAAACACTGTGTTTGGTTGTGGAGCAATTTTTTAAATTTACGTTTTTAATATTTAATATTTAAAAGAGAAATACTGAATTCATAGGCGAAGATTTGACGGCTGTGGATCATTAAGAAGTTCATCAGAGGGACAGCTCAGCTTCAGCAGTTTGGAGACAACGTTAAAGAGACATGGCTGAGATGGTTTGGACAGAGGGGGCTGAAGAAGAAGCTGTCAGGCGGGAGGAAAAGAGGAGGAATTCCAAGATGTGGCTCCTGTGACATCACCCATTAGTTAGTTTTAAAGGCTTTAGCTGGGGACGTTTGCCATCACCATCTGGGTGTTTTGAAACTATATGTCATGAGCAAGAGGTAAATAAGACTGAGAAACCGAGGGACACTGCACATTTATATAATGCATACTTGTCAATCACCAGAAAGGCATCTTTTACCAAATCCCCGGCACCTTGCTCTCTCATCCTGCAATGTGGGCCATAATTTATTGAATTCAATATTAAGTTGAATACGGGGAAACTAGGGATGGAAGCCATACATTGATTAAGAATGTGCTTCCTGAGGTCGCAGACGAAGTTAGACTGTTTTCACATTAGCAGAGAAACTATAAAATTAAACTTCCTGTTATTGTTGGAATAAATCATGAGCCCTCTTCCTAAATTGTAACAGCTTAACCTTTAGCGTAGTCGGGCTGACACTGAAAGAATAACACCTGCAGTACACATTAGCTGTGATACTCATTATGTCTGGTGTCAATTATTTCAGGAGGACTAAACAAGCCTTTTCACACAAACATTATTGTTTGGTTTTTTTTTGTTTTTTTTGTTTTTTACAGAGGCTTGTTTTGCTGAGTGCCATGTTTCTGTCCTTACAACTAATTATTGAAAACCGCGGCAGAAGTAATTTTGAGCTCCTCACATTCAACCTTCGCAACACATATTTCTTCTGCAACCAATCAGATTTTGTATATCAATTTAATACTGAGAGAAGTAGTGTAGGAAGGGCACCCATGTGGAAAAGAAATAGAAAAAACTTATAAAAGACAGGCATCAGATGTGGCCTACTTCATATAGTGAATCATATAAGGCTTATACGATTTACTCATGAAAGTAATATCTTATATCTGTTTTCACTCTTGTATGCTTTTCATACAAGTTTCACACAAGACAGATACAAACTATAAGATTTATAGATATCTTTTCCATATGGGCAATGTCCATAATAGCTAACTGTCAAATCTCTTCTTTGAGAGGCCACTGAGGACTCTTGGATGGAGATTGTGGAAGTTTTGGAAAGAATGTGAAGACTTTCATCGTATAGGAAGTAACAAGGGAAACATTTATGCAATAATTATAATTATAATAATCATTTTTGAGGAGGAAAATTAGCCATTTATAGTTTGAACCAGGTGAAGGAGAACAAATGGACCTTACAAGAGCAACCAGTATAAATGTTTACGTTGAGATAAGCACCGAAGATGCTGGAGGATTGTAAAATTGTTGTAGTTATAACAATAATATCTAATTCTGAAGGAGGAAAAAAGGACCAGTCAGAGTCAGAGCAGTGAGCAGTACTCTGCAAGGCGAGTACTACAAACTCAAGCTCAGTACCAGTATACCACACTGACTTTACTCCAGTTTCGCACTAAATCTTTATGAGCAATCAGACTGTATATATTTAACAGACGTGTGAATAAAAGCTCATTAATAAGCTATTAAACTCATGATTTCAAGAAGAGAGTGGGCTGAAGCTAAAGAAGTGATGCAGTTACTTTTTTAGCTGCCTGCAAATAATATTGATTTTATGACTTTTTAGTGCCAAGAGTTTGCACCATAAACATGTTGAGGATGTTCAAAAATCATTACTGTCATAGCTGTTTCAGTGAGAATGAAAATCCTAAAAAGTTACCCAAAAAGTAGCCCATCATCAAGGGCTACACAAAAATAAGGCGTATTACCAGTGTACATATTGGACAGCAGCTTGCAAGTCTCACTTCCCCAATTTTTTTACTTAATTTTTAAAAAATATATCTAATTCAGCAGATGCCACTTCAAGATAAATCCCTGCAAAGGTTCAAAGGGGGAGAAGTGCCTTGCTGTCAGACTTCCCCTGATTGCAAAAATGTGTCCGAACTTGCTTTAATCTGTGACAAGAATGGGGCACCAGTGGTGGAGCAGTTAGTTCTCATGTTTTCTGGAGTATGCCAATCGATTTGCACAGTGTGACCTCAGGTCTCACTGAGGGGTGTTTTGAACTTATGCAACCCTCACAGAGTCTGTTTCTGACAGTTTGGTCAGAAATATGCGCACGAGTTGTCTGCTGGAGGGACTCTTGCAGTGTATGATCCTTTTCTCCTCACACAAAAGATACTGATCTTGTGGTTGAGTTGATGCCCTTCTGCATCCCTGTCCTGCTCCCCTCGTGCAACAGCACTGCTCTTGGTACCTCTACCACATTTTTGTATTTGTGGTGCAACACACAAAAAACCTTCTTGCAGCAGTACATATGAATACGACATCCTGGAGTACAACCTGGGTTTAGGGGACTGTCTCATGCTACCACAAAAAGAAAAAACAAAAACAAATATCAGTCACTGAGTTGCAGGGGGCGTAGTTTCCAGGGGGGTTAGGAGGGTTGTGACCCCCCCAATAATCAGACCCAACCAATATAACCCCCCATAAAATTATGAATGATCTTGCATAAATAGGCCGTTGATTTTTTTTTTTTTTACTCATTTCAGGTATTACCAGCAAAATAGTTGCATGTTTAATCATCTGGGAATTTACCCAATTTATTTATTTAGACAGAGATCTTGACCCCACCAATGTTCAGCACAAAGTTACGCCGATGCTGACTTGTACCTGCTGTACCAGGTCTGAAACTGGGTTTTTTTTTTTTCATTTAGAAAAAGTGCCCAAATATCAAAGAGCACTTTAATTTGCCTTCTTTCATCAAGGATATTGAAACAGGGCCAATTATTTTCTATTGTTGTCTGTTGGTTAGCAGATTTAAATGATGAGAACAGGAAGTGTTAAAGAGCTGAGACTGTGAAACAAAATCGTATCATACTTTAATTTGTGTCATTCAACCACAGTGTTGGAGCCACAAAATTTTCTTACATTTTATTATATTTAAATTAAAAAAAGTGTATATGACGTGATGAAATGGTCCTACAGTAGCAGCAGAATTTATTTTATTTTAAATGTTTTTAAAGATAAATATTTGTCATGGTTGGCTGTGTGGCAGGCAAGCAGAAGTGGTGGACCCAAAATTGCAGGACTCAGGGAGATGTGAATAAACTGAAAACACAGCTTCATTGCTGGAGGAATGATTCACAAAATAAAACTTACAAAAGCAAAATAAAAATCTAAACCGAGGTTCTGGAGGACTGGACATTACAAACACACAGCAAGATGAGGGTGAACAGACGTTAACAACGCGACACAAAATAGGGGAAGACACAGACACTAAATACAAGAGGTGAACGGAGCGAAGAGGAAACAGCTGGGAGACACGGCTGACGCTGATTACACTGTCGAGACAGGGAGAGCACAAAGCTGAACGCACAGACCTACAAAATAAAAAAGGAAGCACACGACAGACAGAGACACAGACTCATAAACAGGCATAATGACGTCACGGACAGACAGAGGGACATACGGACAGAGAAGAATAAGCACAGGCAACCTAAACCAAACATGAAGGCAAGATAACAAAACCTAAACCAGAAATAATCGTCATCATCATCAACATCATCAGATAACTAAAGAATCAGAATATAATTATAATCAAAACAGTATCACCAGAGAATAAAAACTAATCCATAATGCAAAAATAAACTAAAACATAAGAAACTCAAAATGCTGGGTCGAACCCCCCCCCCCAAGAGCAGGCCCCAGACAGCCCAACAGAGGCACAAAACCCATCCAAAAAAACCCCAGAAAACAACCCAACCAGGGCGGGAGGCGGGGGTCCAGGAAGGAGGGACAGAGCCCAGAAAGACCGACCCAGGACCGTGACAATATTGCAGATGGACATACATTATTGCTGTATTAATAGATGTATAGCACAACTCTTTCATTAAATACACATGATTTTATGTACAATCATAACTGAACAATCCATTTGTACTTGATATGACATGTACTTTTCGATTCTGATCTGAGACATGGGTAGAGACACCAGCAACCATAGTCAATCGTCTTCTAGGGGCCAGAGCAGGCGACATTGAGGGAAATTTAAAACTGCTGGCTAAGGGTAAACGTAAATTCAGTAAAATTATAATTCATGTAATGACAGCTGGTTACGTCAGTCGGAGGTCATTAACATCAATATTGAATCAGTGTGTAACTTTGGCAAAACAATGTGGGACTTTGTAGTTTTCTCTGGTCCCCTCCCCAATCAGACCAGGAGCAACATGTTTAGTTGCATGCTCTCCTTAAATTGCTGGCTGTCTGAGTGGTGTCCAAACAACGATGTGGGCTTCATAGATAATTGGGAAATTTTCGGAAAGAAACCTGGTCTTTTTAGGAGAGACGGTATCCATCCCACTTTGGATGGAGCAGCTGTCCAAATTTATTAACCCCCCCCAAAAAAATTGACTATCCAGAGTTGGGACCAGGAAGCAGAGTTGCAGTCTTACACGCCTCCCTGCAGCTTCTCTCCTCCAAAACCCCCAAAATCCATCTCCTTAGAGACTGTGTCAGCTCCCAAACAGACAAAAAGCAAACTAAAAACCAGCAAAAAGTGACTCAAACATAAACAATCACAAAGGAAGACCAATACAGTATCCACATCAGACTTTTAATTCATCTGAAAAGCCTGATGCTTAGCCTCGTCCACCCCAGCTGTAAAACTCGAAAACCAGTCCTATTTGCTATCCTCTATTGTCCACCTGGGCCTTACACAGAGTTTCTGTCTGACTTCTCAGACTTTTTATCTGATTTAGTGCTGAGCTCAGATAAAATAATTATTGTGGGTGATTTTAACATCCATGTAGATGCTAAAAATGACAGCCTCAACATGGCATTTAATCTGTTATTTGACTCAATTGGCTCATTCAAAATGTAAAAGAACCCACCCACCACTTTAATCACACTTGTTTGATCTTGATCTTGTTTTAACATATGACATAGAAACTGAACATTTATTGTTTCCTGAAAACCCTCTCCTGTCTGATCATTTCCTGATACCATTTACATTTACAATAATGGATTACACAGCTTTGGGGAGTAGACTTTATCACAGTAGATGTCTTCCTGGAAGTGCTGTAAATAACCTTAAGAATATAATTCACCCACTGTTGTCATCTTCAATGCCTTTAGCAATTTGAAAAGAATTTACTCATAATCATCTCACAGATGTAACATTATCTACAGCTACCTACAGTACCATTGATATTCATTTAGTCTTTTTCTCCAATTGATCTTTCTGAGTTAACTTCAATAATTACTTCCTCCAAACCATCAACGTGTCTTTTAGACCCTATTCCTACAAAACTGCTCAAAGAAGTCCTGCCATTAATTAATGCTTCAATCTTAAATATGATCAACCTATCTCTAATAACCGGCTATGTACCACAGGCCTTCAAGCTGGCTGTAGTTAAAAGCCATCTCTAGACCCAGCTGTCTTAGCTAATTATAGGCCAATCTCCAACCTTCCTTTCATATCAAAAATCCTTGAAAGAGTAGTTGTCAGAGTTTCAGTCAGGTTTCAGAGCTCATCACAGCACAGAAACAGCTTTAGTGAAGGTTACAAATGATCTTCTTATGGCCTCTGAACAGTGGACTCATCTCTGTGCTTGTCCTGCTAGACCTTAGTGCAGCATTCGATACTGTTGACCATAATATCCTATTAGAGCGATTAGAACATGCTGTAGGTATTACAGGTACTGTGCTGCAGTGGTTTGTATCATATCTATCTAATAGATGCCAGTTTGTTCATGTAAATGCCCATATGGAAAAGAAATAGAAAAAAACTTATAAAAGAAACAGCTTACACGTCTCTCTGCAGCTTCTCTTGGCCTACTTCATATAGTAAATCATATAAGGCTTATATGATTTACTCATGAAAGTGGCCACTTTCATAGATTGTTTTAATAAGTATCCAACACATACAAGTTTCATTTTTATAATTTTTCTAGGGATCTTATATCTGTTTTCACTCTTGTATGCTTTTCATACAAGTTTCACACAAGACAGATACAAACTTTATAAGATTTATATACATCTTTTCCATATGGGCAATGTCCATAATAGCTAACTGTCAAATCTCTTCTTTGAGAGGCCACTGAGGACTCTTGGATGGAGATTGTGGAAGTTTTGGAAAGAATGTGAAGACTTTCATCGTATAGGAAGTAACAAGGGAAACATTTATGCAATAATTATAATTATAATAATCATTTCTAGGGATCTTATATCTGTTTTCACTCTTGTATGTTTTTCATACAAGTTTCACACAAACTTGTATGAAACTTAACAGATACAAACTTTATAAGATTTATATATATCTTTTCCATATGGGTGGAGAGTCCTCTTCACACACTGAGGTTAATTATGGAGTTCCACAGGGTTCCGTGCTAGGACCAATAATGTTTACATCATACTTGCTTTCTTTTGGCAGTATGATCAGAAGGCATAGCATACATTTTCACTGCTATGCAGATGACACCCAACTTTATCTGTCCATGAAGCCAGATAACACACACCAATTAGTTAAACTGCAGGAATGTCTTAAAGACATAAAGACCTGGATGGCCGCTAACTTTCTGCTTCTTAAGCTGGGAGTGGAGAATGTGATGAGCTGTGGAGTTAATGAAAGCAGCTTTCTTTTTATTACTTTCCACTGTAGTCTGACAAATGAAGCTTTAGCTCCTAATTGATGCCTTTACCGAGGAAACTTTCAGGAAACAAGCATTGTGAAGAGAATTAATTATTCATTACTTTAATTTATTCTTCTTCAAGCCTAAGCCTATACATCAATATTCTTTGTACTTCTCTGTTTCCCCTGAATTCTTTAACTTATATGTTTTCTGCGCAAAGTTTCCGAATATTTCTCCTACTGGCACCTGGGATCAGGTTGCAGGCTGTTAATTTATGGGTTGTTGTCATGTTTCCAAACTCAGCTTACCTTGTACACATAACAGTAATGTAATGTCAGTCTCTTCAGCTCATTGGTACAAAAAAGGAAATGTCAGTAAAATCGATTTGCTAAGCATATCGTTTGAACATTGAAAAATCCTCCGTCAACTTACATACAACTTTTGCTCCTCAGAGAGGTTCTGAAGAAAAATGTGGAAAAGAAGGGACATGTCAAATTAGTCTTGAAAGGATAACTCCTAATTTGCTGTTAATTCTGTGCTCAGCATGCTCCGAACAGCCATTGTTTCAACAAATGCAATGCTTTCATCTGAGTACTGGAGCTGAAGAAAGGCAGCGGCACTACAAAGCCCAGTAAATCAGCTAAAGCACAGTGAGAATGTGGCAGAGGAGTGATTCCAGGCATTTGTCTTTGTTTTCCCCATAGACGCTTTTACCACCAGAATAAAGTGAACTAAAGTGGAACACAGCCCAGAAAAAAATAAGTAAAGTAAATGGAACATTTCTTATTTTAACGTTCAGTGTCACTCAACACTGCTCAACATAAACTCAATGTTGCTAAATTAAAAGAAGAAACAGATATAAACATAAAAACATGGGCAAACATAAAATCAATGCTCGTCACAAAATCAATAAACCAGTGAGAGGGAGATGTACTCGGGGCCCAAACCATTAAATGATTTATAACCAGTGTTGGGAAGGTTACTTTTAAAATGTATTCCATTACAGATTACAGAATACATGCCCCAAAATGTATTCTGTAACATATTCCGTTACGTTACTCAATGAGAGTAACGTATTCTGAATACTTTGGATTACTTAATATATTATCATGCTGTTTACAACTACATGAATGTACTATTGCTGTGATTTATTACTGTTACTGAAGGTCCGCGGCTCCGAACCGTAGTAAAGGGACCTCTGGCTAATACGGTGGGTTCTGTGTCGGGCTCGTAGCCGAAAAATAGCTTTACTTTGTTGTCTGGGTCAACTTTGCTAGCGAGAGACAGAGAGAGGCGTTGAAAGGCTGCTCCAACGGAACTTATTGTTTCGGAGGAAAACACGAACACAGTGTACAGTCGAGTCTTAATAGCTTACTTACAACTGGGCTCGTCAGGCTCTCTTCTTGGCTGCAGTGGTTATTATTATATTTACATGCTTTCAGCTCCCGTTTTTGCTCGATGACAGCTCGTACTTTTCCTTTTTCTCCCTCCCTCGCTCACAGACACATAACGGGTATGGCAGTCCATTCTCCCTGCAGCATGGACTACACTGCCTATGATGCTACATTCTTTAGAGCTATACCGGTAGCATTCTGCCTATTAGCTTAGCACAACAACAACATAAAGGCCTCTCTCACCCAGGAAATACACAGAGAGAGAGCGTCACCCTGTAACCATGGCAACCGTAACGCAGCCACCTGGAACAACAGAACGTAGCTGTCAAACAAAACCCAAACAGTCGTGACCCGCGACAATACGAAACAGGAAAGTACTGCCGTGTAATCCATTTATTTCAACAAAGTAACTGTATTCTAAATACCACCTTTTTAAACGGTAACTGTAACGGAATACAGTTACTCATATTTTGTATTTTAAATACGTAACGGCGGTACATGTATTCCGTTACTCCCCAACACTGTTTATAACATACTAAAAATGGGCCTATGAAGTAACCTGAGTAGTGGTGTGAAATGTTAGATTTCTTGGACATAGACAAACTCTGACTCCAGCACCATATTTTGACAGTACTGCTAATAGGATGTTGCTGTACACTATGTATACACTATCAAGATTTCAAACTGTCTTAGCATTTCAGACAAAGCAATAAGAAATCCATACATCTATTCTCTTCCACTCGCGCTTATTGGGGTCGCAGGATGGCTGGAGTCTATCCCAGCTATCACAGGGCAAGACACCCTGGACAGGTCGCCAGGGTTACAGGACTAACACAAAGAGACACAATCATTTTCACTCGCATTCACTCCTATGGGCAATTTAGTCACCAATTAACCTAACCCCACTAACTGCATGTCTTCAGATTGGGGAGCTGTAGTACCTGAAGAGAACCCGTGCACACATGGGGAGAACATGCAAACTCCACTCAGAACGACCCCGGGTGGTGGAGTTGAACAGTTTGACCAGTCAGCATTTCCTGTATCCTTCAAGTAGTATGGAGTCCACTTTGTAAGAAGCAATAATGTCAGAAAAAAATCAAACTTAAAATAATAATTTTACCATTTCAAACGTTGAAGTGCAAATAGATTAGAAGGATCACACAGGAAAGGCTCGGTGAGATAGTGAATAAATCTCTGGGGTTCTCTGGCTTGCTTGTGACCTTCTTTTAGAATCCACAGTATTTCATAAGGTAAAGGCTTTTGTATCTAAGTATTCATGGATTAAACCCAACATGCTGAATGGTTTGATGAAAGTCGTCATGTTTAAGGAGCTCTGGTTAATTGTGGATGATGAGGAAGTTGTTTACATAAAGGATGCTTCTGACATGCCAGAGTTAAAGACCGTCCACCAGCACGTTTCACGTATTAACACAGTTTTGATGTTTTTCATGCTGAAAAAGGTAGAAGCGCTGACATTTGCTTTGTTGCTGTGAAACAAAATCCAAAGAGAAGAAAAAGTTTGATGATTCACCACTTGAAAAGACAGAGTGAAAAAATTAACATTTCTCTTCTGCACTGTTAGATAATTAAATTGCCCTATAGTGCTTCTTTGGAGCTTAATAGTTTAAAAATAAAACAGCTCAGTGGTAGGCTTTGCATGCATATTTCCTTAACCAAATTAGTATTGAAATGCTAAAGCATGGTTAATGAAGCCACCTTAGAAACCCCCTTGAATACATCTTCAATTTAATGGATTTAGCAGAGTGATACATGTATGCACAAATATACATGTATACATGTATATACATGCCATAATTACTGCAGTCAGGGTGTTTTCTATTAGCTGCTAATCCAAATTGAACAGAATTTGGTTGAAGTGGAGAGGATTCAGTGCCAACACAGTGGGGGAAGAAGACGGATCAGTCATCCATTATTGCTATAGATGCATTAGAGTTGTAACTTGTGGCGTTTGAACAAGTTAAACAAAAGTTGACTGGAGTTCAATAACATTAATTACCGGAAAGCACAAAGTCTAGTCAGTAAGAGCAGCCAATCTGCTGCACTTACTAAAATAGTTTTCAAAGAAAAAGCTCAGTCAGTCAAATAAATCATGTAGCACATGCTTTTACAACACTAAAAGTGTCTCTGCATCATATAATCCCTCAGTGAGACTTTTTCTTGGTATTTTTGGTCACAGTTATACATCTTCAAGAGACTTTTTGTTGAAGGGAAAAATCTCTGGCAGAAGACCTGAGGCTGTTTGCACTGCTTTGTAAACGTCTGTAATATATTTCGTGATTTACAGAATACAGCGTTCAAAGAAACTGCATTCAGCCACATGATAAAGCATATTTGTAGCTCTGTAATATTTGAGCAGTGTCATGCACTGTTCATAAGGCAATGCTAATGTCCCCATCACATGCAGGAGTGGATCTGATAAGGAACAATCAGGTAAAAACAACATGCAAAAAAGCAAAATAAAATAAATAGAAATGTAAATACAAGTGAACAAAGTTAAATAATCATGTACAGAAAAAAAATGTGACCTTCCTGGAATAGACCTCGAATTGATATGCTTGCTTCTTTGTACTCATATTTACCTGCATGCATGCTGGCACATGTACAAGGAGGGAAAAAATAACCCACAAAACAAATACAATCAATCATTATTTAAATTGGCAGAATTTTACATTTAGTCACCAATGCAAGCCGATAAAGGTGATGTCTGTTCTACAAAACCATATACTTTAATTGGAATGTCGAATGACTCAGCGGGCTGCTGTTTATTTTTTATGCAGTACAGTGTGTAAAGGACTGTTCTTGTTTCACCATCAAAGGGACAAAAAGGAACAGAGATTTTATTTATTGCATTACACTCTTATTTCTCCACATTGGTATTGCCAAGGACAGTCTGTTTCCTCTTCCTGATTACCGTGTACAAAAAACGAAACCACGGGATGAGGTTTCGCATTTTGGTGTATTTTCCCAGTAAAAAGCCGCTTCATTGACATTTCAATTATCCTGTATTCTGTGATATTTTTGTCGCCTTTTGTATCTGATCTACATCAGTTCATGGTGAAGGGGTTTTCTAACACAAAAATAAAATAACTAATTCAATAAGTACTGCACTTTAATGCAGCCAGGCTCTCAGGTAATCTGTATTGCTCTTGAGTAGCTACTCTTGCTATTCCCTGCTGTAATCCCTGCTGCATGTATTGGCTTGATTTACTGTTCTGTTTTGCATTTGCCTGAGACCAGGTTTGAAAGGAATTGAGTTGACAGTTCTGTCTAATATCAATCTATTCTGTGTCTTTTGGGGTAAATAAATTCTTTAAATGTGCATGTTTCACCTGTTCTTTCACTTATTTTAATTTATATACACCTTGAACTTACACAAAGAATGTGTTTGTTGATAATGATATTGATTTTTCTCTACAGTCATTTTTAATATTTATTTGAGAACACTGTACAAATAATGGCCATAAAACAAAATAATTGACTACAAACTAAACAAGACTTCTGCCTGTCTTTGAAACCTTTTGCACATTCAGAACATGACTCTAGAGAATCATGTACACTTAAACTATGTTATCAAGCCTGACTGAAAACCAGCACATCGGCAACATTTCCTTATGATTGCAAGCAAAAAGCCGCTTTAGGCATGGATAAAAAGGCTGTATGAATGTGTTTGTAATTGGGTGAATGAGACTCGCTGTGTGTGTGTGTGTGTGTGTGTGTGTGTGTGTGTGTGTGTGTGTGTGTGTGTGTGTGTGTGTGTGTGTGTGTGTGTGTGTGTGTGTGTGTGGGATGATTAAGGACGATAGAGTGTACCAGTACAGATTTAGTCATAGTATAAACTCATAGTTTGTTTTCATATTTATTCTGGATTAGAAATGACCAGTGGTTGAAGAGTAAAGCCTTTTTCTATTGGAGGGATTCCTCACTGTATTAATAGCTGTGTTCTAAATATTGATCGTCATGACTTAAAGCACAACATTTAATTTCTTGATTGAACTTTAATATCAGTTAAGCTCTAACCATTTCATTGTAATCACGAACAGCCAGTGTTGGGGAGTAACGGAATACATGTACCGCCGTTACGTATTTAAGATACAAAATATGAGTAACTGTATTCCGTTACAGTTACCGTTTAAAAAGGTGGTATTTAGAATACAGTTACTTTGTTGAAATAAATGGATTACACGGCGGTACTTCCCTGTTTCATATTGTGGCGGGTCAGGACTGTTTGGGTTTGTTTGACAGCTACGTTCTGTTGTTCCAGGCGGCAGCGTTACGGTTGCCATGGTTACAGGGTGACGCTCTCTCTCTCTGTGTGTTTCCTGGGTGAGAGAGGCCTTTTTGTTGTTGTTGTGCTAAGCTAATAGGCAAAATGCTACAGGTATAGCTCTAAAGAATGTAGCATCATAGGCAGTGCAGTCCGTGCTGCAGGGAGAATGGACTGCCATACCCGTTATGTGTCTGTGAGCGAGGGAAGGAGAAAAAGGAAAAGTACGAGCTGTCATCGAGCAGAAACGTGAGCTGGAAGCATGTAAATATAATAATAACCACTGCAGCCAAGAAGAGTGCCTGACTAGCCCAGTTGTAAGTTAGCTATTAAGACTCGACTGTACACCGTGTTCGTGTTTTCCTCCGAAACAATAAGTTCCGTTGGAGCAGCCTTTCAACGCCTCTCTCTGTCTCTCGCTAACAAAGTTGACCCAGACAACAAAATAAAGCTAGTTTTCGGCTACGAGCTCGACAGGGAACCCGCAGTATTAGTCAGAGGTCCCTTTACTACGGTTCGGAGCCGCGGACCTTCAGTAACAGTAATAAATCACAGCAATAGTACATTCATGTAGTTGTAAACAGCATGATAATATATTAAGTAATCCAAAGTATTCAGAATATGTTACTCTCATTGAGTAACGTAACGGAATACGTTACAGAATACATTTTGGGGCATGTATTCTGTATTCTGTAATGGAATACATTTTAAAAGTAACCTTCCCAACACTGCTAACAGCATATCAATAAAGGACTGCCATTAATTAAGCCATTGACATTGGATCAGATGATTTGCAGATGGACATGGTGGATCAAAGTCTGATGGTACTTTTCTGTGTTCATAATTCCATCGATTTTTAACAGGATCTACAACGCCACCGGATGAAACGCAGTCCCAAGCCTGTCAAGGCCTGATACTCAGAACTATGAACCCTGAATTCTTGCCACATGATCTCTTTCATTTTGTTATCAACAACCCTTCAAATTAAAAACAAGAACAAGATCTGAAAGTCTACTAAACTTTGGATGCTTATCTGTATTTTGTGTCAGGATGGATGACAACCCCCAGTCACTGTGCCTAAAACGGCATGACCGCAGTTTCAAGCAATGTGTGCATGGCATCACATGAGAAGCTTGAATACACTCCACAGACATCCAATTCCTTAACCACTTATCCATATCAGAGTTGTGGTTAGGGCTGCAGGCGAGCTCAGTGAAGGTACCCCACTGGACTGACCATCTCAGGTCCTTTAATGCATATTTTTACTGCAAAAAAAAATTCCTCCATGTTATTTCTTTTGTTACTTTTCTCAATGTGTACATTCTGTATTGGTTTTTAGTTTTGTACATTGTGTACTGGCTTTTGAAAAAGTTTGTTGATCTTGTTTTTGAAAAGTCCCATATGGCCTGCTTGCTTCCATCTGTAGGTACTGTTTCAAAAGAAGATCAGTTTCTTTGTTTTCAAACAAGAACGGCTTCTGTAGGAGGTACCAATCAAATCACGCCTCTATATAAACCCATGTAATTATCGCTGCCTTCATGTCTTGAAGCATTTCCATGGGTAGCAACACTTCTTTCAGCTATTTTTGCAATCTAAAGTGGAGAAGCAGTAAAATAACAGAAAATGGAAAATCCTAAAGCATAAAACAACCTGTACAATATGTGTAGTAGATTAAAAGATTGAACCTAAAGTTAGACAAATCGCAGAATAACACTGATCAAACGTCCAAAAATAAAAGCCCACAGAAACATGCATTTAGTATTTTGTTTGCTTCTTTTGCTTCAGTAACATAGCTGCAGTGCAGGTCTGTTCCTACAGGAGAGAGGAGGTGTATGTGCACTGATTTGGACTCTAAACCCCCTCCCAGAAGGATACAGTATGCACTTGCATTGACTTGAAGTGTAACCCAACAACAGCACTGAAAATCATTCAGAAGTTGCATTGAAATATCAACTTCATTTCATTATCACAGCACTGCTGGTCTACATCGAGTCACATCTACAGTAAGCGCTGAAAGATGGAGCTTCTCACATACACAATCTTCATCAGCATGTGGGAAGCTCAGTGCTGCTGGCTGCTGCTGCCACCAGCCCGCTGTGAGCGAGAGCAGGCTGGAAATCGCTGAAAGTGGCTGCATGTCGTGTCAACACTGTCAGAGCTAAAGAGGAAGTTCCTTATCTCTCCCCTCTCTCCCTCGCTCTCTCTTCCTTCCCCTCCCTCTCTCTTTCTCTCTCGCCCGCTCCTTTCCTCTCTCTCTCTCTCACAGCTCAGCATCTCCACTCTCACGTTGCGTAAACTCACCGATCTGATGCTCCACAGAGGCACCATCCAGTCCATCTGAGGTGGAAAAGATTTGAATCACAGATAACGCTAGAGGTGAGTCATTTTTGAATCTCTGTCTGCCCCACTCTTTATGTATTTCCAGCACAGCTCAAAAGGCATCCTGTGTTTTAATTATCTCTTTTATCAAAGCCAACGCAGATACATAATTAGATGATATTACGGGATGACCAGAACCTATGATTTTATCACTGTCACTACTTTATTATTATTATTATTATTATTATTATTATTATTATTATTGTTATCCTCTCAGATATCTGTATGATATTTGTGTGAAATCTGTGTTACAAAGTGAAGTGAATCTACTGAAAATCAGTGTAGATGTTGCAGCAGCGTGATAAACGTCATATTTGGACAAGATTTATTTGTTTATTTCTTTATTGTCAGACTTGATTCAACTACCAGCAGCTTCATCCAAATCCATAAATCGCACTGCATTATATTCTAAACTTGTACGTCATCAACAAGTCTGCAGCCCCCTAGTACACACTTTGCTGATTTTAAACTCTGCAGCCCAGTAAACACACTGTACAGCAAAGTTGTCACCTAAGCTTCTGCCTCAAAGCTGTGCAGCGACACCTGCACTCAGTCATGAAAGAAGCTGGCAGGAATTTTATCCTGCATTAACTTTGTCTGTTGGGAACTGAAGCTGAGTGGTTATATGCATCGATTTCTTTTGCTTTTGTTATGATTTGTGCAGGAAATGAATTGTGCAGCATTGATTTTACACCAGTGTTAGAGCCTGAGTCAGATAAGGTCTCTCTTTACACTGCTGGAGCTACTTCCTATGGAAACACAAAGCCAGATGCTGCTTAGTCCAATGGCACACTGCCAGATGTTCAATTGCTGCAACGCTTAAGTTCCTGCATCCATGCATTGATCACAGTGTCACATAACTCGCTGCCAGGAAAAGCTGTAAGGAAGTTTCATTTCAGCATGCTGCTGCCCAGCTGCTGGCAGTTTATGTGTGTGTTATGTCAGCCTTGTGTGTCACTTAATTAGAGCAGAAAAAAGCAACACTCAGTAAAAGCTGATTCATTAAAATTAAGAAAACATGACAGATTTCCACCTTCATTTTGAAAGAGATGTCCTGATTTCTTTGGTCTAATTGTCACTGTAATAACTGTCTGGAAGAAATATGATTTTCTCACTGAGCTTAGTCACCACAGGGGCAACGCAGCAGCAGCGAGCGTCTCTCTGTGTGAGACAACGAGCTGCCTTTTCATTGACTGACCCAGCTGCAGCTTCTGATAAATACATCTCCTGCTGGGGGAACAAAAACACGCCTCCGTGCACAACTATTATTTGGTTTGCATTATGCCCCGTTCATCTCTTCTACATGGGTTTCTTTGGCATCTGTGAGTCTATGACGAGTAACTGCATTGAAGCTCATGTAGCTAGAGACTCAAAAGCCTCCGCTGGCTTTGACAGAACACGCTGGCGAAATAGCCGCGTGGTTATTACTTGTACAAAGACACAGATAGGGATCGGCTTTCAGGCAGGGCTGAGTGATTCAGTTTGATGATTTACAGAATTTAATTAATTTAAATGACTTATCCATCAAAGATTGTGATGGGCCGTTCACGTCAAGGTTTCGTTAGAAGTCTCACGTCTGCTGTCTGCCAATAGAGGGGATTCATGCATTAATGTGATAAAGTGCGTTAGTTTGTTAGGAATTATTAGCCATAACCAAATAGTCTGTAAAACGTTTCCCAGCTGTAAGCAAATATAGTCCAATGGTCTATATCTCTGTATAGTTACTGTGCAGCTTCAGTCACCTGTAGAAATCATTTTTTTGTGTTTTAGTCACTGCAAGATTTCTTCTGTTGCTATATTCATTTAAATATATAGCAACAAATATAGCTATTATGTTACTGATAAGTTCTTTCAGTAGAACTGAGGACTTTATTATACAAATGAACAGAATTTATAGGCATCTTGTTGGCTGTAAATAGGCAAATAGAAATTTTTATTTTCCAGAGTTTCATGTGCTTGAAGGATTTTTCAAAAACATTTCTCTAAAGATCAGAAACATCTGTACTTTATGGAATTAAATAATTATTTTATGCCTTTCATTTGATGCTGTGACTGTCCCTTTCAGCCGTGGCCATTAGTAGTGTTTACATGATGCTGACAGGTTTTTAAGCACTGGGAAAAGAAAATGTAAAATAAGGCAGAAATGAGCCCAGAAAAGGAGGCTGGAGGAAGAGGTAACCCAGCAATTTCCTCAGCAGCCTGTCTCTGTATTTCACCGTGCCGCACCCCTGTCAGAAAGACTGAGCGTGATCCTATCAGTCATGATAAAAAGGTTTCATGTACGTTGAGTCTTTGCTAAAGTCTACAGTGTAGTATCAAGGACACAATGCAAAGTCATAACAGTATTAATATGTGGTATAACAGACATTCTCGTCAGCTATCTTGACACATAATTTAAATAATCTTTTAAGTGTTTCTTTTGCTGCTCACAAGTAGTTAATTAGCAAAAGACTTCAAGCAGGCAGGGTTAGGTTATGACTTGAATGGTGATGGTGCTGTTACTTTGGGGGATTTGTCTGAGAGGGAAAGAAGAAAAAGAAACTAACAGTATGTTTGTGATAATGTAGCCATGGAAACCTTTGAAGAGGCTCCTGACCATAGTGAATTTGCTATCATCCACCCCGCTGTGATTGGACACGGTCACATCATGAGATCAGATGCAGATTGAGATTGTCAGTGTTTTGCTCGGTTAGTCGGGGATCAGAGCGAGAGGAGCTCCGCCGGCGGCACTTGGTCTCTGTTTCACCGTGAGCTGTCTGAGCCCCGTGTTCTGCCTGACGCTCCTTTCAGTCAACAATAGCAATCAGACAGCCTGAAATTTGACACGTTCATATACATGTTGTATGTACCATAAGGGAAAAGACTCTGTACCTTATAATGATTAAGGTACAGAAAATAAAAGCACATATTCTTGATATTTTTACTTAAAGGAAACATGAAGCTTCATTTGCATTACTCACATGCTCATAATTGTGTTTTTGAGCAAGGCCAGACAGGCATTGAGTAGCAATAAAACAGTGTGGAGGAAAAATATGCACCTCTACTGATTGTTTCTTTATTAACACTGACAAATACAAAACCAGGCGTGTGTTAAAATTCAGCCCGCACGGCGCATATATGCATATGAAATGAAGTCCACATTGTAAAGCTTTAAGTGCGCCAAACGCTCATTAACTAAATCTGTAAAAAACATTATGTGATGTTGTAATTGTGCTTGTGTGGTATGGACAGTGGTTTCCTGCTTCATGGCATATGAGTCATACTTATGATCT
The DNA here is from genome assembly GCF_056152115.1 of Neolamprologus brichardi. Lineage (NCBI taxonomy): Eukaryota > Metazoa > Chordata > Actinopteri > Cichliformes > Cichlidae > Neolamprologus > Neolamprologus brichardi. Next base: position 1,261,954 of record NC_142114.1, on the reverse strand, counting down.
TTCTTCAGGCTGCTCCCTTATTCACACGGGGCCACCACAGCAGGTAGCTCCACATATTTGAACATTTTTATGCCAGATGCCCTTCCTGACACAACCTCAAAGGAATTTGTGTCTCCTCCCAAGATCAAATCACTGAGCTTTTGCTTGTCCTGTGTCATTTCAGAGCTATCAAGCTAATAAGCCACTTTAAACATTTGCTTTCTTGATCATAAAGTACATTTTTAAAGCATTGACAGCGGGGACAAAAACCAAGCAAACAGGGATGTGTCATGTAAGGCCAAGCACTGCAATATAATAGGAATACTGCTGCTTAGATACTGATGTGCAAAATGAATTTGCTGGCCTGGAGTTTGTTTCGGTGTTTACTTATTATCAGAATTAATCAGAATGAAAAAAAAGTAAAACAATGAAAAGCAATTCTCCATTAAGCAGAAGTGTATCGAGTGAGACTCCCAATTAGCCGAACCTGATCGACCATTTACCTTGGACACAATATCATCAATCAAAAGCTTTCAAAACACGCCCTCTAAAAGGAAAAACTGGCAAATTATTGGAAATTGGAAACGGGAAAAACAAGAACTACGTCGCAGATGCTGAGACGAACATACAGAGCGCCTAACAGAAAAACAGTTACAGGATGAGGAGCTCTGAAAGCTGAATCCTTGTGCTTTTGTCATTAGAATGTGTGTACTGAAGGTACTCACAGCCAAATACACTTGGCCGATAAAAAGAAACTAATAATTATTTTTATTTTAAAGGACTTTTGAAAACATTGTTAGAAAAACTGGAAATATCAAGATGTACATAAATACACGCACACACTGACAGCCAAGTGAATGATTGAGGTGCAATCATCTTTCTTATGTCACCTAAATCACACCTACAGGAATGAACCAACAGGCTGTGACCTTGTTGATTCGTTCCTTTGGTCCAATGTGACTGAAATATGGAAAAATGGATGTGACGGTAAGCACAAGAATCTAGCTGCCTTGAATGCTCAGACACTTACATTTTTTCTATTCTAAAAGTCAGCATGGGTGGATCTTTAAAGGTTACATGCACGGAGGATTCATTTTGACGAATATGACAAATGATGAAAATGGTGTCCCCATCTTCGTGGTTGCTAAGGTGAATATGGCACTCGTTGATCTCACCGATTTTTATGACTTTGTTTGCTGCACAAACTGCTATAATCTTTCTGTCATTTCTTCATATAAGTCAGGGTAACATTTATTTATTTATTTATTTTGCTTCAACCATATTTTTCACACCTTTCCTCTCCGTGTGTCTTGGGAGAAGATGAAATGCCAGCAACCTTTGCAAACGGTGGAGATTCGCAGGTGTTTGTGCGTCTGTCATTACCGCATGCGATTAGATTTAATTACATTTGTGCCGGTGCGTATAATTGTTGTTGTCTTGCTCTTTGAAAGGATAACGTTAGGTACCTGAAAGTACATAAGCTGCCACTTGAAGACGGTTGTTTTGTATTTTGATGTCATCTCCCAGATAAATACTGAAATAATGTTCTACCCAAACTATACAGGAGTTTAGTAGCTGTTCTTGTATTTCATTTTTGGCATTCAGTTCACAATAATGATAAATCTGAATGTGTGGGCTGAGAGGTGTTAGCTGTAATATTCATTCATTTGCGGTTATTTATGGATTTTTGCTCTGGTTATCAGGTACAGTGGGGCAAAAAAGTATTTAGTCAGCCACTGATTGAGCAAGTTCCCCCACTTAAAATGATGACAGAGGTCAGTAATTTGCACCAGAGGTACACTTCAACTGTGAGAGACAGAATGTGAAAAAAAAATCCATGAATTCACATGGTAGGATTTGTAAAGAATTTATTCGTAAATCAGGGTGGAAAATAAGTATTTGGTCAATAACAAAAATACAACTCAATACTTTGTAACATAACCTTTGTTGGCAATAACAGAGGTCAAACGTTTACTATAGGTCTTTACCAGGTTTGCACACACAGTAGCTGGTATTTTGGCCCATTCCTCCATGCAGATCTTCTCAAGAGCAGTGATGTTTTGGGGCTGTCGCCGAGCAACACGGACTTTCAACTCCCGCCACAGATTTTCTATGGGGTTGAGGTCTGGAGACTGGCTAGGCCACTCCAGGACTTTCAAATGCTTCTTACGGAGCCACTCCTTTGTTGCCCGGGCGGTGTGTTTTGGATCATTGTCATGTTGGAAGACCCAGCCTCGTTTCATCTTCAAAGTTCTCACTGATGGAAGGAGGTTTTGGCTCAAAATCTCACGATACTTGGCCCCATTCATTCTGTCCTTAACACGGATCAGTCGTCCTGTCCCCTTGGCAGAAAAACAGCCCCATAGCATGATGTTTCCACCCCCATGCTTCACAGTAGGTATGGTGTTCTTGGGATGCAACTCAGTATTCTTCTTCCTCCAAACATGACGAGTTGAGTTTATACCAAAAAGTTCTACTTTGGTTTCATCTGACCACATGACATTCTCCCAATCCTCTGCTGTATCATCCATGTGCTCTCTGGCAAACTTCAGACGGGCCTGGACATGCACTGGCTTCAGCAGCGGAACACGTCTGGCACTGCGGGATTTGATTCCCTGCCGTTGTAGTGTGTTACTGATGGTGACCTTTGTTACTTTGGTCCCAGCTCTCTGCAGGTCATTCACCAGGTCCCCCCGTGTGGTTCTGGGATCTTTGCTCACCGTTCTCATGATCATTTTGACCCCACGGGATGAGATCTTGCGTGGAGCCCCAGATCGAGGGAGATTATCAGTGGTCTTGTATGTCTTCCATTTTCTGATGATTGCTCCCACAGTTGATTTTTTCACACCAAGCTGCTTGCCTATTGTAGATTCACTCTTCCCAGTCTGGTGCAGGTCTACAATTCTTTTCCTGGTGTCCTTCGAAAGCTCTTTGGTCTTGGCCATGGCGGAGTTTGGAGTCTGACTGGTTGAGGCTGTGGACAGGTGTCTTTTATACAGATGATGAGATCAAACAGGTGCCATTCATACAGGTAACGAGTGGGGGACAGAAAAGCTTCTTACAGAAGACGTTACAGGTCTGTGAGAGCCAGGGATTTTCCTTGTTTGAGGTGACCAAATACTTATTTTCCACCCTGATTTACGAATAAATTCTTTACAAATCCTACCATGTGAATTCATGGATTTTTTTTTTCACATTCTGTCTCTCACAGTTGAAGTGTACCTCTGGTGCAAATTACTGACCTCTGTCATCATTTTAAGTGGGGGAACTTGCACAATCGGTGGCTGACTAAATACTTTTTTGCCCCACTGTATATGGGGAAATTTGTATGTTTTTCCATGATTATATGATCCTTTTACATTGGAAAAGATGATTAAGCAATTTTTTGTCTAATCAGTTGATTACTGAAAACTCAAAACACTGATGATAGTGTGCATTCTTGGTGAGGCTGTGAAGTCAGACAATCATTAGCTGTCAGCGAAGGCGTTTCATGATGTCTCTCTTGATGCCACAATCAAGGCACCAAGGACTCTTTGTCAATCAATCAATAACCGACCTCCCCCTGGCACTATTACCACAAAGTGTTGGTTTGGGACCAAAATGGGCCAGGAGAGAAATACAGAGCCTGAATGAGGAGAACAAAGAGGCAGAGATAAAGACAGAGAGCCCACAATCGGAGGAGCTGAAGGCGAATGTGGGTATTGTAAGTGTGTGAACACACGCTCACAGAAATGACAGCTACATTTTGAGTCAACACCAGAAATTATGAATGAGAGCCAGAGAGGGATCAACTTGTAGTAGAGCACGGGGTGTTTAGGTACAGAATTGGGCTCTGATGATACCTGAAAGTGTGGTTTACACAGCACAATGGCTTACATCTTTACATCTGCACGTTGCTGATGTGCAGATGTAAAGACATTGCATCCTCAAACTGCAACACAAGTCACTTCAGATAAGCAGGAAACATAATAGCTAAACACTCTAATGCAGGCTGCACAGGTGCCAGCAACCTGCACACATTTTCATGAGATAATTTTTTTGTGGGTGTTATATGAAAGCTCCTCTGGGCTTTTTGTTTTTCTCTCTTTTTTCTTCTCTTATTAATGAGTCACTCTCGCCTGTGCCACTGACTCATCAGCAAACCCCAAAATGTTCGCTCTTAGACTTTCAAGTAGTTTGTGATTTTCATGAAATACTGAGAGGCCTCTTCTGTGCCTCTGCTAATGTGATGCGACTTCTAGGAGAAGACAATCAGGAAACTGGATTGTTTGTTTTGTTTTCTGCTTTTATGAAAGAGAATTTAAAAAAGCAACCTCACTGAAGTCATGTGAAAATGAAGTGATCTAAAAATATCACTGCAGGGAGTGATGAAACTGTACTGAGGCCTTGCACATAGTCATAACACCTGCACCTGCATTTCTGTATGATGGAGGTGATGCCTCGTCCTATAGCGAGTCCAAACTAAAATCAGAATGAGAATACTTTAATAATCCTGAAGGAAATTATGTACAATGATCTAAAACTTGCCTTTAACAATAAAAAGAGTACAGGGCAATAGGTTCCAGTCTTATTGACTTCATTCAAAATGACACTTTATAAAACAGGCAGCAGGTTAAATTTGTTGTGTGAATCAGATTTAAAAATAAAATACCAGTTCTTGTAAAAGAAAACTATAAACATCTATAAACATGCAACATTCATACAGTGAAGAATTTTTTTATTTTTTACATAAAACATTTTTTCTTTGATTCCCAGCTGAATGTGTAAGTTTATTCTCTTAGAAAGAAATGAACAGTCTCTCAGTCTTCATGGTAGTCTCATTTTACTCAAAAATATTTTTATTGAGCGATTGTGGATAGAGTTTACGAAAAAAAGATATGGGAAACAAAAAATTTGTTACATTGAATACAAAACAGAGCTTCTCATGTTAGAACATATGTAAAGAAAAAAAGAAAACAAACAAACAAACAACAACCCAGGAGGGGCGATTGATACTAACAAGCCCTTTCCTTACAAACCACACAGAAGTTAGCTTCGACACCACTGAGCTTCACATTCTCATTAACACAGACACACATCGGAGCGCTATGGAATAAGCAAAGTTAGTCAGTTAGTCATCCTTAAATTAACAGTTAGAGACGTTTGTCAGAAAAAGACCCCAGATTTGATCAAATGTGGCCTTTTGGTTCTGGATGGAGCAGAGTCCATTCTCCCTGCAGCACGGACTACACTGCCTATGATGCTACATTCTTTAGAGCTATACCTGTAGCATTCTGCCTATTAGCTTAGCACAACAACAACAGCCGCTCTCTCACCCAGGAAACACGCAGAGAGAGAGCGTCACCCTGTAACCATGGCAACCGTAACGCTGCCGCCTGGAACAACAGAACGTAGCTGTCAAACAAAACCCAAACAGTCCTGACCCGCGACAATACGAAACAGGAAAGTACTGCCGTGTAATCCATTTATTTCAACAAAGTAACTGTATTCTAAATACCACCTTTTTAAACGGTAACTGTAACGGAATACAGTTACTCATATTTTGTATTTTAAATACGTAACGGCGGTACATGTATTCCGTTACTCCCCAACACTAGAGAGACATAATATCAACCAAACATCTGGGAAAAAACACAGTACATAAAGCTTATGAATTGATTTGCATGTTACTAAATGAAAGAAGAATTTGGTCCTCAGCAAAACACGACTTAGTACTTTAGTCAGATGTTTCTCTTCCTCTTTACAAAAACTCTGCAAATCATTTAGGTTTCTCGGCTGCTGCTAAGAAGTCGAAGCATGAGGTAGGCCACGCCACGCTATGACCTTAACATGGGGGGCTGTAGAGACTGCTCACTTTTGGAGACCACCAGAAGTGTGTACTAGTGGACATGGAGTTTTTGATGTTTCCATATCAGCTTCCTTTTTCAGAAGCTGGGCTGACAACAAAAGAACATAGTATCAAGTCCCACTCATGCTGGCTCACTGCTGTTGATGTACTAAAGACTAAAGATATCTGAAATGTTTCATTGGGCTCCTTAATAACACTTTAACTACCATAGCCCATGAGTCTTGTTTCTGACACATACATATTCACTTATGGCCACATTTAATCTTCTTTTAATTCTTTCCCCCATGAACTAGAAAATGTCACATGGCAAAGTCTTGATTTTATGAACATGGCAATGATTCCAGGGGGCTTCGATGTTGAGATCTGAATTCAACATAACAAGCACGGCTGCAAGACAAAATACTACTGAAATGATGTGACGCAGATAATCAACAGAATCTCAAACACCTGTCATCGAGAGCTGAGGCAGTTTTCTCAAGTATTTCGTTGAGGTTTTTGTAGTTGTAGAAGTTACAGGTGGGATATTGTACACATGTTTACATTTTATGAAACTCACCTGGGTCATGCCTGAAATAAGCTTTGTGGTTCTGAGGTCAGTTTTATCTTTGTGTTCTGCAGTCAACCCATTGTGGCTGATAGTTTATTGATTACTGTGACATTTTCTAAATAATTCCAACATAAATTATATTTTTCCATCACAGCTATTGCATCTCATCAATAATCAGCTTAAGATAGCTGTCGTTTGAATACCCACTTGAAAAACTGAACTGCAAGTCCTGACGTTGTTCGGTCAGCCCATTCTCCTCGTTTTCCCCAGTCAGGTTGCAGCAGCAGGCGTGACTGCTATCTGGAGCATGTTTATATGTGGATTCTGAAAGTACAGAGTACATGACTTTGTCTCCAGTGTCTTTCTTGTTAAGCTGTTTGGTTAAGGTTCATATATTACTGCTAACTAGTGCTAGTTAGAGACTAACGAAGTAACTGAGAGCAAGCCATATCATTTATCAGATAATTCTCTGAGGAGGACTAAAAGACTCCAGGTCTCTTTTATCCCTACTGCGTCTTGTCTCCTTAATGGCAAATAATTGTCCTTGAACTTTCTATCATTATTATTGTTATTATTATTTTATAGTATTGTTCTGTTTATTTTTTTATCCTGCTGCTAAACTAATTTCCCCTTGTGGGACAATAAAGAAATTGAATTGAATTGAATTGAATTGAATTGAATCAATAAGATTCTACAAAAGTCATCAGCACTACACCACAATTACGATGCAGCGCTTCGTTTCAGTGATTTGAGTTAGTCTAGGTAAGGCCCAGCAGGTCACATGTTTTCCCAACATGAGTCAAAGCATGCCTAATTTTAAGCCCTGAATGAACATGTTTTTAAATAAAACCTCGAACACTGTGGTCCTTTTTAGACATTTGGATTTAGAGCCCGCCTCCAATGGCCAATCAAGGAACTGCAGATTTTGACACTTCTGTCTTTGCCTTATTTTTCAGGTTGCCATTAAAAGATTCACCAACTATTTGTTAGGTACACATATTGAACTGTTTGTTAATTCAAACATAACATCGGAGCAACTGTATATATCTTCGAGATGAACTGCTGAAGTTCCAAATGAGCATCAGAATAAAGATTTACTGTGAAATTAAATGAGCCATGGTTGCAGGTACCTGCTGAGATTTTCCTGGACATCCAGCTCGAGGGTTCACAGTGAATGGCAATTCTCAAAAAGATTTAAAAACTGAGCTGACAGGAAAGAAATAGAAACTCAAATACGCACTTCTTACAACCATGGTATGAAGAAGAGCATCACATAACGGACAACATGCCAAACCAGGAAGCATATTGGTGCCAGTAGCTGACTTAGCTGTTAGCACTCCTATTAGCTAAGAACAGGAAACTGAGGGTACAATTCATATGGGCCCACCAAAATTGGAACGGAAGATTGGAAAAATGTTGCCTGGTTTGATGAATCTCGATTTCTACTGTGACATTTGGATGCTAGAATCAGAATCTGGCATAAACAACTTGAAGAATGGATCCATTCTGTCTCATATCAGTGGTTCAGGCTGCTGGTGGTGGGTTAATTGCGTGGGGGATTGTTGGCATACTTTGGGCCCCTCAGTACGCACTAAGCATCATTTAAATGCCACAGCCCACCTGACTGTTGTACCCATCTTCTGAAGGCTGTTTCCAGCAGGATGATGCACCATGTCACAGAGCTTAAATCACCTCAAACTGTTTTCTTGAAGATGACAATGAGTTCACATTACTCAAACTCCACAGTCACCAGATGCAACAGAGCACCTTTGGGATGTTGTGAATTGGGAGATTTGCTTCAAGGATGTGCAGCAACTGCATAATCCTCGTTCAATTTATGCATAATTAACACAGTTCTGATATGCAAAAGGCTTCTAAACCGGTACAAGCAAGGTGTACCTAAAAAAGTGTCTTTTTAAAAAGACTCTCTATTTAAGCAGCCCTCTGACTCCTTTGAGGCCTGGGACTGTGCCCAGGGGCTGTACCTGAGGCCTGTTTAGTAATCCAAGCACAAATGTGATTGAATTCTCTGCTGTGCTCTGTGTTCATGTCTAGCTCAGTCTCAAGCAGAAAAATATTTGAAATAAAATTTCAGTTTTTCATAAGAGCCAGCAAATAGACAACGGATCTTTCACGAGCTTGCTAATGATTTTTTTATTTATTTTTTTACAAAGCATCAGTTTCTAGTTTTCAGAAAACACTTTCATCTCCTTTGCTAGCTGAAATAATTAATCTCCCTTCTTTGAGCATTAGAAACAGAAATAGGCAAAGCTGGTTAAAGAGTCATCAGTTTCCATATATCTGGTAAATGTTGTGAGAGATATTTAAAAGTATTTATATGTGCCAAATCATTAAACCAGTGTGAGAAGACACGTCATAGAAAATATTCAAATATATAGCCACCTGCCTCATATTGTTTAGATCCATTTTATGTTGCCAAACAGCTTTGAGCCACAAGGGTACAGGTCACAGGACCTTTGTGGTTTCTGGCAGCACTTGTTGGCAGCATATCCATATGACAGGGAGATTGGAGGTCCATGGATCAGTATTATTCCAGCACATCTTTTGGCAGCCCAATTAGACTGCAGGCCAGGGTCAACAGCTTGATCTTTCTGTGGTCCTCTGTCCCTGAATCGACTTTCTCATAATTCTCTAAAGCAGATTTGAGCAATTGTTCTCCAGGTTTTATGAAGGTCTTTCTTTAAGCATTGGCTTCTTTTTCACTTATTTTTAGTCCAGTCAAGTCCAGAGTAGTTTTGCACCAACAATATGATTCCCAAAAATCGGAAAACAACAGTGTGTACTTAACAAAAGCAGAGAAAACTGTAAACGTGGAGGAAAAAGGACAAAGTGACTATCTGCAGTAGATAAACTGTATCTGACACAGGATCTGTTTGTCTAAGACTCATCAGAAAGGGTCTCAGTGGAATTTTGTCTGTAAGGAAGGAGAGGACTTCAAGAGAGAGGCGTGAGTGTCTATAGACATCTTTAAAACATGGTGGAGGCTCTGTGATGGTTTGGGGTTTCAGCCAGTGGTGTTGGGGATCCTAAAAATCCTAGAAACAACATGAAAGCTTGCCTAAGAGTTCACCCTATGTTGGGGAATTGAGGAAGTCATGCCAAATATTGACTTTGGTGCTTGTCACAATTGTGCAAACTCAGTTTTTGCCTTATTTAACGCCACATATGTTTGCATGTGAAATGAGAGGTGGCTCAGGACTTCTGCACAGCACCATATTCCTGCTGGGTAGGTCTGCTGCCTGCTGGGTGAAGGTTGCTCTATCTGTAACAACTTTACAGACACGTGGCCAGTGTGTGTCAATGTGACATCCACATGAGAACCCAGCCAAGAAGTGCATTACAACAAGATGATCGATGGTAATGACTTCACCTGCCAATATATCTAAAGTTGCTCTAGTTGTTGTAAGCACTTCAAAAGGTTAAATGTAATGTGTGAGCATAAATTATACTCTTGATTTTAAATGGCTCCGTCTTATATTTGAATTGCTTAAGATAACTGTTGTGTTAATTGGTGCTGGAAAAACGTAATAGTGCTGACATAATTAATTTTTTTCCTGCAGATAAAGTACATGGATAGAATTTAAATGTCTTGTTGATTCTCAGTGTAGCTTTTTCATTTAGCGCTGCAGTAGTGGTTAATTGCTGTACCTGCTAAGCTCAATGCGCCACTTTGGAAAAGGATTTAGATAATGGCGTTCTGCTGAAATGAGACAGAGTGGACATAATGCTGAATTTAGTTTATTGCTTCACTTCACTTGAACAGTTTTATTTTGATATTGGTGCTTTTCTCAGTTCCCATTCGGTATCTAAACGTACTAACAATGTGTGCAAATTTATAGCAACCAAAGGCGCGTCATTTGACATAACCGCAGGGTCCAGTTATGAGGTCATGTGTTAAGAAACAGAGGAATCACTAAGCTGCATGAAGGATTTAACAGTTGGTTTTTGGGTTTTTTTCGTCTGATTCGTCATATTAGTGACTCTTAACAGTGAAGCTTTCTTATGTGCCCTCTAACTTGAGAGTGTGATGTCAGGTCACTGCAACAGTTTAATTTATTAGGAAAGAGAAACGTTCAAAACAAATGCCAATGAAATTTGTTATGACTAAATTTCAGCTCCCTAAAGAAAGTCGGGAACTAATTTAAAAACCATCTTTTGGTGATTGTGGCAAAGGCGGGAAAATCTGCAAACCAGTAGCTGTATCTTGTGAGTTTACCAGTTTAACACACAAGACCCGGCCAAGAATCAGTCCACCACATAACCTGTAAAGCTACGACATGTCAGATTACACAAATTAGCGAGGGTTTCTTCTTCTTTTTTTATACAAGTGAGGCTGCTTCCTGTTCTCCAAATCAAAACTAAGTCAAGCCTAAAGCAGTCATCTGGTTTTAGTTTGTGTTTAATGTACTTCTATTTGCAGTGCAATACAAAATGTAAACACTTACTCTGCCTTGTCTCACTGTCTTGGTTTTATGGAACTTTCCTAGCACCATTTTTTTGCTGAAGCAGGCAGTACTAAAACCACTTTTGATTATCTGATCAGCACCAAGCTTTAGAAAAGGATGTTAATGGAGGCCCAGTGTGTGAATGGGTTGATGACTGGTTGTGTAAAGCGCTTTGGGGTCCTTAGGGACTAGTAAAGCGCTATACAAATACAGGCCATTTACCATTTACCAAACCAGGACCACACACAGGAGTTACATTTGCAAGGAACCGAACACTATTTGTATGTTGTTAAATAAACAAGGTGCTTGGGGTGAATCATGTTTGTTTGCAGCATGTGTAATTGAAGCTGGCATAATATTAAGCACGATCTCAATATTACAAAGCTTACATGAAGCATGACACAGTCTCACGTTCTTCTTCTTGTTTCTTCTTTCAGCCTGCTTGAAAAATGGCCTCCAGATAAGAGTTGCGATGATCCAGACCCGACCCACAGCAGAGATGAATGTGTCTAATGAATCCTCCTACCAAGAGGAGGTGCTGCTGGATAACTCTACCTGGGGCTACTCCTATTATCATCAAAACTACACCCTGATCCCTCCACTATCAGAGAAGGCTAGCACCTCCAAACCTGCAGCATGCGAGCAGGTCCACATCGCTATCGAGGTCTGTATGGCTGCGTGTAGCACTTTGGATTCATTTATTTATCTCGTGATTTCTTCTTGGCTACCACTACCCCGACTGTCTCTTCACTGGTCTTTTGATCTCCTCTCCTAAGGTCTTTCTGATCCTGGGTATCATCTCACTGCTGGAGAACATTTTAGTCATCACAGCCATAGTGAAGAACAAGAACCTACATTCCCCCATGTACTTCTTTGTCTGCAGGTAAACTCCTCGGTGGTTTAAGACATAAAGGGGAAAATAACATAATAATGTACGAGGACCACCCAAAACCGTTTTAATAAAGTGAGCTTACCAGGTGTAAAAGATTTTGTTAAGCAGCAGTTTATTAACATATGCTTCTATCCTTAAGTGCTTACTCTCTGTCTTGGTGTAATGCAGCCATTCCCAGGGGCAAAATACAATATAGGTCCCAAGTGAAACCTTGTTCACTCTTGTCTACATATTAGTGTAAATGGATACATTTATGATTAGACTACATCCTAATGTAGCCATTATAATTGGATAACAATGCATGTCTCCCCTCAAGGCCCATATCATTTGAGTTCACATTGTTATTTTCAAGCCCTTCTCAAACGACCATAACAACGCTGCATCCACACAGGAAGCATTTCGGAGGAATGCGGCGACCAGAGACCACAGAAAGACAATAAAATGTAACAACTTCAAAAAAAGCAAAAACAAACAAAAACAAACAAACAAAACAATGAGATAAACATTTCTCAACTTAGATGCAAGTGATTGAAGCAACTATCCGTGAGAGTGCAGGATACGCTTCATTAGACCATCCTGACTGACCTACGACCTGATAGCAAATACATTTGAGGATGACCTATGAAAGCAATTCAGCAGTTCAGTCAATTCAATTCAGTTCAGTTTTATTTATGTAGTGTAAAATCATAACAAGTTACTTCAACTTATAAGGTAAAGACCCTACAATAACACCCAGAAAACCTCAGATGAGAAGGAATACAGTATATCTCTGATAGAACCATGCAGGGGCAGCCATCCATTGCCACCAGTTGGGGTTGAGGAACATAAATAATAATCTAAAGATAATAACAGTACTATTAATAATAACTAATAATGAAATCACAACAATGATCCTGGAATATTCCCCAGCAAACAACTGTCAGCTTCAATGCAATGTGAATAAACCCCTATGTGGATGGATTTTAGGTATCTGCCAGACACTGAACCAATAACTTTCGGAGTAGCTTATGTTGATGTAATTAATAGACATGAACCGTTATCAATTATGCTCAGAAAGATCCTGATTTATCTTTTGTTACACAAATGATTAAAGTGGTTCAGTCATGCTTTGTACGACCGAGACAGCTAACCAGGATTAGATTGTTTCCTTCCTTTCTGTTCTAAAAAGGTCATCAATTCTTTTATTGCCTATAGAATTGAATATTGTAATGCACTGTACTCTGCTCCAGAGGCTACAGCTGATGTTGCCCAGCTTTAAAACCACAGAAAGAGAAGCAACCACAACATACCAATCCCTCCCTGTTGCCCTTCACTGGCTAACAGTAGTTTTTATTGAGAATAGTTTGGCTCCTGAGGTCCTCTGGCAGTGCTCTGTTAAAGGTTCATGAATGAAGGTTCTGGAAAGGTCATGAAAGGTTACCGGGCCTTTGCCTACTAGGCCCCTCAGCTGTGGAACTGCCTGGCAGGAGATGCCAAGCGAGCTATCCTACTGGTCTCTTTTAAATTGAAAGCAAGGAGAACACAAGGAAGCATGCCAGCAAGCAAGCAAACAAGCAAGTAAGAAAGAAAGAAAAATAAAACAAGTAACCATAAAAAGCAATTTGGATGGCTTACAGGCTCAGGTAGAGCTAACTTTTGTTTTGTAGAAGTGTGACTTCAAGGTGACAGTCTAGAGTATGCTTCTATGTGATTACACAACAGGATTTTTTGCCAGAATTCAAAGAAATAATGAGTTTCAACTTCCAAACCTTCTCCTTCATGTAACTGATTAAAAAGCTCAGTTGCGCAAAAAATATTTTTCTTTTGCCTGAAGTGGAAAAGTTGGTTTATTTATAAAAGGCGAAGAACAGTTGCAGATAATTGCTCATCCTGAGCTTGGCCGAAGCAGATTTCCAATATAATCCAATGTGAAATCGAATCATTCTTTCCACTTAGAAAAATGTCATGCAGTATGTGTTGCCAGAGGAAACATGTGAACTCTTGAAAATGACATAAATCTTTTATCCTGATTATAAATGGTTAAATGAAACCATTTGTAGCAGGGAGTCACAAAAGAGGCTTTTTGATCTTATAATCTTGTGCCCTGCTTAGACTAATCATTAGGTAACGATGATCTAAACAACTTATGATTAACCTTCTTTCTTTAAATTTGTCTCCAACCAATAGAGATCTGTGGACTCAAAAATCATGACATATTTGGGGCAGCTGTCACATCAAAATCAAGTCACACTTTTAACGACGCTACTGTATAAATCAGAAAAATACTTGGATGTCTGTTTTCACATCAGCACCAATTTCTTGTGACTTTGTTTGGGTCTGTCTTCTGATTTGAAAGACTTAATCCTCTTACTAAGACAAAAGCAAATATGTTTCAGCTGTGCAGAGACAGCAGACATTCAACTAAGGCTTTGAATTTCTGGCGAGCTGTATAGCGCTTCTATTCATGTGGTTCTGAATGAGTGCCACGGCGTAACACTGAGGTACAGCGAGTTACTGCAGGATAACACTTGTTATCTTTTATTTGAAAATCCATTTGATTCATGGGGAAAAAGAAATGCATTCCTACTTAATGTGTTGTTTTCTCTCTATAGGTAAGTTGTGAGTATTTGGTGAGTCAGTCCACGATGTTGATCGTGATATAATATGCTGCCTTGGTAACCAAGACAATAGAGGAGAGCCTGTTGCTTTCTGTGGGCTGTAATTCTAACATATTACATGCCACCTCCACTCAACGTGGTGTTAAGACCTCGTGCTCATTATTATTTCTGTGAGACTCGGCTGTCATTTTCTTTGGCACTTGAACAAATTGCTTCGCCAACAAGAATTGGAACATTTGAACACCAAAACACCAAAATGGCACCAAAGCATAGAAAAACATCTTAAGCTGCATGTTTTAAATATCACCTCTTCTGGCCAAGAAGCTTTTACTCATTATACGAATCATTTGTCAAGTCAAGGCATGGAGTCCAAACATGGAAAGCTGTGGAAAATCTAGAAAACTAACAACAGCCAGATTGTTGACCTTGCTCTGCGACACCTCTCAAATAATGTGTCAACTAAAACTAGACTTTTCCTGACTCTAAATTTAGTCCACGGCAAACAATTCAGAGTTAAAATTGGGACCAATCAGGTTCTGAGTTGTGTATCTAGAGCAGCGGTCCCCAACCCCCGGGCCTCGGACCGGTACCGGTCCGTGAGTCGTTTGGTACCGGGCCGCGAGAGTTGAGGCTCAGGTGTGAAATGTATAGTTGTCAGGGTTTTTATCGGTTTTCAGCGTTATTTTGTTATCGTTTTTATCGTTAACTCGGTTTTCCTGGGTCTTTTCACGTGTGTTATGAATAAATCTTCTTTTTTTCGGTACTGGTAGTAGTTTTATTTTGTTGTATTTATCCGCGACACCTTAAAGGCCGGTCCGTGAAAATATTGTCGGGCATAAACCGGTCCGTGGCGCAAAAAAGGTTGGAGACCGCTGATCTAGAGAGCTGTAAACATGTATGTGGTTTTTACAGTGAAAGAACCTTTTCCTTACTTGGCTCATATGTTTGTGTGTGATTTCAGTTCAATTGTGTTAGTACAGTGAAGGAAAAAATAACTGTAAATTCAGACAGATGAGATTGTGCTGAAAAGAACAAGGCAAGGCAAAAATAAATCAATAAATTTAAAGGTGAAACACAACAATAAAATAAAAAATAGTCCGAAATGGCCAATTATACCCTGGACTGGACCCCAGAGTGTTAACCAAATAAAACATGAAAAATTTGTGAAAAAATGTGTTCATTTGTGGCATTTTGTGTAAATTTAAGCAATTTGATGGTTTCTAATTAAAAAAGATTGTGAAACTTTAGTTAGACTTGTGCTTGTAAATGAATCACCTCATGTTGTGTAGCTTTATTGATTTTATGCTTATTGGGCTACATACTTATTTATCATACAGGCTAGTACATAAAATCCAAATTCACATTTTATGTAACTGAAATGTTTAATTATGTGGGCTAAAGAAAAGAAAATTATAGACTACGTTTATATGAAATATCTGTATACTTACTGCTTTTGATGTATTTTAACTGTATATAAGACATATTACAGAATGTAACACATGCATATGTGTAAAAAATAAATTGCTTTGATTTTGCCACCCCATTTGATTTCCATGCCACCCAAAGAAAATTTGCCTAGATCTGCCCCTGCATCTGTTCACACTATGCACACTATATACTCTGACCATCAGCCACCAGCAGTTATAGGATCACTGTTTTAACCATTTTTGCTGTGGAAAAACATCAAATTTTAGATGTAAATATACATAAATAGCATAGATGTGTTGTTTATTTTTAAGAAGCTCTTAAAATATTAGTATTATTTAATAACAGTATTTGGAAACAGCATCAAGCATCTGTTTGTCTGCCAGCAGTGCAGTTTTTTTTTCCGTGACCACTTTTAACTGGGGAGATAGGATCCATTTTTCCACCATCTTTGCTGGCTTTGTTGTTTGTGCAAAGGCTATGAGTGCATGTGACTGTCAAAGCATTGCCTCAACTGCACCTCCGGAGAATGTGAAAGACTGTACTCAGGCATTAAATCAATTAATTGGTTTTCCCAGTATGACTGTGAGAAGAAAGTGTTTACACAACAGGAGGGTGAATGCAGCTATTCTGTCAGCTCCTGAATACACAGAAGGAAGTACATACAGAAACATTTATTTGAACATCTGTTTGCGGAATAAGGGTTGTATAAAGTATTTTGTTTTTTTGCAGTTTGGCAGTAGCAGACATGCTGGTGAGTGTGTCCAACGCCTGGGAGACCATCATCATTTATCTTCTCAACAACAGACAGCTGGTGGTGGAGGATCACTTTATCAGGCAGATGGACAACATGGTGGACTCCATGATCTGCATCTCTGTCGTTGCATCCATGTGTAGCCTGCTGGCCATTGCTGTGGACAGGTAATGATGGAAGGGAGTATAAGCACAAATATATCTTTGTTTTCTTTTTTTGCTATTGTTTCTTAATAGTTTCCTTTTGAAATGTTTTTAAGGGAACTGAAGTTTTAATTGAAGGCTCTAGTCACAACTAATCCTCATCCATCAGCCCAACACCACTGCCCCCAGTTTCCTAATAATGTTCTTGAACATAACTGACGTTTTATAATTTATAACAACAAAAAAGGACCCTGTAATTTTATGATTAATTTTAAGGAAAATCGAGGCAGTGCTTATTTGGCACTCCTTCAGTTAATTCCTGTCATGTGTTCCCTCTGACAATTCCTTTTTTTCTCTCTTTAAACAGTTTTTATTCATTATCAAGAAAAGCATAAAACATAACAAAGCAAACAAAAAAGAAAGAAAGAAAAAAAAACCAAAGGGAGTATATTAAAGTCATTATATACCTGTACAAATACACATATGGGGTAAAGAGGAGAGACAATTCCAATGAATGAAAAATACTGCTCGCACTAAATCTTAGTTGTCACTGCTGAACAGATCAAAGTGTTTTTGTTGTCTCACTGTGTGAATGAATTTAATTTTAAGCAGATGAGTAAACCAGCCTTGATGCAGTTTAATTTTTTGTTTTAAATTGACATTTTATTTCTTAATTTCCACCTTCTTTCTCTGATACACACAACAAATTTGGTTCATTCATCATGGGGATCACTTCTGTCAGTGCGCCCCAGGGTGGCTGTGGCTACAATGTAGCTTGCCATCACCAGTGTGTGAATGTGTGTGTGAATGGGTGGATGACTGGATATGTAAAGCGCTATACAAATACAGGCCATTTACCATCGCTGCTTACTCTAATGCATCTGTGCAAATGTTAAGACAGACAGAAAATTTTAGTTTTTTTACTTTTTACTTTACAATAAATTATCTGGCAAGACAGAAAACTGAGAAAATGTCCATCTTTCCCTGATTTCCCTTTTCATCCTTTTCCTTTTTTGTATGCTTGTGAAGTAGATTTTAAATCCTTGAAATGTGCAGGTTTTTTTCATCTTCACCATTCGTGTCTTTTTATGGTCTTTTCACATTGACAAAAATGGATCTTTTAATTTCATCTGAGCTTGAGCTCACCTTGAAGCCTGAATATTTAACAGCAAAGCTGTATTATTAAGAGTTGAATATTTCATAGGCACCGATGGCACACTGGTAATTTCTTGATCTTGTGCTTTCATTTTGACCTTTCTATTTCAAAAACGTCTGTCTCAAATCTCCTAATTCGGTGGGTTAACCTACCATGCAAGTCTTTGGACTGTGGGTGGAAGCCAAAGAACCCATGCAGGTTTACGGAGCACCAGGATGCCGCTCAAAAATTTTCTCTGACACAGTAATTTTATAACTTCTTAGTTCTAGAACCTAACAAATGACAATAATTGGAAGAATTGCAATAAGGCCTTCAAACTATTCAGTGCCTTGTTCTTTATTAGTTCGTCCTGATTGCACAACCATTCACAGCTACATTTAGCATGTGATCACTATTTTAAAAGTGTGTCTTTGTTACCATTGATTACCATTTAATCAATTGTCTGCTTAATAATGAATGTAGAATAACTGGAAAAACTGTTCTTTTTTAAATGTTTGTCAGACATGTTGATATTTGATCCATATACATTCAACTTCCTTCCTTCTCTCTCCCCAACTGGTCGCAGCAGATGGCCGCCCCTCCCTGAGCCTGGTTCTGCCGGAGGTTTCTTCCTGTTAAAAGGGAGTTTTTCCTTCCCACTGTCGCCAAAGTGCTGCTCATAGGGGATCATATGGTTGTTGGGTTTTTCTCTGTATCTATGAAGCGCCTTGAGGCGACTTTTGTTGTGATTTGGCGCTATATAAATAAAATTGAATTGAATTGAATTGAATTAACTGAGTTAAAACTTACTCTTTCTAACACATAGGCATTCCTTTTGTTCCCTTTTCCATGCTTGCTATTCCTTCATGTACTGGAGCACGTATAAAACTGCAAACATTGCATAGATCATCATACTGGATGATACTGTACCATCCCCAGAAGCAGTTTGAAAGAGGTGGACTCGGGTCCATATTAGGCTGACTCTGATTCAGTATATGAATCAGGTATAAATACATGGTGTACAAGAATCAGGACAACTTGACAATATGATATTCATTTGGTTTCTCAGTGACATTTAATATTTTCGAGATTGTCTCAAAGACATATAAATTACATTCATACCAGAGGTTACAACAGAGCCACCAAATAACAAAATTGCACCTTTTATGTATAAATGTACGTTATGCGTGATCAACAACCCGAGGTTGCCTAACGTTATCCTCATTAAATATTGAATGTCTCAAGAATAAATGTCTCACTTCATGTGACCTGTAGTCTGGTTCGCTCTCTGTGAGTTATTGTATTCAGCACACTCACCGTCCCCGTTATGTTTAAATGTCAAGTTTTCTGACTTTTTGTAATTCATCAGTGAGCAATAAATGTTGATATAAAATTAGAGGTTACTGAGGTGGATACTATGTTATTATCCACAGGTACGTCACCATCTTCTATGCACTGAGGTACCACAACATCATGACGGTGAGGAGAGCTGGCTGTATCATCGGGGGAATCTGGACCTTCTGCACTGGCTGCGGGATTGTCTTCATTATCTACTCAGACTCCACTCCTGTGATCATCTGCCTGATCTCTATGTTTTTTGCCATGCTGCTCATCATGGCCTCCCTCTATAGTCACATGTTCATGCTCGCTCGCTCGCACGTGAAGCGCATTGCCGCCCTGCCCGGCTACAACTCCATCCATCAGCGCACCAGCATGAAGGGGGCTATCACACTGACCATCCTTCTGGGGATCTTTATCGTCTGCTGGGCTCCCTTCTTTCTCCACCTCATCCTGATGATCTCTTGCCCACGGAATCTCTACTGCGTGTGCTTCATGTCCCACTTCAACATGTACCTCATCCTCATCATGTGCAACTCAGTGATTGACCCGCTGATCTATGCCTTCAGGAGTCAGGAGATGAGGAAGACGTTTAAGGAGATCATCTGCTGTTACAGTGTGAGAAACGTCTGCACGAACATCTGTGCTTTGACTGGTAAGTACTGAGAAATAGAAAAGACCAGTGAAAGGATGATGCTGGAATAGAAATACTACTACCCGAGGACTGGTTCACTGCACTTTTCAGACAGTACAGTGTACCGTCAAACAAGCAACTATTGAAAACTATAAGCTGGAAAAGAGACTGGAACATTGAGTTATCTCCTAATGCGTCCACCATGTACACAAAAAGTTTACTAGATGCATTATTTTAAGGCTTAGTTAGGATCATATAAAGTCGAAGCCCATGATTCATAGTAATGTGCGTCACACAAAACTGTTTGTGGCCTGCTTTTCATTCTCCCTGACATTTCTTTTATCTTTTTTTCTTTGTCCTTTCTTTTTTAATAGGCAAGATTATTATTCTCTGTTCCCAGAATATGTCTGATGCAGTAGCCAAATGGATAGACAGGATATTTTTCTTTCAGTGCTGCAAGAGTGCTCATATACTGGCTTTAAATTACAGAATTACTGCCAAATGTACCCAAATGTTAATTTAGACGGCTGGATGTACTTCCGTGAACATTAACCTGACATGCATAAATTAACAAAGGCAATGAAGTCAGCAAAAGTTGGGGAAGGTGTGGTAAGAATTATCCACATCCATATGTCAGTGAGTTTTTTTGGGGGGGGGTTTGCTTTTCTTTCAAGCTGTGACTACAAATTAAAACAACAATTTTACACATCAAAGTCTGTTTCCCAGTCATGGAGAGTAGTGCTTCGGTTACTAAGTAGTATCTAGTTTTTTTTAAAGACCCTTAAGCTTTAAATTGTGACAATGTAACAGTCTACCTAGAACAGCATGTGCATATCAGGGCAGTGAATTATGTTTTAGTTCACTGTCAGTTATGAATTGAATATTTTCCAATATTAAATGCAGAGTCACACATAAAACAAGCGCAAGTGAAACAACACTTATATTTATTCAGATTTTGAATATTATAATCAAAAATCTTTTCCACATCTTTCACAGAGTCCTCTACCAAATCTGTTTGAGATGCTAAATAATTATTTTGAATTTCAGGAGGGTCAGAGAAAAAGAGTCGCACGTCCTCTGCATAGAAGACTCTCTGTCACTCACTGGGTGCTCCATCAGGGCCAGCAATGGTTGTCCAGTTAAATCTAAAAACAGACATCAATTAAAACATTACTAAAGTGAAAGTGATCTCTCAGACATCGTTCATGTTGGCTGAACTAACCCTGTAAAATGCTCTTATTTGTAGCTGCAGTTGCCTATACTCTGTTTGTCTATTAGGTACTGGAATCTACAGTTTCACTTATTTTCTTTGGTGTGTACATGTCCTGGTAACAAAGACTGGACCTTGGCAAACTTAGAGCAAAAACAAAGACAATTTTAAGATGGCAAGTCTGGATAGTTTCACCACTTGCAAGAAATAAATGTTGAATATCTAATGGAGATTAATGATCCTCACAGGCAGCCACGCTACAAAGTTCCTATGATGCACAGAGCGCTTCTTGTGCACCACTACTGAATTTAATCATTAACCATTATTAAACTCTGGCTTTCTCTGCTATAGTTTTGCTTTTGTCCTGTCTCGCTCTGTTCTCTTCTCATTCTCCTCACCCCCAATCAATCATGGTAGATGAGCCTGGTTCTGCTGGAGGGTTCTTCCTGTCAAATAGGAGTTTTTTCTTCCATTGTCATTAATTGCTTGCTCATAGAGGGCCGTGTGATCGTTGGCGTGTCTTTCAAACATTGTAGGATCTTTAGCTTACAATATTGAGTGCCTTGAGATAGCCTTTGTGAATTGGTGCTCTATAAATAAAATTGAATTGTAATGCCAGAGTACAGTAAAGTATAGCAAGATGCACAAGGCTGTCAGCATATGTAAAAACATAAAAGACAGGCAGAAATAATTTAGGTGTATTAAACAGAGGAAAGTGGAGGTTTGCAGAAAATTGGTCAAAGGTTATGAAATGAAGCGGAAAACTGGCAGCTTATTTTATATTTCAAGAAAGTCAAATCCTCTCATTTCCCACCAGTTTCAGCATAATTTATAAATGTAAGATCTCTTATGGTTAAAATCAGACCCTCTTATGGTCTTGTGAACTTTTTATGGATCTGCACAGCCTGGATGGCTGCTTCAAGGACTTTTCCATCAACATCACATGGTTTTAAGGCTTGAAAAATTGCGATGCAGCCATATATTTATATTGAAAATAGTCGAACAAGAAGAAAACAAGTCTTAACGTGAACATATTGAATATGTTGCACTGTAGGTAAGTAATGACAAGGTCAAACAAATACACCATAGATCACATAGATTACTTTTTTACCACAGAAAGTAAATTTCTATTTTTCAAAGCTTAACAGTTGTTTTTTACTTTGTGACTTTATGAACAAAAACTAAATGTTTTTTCACTAGACCCTGTAGGACCATGCAGCCATCAAAGTAGCCCATGTATTGATTTAACAGAAACAACTGGCTTTAGCATGGAAGACTACCATGCAGTTTATTGGTTTTCTTACCAGCATGACTGTAATTCTTCTTTTACTCCTGGATTTTTCTGCCTGAATGAACCTGTTGCTGGAGAGGATAATGGTCAAATGAGCCAGCTACCATTATATGGAACGGCTTTATGTCAAATAGTGTCATTTTGTCGATTAGAAATTTTGTCTCGAGAAATCTTTAGTCTGCCTCTGACGCCAAGCTGGAAAAACTGAAGGAAGAAAGGGAATCATTTGCTTTTAAGATTCAAGAGATAGCTTCGGCCCTTAACTACAAAGCGGGATGTGGTTTGAGAGGAAAACTTTCTAACTTTTTTTCCTGGTGACTGCAAAACAATTTAATTTATCTATAGCCTTTTGTGTCGCGGCAAAAATCTTCAAAAGAAACTGATTAAAGCAGTAAATCCTTTCAATTGTTGACTTTGTTCTTTACTTGCTCACAAATCATTTACTAGTAAGAATACAAGTAATTTACTTTATTAATGTATTAATCATTTGTTCCTTTTAGCCTGTATTGTGTTTTTAATTTCTTCATTCTTAAGAAAACAGGTTGTAATAGAAGACAAACAGGCAGCTCTAGAATGATCTATATCACCGCTCCTTTTATATGGATTCTTACATGTAGAATTGGGGGATTCTGGGTTGACTTACTGAGCTGATAACCACTGGCATAGCCACTTAACATGACTGCTGATGGGAGGCTTTGTGAAACCAGATAACAAGAAGATATCTTGAGTATGCCTAACTCATTTCCCAGTAAAAACCCTGATCAGTGGTAGTACAGGTCTAACATTTGGGTTGTGCCATTAGAAAACAACTGTTTTCATAATTAGGATAAATAAAAGCTACATAAATATAATCGATTTATAAAGACATTTTTAAAACAAAGGGGCACCTTCCGTCTAGTGATGCAGAAGGCACATACGGCTCAACAGAAGCACCACCTGCAGCTGTAAAAGTGATTTCATAATACTAGTGTGCGATGATGGCAATGTGATGGAGGTAAAATGTTGCCTAACACACCATGAAAGCCCCCAAAAGGCCAGTGCACTGCTCTAATGCAAGAATACTGACAGATTTGAGAGGTTATCTACCTCCAAAATTCAGGTGGTTACAGAGCAGTGACTATCTGACCAGTTCTGATTCTTATAGGTTTTAGCACATCTTCAGGCTTTTTATAATAGTTTGTCATTTTAGGAGGAAAACATATTTTGAACTAATGCCGCTCAGATTGCATGCACATGTTCTAAAGGAGGTATATGAGCACTCTTCGACAAACAGGAATTGCATATTGAGCTGATTCTTTTTCTTCTCATACACTTAATGGACTCAGTGTTCCTTTGGAGGATTATGTTTTAACACCCAATGCAAGCAGACCCACCAGTTGCACATTATTTGTAAATGGCCTCACTGCAAACACCTTGCTTGTTATCTGTACATGGGAGAAGTTGTCTGCCCTGCTAAGCTGAACTTTTGACATCACTTGTCATCAGCCAGTTTTCTGCCTGCTGCTGTTCGCCCTGTGCTGCATTAGTGCTACACTTAACAAGCAAACGTCTCAAATCCGCCCGATAGCACAGCAGTCTCTGCTATGATCTGAATGTAAAGTCACTGCTCTGTTGAGTCACTGTGACCCCCAGTGATCACTTCTCAATGCCACCCTGCTGTATAAAGCTATGTAAAGCTGCTTGAAATGTTAAAATGAATGTACAAATAGCTTCACTATACCTTCTGTAAGCGTGTGTTGGTGGTGTCTACCTCCAAACTGAGAAGCTTGACAGATTTTTACCGGAAATGTGGCCATCTGCTGAAACTGCTCTTTCATACAGAATGTTGCTGTGCGGTAGATACTAAAAGAAATGAGTTATTTGCTGTTACGTATCAGTATTTATTGCAAAAACAGAGAATTTGTTTATATTGTTGACGTTTTCAGGCTGATGCATTTTGGTTTGTGGATGGAAAGTAATATAAGAGTTGTTTTAAGAGAAAACAACAGCGCTAGAAGGATGTTTTTCTTCGTTCAGTCTTGTAATTGCCTTACTGTTATTTCCTTTAATGTTTATTGCAAGTACTTTGAAAATGTAAGATCAAAAAAGTATAACACAATGAAAAGTGCTTTGAGTATTGATGTAAAACTGTACATTGTTTTGTCTCCATTGTAAGTTTAATTAGTAAAGAAAACAAATATTTTGCTAAGTGTACATCCACTTCCAGCGTAGCATTTGTGCAGTTTTGCAGAATGATTGATTGTTGCTGATTATTGTGAAGTGCTCTGTTTTCGTTCCCACAAAAAGCAGCAGCAACAACACTGAACATTATATGTTCCTGGATCAAGGTTTAGCTTGTGTTTTGATTGCTAGTTGCATGCTAAGTTCTGTGTATATGTGCAGTGACACAATGCAAACAGCTGTGGGATCATGTTTCGTGTTCGGCGATGGCACGAAGAAATGTAAACGTGAGCTTCAGTTCAAATAAGTGATGTTTTGCTGGCTTAAGATGACTTATTTTTATTGTGTCTGAATAAAAGCAGATAGTGAAATGAGAGCGTTGTCTATTTATTTTTCACATTTGTAAATGTGGACATCGTGTCACTCAGGTTTGAGGAAAAAATGCATGTTCATTGGTAACAGGCTCTCTAAAATGGATGCGTCGGGATGTTAGCACAGGAGGTTCATTTCAAACATGAATGCGTTGACACTTGGTGTGAAAGTAGGTAACATCCAAGTGTTGGGAGAAAGGAGGAGACAGTGGAGTCAAGCAAAACAGAGAGATCGACGGACAGTAGTCAGTGCCACAGTGCCTATTCAAATACACAGGATGTTAGAATGTCTCTAAAGAAAGGAGAAACAGCTGCTTAGCGGCAACAAAGTTCACAGTTCACTCTAAAATTTGAATATTCAACTGAGTGAAGGACACTTTGATGAAAAGCTAACATTTGACTGGATAAACAGACTAAAATAAAATAAGCAATCAGGTGTCTCTACAAGCAGAGCTTCCAGTCAGAACAAAGCAGCATCTTCCTCAAGGTGTGCCTGAGCTCGGCGATGCGGAAGGCGTATATGGCCGGATCGAAGAGGGCGTGGCTCGTCAGCAGCGCCACGTGCAGCTGGAACAGCGATCGGTAACACTCGCAGTAGGGGTTCGTGGGGCACACCATGATGATGACGAGGTGGAAAAAAAATGGCGACCAGCAAACCACCAGCGTCCCAAACAGGATGGTGACGGTCTGGGCCCCTCTCATGTTGCTCCCCCACCGCTGCTGGTGATGACTGTTCCTGCCACCAACCGGTAACGCTGCAATCTTTCTGGCATGGATGCGCGCCAGCATGAACATGTAGACATACAGGGAGCAGATAATCACCAAGGAGATGAAAAACAATACGACGAAGCAGATCATGATGAGCTTGAAGTCAAAGAACAATATCATCAGCACGCCCAAGCCCCCGCATACACTCCAGATGATGCCCAAGATGGCCCCAGTGCGCTGCATTGTCATGATGTTGTGGTATCGGAGTGCATGGAAGATGGTGATGTAACTGGAAGAGAAACAAATCATTTCATTATCTCATAGCTTATCACAGGCTGTCAAGGATTGAGTGACCACGTTTAACTTCACTGCAGCTTCCTCACTCAGCTCGGTCGCCTAAATTTAAGACATTAACTGAGCTTTAACATGATACTGCGGTGCATTACCATTAGCAGGGAGCTTTGTGCCACAAAATAATCCTAAATGCATTTAATCCACACTGGATGACATGTTTTGTAAAGAGTCAAACATTTTTTTGTTTTCTCAGGAGATGGTGAAACCCAAAACAGAGTTAAGAGTTACATGCATATCAGCCGCATGAGCATTAATTGGGTGACCAATTGTGTGAAAAATCTGGGACATGGTCATGAACATTATCATTAGCTTGTTGTTCAGTCCAGAAGTGGACAAAATTATTTTATTTTGCTCATTATACTCTCCTAATGCCACTGCTAGTTAAGCTTTTTGTGACTGGCTGCCTCTTATAAATAACATGTTTTAATGGGGGGCAAGTGACGCTTCTATTCTCACAACCAGAGGTGAAATCCTGAGATGAATATATGAAGGATATCAGCTCTCTTTTAGAGAGCTTTTCTTTTGGCTCACAGGATTACTTGGAAAACTACTGAAGACGGCTGTGTTCCATATGAGCATTTAGTATTTCAACTGTAGATATAACTGAAAAATAAGTGAAAGTAAGCAGAGTTCCCTTTTAAAAAAAAAAAGAACTATAAATAAATGTGCATATGTTGCATTGGTAAATGGACTGGTTCTTATATAGCGCTTTTCTACTCATCTGAGCACTCAAAGCGCTTTACACAACTTGTGCATTCACCCATTCAGACCCATTCGCACAAGCACATCTTTCTAAGTGCTTTATAGCTAACATTTACACACATTCATACTCCGATGGATGCATCGGAGAGCAATTTGGGGTTAGTATCTTGCCCAAGGATATTTGGCATGCAGACTAGGGGAAGCCAGGAATCGAACCACCAACCTTCCAATCAGTAGAACCTGCTCTACCACCTGAGCTACAGCCACCCCATATTCTCTTTTTCTTTGACTGATTTTAAAATTTGGATAGCTGCCTAAAACGTGGAGAAACAGTATCATTGCAGTAATAAAGTATTCATGATTTTTGGGTAGACATGATGGAAGCCACTGCAGTAAGCCTTTCACTGTACATCAAAGAGTCCGAGCCCAGTGGAAAGCTTTTTAAATTCTCCTTATATAAATATCAGCAGAGGATAAATCATTTTGGGGCCACAGATCCATAGAGAAACAATTTAGAACATCTGGATTAGCAGCAAGAATAAATCATTCGTTGTATGGCAAATATAACATGGTTGTGGATTCCTGTAAGTAGCAGCCAGTTCTTTCTTTAAAAGGGTTTTCAAATAGCCTTAAGCATTGTTATGCCTTAGAAAATGAGATTTTGGGGGATGAGTAGCCTAGAGTGGAATATGTTCATCTCGCCATGAAAACCATTCTTCACACTATAAAATAAACCATTTTAAGATAAGATATTTATGTTTCCATATCCAAGAGCTCCATACATACCGGTCCACGGCAATGGCCAGGATACTGAAAAAGGACCCCAAAAAAGACATGCACAGCAGGGAGTCGATTGCATCGTCCAGCGTGGTCTCAGAAGAGCCTTTCTTATTCAAGTGTCCCACATCAGCAAACACAATCATGAGGTTTTCCAAGGTTTTGGTCAGGCTGGCGATGACGTGGAAGGCTGCCAGGCTGCAGATGAAGCAGTACATTGGCGAGTGGAGGTTTCTGTTCCGTATGACAGCTACCACAACAAGGAAGTTCTCAGCAAAGCTCACCGCTCCGATGGTGAAGAAGACGGGGTTGGGAACCACCACCTCAGGACAGTGCGATTGGTTCAATATAGAGCTGTTCATTGTTGGTCAAGTGGTCGTCCAGGATTAAATGCTGATTAAAGGCAGATGTTTACTTTGGGGCTATTTTGCATTGAAAGTTGATTAAGTTTAATAATATTGTTTCAAGAATTGGTTTAAATATGAATATTTGCAGTACATTTTAAACTGCCTTCATTCTTACATTTACAAAAACATTTTATCTGCTGACCTGTTTTTAACATAGAGATCAGGTTTAAACTGATACCTGTGACTTAATGAGTCCTATAAAGGTCTCAAAATTTAGATTTACACACTTTGCAATATCCTTCAACTTTCTTGTCATCAATAATTTCATGAATTCATGACAAAAATATTTTCTGAAAACCTAAAAAAAAGTCAACAAAAAGTAACAATTGTTTTTTATAGATACAAATTTGAATTTAAAACACAAATTAATGGTATGAGACGTACTGACTAAATTTATGGACAGCTGCCAAACAAAACAATGGAGCTAAACTACAAAAATACAGGCAGCAGGTTTACATATATAAAAAATAAAATAATAATGTCACATGCTACATAATGACATAATATTATTGTTGCTTTTAACTGGCTTTCTTTTGTGTTGCTATTAAAAAGAATGAACATTAGTTTATGGTTAATTAGATCAGGACTGTCACAACCTTTGACCTATAACCTATTTATCCAAGAGGTGAAAGACTTTGTAACTGGGTTTGTAGAAGTGCTATAAAGATTAAAAATACATTTTAAAAATTGGAATAATAACTAGTTGCAGTAGTTTTCACTAAAGATATACGACCATGTTAGGTCAGATTTGAGGTTTTCCTTTTAAGGTAAGCTTAGACAATATATCATGTTTTAGTGAGAAAGTAAAATAGTAGTATGCAGCTTGTTTGCAGTAAAGAAACATTAATGCTAGATGAGAAACGATAGAAGCAAAGTGGTTCTGAGTTTGGAAATAATTACAAAAGTTCATCTATTGTTACCTTAAAATATAGATTTTTGTTGAGTGAAACAAAAAAATAAAAATATAAAAGATCAAGAAACAAAAATTGCTCCACGTGTTACAGCAAGAGTCTGACCTCAGGTGGAGGCCGTGGGTTGTTTTTAGCTGTCCTCCACTGGGTAGAGCGAAGGTCACGTTTAAGAAAACACGCACAGGGCCGCTGAAAACAGGCAGCTCGCTGCAGCTCTCGTGGAACAAAGTGTCTTTCTCATATATGTCCAGGTTTAAATCGAGGAGTGCTGGCTCCAGTACACCTCAGTCAGCTGTGGCCACATCAGCCTCTCTGCTGTTCACATGAGGGACAATCGATTTTTTCATTCTGTTTGTTCAGAGCTCACAGATGTTATTGCCAAACTGGTTTACGCGGGATTGCAGTGCTGTGTTTGGTGGTCTTCTTGTCTTTGAGTCTGGTGCAGATGTTTACGTGATGCTTTCACCTGTAAAAAACAAGCATGTTATTAAAATTCTTCTTCTTTTAAATGTGTTAGAGATTCTATATGCACTGTTTGACTGTTCGATTCACTGTGAATCATATAGCGTACAACATTTATCTTCTGCTTTGTCTGTGACGAGTTGTGTGACCTTTAATTTAAAGTCTCACAGCTCGCCCGATGTCTGTGTATTCTGCCATTCCATTTGAATGCATTGAGTCCCACCTTTGTAATTGAACACTGTCGTTTTATATAAAGAAAGTACTCTGTGATCTTGGCTGTGACTCAGAATTCCTGTCAGGCTGCAGTCAGAAGATTATTATAATAATTATATCCAAAAGCGTCTGATCCCTTTTTATTATGACATTCTCAGAGCAGCTTCAGTCCTCGCAAAGATGCCGCATTAAATCCAGTTAAAGCAACTTTGATTGTCTATGTTTTCTAGTTTATTTTACCATATAAGCATAATAGTTTTTAAATAGCAATGAGACTATTGGCATTTCCATGGCAAACTCATGTCATGTTTCCAAATTGCCACATTTGCCACTATTCGCTTTCTTTTAATTTTTATCTTTCAGTTATCATTTTATTAAGCTTAGGTAACAAACACGTGCTTAACTTTGAAAAACTAATTATATGGTATATATTCTGATAATATAAGGATAAGCCTGCCGTATATGTCAATGTCTGACATGGTAAACTGTGCTGTGTATACTAGTGAAGCAAGTGTTTTTGATGGTGCACACATTTGAAAATGACTATATTTTTCAAGCCAGCTGCTTCTAGCAGTATCATAATCAGCTGACTGTTTGAGCTACATGTCAACATGCTAACTAGGCATGCTGCCAAGCCAAGAAAAGAAATTATATCTACTCTTAAATTACAGCCCGTTCTCAAATTAACAACTGATTGGTCTTGAGGAAAAGCCTAACATTTGCTGCAGGTCAATTTATCCTGATGTAATAATAAATAAACCTAAAAGCTAACGTTTGCTGCATGTCACTTTTAGCTCATTTTAAGCTATGTATTTTATTCTGAAATGAAAGATTTTCTATAATAGAAAGAATTCAAGTTGTAATGCAGCACATCGGAGCTACTGAGGAATGGTGGCTAACAAATGTCACATTTGGACGCCACAAGGCAGGTATCCCTGTAGGACGTGTTATGAAAAGTATTGTAAAGTCATGCTTTCATGGTCTGTATTCATACTGAGCAGTGAATGTTCAGCGGGAGCTGTTTGTCCTCCCCAAACCTGCCTTAGGCGTACTTCCCAGTTAAATCCTGCTCTAGGGAAACCCAGTTTCCCGGTGAGTCAGTCCTGCCAGCAGTTGATGCCAGAAGCGAGAAGTCACTTGGAAAACTTCCCCAAGTAAATGAAAAAATAACAAGCTCTCACTGCTTGCTTCAGCCATTACACTACTGAAATTCTAAATGTAAGATCTCATATGTTTCCATGCAAAACTATTTCATCTTGGCTGTTGACCTGTATGCAAACTTCTGCTTTGGGTTAACACTCTTTTTTTTACAACATCCAGTCAACTAAGCTTTGAAATGGTGTCAAGAATTGGCTTGGAGCATTTTAGTAAATGTTAATGAGCATTTGCTGATATTCATTTGGGTGAATTCTAGTCTGTCAAGCGATAGTTATGGCCAGCGCTAGCGGTCCAAGTGGAGGAGCTGAGGAGTTTGCGGCATTTAAGCAGCCCTTTGCTGCCCAGTCTGACCGGGCTAAAGCTATTACAAAAGCTACTGGGGTGTTTAGCTGCAGACGGGAGGCCGTATTCCATTGTGCAAAACAAGGGGTTTAAACTATGATGAACGTGCTTGAGCCACGCTATGATCGTTCCAAGCATGTATGAGCAGGAAAAGATTTAAGTTTTGGCTGAACTGTCCCAGGCATCTTCTGTTGCCCTAACTACTACAAATGGGTGGAGCTCCAGGGCAACGGAAAGCTACGTGACCGTGACAGCTCATTATATCACAGCGAAGTGCGATATAATGAGCTGTGTGTATTATTGTAGGGTCTACCTTACAATATAAAGCGCCTTGAGGCGACTGTTGTTGTGATTTGGCGCTTTATAAATAAAATTGAATTGAATTGAATTGAGTGGTAGATACAAAGCCCTGTACTTCCCTATATTGTATCATAACTTTTTTTTTAAATAATTGTGTGGAATGAGTCTTGA
Source organism: Neolamprologus brichardi (assembly GCF_056152115.1). Classification (NCBI taxonomy): domain Eukaryota; kingdom Metazoa; phylum Chordata; class Actinopteri; order Cichliformes; family Cichlidae; genus Neolamprologus; species Neolamprologus brichardi. The sequence continues at coordinate 1,230,659 of NC_142114.1, read as the reverse complement.
GTTGAATGTTTTTAACAGGCAAAAAATACTTCAATAAGTAAATGTTACATTTTTGTCTTTTTTCTTTTTTTGCTGATCCGAAAATTGATCCAATCCGTGACTTAAAAAACTCCGATCCGAACCGTGAGATTTTCGATCCGTGGCACCACTAGTGAATTCCAGTTTTCCATTTTTCTGCCACTTGTTTGGCTCTAGCTTGTGGTGGCACCAGGGGAAACAGAGAAGCCCAGACAACCCTCTTCCTAAACACCTCCTCCAGCTCATCTGTGTGGACACCAAGGCATGCCTCAATCTTTCGGTCACAATCCCGTCATATAGATGGTGTGGTAAATTGAGAGGTTTGCTTTTACAGACAGCTCTCTGTTCACCACAACAGACCAGTACAACATCTGCACACCAATTCATCTATCAACCTCCCATTCTATGCTCCACTCTTGAGCAAACTTCAAAACTAACCCTTGCATTGCTTAAAAAGTCTACTTAGAGACTGCATCAGAGCTAATGCTAACACTGATAATTGTCATGCTCATAGTCTTTGTTTCGTGCATAAGGATTCTAATAATTGCAAGTTAGCACTTTGTCATTACTTTATATTTATTCAGTGTCATAAGCTTCATTTGACAATCGATTTTTACACTTAATGTATTTGATAAACATGCTAAAAGCCCACAAAACCTACTAGAGGCAATCCTGCTGTCTGTAGCAGTCTTTGAGTAAAGTTTCATAACAGTCCACATGTTATTAAGTAGGGCTGCACAATTAATTAAATTCAGCCTCAGTCATGATTTTGGCTTCCAGTGAACGTGATCACAATACATAAAATGTGTGCTTTGCCAGTGCTCCCTAAATCAGTGCCTGATCACAGGCCTGCATGCCCCAGTCACAACTGTTCGTGTTACTCATCAAAACTGTTGTTTTGATGAGTAACACAATATTTAAAGACAGATATACAACACAATTCTAACATCTTGGCACAGCAGAAGTTGAAGCTCTTGTCCCTCTCAGACCATCAGATTTGCCACACGTGATGTTAACCGAGAAGAAATGTAACAAGCGAGTTGAGTCTGTAACATCAACAAAAGTGAGTCTGAACAGTCTCCACAGCCAACCAGCTCACACTGAACACAAGCAAATTCCATTTGCTCAACGAAATCTGTTCACTGGACTCAGTGAGTAACAAAGGCTCCAGGAAAATGATCGTCCTACTGGGTGAAAGATTATTTCATATTTTGCTACAATGATACTATCCATGCTGTGTACAAAATCCCACAGAGGGAAAACAAAGTTATCTTACAGCTGTCCAATTGCAGTGAAAAGAAGAATCTATAGCGATTATTGAATCTTGTGTTAAACTTTGATTCATTTTTTAAATATTCTTTTGTTTTCCTTCTAAGAGAGATGCTGAATTTAGGTGAATAAGGAATCTAGGTGAATATTTTGAAGCTAAGATTTCTACAGATGTAAGGATGTGAAAGCCGTGTTCTGTCTACATGACAGTGCAACAAAACATTTTTGTCACTTAAATGATTCATGGCAGGTAGTCACGGTCTCCCGGTTGATCAAAGTAATCACGGTTATATACAGTCCTAGTATTATGCTTCATCAGTGTATGAGCGTTCTCACTCTCATGAGAAAACACTTGAGAAAATATATTATTACTGTGTGCTCCACATATTGGCTGAGTCACTGGTTTGAGCTTTAGCTGGCTGATGCACAGAGATATTTGTCCAAGCTGTTTCAGCCTTGACCAAAGTGGTGACTCACCCATTCCCGATTAGTTCTCGCCATTTAAAAAAGCCACTCCGTTTTTCTCCTGCTATTATTATAATTTCACAGTTTAGGGTAGGTGGCTAAAATAAGTTTAACATGGTTTTGGAGACGCGCTGTGGGCATAGCTCCATGCTTGTTATGTCAACTGCCAGCGGATGTGGCCGACTGCCATGTTGCCAAATTGTCATCGATGGATTATTTGTTAAGCGTTCTTAAGTGGATCTTAATTTAAAAAAAATAATAATAAAAAAACAATGTTTAACTGCCAACTTGTCAAAGTGTGTCCTGTATGCTTCAGATGGGATGTTACCTCAGTTTTATTTTGCATTTGTTTAAAGTAGTTAATGTTCCTTTAGCTGCTGCTCTAAATAGTTTAAGAAATGATATCATAGTATTTGATATTTGTATGTGTGTCTGAGTGTGATGTCCAGTTATTACTAACTGTTAATTGGAACTATGAATTAGTGTTACAGGAGTCAATGGTTACAGAGTTACAGAGTCATGTGGGACAAAAGGTTAATTATTAAATTTATCCTAATGTTATTGCAAGTAACGGTTATGGTTAAGGTTAAAGTGAGTCTCACTGAAATAAAACTAAATCAATGTAATGAGCTCAGAAGACACAGATGCATAACTATGTGTATCTTTGGCACGTGGTCAATATTCAGATGCCATTAAACTTAAGGTCAGACAAGCCTTGGAGGGCAATGTGCAGGGGGCATTTATTGATTAAATGGCAACATGAAATTGATTTAACACTCTGAAGAGATCTCCCTGCTGATTTCCTGCGTCACTTATGCCATGCCTGGAGTTAACCCTCTCAGGCTCAAATTAAGTTTTTGTAGCTAATGCACAACAGAATACCTGCAGTGGTACTTCTGAGTAAAAAAATAAAATCATCAAATAAAATATGTATGTGGGGTAATCAGGTTGTTAGCTTTTACTTGTTGCAAATCTGCAACGCCTGCCTGGAGAGGGTTAAGCATTAATAAAGGGTGCTCATGATTCCTCTGGTATAAGGCACTTGACATTGGCAAATAACTTTGTACAGACGTATGGCCTTGATGTAAAAATATTATCTCTGTATTCTGACCTGAAAAATCAAGAGTTACTTGTTCAGTGCGGTTAATTGGTAATTCTGAATTGCGTATAGGTGTGAATGTGAGTGTAAATGGTTGTCTGTTTCTATGTGTAAGCCCTGCTACAGACTGGCGACCTGTCCAGGGTTTACCCTGCCCTTTGCCCAGTGGTAGCTCAGATAGGCTTTAGCCCCTCCATGACCCTGACAAGTATAAGCAAAAGAGAATGACTGGGTGAATGGATGGATTTGACTAAATAAAACCCCCAGTATGATAGGAGTACCAGCTAAAGAAAAACTTTGGACATACTCATAGATTCTCATAGATTCAGCATAAATTAATATCACTGGTAAGCATGGATTCACCATGCCTTTGTTGAGTTTCTCATTCTAAAAGCATTGGCATTTATGTGCTGTTATAACAGGAGAGCTTAAGAAATGTTCAGCAATAATTAGATTTAGATTCTAAACATTTGACTTTCCTGATCACCTTAGAGCTAGTGGGTGCTGCTGAGTTCATATTTATGTGCAGATCACTCCGATTCACCAGCAAACCAATTAATTCACACATGTACCTGGCTTTGTGCATCTTGACAGTGATGTTAAAGGAGAATCTATTAGCAGCAGTGGAATATAGTATTTAGGGCTTTAAATAATATGTCATCACGTTACCTCAGATGAGCCTTTTCTGTCTAAAGACAGTGATAAAGTCGATGTAACAGGGAGTTTGGATGGATAGTTCCCCCCAAAAAATCCTAAATCCAAATATTACAAATCATACTGTTAACTTTTGTGAGTTTAAGCAGAGTCTGATAAAAGGTGTTTGATGTTGGTTAAAGTCAGGTCACTGCTATACATGGTGGATTAATTCAAAGGACTTGTTGTTTTTAATGGGTGTAAAGTCTGAGCTATAGGTGTCTTCTGTGAAAAACTAGAAAATACTTTCTTTAATGATTTTGTGTACTGAGACATATTCAAAATGGCAAGGGAAATATAATTTCAATTTTATTTATATAGCGCCAAATCACAACAAAAGTCGGCTCAAGGCGCTTCATAGATACAGAGAAAAACCCAACAATCATATGACCCCCTATGAGCAAGCACTTTGGCGACAGTGGGAAGGAAAAACTCCCTTTTAACAGGAAGAAACCTCCGGCAGAACCAGGCTCAGGGAGGGGCGGGGCCATCTGCTGCGACCGGTTGGGGTGATACATGGTTGATTCAGCAACATTAGTGTTATTTGAGATATGCATTGGGGTAAACTAAGTACAATTTTGTTTGTATAATCTCTTGTTTGACCACAGTTGAAGGCAATTTCAGTAGTGCCACCCAACGTACCAACAAAGGTACCATCTAATGGTGTAGTCTAGTTCAGCAAACGCAATCACAGTCACTGGTAACTTTGACAGTTTGCCTGCCACAAAGAGTGTAAGCCACAGAAGGTCACTGCTGAAAAAGCTGGCTCTTCACAGAGTGCTGTATTCAAGTCCATTAATGCAAAGTTAATTAGAAGGCAAAAGTGTGATAGGAAAAGATGGACAAGAAGCAAGGGTGACCACAATCCTGAGACCACTGGCAGCAAAAGTTAACTCAAGAGCTGGTGTGAATGCATTAAGAGGCACCATGCACAGATATCTTCAGGAATTGGGAATACAATTTGGTATCTCAGAGATTTAAAGTCCTCTTTTCAGATGAAAGTAAACTTTGCATTTCATCTGGAAAGTAAAGACCTGGAGTTTTGCGGAAAAGAGGAGAGGCGCACAACCCAATGTGTTTTAAGTCCACTGTGAAGTTTCTACAGTCTGTGATGATTTGGGGTGCTGTATCATCTGCTGGTGCTGCTGGCGACTGGTCCACTGTCCTTTATTAAGTCAAAAATCAAGACCAAATTAGACCACTTCATGTTTCCGTCTGCTCACTTTTCCAGCAGAACTTAGCACCCGCCCACAGCACCAACCACTATCAGATGGTTTGCTAACTGTGTTATTTTTGTGCTCGATTGGTCAGACAATTCTCCTGTCCTGATTATGAGGAGGAGGAGGATACAGTCAAGTATTCTAAAAACAATTGAGATAATGGATTTTATATTTTTATGACCTACAATATAAATCATTCGATTTTATGAATATAGAAACTGTGTTTGGTTAAATATCAAAATAAATTGGGTAAAATATTGCTTATTAATTTGTTTAAACAAAAAGTAATTACCACATTGTGACAGGTTTCCTTCAGGATATGTCTTGTACACCAGCAGCACAGAGCAGCGTTAATTTCAATGACCGATACTTCTCATCAATAACCTTCTTTTTTCTGACAAAAACAAAACTAATGCACAAGGACAAAAATGACGATGAAATTGTCACTTTTGTCAACGGATAAAAACAAGATGATTGTGTAGAAAAGTGGGACAAGTTTAGAAGTGATCTCTTTTTGCATTAAGGTTAGAAATGCACATTTGATCTGCCCCCAGGAAACAGCACAGCTCGCTCCTATGTTCCATGTTTCATGAAAATGCCTGGGACGAAGAGAAGAGCAGACATATGGACACTTTTCACATTTGACGTCAAGGAAAATAAGATGCTTTATATACCGTGTGGAGCAACTCTCGCCAGAGAAACACAATAAACTTTCAAACTTTACATTTTAGTCAATTGAATCAACTCAAGTCTACTATGATCCTACCAGGCTGGGCTTCAAGACTGGTATCTGTGGTTTCGTGCTTTATAATGCATTAAGCTGCTGTTTAGGCACAAGCATGACATAAAACTCTCAATCAAAACAAAGCCACTCATTATCTTTTTTCTCCATCCCTTCCTAATGCCCCAGACCTCTAATCTGTCTTACACATTTATAGATTTATTCCAATGCACTACATCCCTAGTTTCTGCACAGGATCTTTTTTCCCTTGCCAAAGATCAAAAAGCTAGCTTTACAGGGCCTGACTATATGATTTATCCTCCCACTCTGCATATCAAGCCACACAAAACCCCCACGGCTAAAGCAGCAAGACTTTAATGACATCTTTAGGGTACTGCAGCTGGTTTGATTGGATCATTTAGCGTCATTAGCTGGAAAAGGCGTGCGCATAGTTTGCATGGCACAAAGACCAGTGACGCCACAGACAGGATAGCGATGTTCGTTTTTTTTGCAGATTTTGTAAAGTTTTCATAAGTGAGCTGAAGTATAAAAGGGGTTTGTTGAATTTTCTGCTTTTTCCCCTAAAAATGATCACAATTCCTATTAGAACAGTTGCTCAAGTGTGTTGTGATGATGGAAAATTTGACCGTCAAAAGAGGCTTTCCATTGAAAGATGATCAAAGCCCTATGAATCAGCCAGAAGGGCACAAAGTGGGAGCAACAATGGTAATGGGTAGAGCTTTAGTTATATCTCCACATAATGCTAGCCCTATCCACCTCTGCCTGCTGTGCTTTCATTTGTTCAGATATTAGCTGGGTTTTTTGCTTATACTTTAGGCTAAAATGTCTTTCACCAAAATATATTTGTGATAGGATTGTTTTCTTCTTTCAGGTCTGCTGCCACTTTAGATATATTAACCTGAACAAAGAATTTTGCAGGTTCCAATAACTCAGAAAAAAGTTATTTCTGCTACTTACAGCTGAGTGAGCATGCACTTAAGGTAATGCACTTCTTTATTCTTCATCTGAAGACAAGACATAGATGAAGATTTAACTTGAGTAGTCTTGCTGAGTCCTTGGTCAGAGTGTAAAATGTAGACTTTAAATCAAGCGAAATATCAAATAAAAGCCTTACTTGTTTCTCAGTCCACTGCCAGCCTTTTAGATGATCTTTTTTTGTCATCGCCTTTGTAGAGCATCTTTATAAAAGCCACCAAATGAACCCGTGTTCAAGAGGACGTTGTGCAATAGATAGTGGCCACTGTTATTGCACCCTTGAAAGGCTTCCTCACCAAGGCTGTTCTGTTTGTGCTGCATGTTATTTTGTTTTTCTTTTGCGTCAGCATCTCTATTTGTGAGAGCAGTATAAGGGCAGCTGGTATACTGCCCTCGCTCTCCTCCGCTTCTCTCTTTGTCTCTCAGGAAAAAAATACTTTATTTTTCTATTGGTTGCCTAAAAGTGGGATTCAAACAATCTGAGCTTGAAGAGTATATATTAGAAATGTCTCTCCATCAGTGTTTCACTGAGATTTCAGTTTTTGTTCATTCCTTTCCTGGACGTAACAGTTTTAAAGAATGGCAACACTTTTACATTTTTTCTTAATTAAACTATCATTGCAGCTGCAATCATTTGCATGTATAGGCAACAAGCAGTTGTCACTAAGATAACTAAAACAGTCAGCTTTATCATATGTTGAACTTGTATTATTTAAATCAATGTGCCACTGGAACACTGCAGTAATCATTGCTGAAACAAATAGTCTCTGTATTTTCTAAAAAATAAAAAATTATAGAACATGCTGTGTGACCCCAAACTCTTTTTTTAAAGCAGCAGTAAACACAGGGAGCTTGCCTGAGGATGGCGAGTTTTTATGCAGCAAAATTAGTCTGGCAAATGTAATAAATCTACCTAAACTATAATAACAGTAGTAGCAGTAATGTTAGCTGAATCAAAATTCAAGTAATTCTACTCTAACCTAATGTTTATGTTCTGATAAATACAAAATCATCACACTGATAGACTTTGTTTATTTCAAGATTTTTCCAGTTTATTTTGTAATGTCTTGTAATTCGGTCAGTTTCCCACTTTGTTAGGTACACTCATTCAACTACATGCAATGTACATAAGGCAGCAATAACTCAAATAATCACTCATTACAACTAATGTATGCAGAAGAGCATCTTTAAAGCACAACATGCTAAATCTTGAAGTAGATGGGGAAAGCAGCAGAAGACCACAGCAAGTACTGCTCTTTATTCATTCTTAATTCAAAGTTGGACAATAAAGGTTTGACAAAATTTGCATTTTAGGATGAGTCTTCATTTCTGCTGTAACGATCAGATGGCAGGATCAGAATTGGGAATAAACAGCATGAAAGCATGGATTTATCCTGCTGTGTGTCAGTGGTTCAGGCTTCTGGTGGTGTGCTGCTATGAGAGATATTTTCTTGGCACACTTTGAGCCAACTGAGCATTGATAAACCTCTAAGGGGTAACTTCTAGCTGACAATAAGTATCCCTTTATGACCATAGTGTAGTCATTTCTTGCTTCCAGGATAGCGCACCAGTGGGGGATTCACATCATGCACGTGCAGCATAGATGCATGATGCTTTATGCAATGTGGTCCAAAATCTCTGGGGAATATTTCCAGCACCCTGTTGAATCTGTACAGCAAAGAATTAAGGCAGTTGAGAAGGCAAAAGCGAGTCTACTCGATAAAGCATCCACTGAGTGTATATAGAGGGTGCAGACACCTACAAATTAAGAACCTTATAAGATCAGTGTGTAAGACAAGTCAATGACTGTCTGTGAGAGAACCGAAGTCAGTGTTCTTTTGCTTTCTCTTGTGAATTCTCCTTCCTTGGGTATGACCTTTTTCTTTTTTCTATCCCCCCCCCGCTCTCACTCCCAGGTTCCTGCCTTTGGTGGTTCATTATTTTAAGAAGACTTTTGAAGGGCACCGGTCCATAATACATGTGTGTCCACAGCGCAGTCCAGATAATTTGCTGGTCTGCACTGGTGGTTATGTGGGTGGTGCATTTCAACTAATATCTCAATAAATGCTAGGTTTTGCAGGATAGTGCATTACAAAGAGATCATGAATGCTGTTCGCCTCCCCTGTTAGTTCATAATATTGTGGCTGATTGCTGTGAAAGGTCAGATAACTGCTGCAATCAACAGAGATCAGAAATTTGGCAGGTGGAAGAAACATTTTCCACTCCGCCTTTGCCTGCTATAATTAAAGACTACTACTACTACAATCAAGCAGAGAAATGGCCTTCTCTTCTATGTGATACTGTGACTTTTGCTCTATAATTAAAATGTTTTGCATCTGCAATAAAGCAAAAGTGTTGATATTGGATGGAAGACTAACATTTAAGCTTTAAGAATTCCCATAATGAATGCCAATGAATCATGACATATTGAGTAATCGTATGGAGTGCAAGGATTTCTTCTTCTGAAAAGTAATCAAACCCAAGCCTTTGCCCCCTATCAGAGTCTTTTTGATAACAAAATTTGATATTTGGATTTGATAACCTGAATCCTCCCTTAGTTATGCTGCAATAGATGTAGGCTGCCGGGGGATTCCCATGATGCATTGAGTTTTTCCTTTCCAGTCACCTTTCTCACTCACTATGTGTTAACAGACCTCTCTGCATTGAATCATATCTGTTATTAACCTCTGTCTCTCTTCCACAGCATGTCTTTTATCCTGTCTTCCTTCTCTCACCCCAACCAGTCGCAGCAGATGGCCCCGCCCCTCCCTGAGCCTGATTCTGCTGGAGGTTTCTTCCTGTTAAAAGGGAGTTTTTCCTTCCCACTGTCGCCAAAGTGCTTGCTCATAGGGGGTCATATGATTGTTGGGTTTTTCTCTGTATCTATGAAGCGCCTTGAGGCGACTTTTGTTGTGATTTGGCGCTATATAAATAAAATTGAATTGAATTGAATTGAATTTGGGTGATTCTATAGAAAGGCTGAAAGATAGAGCAACGGGGAAAAAAGTGGAGCCAGACAGAGAGAGATAATGTCAGATATAAAGTGACATTCATAAAGTGTGAGCTCTGAGGCAGACAGGATCAGAAGGTGACATAGTGTGGGCTTTGGTGAGTCACCCTCAGGATCTTCATTGGTGAGGGCTGGTTAGGGTGCTCCATCGCTTCCCTCACCTTGAATTCCTGCATGTGCACAGTCTACAGTTTTCATTATAACCTACAGAATTGAGTGTATGTATGATATATCAATGTTAAATGCAAAAAAAGAGAAAAAGCTGTTACATGAATATCATGACTATGTGGGAGACCACAGATGGGCAGGTTAATCTGAAATTGAGTGGCAGTTCATTTTGTTCTCAACGTGGGACAAAACAAAAATAGCCTCAGTTTTAATCTTTTGATTTTATTTCAATAACAAAGATGAATGGTGTAATCCATGTCACTCATAAAATGCTGTGACATGGATTTCACTAACCAGAAGGGTCGGTGGTTTGATCCTAGGTTGTTCCAGTCTGCATGCCAAATATCCAAGATCCAAGATGGGCAAGATACTAACCCCATGTTGCTCTCCGATGCATATGTCGGAGTCTGAATGTGTATGAATGATAGTTAGAGCACTAAGAGCTTAGAGGAAGTGCTGGTGTGATTGGGTGAATGAATTAGTCGTATAAAGCACTCGTAGAAAAGTGCTATATAAGAACCAGTTACCAAAGACCCGGTGTTGTGTTAGCAACATAACATAGTTTCTGTTCTGGTTGCAGTTTGCCGTTCACCATCATGCTTTTGAGCAATAAAAATAAAACTAATGTCAACATCTTCACTCCTATAAAGCTATGACTGCTCCATCATTTTCATCTTCCTGCATAAAAACTTAACTCAGCTGATTGAAGCAAGTGTGAAGGAAGAAAAAAGTGTGCGAGTTTTTTTCAGCCTTTCCACCTGTTGCACTGATAACTGGAGAACTTTTGTAACTAAAGTAATAACATAAATGTAACTGTAATGCAATTGCTGTATTTAGTACAGTAACACGTTACAGTAACAGGTTACATTAACAGGTTACATTAACACGTAACAGAAAAATGTAATGTGATTACAGATTACCTTAGAATGCATTAAACTCAACACTGGTGTAAATGAGTGTCAGGGATCATTTGCGATGAAGGATAGTGAAAGGAAATGTTTGCATGATGGTAGTGAGATCTATTGTGATGTATTTGAGTTCAGTGTTTTTGAAAAAAAAAAAGACAGGAGGCAGAGGTTAAAATATAACATTAAAATAAATTTAACTGAAAGTTGCCAGAATAGGAGTCAATTAGAGGGACAGCTCAGGTTGAGCCTGGAAACAAATTGAGAAAGGCAGGGCTGAAATCATATGGAAATGCACAGAGAAGGGATAGCTGATATACTGGACAAAAGCTGTATATAGAGCTGCCAGGCAGGATGAAAAAAGGCCTCAGAGGAGGTTCATGGATGAAGTGAAGGAGGACATGCAGAGGATTGATGTGACAGAGGAGGATACCAGGGGTAGGATGAGTTGGAGGCAGATGATCTGCTGGGGCAATCGCCAAAAGAAGAAGAAAAAGCCAGAGGAAAAGAAAATTCAGTAATCGAACAAACCTCTCCATAAATGACACCAAAAATTCTTATTTGAAGAGACAATTCATTAGAAGTTGTTATCTAATGAGAGTGTTGCATTCCTTGATTTTCCACGATTTTCCACCTTAACTCACCAAAATGGTGATGGTGCCACTGTTTAGCTCAGGGCTTTAAAACTGACCAGTGGATGACGTTACAGTTGCTATTTCCATGTTTTAGATACTGTCTACAGATAAAACTGGCTTTCCTTAGCTTAGCTTGCCTGCTAACTGGAACAAACTGGTTTAAGTCTGTGTTTAGCCAGACCTCTGCAGATGTTAGTGACATCAGTGGTCTAGTATCAGTGGACACCACTACTATGCTACCATAGTTACGGAAATCTGAAATAAATCAAGGTGCACACAACCAGGCTGCCTTTATGAGACGTGTTGCCTTGGAAAAGAGGTCAACAACAGCACGACGAGTGACTTTCCGAATGCTGTTTGACAAATAAGAACTACAACATAGAGTCATTTATATATCTGCCATGGTTACAGAATACAGTAAGAACAGTAAATACCTGTGGTGTGTGTGTGTGTGTGTGTGTGTGTGTGTGTGTGTGTGTGTGTGTATGGCTCAACTCCATCAGGTTTTTACTACTTTTACGCCTTCAGTTAACATTAATCTGATTCCTGGACTATACATGAGATCACAATAAATTCACTGGGCAACAGGCAGGGAGCAAAAATACACTCTAAGGTCTCATTTATTGTTATATATGCTTTCTATTAGTGGTGCAACGGATCAAAAGTCTCACGGTTCGGATTGGATCAAGTTTTTTTTGTCTCACATCGGATCAATTTTTGAAACAGCAGAAAAAAAAGAAGACAAAAATTTAACTCGCCATTTACTAATTTAAGTATTTTTTGCTTATTAAAAAACATTCAACTCAAGACTCATTCCACGCAATTATATAAAAACAAATTAAGATGCAATATAGGGCAGTACAGGGCTTTCTATCTACCACTCTGCTGTGATATAATGAGCGGTCACGGTCACGTAGCTTTCCGTTGCCCTGGAGGTCCACCCATTTGTAGTTAGGGCAACAGAAGATGCCTGGGACGGTTCAGCCATAACTTTAAACTTTTCCTGCTCATACATGCTTGGAACGATCTTGTCACTGAAGTGGACGCGCGACGGGATATCATAGTGTGGCTCAAGCCCGTTCATCATAGTTTAAACTAGTGCTGCCAGCGTAAATCTCGTTAAAATGACATTAATGCCATAACTGCATTAACGCGGCAAATGTCCATTAACTAATGTGCGTGGGGCTGCATGGTGTCAATGCGTCATCTAACGCGTTGACTAGTTTAAACCCCTTGTTTTGCACAACAGAATACGGCCTCCTGTCTGCAGCTAAACACCCCAGTAGCTTTTGTAATAGCTTTAGCCCGGTCGGATTGGGCAGCAAAGGGCTGCTTAAATACCGCAAACTCCTCTGCTCCTCCACTTGGACCGCTAGCGCTGACCATAGCTAGCGCTTGACAGACTGACCACGCGCACCATACACATGCTTTTTCAAACTCACTGTTTTCACCTAGTGAACTATAAACAGATGATTAATAAATTATAACAATGTTATTTCATCAGTATTTTTAAGTTGGTCCAGCATTTACGTAGCATGAAGATTTCATTCTCAACCACAACGATGATTCAGATAAAAAGTCAACATTTTTTCAATGTAGACTTGCTATCTGGGATTAGTGCCAAGTAACAGAAAATACTATAATGTCACTGACAGAGGATTTCTAAGAATCACCCCATAGTTCTTCAGCTTGAGACACCTGAGTTAGAAAACACAAACACTGCAGTTGTCTTTCACTCGCGAGGGCAGTCATGGACGCACGACCTGCGTCTCATCACTGTCTGCGTGCTTTATTTATACTTTTCAGTGTGTCTGTGTGTGTGTGTGTGTGTGTGTGTGTGTGTGTGTGTACAAAAATAACAATGTCACTCAGAGCAATGGGGTTTTCCCTTTTCTACATCTGTATGTTCTCTGAAGACAGGAAGCGGTTAGTAGCTGAATAAGTTCATCATCACAAAAGTTATTAGGTGAAAAGTCACGTAGACATGTAGATTGCTTAGTGATCAATAAAAAGCACATTTCATGAAGCTGATCACATTATATAAAAACAATTTCCCTTTGACAGTCACTCACCAAAACTGGAGCAGAGTTTCTTGTTTAAGCTGTACCTTAAGAGGCCATTTTACTTGTCAGTTAAGTACAAGTACAATGACAGTAGAGCGGTCTAGGTAAGTGACTGAAGTTAGCAAAGGTGAGACGTAACAGACAGTCAAACTATTTTGACAGTTCCATGAAATATTTCACCCTGAAATTGTTTACATAAGTGGGTAAAATATTAAACAGTTTTATGAAAGTGAAAATTGATCACAAGAAGTACAACGAAATTTCACTCCTAATGTGAAATGAGTGAGATTATTGGAGGGAACCTGCCAGGATCTGTCATGGTCCTGGGTCGTGCGACCCAGTGTTTTGAGTTTTAGTCTATTTTGATGTTTATTGTTTGTTTAGGTTCATTAAGTTATTCTAGCTCATTTGTTATTGTATTACCCTTGTGTCAAGTCTCCCTTGCCCTTCATGTGTTTATGTCTGTGTGTCTTATGTTGTCAAGTTCATGTTGTCGTTTCTGTCGTCTTCCCCTGTACTCGGTCTCCCTGGTTCGCCTACCCGTTATGTGTCATGTCTGTGTGGCTCTTGTTGTCTAGTTCATTTCATGTCTATGTCTCCGTGTTTCCTGTTTTATTTTGAAAGAGTCTGTTCTTTGTTCACTGCATTTGGTTTACTCTCCCCTGTGTTGTCATTATGTTTCATTCTAGTCAGCTGTGTCCCCATGTGTCTCCACTTCCCCTGATCACCTCATGTGTGTATTTAGTCCTCAGCCTTGCTGTGTTCAGTGTTGCGTCGTCTGTGTTCTCACCCACCATGTTTGTATTCATAGTTTTCTGTGGCATCATAGTACCAGTTTCCCAGTTTAGTTATAGTTTAGTTTCGTCACTGTGCTTCTGCCTTGTTTGACCCCCATGTCATCAGCCAAAATAAAGGCTCTCTTTTCGTTTGAACTCTGTTTCGTGTCTTCGCTTGTGTCTGCACCGGTGTCCTCCACACACTCTCCACTCAGTCTGCCACTGCGGATCGTGACAGGATCTGCAGGCAGCAGATCATGTGGAGTTGAGAGTGAGGACCCAAATGCAAACAAAGTAGGCAAGAACAAATTTTAACAAAAGGAGAGCCGTTGTCAAAACAGAACGGATAAGAAAACCAAAACAACCAAGGAACTAATCATGAAAACCTGGACCACTAGGAACATGGAAACACAAGGGTAGGAATACAGACACTTAAACAAAGCGCAGAGGAAAACAGAGAAAATATGCACATGAGATCAGGGACTATCAAAATAAAACAGGAAGTGGGACACACGCCGAGACTCAAACAAAGACACATGAGTTTGACACTAAGACGGGGATAAACAAGCATGGGAAACAGATACAGGAGGCATGAGTAAGACACAGAGAGGGAGAGGGAGAGACACTGAGGGAGAGGGAGCAAGACAGCGAGGGGGAGAGACAAGACGGGCTTGGGAGATTAAGAGGACACTGAAGGCAGGACAGAAAAGAAGACTATAGGGGTGTCCAAATTCATAGGCTGCATCCTCCTGAGGACCCATCCTTCGCGGTCTACATGGGCCGGGTCCTCAGAAGGTCAGGTAGTAAACGGCTGTGAAATTGGACGGTCTAGCCTTCAAACTTGCATCTCCGCTGTCTCGGTGGAGTTTAATAAACTCGGCCGTCTGTTCCTTGCCATCTAAAATATAACAGGACACTGGTGTAAATTCTCAAAGATCTCACACTTCTGTTTAATCAGTTGTCTGTGTGACGTTTATTCAGTTGTGTGAAAACCAAGGAGGAACCCACCCGAGGGATTAATAAAGTTTGATTTTATCTAATCTAATCTAATAACTTTGATCTCAGCCAAACCGATTTACTCACGAACAAATAAAACACTGAAAAAAGCCAAACAATAACATTTTTAGGTTATGTAAGTGACTTTTATATCACGTTTAACCTGAGTAGCGAAAGACCGCGGTGATCTGAAAATGATGCGCCGGGAGTTTGCCGTTCTCGCCGGCTCTAGTGACCCTCGAGCTCCCGACTACCTATCGAGCTGGTCACAGACGTCTCCAAAAACGTCAGAGCACTTTTGCAAATATGTGATGTCTTAATAAACCGAGCAGATATTTGAAGTTTACGCAGCTACATTCTAACCTGAAAAATCTTAAAAGTTTATTTTGTGACCCAGAAAGAGTAATAAGAGTAATATTAAAACTTAGTAGCGGCAGCCATTGTTGGAAACTGGAAGTGGCTGGGCTGCGCTATGAATTCTGGGATATGGTGGGCCACAAAGGATACACCCGACCCATCCTTCAAATTCGGGTAAAGGAGGAGGCATTTGTCAGCTGCATTCGGAGGAGTCTACAAATTTGGACAGCCTTTGTTGCGTCGCTGTGACGTAATCGGCCTACAGGAGGATGGAGCCCATGATTTTCGACACACTCTATGACAGATGGGACATGACAGCAAGACTGACATACAAGAAACACTGAGGATAAAACACGGGGAAAAGGAAACACTAAAGGGAACTAAACCGGAACCAGAAGAGATCATCACAATAATCCGAAAACTCACAAGTGCAAGAAACTAAACTAGGAAACATAAGTCATTCTAAGAACACAACAATACTAATTAACCAAGATTCAAAAGTCCACAAGCACAAAACACTGGGTCAAAGACCCAGAATCATGGCAGGAACCGCTTAGATATACAGTGGAGGAAAAATGTGTAAATTTTGTAAATCTGTTTGTAAGTTTGCTCACTTACAAAGAAATTGCCTTTTTTTTCAAGGTTGTTTCATTTTAATGGAAATAAATCGATTTGCATGTCACTGAGTGAAATAAGCACTTCACTTATATAAACAGGACTTAGTACTTGGTGAAAATCCTTATTGGCAAACACAGCAATAAGACTTTCTTGTAGCTGCTCAACACATTTGCACACATCTCTGGAGGAGTTTTGTCCCACTTCTCTTTACAGAAACTCTTTAAATCATTTAGGTTTCTTGGCTGCAACTTGGCAACTCAAAGCTTCAGCTCCCTCCACAGATTTCCTACAGGACTGGGAATTGGAGACTGGATTGGACACACCATTATGTTAATATGCTTCTTCTTTAACCATTTATTTGTTATCCTGATGGTATGTTTTGGGTCATTTTCATGCTGGAGGATCAAACCAAAACCAGCTTTTGGTGTTTTGGCTGAAAGAAGGAGGCTTTGTGGAGATGGTGTTCTTTGGGTTCTGCTCAGCAGTGGGTCAAGTTAATGCCAAAGAGCTTGATTTTAGTTTAATGTAACCACAGCACTTTCTCACAAGCAGTCTCTGAATCATTTGTTTATTAGCAAAACTAAAAGGGCCCTGAATGTAGCTTTTTTAGAAGGAAGACCTAAGAGGTGACACCAGATGTCAATCCATTATAATAGAATGTTACCAATATTGAAAATTCAAGGTTTTAGCCCCCATAAGCAGGAAATTCTGGCTTCGCTTTTGCACAGTGAGAGGAAATGAAACCCATCTTTTGAACAGTCATTGGTATTTAAAATAGAAATGTTAGGAATCCTAAACAATCCTTACTGTGTATTGATATTAAAAATAGATAATATACCCAGTAAAGTAATATTGTCCGCATTCCTTATCCAACCACATAATCCTTCAGACATCCCAATGCCTGCTTAAGTGACATTTTTCAAGGTGGGTTTTAGCATTCAGCTGCTGGCTGTCAATTGTCAGTTTTTCATCTTACCTACACATGACAATGAAGGGGTCATCTCTCAGAGGACCTTGTACTGACCTGTGGACTCTCTTCAGTTTTTAAGGAATGGCAATGCCCTCAGCTTTCAACAATCATGGACCTTCTCTGAAGAGTCAGTATGAATACAGATAAACTTCCCCTGGTAATCAAATGAGCCTTGTA
Organism: Neolamprologus brichardi; assembly: GCF_056152115.1. Classification (NCBI taxonomy): domain Eukaryota; kingdom Metazoa; phylum Chordata; class Actinopteri; order Cichliformes; family Cichlidae; genus Neolamprologus; species Neolamprologus brichardi. The sequence goes on along the minus strand of NC_142114.1, from coordinate 1,213,503 downwards.
CTAGTACTGAGTGGGAAGACTTTCTGCTGAAAGAGTCCTCTCCCCTTGAATGGAGGGGGGGCTTTGAATCTTAATGTGGCAAGCACTAATGTCTATAATGATGCCATCAATGGCACATACTCTGTTGAATACTGCTGCATTAGTCCAGTTATCACAGTCTTTTAGGCATCTGATAAATGAGAAAATATTCAGACAGTACTAGTACATCCAGATCTTGGCTCAGACATTTCCATCATGCTACCATTATTGTTCCAAGTCACCACTTTCCACTTCAAAACAATGAAATTAATGAAAAGGCCTGCTCTAAAATTTACTGTTTGTATCTTGTCTGTCATAAGTGCCTGTTAATTTTTTTTGAACTTTAATAACTGAAGTGTGTTTTGAATTGTTTCATACCTTATCTGATTAGTTCCTTTGTTCTTTGTTGTCTATCAAAATGTATCAAAACAGCTTTGAAATCTAAGCATTAAAATATGAGTCCTCATCTTCCTGGGATCCATGTTGTTTCTACACAAAAGTAAAAAAAATAAAATAGCTTACAGACAAAGCACCCTCTGTTGAGCATTAGAATTAAGCTATAATTTATGGGTTGAGTGTAACGTATTATAATTCCCAGCAATAAAGTCTATGTCTACTGTTATATCTGATTTTTCAAGCATTTTATGTGATTTAGGTCTCATTTAAGATAAAATAATTAGAGTAGGTAATGCTGAAAACGACAGCCTTAACACAGCATTTAGTCTGTTACTAGACTCAATTTGCTTCTCTCCAAATGTAAAAGAGCCACCCACCACATTAACCACACTCTGGATCTTGTTCTATCATATGGCAGAGAAACTGAACATTTAACAGTATTTTCTGAAAACCCTCTTTTGTCAGATTATTTCTTAATCACATTTAATTCACAACAGATTAAACAGCAGTGAGAAATGATTTTCATTATAGCAGATGTCTCCTCCACTGTTATCTAGAGCAGCTACCTAAACTCTACTCCCATGGACATTGATTATTCCATTAACAGTGTTACATCCTCACTGTCTGCGATCTTGATATTGTGACGAAAAGAGGGCTTGAAAATCAGAAGTGCGTGACTCTCTGGTATAATTCACAAATGCATGTCTTAAAGCAGATAACCCGGATAAGTCGGAGAGGAAAAGCATCTTACTAATCTAGAAAATGACCATTTAGCCTGGAAAAAGATTGTTTTGCTCTATAAAAAGGCTTCTGCAAAGTTATGTTCAAGGTGGCGGTATTTAAACCATTACTTAAAAAGCCATCAATTGGTTCAACCATCTTAGTTAATCATAGGCCAGGGGTCAGCAACCTTTAACACCCAAAGAGCCACTTGGACCCGGTTTCCACGCAAAAGAAAACACTGGGAGCCGCAAATACTTTTTGAAATCTAAAATGAAGATGAACACTGTATATATTGGGGTTTTTTTTTTACCTTTATGCTTTGTGTGAACAACTAAAGTAAGTAAGTAAAGTTTATTTATTAAGCGCTTTTCACAGACAGGCAGTCGCAAAGCGCTGTACACAAATATTAAAATAAACAATACAATCAATAGACATTATACACAATGTAAAAGATCAAATGTAAATAATGTAAAGAATATAAAATACGTAGATCAACAAAAGGCTTGTTTGAACAGAAATGTTTTTAACTGCTTTTTAAAAGAATCCACAGAGCAACTAAGGTGTGTTGCTTATGAAATCCATGAAGTGCTACAGAGAAAATTACATTTTATTTATGTAATTAACACATTTTGCACTCTTTAAGAAATATAACAAAAGGAAAGACACCCAGCTGAACTAAAATGATCCATGTAGTAAACAAAAACTGCTGTGAGCCGCCACCCTTATATCGTCTTTGGGCTTTTGGAGCCTTGACCTGACTTTTAAAAAGTAATTGGAAAAAAAGCACTATGCTGCTAAAAAAAAATAGATATTTGCAAAATTCTGCCTAAATATGTATTTTACCTGGTTAATGTGTGTGGCGGGGCGTGGTCTGCAGCGCCGCTGCAGGGGAGGCGGACGCACCTGAGCTGCACCCGCAATCATGCATTGCTGCCTTAAAGTCTGCGCTCTCTCTGAAGAGAGCTGAAAAGCTACAGCCGGCTGTATGTGTACAGCAACCGTGTGTGAAAAGCGATCAATGAAGAGGTGCTGAAAAGCGTGTTCATGCAAACATCGTCGGGTTTGCCGTGATATGTTTACAATGGGACTTATGGTCCCAAACCTCTGCGCACAGCGTCTGCAGATCGGGGCTTTCATCTTTACGCAGGACTGTAAGCTGTCATCTGTGAGGCGTGAGCGGTGTTTGTTTTCACATAGTTCACGGTGGAGAATAGCTGCTGACATAATGTGGATCCGAAGATCCATAATCGGCCTACCTGGGGTTGAAAGTCTCGATAAATGCACGGCGTTTCGGCGGGTATACTGGCTTCCGCGAGTGTGACTCTTATTCTGAGCTATGAAAAAATAATAAAATATAATTTTATTTTTATATTTCAAAATCACAATAATCTTCCAATTTAGAACTACAAGTTAAAAAATGAACTAAACACAAATAAAATACACTTCAGCTAAATACTTCTAATTTATTTTCCCAAACCACCCAGAGCCGCAAAATAAAGACTAAAGAGCCGCATGCGGCTCCGGAGCCGCGGGTTGCCGACCCCTGATCTAGACAGTCATGGACCTTCATAGACCATCCATCTGCACCACAACCAATCTGTGACAAAAAGAGATTTGTTTTGTATGCTTTTTTTAAACCCTGTAACATCAGGTGTATCATAAATGATATGTGAGTTTTTGAGACCTCTATATCACCATGTGATTTTAATTGTTCCTGACAACAGCTGACCAAATATGGGTTAACTCACTGATTAGTTTAATTTCTACTGGTGTTTTTAACTTTCACTCTAGAATTAGAAACAAAAAACTACTTGATTTGCTTTAGGAATAGATTGTGAATCATACTTAGATTTGTCCCTTTATAGTATTACACCACACACTGAGATGTTCTGCTAACCCAGTGCACTTAAAGGTCACCACAAGGAATCCACTTGTTGGTGGTGACTCATCTGTTAAAGCTTCTCAATGCATAATTCAAACAGAGTCAGAACTTTAGGAAGTCCATTGTGAGATTGTGAAATGGAATTGCATCAGACAGGATGGAGTACCAAAGCGGCACAACGTGGCTTACAATAATATTTTATATTTGCAAAAATCTCACAGTCTGTAGCCCATTTAGACTTTAACCAGGTGATGTCTACTTATTTTCAATATCAGCTAGATTATGTTTTCAGTTGTTTTGTAGAGAGGCTCCCTCTTTTTACTCCTTTTTTAAATTTTGGGTTCCTGCTCTGCTGTTGTTAGGGCTTTTGAAATGTAATAAGTCAATTATTCCAATTATTATTGCTTTAGTTATTTTTGCCAATGCATAATAAGTTATTTAATTATTTCAATTTCTTTATTAAATTGTTGTTGGGTCATTTAAAAGATGTCATGAAAAAGATATCCTTTTATAACCTACTGCTGAAGAGTGGCAGGAAACTTTTAGATGAGTATTTTGAAGTCTTTTAAAAAATCTAATCAAAGGAAAAATCATTCAGTGGGTAAATTGAATTGGTGAGTGGTTAAAAATAGGCTGAATTCAAGTCTATGTAATAGCTACCTTTCACTTTTCAGCCAAATTTGGATGTCAAAGAACTGGACTGCTGGTTGATCCAAGAAAACAACATCAATGGACATCGGGTACTTTGAACATCTTGGGTTTGAGTAGTTTTATCACATATGTTTTCTTTTATCTAAACAATATCACAGAATGTTCCACTACAGGCTGTTGATGTTTCACTCTGTTTGACATCAAACATTGTGATAATGTCAGCATTTTTAATGGCTGGTAAACAAGCTTCACTGCAGTCATTTCTATGTCCTTTTCTGAAGTTTTAAAAGGCCTCTCTGCAGTCCTGTGAAAAACTAAGTGTGTCCTTACTGTTTCCATCAGGACTAAGAAGGTAAGTAGCAGCCAAGTGTTACTACTCAAATACAAGTGATAAACTAATCATGAGTAAATGTATCCAATTCTATGTTTTGGCAGTTTGCTATTCTGAAGCATTCAGGTGCATCAACACAATGCCACAATCTTACTAGGAGTTAGTGACACAGCAAATTCACCCCAAGGTCAGACTGTTTAACGCTCAGAGAAAGGACAGAAAATACAAGGACTACATCTCAGACTCCACAGGCTTCAATTAGCATGTTAAATATTTAAGTTCATAACAGTACAATTAGAAAAAGACTTCACAAGTATGACTTGTTGTATCTGAGACAACCACAAGATGTCCTTATGATAGGTGAGAGCAAAGTGGAGATATTTGTTTTTAATGCACAACACGATGTTTGGTGGAAAAGCAAAGAGAACATGTCAGTACAATCATCTCATACGAACTACCAAGGATGGTGGTGGAGAGGTGGGGATTTGGGCTTGTTTTGTAATCAAAGGACCTCGGGGCCTTGCAGTCATTGAATTGACCACGAACTCTATGTATCAAAGTATTCTAGAGTCAAATGTTTGGTCATTTATCTGACAGCTAAAGCTTGGCTGAAATAAAGTCATGACAAAGCGCAGCAGCAAATCTACAGCAGAATGACTGATAAAGAAAATGGCCTAGTCATAATCCAGACTTCAACCCCATTGAAATGCTGCATTCGGACCTTAAGAGAGCTGTGCATCAATGAATGCCTGCAAACCTCAATGACCTGAAGCAATGTTGTAAAGAAGCCAAATTATAAATTATAAATGTAAAGGCCAAAATATCTCCATAACTATGCGAGAGACCAATGAAGTCATACAGAAAACTGGCCTGAACTTATTCAAGTCCATTGCAAACTCTCTTTTTCAGTGGCTGTAGGAATACCTCCTTGTAAGGAATTGTACAGCAGATGGTATTCCAATTATATTTGTCCAAACAGCACAAAAAACTATAAAACTAAACTTGAAAACTAGAAATATGGAACTAACGCTGAAATCAGGACCACAGGGAGACTTATGCACATGAGGAGGTACAACATGACAAAGGGCAATGGAAAAACACAGAGCTTAAATATACAAAGGAGTAACGAGGGAATGGGAAACAAGAGAGAAACACAGCTGGGACTAATTAGACATAATGAGACAAGGGAAAGCAAAACTCACAGCAAAAATCACAAAGACACAGACAAGACACTGAGACATAAGACACGACTGGCAGGGGAGATAGAGGGAACGCGGAGACGAGAACACGGGGAAGGCAAAGTAACAGAACCTAAATTCTAGAAACTAAGAATATAGAAAAAATATCAGAATCAAAAACCATGAATAACAATAATCAAGGACTATAAATGAACCAATAAACACCCAAAACGCATGTTCTACATGTAGACTTTTTGGGGATGGTAATATATTCAGGTGGAACCCCTTTGTGATTGCCAACAAATTCTAAACTGAAACTTCAGATTTCTTTTGTAATTTAATTACACAAATCTTACATTTAACAAGTTGTTTCCCAGTAATTTGAATGCATATGTTACACTTTTAAGTGCAATAGTTCAGGGACTAACAGGCCATTTGTGCCACAAAATGAAAAACTTAAAAAACCTATTAGGCCTTAGTGACACATTAAAGTCTCTACTGAAACATTCAGTAATATCTTTTCGTGATTGCTTTGCATGGTTCCTGGGCAGACCCCATTTGAGAGGTCATTGAGTTGCACTACAGACAGTCTGTAGTGCCTCTTAGAGAATACTGATTAGTGAAAGAACAACTCCATTAATCTGTACTCTGCTCTTAACGGGTCAGCAGTAATTCTCAGAAGGAAACTGTTTTGACAGAAGGAAATAAGCAGAGGAGAAGCAGCCAGTGCTGGAAAACAAAAGGATGCTTACAGCCATCCAGTAGAATTTAAAGGAGATTTCACTTTAGGCACCAGGCTTTCTCATTTCCTGCTGCAAAGTACATCCTTTGTTTTTTCAACCAAAGTTACAGTCAGTCCAACTCACTGCAGAAATAATACAGTTGTCCATCCATCCAGCTTCCGCTTATCCTTTTCAGGGTCGCGGGGGGTGCTGGAGCCTATCCCAGCTGTCATGGGGCGAGGGGCAGGGCACACCCTGGAAGGGTCACCAGTCTGTCGCTGGGCTAAAATATAGAGACTGACAACCATTCGCACTCACATTCACACCTATGGGCAATTTGGATTAATCAATTAATCCAAATTAACCTATTAATGGATTAATCAATTAACCTATCCCCACAAACTGCATGTCTATGGAGGGTGTAACACACGGGGAGAACATGCAAACTCCACAGAGAAAGACCCAGGCCTGATGGTGGAATTGAACTCAGGACCTTCTTACTGTGCGGCAGCTGTGCTAACCACCGTGCCTCCATGCTGCCCCGTGATATAATACAGTTGTATTAGTTATAAATTTACGGATTTTTTCCCATGTTATAAAATGAAACAAATGCACAAAGAAACTCTAAAATCCTGCTCCTCTGTTTAACTTATGTAACACAAAGCTGTTGTGGCTGCTGAGGGATGATTTGAAAATTCCCTCGTGGGGCTGGCATCAGAACACTGTAACAAAAAAAGCTTGTTTTTTTAATGGAAGCTGACTATCAGATTCCTCTTGTTTTGATGAGGGAGAGTTGTGCTCCCAAACATCATTAGTGACCAACGCTGAGAGAGAAAACACCTACCTGTAGCTCTTTTTGTCTGTGTGAGTCTCGATAAATTAGAATGTTTTTGACTTGGACCCCGGAGTGCTGGTGCATCAAAAGCATCTTATTTTCTGTGAAACCTCAGAACAGCTATTGTTCTTCCTTCACACAAACACCAGCTCGACCCAACATTTCATTTGCAAATACGACATTGGCTCGCATACACAAGACGGATGATGTTATTTGATGTCTCTACGGTATAGGAGCATGTCTATATATGGCTTAGGTTCTTTCTCTGTGGCTGACACTATCCATATGAATAAGTGAACATTTGTTTTAAAGTTTTACAGTAACACGTCGGCACTGTGCTGACAGGCACCACCGGATGACTGATGTGAAAGTAGGCGAAGGCTCTTTGAAATTATCTCTCATATGTTGTTGACTTCAGCTTATTCATTGTGACTTGTATTATACTGTGCCCATTTTTCATAATGATTTTCAGTGTCAATGCTATAGTTTAACTGTCATTCATCAGTCCAAGGAAGAAAGAAAGAAATGAATTAATTGACAAATCGGTTAATGAGTCAGTCATAAGCTACACTTTATGTTATTTAGAAAGAATTATATCGAGGGGTGAGCAAGCGTTGGCGCTCCAACACTCCACCCTCCACCACCAACACCATTGGATGAGAGTGTGGTTAGAGCAGTGGAACTGACATTTACTCAAGCACATTGATGAAGACAGTTTTCATTTACTTTAGTTATCTCTATGTTATGCCCCTTTCTATCTATACTCTGGTGTTCCTTAGTGTTCTTTTGGCTGTCTTATTTTGCATATTTTATTTAATATATACTATTTATAAAATCTTCTTTTTCTTTTAGCTGCTCCCTTTAAGGGTCACTATAGCAGACTGTCTCCCTCCATCTCACCCTATCCATAGCATTTTTTTCAGTCACACCAACCCTCTGCATGTCATCCTTCACTACATCCATGACTCTTCTCTGAGGTCTTTCTCTTTTCCTAGTGTTTGCCCATCTCAACCTTGCCTTTCTGTATCTCCAAACCAATCAACCTGAGCTTTCACTCTGATGCACTCAAAGCTAATACTGTCCAAATCCCAACAAAAATCTTGCCATCTTCAGCGCTGCCACTCTGCCACTCCACCTCCTGTCTTTTTTCATTGCCTCTTTATGCTTTATGCCACATTATAGTTACCTGGCAGTATATAGTACTCACAGTGTTTTCTACTCCAAATTTATTTGCTGTGTTGCTTCTGATCAAGTAGCCTGATTTCCTGTGTCCTGCTGCCTTGTTTCTGGTTTTTTATGTTTCACTCCATTTGATGAAATGGTGGAAACAAGCCCTATAACAGCACAGCAACAGCAAAAACTCAAAGCAACAGAAGCCTGAAGACACACTGGCTGCAAACCATACTGCATTTGGCCAAAAGACAAGACCAATGAGCCATATACAGCAAGCGTTGTCTGTACAGTGCTGCCCTCAAGTGATGGCAATGATGTATAAATCATTGCCATCACATAGCTGTTCAAGTACAGAGCCATAGCATGTCTGCTCAGAGCTATGTAAGCTTCTATTACAACAATAAACAAGTAAAATTAAAGATCTTTGATGGTTTAAGCTAAATGCAAACATATGTTATGTCTTATTTTGTCATCTGACTCAATGGAGCCTGTAAATTGTTTTTACATAATCACACCCCGTATCAACCTCGGTGAGGTCTATTTGTATGACAGCACAGACCTGTTTCAAAAAGTTTGAGTCAAAAAAAAAGTTAATCAGAACTGGCTCTGAGTATGTTCACCCTGAGTTAACTGTGTGTGTTTGGATAGTTCCAGTGAACAGAAGAATATGAGCAGAAGACTCTATATAAATGCAATCCATTATTGCAATCTATTAAGACAAAAGAGTCATTTTAATCACTTCCATCAACCCACTCTTGACATTTCAGAATAGATAAAGCTGAGACCAAATTCAGGTTACAAAGATCAATGAAAAAGACCGGATTCTTGTAGTATTGACTCTTTACAATACCACAGTTTTAATTAGATGATTGGCTGACAAACAATTTCAAAGGGCAGCTAAAGGTTGAGGAGTAACAAAAAAAACGAGCAAAGAAGATACAGTGGATGATCACAGAATTCTTTCCTTGTTTAAGGAAAATAAAATGGATGGATGTAAGTTCCATCCACTCAAATGAAAAAATGTTGTCCTGAACTTTTCCATGAAATGAAATGTTGATGAAGCTGTTTTATTAAACATCAGGTTATCCCGTAGGTGCAGATTTTTAGGTAATAATAGTAATGATAATGGATTGCATTTATATAGCACTTTTCTAGGCACCCAAAGCGCTTTACAATTCCACTATTCATTCACTCTCACATTCACACACTGGTGGAGGCAAGCTACAGTTGTAGCCACAGCTGCCCTGGGGCAGACTGACAGAAGCAAGGCTGCCATATCGTAGCATCGGCCCCTCTGGCCAACACCAGTAGATAATAGGGTAAAGTGTCTTGCCGACCAGGACAGAGAGAACAGGGGGATCAAACCAGCAACCTTCCGGTTACAGATGAGTTTCCCAATCCCCTGAGACACGGTCGCCCCCCAGGTGGATGGATATTTCCTCCCAGACAACAGAACAGCTCTATTGTCTTCACCAGTGGGTGTCATTTACTCCTAAAATATGAATATAATTCATCCATGAGTTCACAGAATCACTAGATACTTTGTGATGAATATAATACAGGGTGGGCCATTTATATGGATACACCGTAATAACATGGGAATGGTTGGTGATATTAAAGTCCTAATTGTGGCACATTAGTACATGTGAGTGGGCAAACTCCTCAAGATGGGTGGTGACCATGGTGGCCATTTAGAAGTCGGCCATCTTGGATACAACTTTTGTTTTTTCAATCCGGTCGTTAAGTGATGACGTGACGAATCCTACTTGCGGGCCTAAAGTAGTCTGCGTTTAATATGGCTTTTGTGTTGTTAACATGTTTAATGTTATGTATTTTCTTCTATTTAATCTCAAAAAGTTCCTAAAATAGTCAGTGATCACTGTTGACCTCCCTCGGCTTTTATTACCGCTAATCATTTATTTAAGCTCAGTTTTTAAAACCTTTGGCTGTAACTACAGCCCAGCCCATGCAGCAGTATGAATGACTAACCTCGTATTGTGGAAGGATTATCTCAGTTGTTCTCCTGGCTGAAGTTTGGTCCTTTTACAGCATCCTGCCATGCGATTACATTTGTTCCTGACCACCGAGAACACTCACACTTTTATCGAGTTAGCTTGTTTATATTATGCTAACATAGCTGTGTCGCTAGCGGTCACGTAGCACAACATTATATACCAGCTAGCCAAACTTCAGTAACCCTACAAACGTCACTGCTGTTTAGTTTTCTGTCTTCATTTATGTTGGAAGTGATAACAGAGCTGTACGTTTTAATTTGTTTCCAAAACCCCGCAGTCAGGACATGCTATATTGTATTTAGATAGAAGCTAGCGAGCTAACTTCCTGCTAACTTCTAACTCCGTTAAATGTCATAAATTCCGTTTTCATGGATGCCTGGATGTTAAACTCAATTGTCACACCTGGTAGAGCAGAACGCTGATCATTTTATTAAAGATGAAAGACTTTAGACAGTTTTTCAACTCTCAGTAATGCCATAGTGATCGTTTGATATATGGACCTGCAGCGGAGTTTAGGCCCAGACATGTCTAGTGACGTCAGACTTAACGACCGGATAGGAAGAGGGCCATGTGACACATCAAGCTTATTGGTAATGTCACAAGAAAAACAACGGTGTGCTTGGTTTCAACGTAACGTTATTCTTTCATGAGTTATTTACAAGTTTCTCACCCTTATAAAATGTGTTCAATGTGCTGCCCATTGTGTTGGATTGTCAATGCAACCCTCTTCTCCCACTCTTCACACACTGATAGCAACACCGCAGGAGAAATTCCAGCACAGGCATCCAGTATCTGTAGTTTCAGGTGCTGCACACAGTGTTGGGAAGGTTACTTTTAAAATGTATTCCATTACAGAATACAGAATACATGCCCCAAAATGTATTCTGTAACGTATTCCGTTACGTTACTCAATGAGAGTAACGTATTCTGAATACTTTGGATTACTTAATATATTATCATGCTGTTTACAACTATGTGAATGTACTATTGCTGTGATTTATTACTGTTACTGCAGGTCCGCGGCTCCGAACCGTAGTAAACGGACCTCTGACTAATATGGTGGGTTCTGTGTCGGGCTTGTAGCCGAAAACTAGCTTTACTTTGTTGTCTGGGTCAACTTTGCTAGCGAGAGACAGAGAGAGGCCTTGAAAGGCTGCTCCAACAGAACTTATTGTTTTTGGAGGAAAACACGAACACGGTGTACAGTCGAGTCTTAATAGCTTACTTACAAGTGGGCTTGTCAGGCACTCTTCTTGGCTGCAGTGATTATTATTATATTTACATGTTTCCAGCTCCCGTTTTTGCTCGATGACAGCTCGTACTTTTCCTTTTTCTCCCTCCCTCGCTCACAGACACATATCGTGTATGGCAGTCCATTCTCCCTGCAGCACGGACTACACTGCCTATGATGCTACATTCTTTAGAGCTATACTTGTAGCATTCTGCCTATTAGCTTAGCACAACAACAACAGGCGCTCTCTCACCCCGGAAACACGCAGAGAGAGAGCGTCACCCTGTAACCATGGCAACCGTAACGCTGCCGCCTGGAACAACAGAACACAGCTATCAAACAAAACCCAAACAGTCCTGACCCGCGACAATATGAAACAGGGAAGTACCGCCGTGTAATCCATTTATTTCAACAAAGTAACTGTATTCTAAATACCACCTTTTTAAACGGTAACTGTAACGGAATACAGTTACTCATATTTTGTATTTTAAATACGTAACGGCGGTACATGTATTCCGTTACTCCCCAACACTGGCTGCACATCTCATATCTTCACACCATAGACAATTGCCTTCAGATGACCCCAAAGATAAAAGTCTAATGGGGTCAGATCGGGAGACCAATCCACTTTCCAGGAAACTGTTCATCTAGGAATGCTCGGACCTGGCACCCATAATGTGGTGGTGCACCATCTTGCTAGAAAAACTCAGGGAACGTGCCAGCTTCAGTGCATAAAGAGGGAAACACATCATCATGTAGCAATTTCAAATATCCAGTGGCCTTGAGGTTTCCATTGATGAAGAATTGACCCACTATCGTTGTACCCCATATACCACACCAAACGATCACTTTTGTTGTTCCAACAGTCTTGGAGGGATCCATCCAATGTGGGTTAGTGTCAGACCAATAGCGGTGGTTTTGTTTGTTAACTTCACCATTCACATAAAAGTTCACTGAACAAAATCTTCTGTGTGAACTGAGGGTCCTGTTCCAATTTTTGTTTTGCCCATTCTGCAAATTCTGTGCGCCGATCTGGGTCATCCTCGCTGAGATGCTGCAGTAGCTGGAGTTTGTAAGGGTGCCATTTGTGAGTAGCTGATGTCCACCGAAGGGATGTTCGACTAATGCCACTCTCCAGTGACATGCGGCGAGTGCTACGCTGTGGGCTCTTGCTGAATGAAGCTAGGACAGCCACTGATGTTTCTTCATTAGGGACAGTTTTCTTGCGTCCACATTTTGGCAAATCCAACACGGAACCAGTTTCACGAAACTTAGCAAGCAGTTTGCTAACTGTAGCATGGGAGATGGGTGGTCTCGTAGGGTGTCTTGCATTGAAATCTGCTGCAATGACCCGGTTACTGCGTTCACCAGATATCAACACAATTTCGATCCGCTCCTCACATGTTAACCTCTTCGACATGTCAATGGCTGTGAACAAAGAGAAACTTATAAATAACTCATGAAAGAATAAAGTTACGTTGAAACCAAGCACACCATTGTTTTTCTTGTGACATTACCAATAAGTTTGATATGTCACATGGCCCTCTTCCTATTGAAAAAACAAAGGTTGTATTCAAGATGGCCGACTTCTAAATGGCCACCATGGTCACCACCCATCTTGAGGAGTTTGCCCCCTCACATATATTAATGTGCCACAAACAGGACTTTAATATCACCAACCGTTCACATATTATTACGGTGTATCCATATAAATGGCCCACCCTGTACATGCAGGTGTTCTTTATGCTCATCCAACCTACCTCCCCTTCTCACTCAAGCAGGTTTGCTAGTTTCTAGCTAATCTCAGGATGACATTTTTAATAGGCCCTTTTACAGTTTATAAACAGTGATGACGTAGGCGGTAAAGGGCAACACATGCACATTCGCTTCACCTCAATAAAAAAAGAAAAGCTCTCTGATAACAGACAGGATCAAGAACTCATTGCACTCTGACTGTCAGTCTGAACCCAAGCAAACACAGAAGAGGACAAATAAGTCCTACATCACTCATACATCAGGGTACTTTTTGTTGATTACAGCTCCGCCTTCAATACTGTCATCCCACACAAACTCACTCACAAGCTGGCAACACTCGGCCTGCACCTAACCCTATGTGACTGGCTACAGGACTTTTTGACTGGCAGGCCCCAGTCCGTCAGGATCGGCAACAGGACTTCGGCCAACATTATTACAAACACTGGCGTTCACCCCTTGTACACCCACGACTGTGTCACCTCCAACAAAGATAACATCATTTTGAAGTTCGCGGACAACACTGCAGTGATCGGTTGCATCACTGGAGGGGGACGAAGCGGCTTACAGGAGGGAGGTGGCAGGTCTGGTGTCATGGTGTGAGGACAACAACCTCACCCTCAACACTGACAAGACAAAGGAGATGATAGTGGACATGAGGAAGAAGAGGAGGCCTCACCAGCCGCTGTTTATCTGGGGCCTAGAAGTGGAGAGGGTGAGCAGCTTTAGGTACTTGGGCGTCTACATCTCTGAGGACCTCACCTGGACACTGAACACCACACAGCTGGTCAAGAAGGCTCAGCAGCGGCTGTATTTTCTGAGGAGGCAGAGGAAGGTTCTACAGCTGCACACTGAGCACCTGCATCACTTCATGGTACAGCAGCACTACTGACATGGACCGCAAACGCCTGCAGAGAGTGATAACAACTGCGGAGAAGATCATCCGGACTCTGCTGCCCTCTCTGCAGAGCATCTACCATCGCAGAGTCCAGAGGAGCGCTGCCTCCATCCTCAAATACCCCACACACCCCTGGCACGGACTGTTCACGCTTCTGCCCTCAGGACGGAGGTTCAGAAGTGTGAAATCCAGAACATCCAGACTCAACAACTCCTTCTTCCACACTGCAAACAGACTCTTGAACAGCTGACCTATTTTTGAACAGTAATAATAATTTTTTTTTGCACATCAGGTCATCCTGCGTATTAAGCCAGCATATTAAGCTATAGCTCTTTTGCATACATCTCTGTTTCACATCTCCATATTTTGTCTCCTTTTCTGTCTTAGTTTATTTATTTATTTGTACTATTGTATTTATATGTTCTATTTCTATTGTATATATTAATCGGCGTCTGTGGGTGGACAGCAAAGAAAGAATTTCATTGCACAGAGAAATGCCTTGTTCTCTTATGACATATGACAATACACATTTTGAATCTTGAATCAAAATCAATTAGATAGAAAAGTTAATTAAAAAAATTACAATAAGAATGTATTTAAAAGTTATGCAGGATGTCCAACAACTTTATTGCCAAACATTGTGCTTGAGTGAAACTTGCACCCATAGAGCCACCATACTACAGGTGGTGAGAGCAATTACAAAGATGTGTTCTCATATCTTACCTACATGGAATAGTTTTTCTTTTCTTTTTTCTTTTTTACTGTAATTTGTAATAGAACATGAACAACTTTAAGCAGGATTTCTCTGACTCACAGTCACCTTTGGCAAACCCATTATTCCTGGCCAGTGTAAAACGTGTTACTAGCAGCCACAACAGCAGATTTAAAACTGTGGTGGACTGCAAAGTTCCAGGAGATTTGCCTTCTTCTGATGAGCTTAATCAGCATTATGTGAACTTGCTGTTTTATAACTTGATTGTAACACATGTGGTCCAGCTTTAACAGAGGTGTGTCGTTTAGTGTCCTAAAGTCATAACCTTACCATTACCTTAAATGTTTTTTAAAAAAGGTAAGTGATAGGATTCCTGGCTTTATTTTTACATCCTTGAGACCATCAGTTTTTATGTGTTTGCACTGCCATAAATCAAATGACTCTATTCACTACTGGATATTCAATATGTTCTCCCATATTAGCTTGTCTTCATTAACACACTGTTAAACTCAGAATTAAGTTTAAAATCTAAAAATTACAAAGTTATGAATGATCAGACCTCATAGTATAATTATCCTATTGGAGCATTTCACTCTCAAAGTAAAGGCTTCCTTGTGATTCCTTAAGTTTCTAAAAGTAAAATGCCAGCCAGATTCCTCTGTTATCAAGCCCCTCTTCTGTTGAAACAGCTCTAAGTTTGGGTTTAGGAGAGAGACACTCTCTCCACTTTTAAGACTATGCTTAAACCTTCAATTTGTCTGGATCCAGCACATAGTTTGAACTGAATCAGATAAACCTGCAACGTCCCTCAATTAACATCCCTTCGTGCATTTAAATGCCACTACAGAATGTCATTAGCCTTTGTGTGCTCTTTCCTGTAGACTGTGTTTCGTTGTGCTACACTCTCCGCTTTTCTTATCTAAAACTGATTTAATAAATACTCGGCCTTGGTACTGAGGCAGATACCAGAAATAGGTGCGTCTTGGACGCGTTCTCTGACGCGTAAAACTTCATCGTGGTTCCATTCGCTGTCTTCTGTCTTCTACGCCACGACGTCATCATGAAGGGAGCACGGCGTCGAGTGGGTAACCAAACAGCAGCAGGGGAGAAAGCCACCGGCGGATGCGCATCGTTCAGGTGAGATTCAGTGGAATATAATGATAATTAAAATGAGGTGAAGGCATTGATGCTCTCTTTGATTCCTCCTGTTTTGCAGGTAAACGGAAGGACTGTTATATAAATATGAGGAAACTTAGACGCTTACGCTGATATGGTAGCTACGTAGCTAGTATTAGCTAGCAATGGGCTGACGGTAATGTGTCGCTCGCTGTTAAGCCCGCTTTCCATGTTTCACCACCTTATTGATTTTAATTAGAACAGGCAGTAAAGTAGTCTTCAATAGATTTTAATAATGTTACATTATTAGCCCGGTATTATCGCTCTTACGTGGCAAAAGTAAAGCTGGCAAGGTAAAGCTGCTACACACATGGCAGCGAAATCGTAACTCCTTCGCCCATGAAAACTGGATAATCAGGGAACCATCGAGCCACATTTTTTAAGGTGACTGCTCGATATGTACTTTGACAGCTATGCTAATGTCTTTCACTCAGGTCATATACATCATCCCGTTATCCAGCTGTAACTTACACGAGGATTGGGTCTTGAATGGAGAAGTGTTGCATTAGGTCACGATAACAGTTTTACTACCTTTCAGTGACCTTTCACTGACCAGACATTTCGTGTGTTTGGTGGAGCTCCAGGTTGTGTAAAACTGAGTGCAGAGACAAAGCTCGGACATGCAGCTGGCCAGCTTTCACTTCTGAGGAGCAGGCTGAAGAATCCTGTGGTGTCCGTAGAAGAACATCCACCATGTAGAGGATTCCTGAGTGCTGTCTGAATGTTTGATTAAAAACTCTTATGCCTCTTTTCCTCTAGTAATGCTGCAAACACGCTCAAAAGAACTGTGTTGATAGTTTTTGTGATGAACTGACAATTTATTTGTCCACATACCCAGTCACCGCAAACAAGAAAGTTCGGTTTCAACCGACATTTCTTGTGACACAAGGTTTTGTCAAAAATCTGCTGTGTCATTCCAGGTGTAACACTGCACATGTGCAAAGCTCACATTTCATTGTTCAGTGATTAGTTGATAACACCAAATTGCGCATACACTAGGTTTTAATGGTTAGAAATGTAAAGGAAAATATCAAGGCCTCGGTAGTGATCTGATTTTTGGAGAAATAGAATTTTTAGTATATGTGTAATATTTTCTAATTGTTAGAGCTCAAAAAAGTTAATAACAAGCTGATATTGGCTATTTGCTGAGTTATCACTATTGGCATTTATGTAAGCTGATACATCAAATTTCATAAAGTAAAGAAGAGGAGATAGATACTAGGGTTTTCACGATATTAGAATTTGAAACTTGATTCTGATATCCAGGAAAATACTCAATATCAGTTTTGTAATGCATCCTGCAGCAGTAGAAGTAATGGTGAAGAAGTCATAGTTTGAAAAAGTTAACTTGTAATTTTCCCAAATACAAGTTAATTTAACAAAATGTGTATTTAAGATGATGTTTAGAGGTTCTGTTCATTTCACAGATTGTTTAGATCATCATGACAGATTGTGAAAAAAAAGTATTTCAGAGCTGAACAAAAGGGTACAACCACCACCACAGTGCCTAGACATCTGAGATCATTTAATCATTGTAGCATTATGGAAAACTTACAAATGAACTTTAAATAAGATGTGGAGTTAGTTGTATATAATATCAAAATTTAAAAAAAAATGAAGAAGATATATAAAAAGAAAAACAACAGTCACTGTGAAAGACTGAACCAGTCACTGCCTGCATTATAATACTAACCTGACAGCTGGCGGCTAAATTTTTTGAGTTTTTGTTCTTTGTGTGTTTGTTTGTTTGTTTTAAACCTTCAGCTCGTGTACCTAATCTTTGAACCATCCTCACTTCTTAGCATGCGGTGACTGAGGCGGAGGCCTGAAGGCGCTGTGGGTCCATTGGTGACAGCAGGAGCAGGAATCCAGCTTAGATGAAGGATGAAGAGCCCGGTGCACAGATGTAGGGATGTGGAGCATAGCCGTGGACAGTCCGGGGCTGGGGGAGGAACCAGCTGCCTACAGGAGGAACAGCGCATCCCCATCTCCAAAGACGTCATCACTTCCTCCTCTGCCTCGGCCATGTGGTTCATCAGGGATGCCTGCGGCATTGTGTGTGCCATCATCACCTGGCTGCTGGTCTTGTACGCTGAGTTTGTGGTGTTGTTTGTGATGCTGTTGCCCTCCAAGAACCTGATGTACAGTATTGTGAACGGGACTCTGTTCAACACTCTGGCCTTCCTTGCCCTCGCCTCTCACCTCAGGGCCATGTGCACTGACCCTGTAAGTCAGGTTGCATTGGATTATTCATGCATGCAAATTGTTTTAATTCTCAATGTCATGCTGACACTTAATGCTCTTTAGCTTTATAAAGTTCTGATTAATGTAGCAGACATTTAATAAAATGACCATTATGGTGATTAATGAGCTGCACATATAACTGAGGTCATCTACTGTATGTACATGTTTCCTGCTAGGGGGCCGTGCCAAAAGGAAACGCCACTAAGGAATACATAGAAAGCCTTCAACTGAAACCAGGACAGGTGGTCTACAAATGTCCCAAGTGCTGCAGCATCAAGCCTGACCGAGCACACCACTGCAGGTAGGGCAAAAAGGATGCGAAATTCCCACTGCCGCATTTGACATTCACAAACTTAGTCCTATGCATCGCTTTAGTGCAGCAACATCCCCAATTTTAACCTTTCATAAACTGGTGCAATTCCCATTCTCGGAGGGAGTGACCGAGGTTACTTATTTCTAGCTGCAGCTTACAGATAGAGCCCAACCGATACAGGATTTTTGAGACAAATACCATTATTTGTTCATTTAAAAATCTGATATCGGGTGATATTTTTTTGTTTCTTACCTATGAAGTATAAACCGATTTCCAGAACATTTGTTGTGTGTAGCTACTTATGAGTCCTTACTAAGATAATATGACAGCGGATTCTAAAAATAGGTTTTATTGTCACATCAAGTTGTGGATTACTTGTTTACACTGTGCCACACTCTCCTCGGATCAGAGTCCCTCTGGTGGTCAAAGTATGCAACATCAGCCCTCTAACACAGATGAAGGGTGTTTTCCCTTCTCTTGCTTACTTTTCATTTACTGGCTGCTATAAACACATACAAATGCAGACAGTAAAATATTTGCCTATAACAAAAGTGGTGATATATTGGTCCGGCTGTATTTACATTTACCCTACATTTGGCCTGCAGGCCACATGCAGGCAAGTTTGAAAAGAGAACTAGTTGTAGAATACACTGAATGTGTTTGGGTGTGATTGCTTTTAAAATGCAGATGTTGTGGTTTGTTTGTTTTTTAGAACCAATCCATAAAGCGACATGAGTGACTAAATAAAGTAACAGACAGTTACAATAAAAGCATATAAAAAAACAGGGTGCTACCTTTGTGAGATTCTGTTGTAGTTTCAGCCTGTTTGAAGGTTAAGAGTTTGTTTTTGGATTAAATTTAGAATTAGGTTTAGGTTCAGACGAAGGTTTGGCTTAACCTGGTGGTTACAGTTAGGGAGCAGAGGTTACACAAAGATAGCCAAATAAGCATTTGTGTGTGTGTGTCCCTACCAGTCAAAAGTTTGCACACACCTTCTTATTTAATGGTTTTTCCTTATTTTTACTACTTTCTACATTGTAGATACAAACTGAAGATATCGACTATATGAAGCAAGATATCGCAGTTATGTAGCAAATAAAAATAATGTCTTATATTTTAGATTACTCAAAAGTAGCCACCTTTAGCTTTGTTGAGAGCGCTGCAAACCCCTGGCCTTCTCTCAGTGAGCTTCATGATGTAGTCACCTGAAATGGTTTTCACTTCACAGGTGTGCCTTAGCAGGCTTCATCTGTGGCGTTTCTTTCCTTCTTAATGGGGTTGGGACCATCAGTTTTGTTGTGTAGAAGTCAGGTTTGTACACAGCTGAGAGCCCCTTTTGACAACCGTTAGAATTCATATTATGGCAAGAACCAATCAGCTAAGTAAAGAGAAGTAAGAATCTAACATTACTTTAAGAACTGAAGGTCAGTCAGTCCAGAAAACTGCTAAAACTTTGAATGTGTACCCAAAAACCATCAAGCGCCCCAGGAAGAGTGAGCTCTGCTGCTAAGTATAAATTCATCTGAGTCACCAGCACCTCAGATTAGAGCCCAGATACATGCCACTCCATTCCAGTTTGTGTTTAGTTGGACCATCATTTATTTTTCAACAGTACAATGACCCCAAACACACATGGCCTGGCCTCCACAGTCACCTGACATAAACCCAATCAAGATGGTTTGGGATGAGATGGACCGTAGAGTAGGGATGGGTATTGATAAGATTTTCACATTTCTGATTCCATTTTTGATTCTGTTTAACGATTCGATTCTTTATCGATTCTTTTTAAAAAAGGAGAACACTAAGGTCGATTAGCTTAGAACTTTGTTTTATATCTTCTCTTTGAACAAGATAGAAATTTAGGAGTAACATGGCCTTACAAACCCAACAGTGAGATCTTAAGAGATCCAGCCTACGGCTCTTCAATGGGGCGTCACAGGGTCCCCAGGAAAAAAATTGTAAATGTACAATAATAAAATAAATATTCTTCTGTAGCAATTACACAAGAATATCCAGTAATGTCCCTGCCTACAATTAAACACATTCACTTACCATCTGCTGTGGCAAATGGGTGCAAGGCTTTGACCACAAACTTAGTCACTGCTCGGTGACGTTCGTCTATCCTGGCCTGAAAGGAGACGCTACCGGTAGACTGCAGTGAGAACTGCCAGCATCTGAGCCAGACTCTGTCTGTCTCATCATGGTCACCTAAATGCACAGTAATGGCAGGTTTTGTAATAAGGCAGATCGCGCTAACATAATATGCACTGTTAGTTGATTATTTACCTGCCGCATTAACGGGAGAGGACGTGCAAACGTTACCGCTGCTGCTGGGTTGATATTCACGAGTCCGGAGCGGAATTAAAAACACGACATTCATTTAAGGTTATCGCGTGTTTTGTGAGTAAATGCTTTTGCATATTCGTAGTGTTTCCTCCCTTAAATGAAATATCTACTTTGCAAGTATTGCAAGTTGCCCTGTTGTCATCCGTTCTCGTAAAGTATAACCAAACTTTTTAGTGTTTGAGCCGCTTAGGCGCCGTGTTTCCTGCCAGGTAAATGACGCTCCGCAATGTGGTGACGTCATTCGGGACGACTGGAATCGATAAGGGAATCTTTGCAAAAATGGCAATCAATTCCAAGGAATTGAAACAGTAGGAACCGGTTCTCAACAAGAACCGGTTTTCGATACCCATCCCTACCGTAGAGTGAAGGCAAAAAAAAAAAAACAAGTACTCAATAACTCTGGGAACTCCTTCAAGACTGTTGCAAAACCAGTTCAGGTGACTGCCTCATGAAACTCATCAAGAGAATGCCAAGAGTGTGCAAAGCAGTAATCAAAGCATAGGGTGGCTATTTTGAAAAAATCAAAAATCTGAAACATATTTTGAGTTATTTCACACTTTTTGTTTATTACATAATTCCATATGTGTTCATTTATAGTTTCGATGCCTTCAGTGAGAATCTACAATGTAAATAAAGAAAAACAATTAAATGAGGTGTAGATGTTACAGTTATACAATAAAAATAAGAAATGGCATAGTAGAAAACACTTTATCACATACCTGAAAACAAAATCGTATTGAATAAAATACGACTTTGTATAAAGTACTTTTGCTATTGTGTTTGTAGTTGAATTCCCCTGCAATTTCAATTCTTCTTGTTCAATGAAAGAAATATAGGCTGTTTTGTGCTTGAACAAGTCTGTTGAAGTCAGGTTCAGTGTTTGGAAATGTGAAGGATAGTGGACAGGTGATGATCACTGAGAGAAGCTCTGTATTTGCATTTGTTAAACCTCTTCACTGAGTTTGTTCACATATCAAAGTAGATCCGAAGAGAACCAACATCATCTATGTTTGCATGTGAGTAAGAATGTTGTTCTCCAGTTGGCTTGAAAGAAACTGCAACTTTCAAATGAAGGCCTTTACCAGGCTTTATATTTTATGTGCATGTAGGCCCTTGCTTTTCGATTTGGTGTTTAGATCATGCATTAGTGTAGTTCAGGATTTCTCTTCTATCTGCATCTCAGACCTCTAAAATATCTTTACCTTTCTTTCTCCAAAACTCTTAAATTTCTGCTCTCATGTCCCCATACTCTTTGTGGCGGAGGTGTGGTCCCTGGCTCAGCTGCAGGGGAGGGGTGGTGCAGTGAGATCACGGGGCAATGCCGTGGTGGTTGGTGACATAGGTGTGTGAAGTTTTTAGTTAACGATGTCTCTCTCTCGGTTAATTTTAGTGAACCCGGGGCAGAGAGTGGAGAGGTCAGAATGCGGCTGAAAGCTGCACAGAGAGACTGTCAGTAGTGCGTGTCAGCAATAAAACAGGAAATAAACCCAAACAGTGTGTCTACTTGTGGTCATTCTTCACACTCTTCATCACTTTGCCCTGTATGAGTCACTTGACAGCTCTGTGGTAGCCTATGTCACCATTTTCAATCAAACAATGTGCAACTAATTGTGATTCAGTGTTCTCTCCCTGATTGCATCATGAACAGGGTTAATTTTTAGCACTTTCACAGTATCTTCTGGTATATAATACACTGCAAAAATAACAATTTCAGTCACTTTGTCTTGCATCTGCTTAAAAGCGCCCACATTTTTTTCTCTGTCAGATTTGGAGAGTAATCACTTGTAACACCTGTTAGTTTGTAACATTTTAGTCCAGGCTTAATCAGGCATGTCTTGAGCCACCCTCACATCTCTCCATCTTCTGATTTCCTCCGGTTCCACAGTTCCTCTCTTGGCACCGTATCTTCTGCTTTCTCTAGTTTCACAAAGACACAGTGGAGGCCCTTCTGACTTTTTCTATACTTCTCCATCAGCACTCTCAAAGCAAACGTCACATCTGTGGTGCTCTTTTTATTCATGAAGCCACACTGCCCCTCACTGATCCTCTCTTCTTATCCTAGTTTCAACAACTGCTTTCACATAAGTTAATGGTTTGGTTCATCGTTGTACATGCATTTAAAATAAAAACAGCATTTCCCTTCAAAATAAAACCAATAAAGTTATATTGTGTTTTCTCACAAAACTGCAAAAACCTAAGTCATTCTCAAATCTTACCCGACAGCATTTGGTTGCTAAAATGCATCAAACTGCATGATATTAAATACTTATTTAGGTTTGCATCCTAATTTCCCATTTACCTCATGCGGGCTGCATGTAGCCTTGGGGTGTATATAGAAGGAATATTAATAAGAGAGAACAACCTTAGCTCAACTAAACAACTTCAAATTCAGTACTGCTCTTACTCAGTTTCCTGTCAGTACCAACCACTAAAGTGGATTCAGTGAATTCTTGTTGCGATAGGCGATGAACACACACACACAGAATAGTATAGCTTATCGGGCCTTTATATTGTAACTATGTTCATAGGCATGATTGTAGTCACAAAGCACTAAAGCAACATATTAAATCTTCTCAGGAAATCCAGTAATGATTTCCAAACACTCGTTGTTTGCACAGAACACCCAGCTTTAGCACCAGCCTTACCACCAGCTTCCTGTTTGCTCAAATGCAGAGAATGTAAATCCTTAAACTTTAGTATTTGCATTAAAAACCTTCATTTTTTTCAGTTTATCCCATATTTCATGTTGTCTTTTAGTTTCTTTATATATTGACAAAACGTTTTCATCCTGGGTTTCAGTGGAATTTGCGTCTTGCGCTTCTCTTGCAGTGTTTGCAAACGCTGCATACGGAAGATGGACCACCACTGTCCCTGGGTCAACAACTGTGTTGGAGAGAACAACCAAAAGTACTTTGTGCTTTTCACAGTAAGTCCACTGTTAGTCTGTAAATTGACGGAAAAACACCCTGAAGGTTACGCCTTCAGGGTGTTTTTCACATGATTTTCAATCATAAAGTCACCAGTTGTTGCTGAAGAAATGGAGCACAGTTTCTTGGTAAACGCCACTCTGTTTGTGGTTAGCCTGTGTTGTCAGTTCCTGCTCATTGTATCCACTTTCTCATTTTTCTTTTTTAACCCAGATGTACATTGCACTCACTTCTCTCCACTCTTTGGTCATGGTGGTCTTCCATTTCCTCTACTGCTTTGAAGATGATTGGACGAGTAAGTGCTTTTTCCTTGTTCACAGTTCTCTTTAGCCTTCAAACACATAAAGAACAGAACTCTAGATGTAAATAGACATCTTCCCTCAAACATGACAGTAAAAAAAGTAATTTGCTTGATTTTATATTTTGTATTTACATACATAATCATCTTACAATATTCTTCACATTAGTTTCCATTTCTTAAAGGACCATATATCTGTCCTTGTGTTTATCCCATCCTGTTTACATAAATGGGGGACAAAAAAACAGAAACGCCTTCTACAGCCACGAAAATCATTGCAATTCAACAAAGGGGGGCACAGGCTGGCTCGTGTGGTCAGTAGATGAGCTACGCCAAATGCCCCTGATCTCAAACCAATCGAGCATCTGTGGGATCTTGCAGAACAGATACCACAGCACATCTGTTGAGTGCATGTCAGGACTGGGGAACCTACACAATATTAGTCAAAGGAGCTTGCAAAGAAAAGCGTCTGGACTTCTTTAAGTTACTTGAAGACGTTTCACCTCTCATCCGAGAAGCTTCTTCAGTTCTAAGGTCAAATGGTGGAGAGTCCCAGATATAAACCTAGTGGGAGTGTCCCCCCACAGAGGGACAAAAGGACCCCCTGATGATCCTCTAATCGCCTGAGCCAAGGTGTGGAACTGGGTGTGGGTCCCAATCAGCCAGAGTTTCAGGTGAGTTCATTGTGAAACCTGGCCCCACCTTATCATGCGAATTCCTGAGGTCAGATGTCCCAGGGTGTGAGTGGGCGTTAAGGCGTCTGGGAAGGGATCTCAAAACTGGATTATAGATGGCAGAGAGTTGGTGTCGTAAACCACCGGCTCTGTTCAAAGATGGCCGCTCACAGTGGACGTAAATGGCTTCTTTCACTCCTCTTTCAAACCATCTGTCCTCTCTGTCCAAAATGTGAACATTGGCATCCTCGAAAGAGTGACCTTTATCCTTAAGATGCAGATGGACAGCTGAGTCTTGTCCTGTGGAGGTGGCTCTTCTGAAGAAGCTTCTCGGATGAGAGGTGAAACGTCTTCAAGTAACTTAAAGAAGTCCAGACGCTTTTCTTTGCAAGCTCCTTTGACTACGATGACCTGGATGACTGAGAACCTTCACAGACATACACAATATTAGGCAGATGCTCATAATGTTGTGCCTGATCGGTATACATATATGATCTTCATCCACTTTCTATCGGTTATTCTATTCAGCGGTGCTGGGAGGCTGGAGGCTATCTTACCCCACTGCATCTACATACAACACAAAATCAAAGCTGCACATTTTCCCTCTGGTCTATAGTGGTGTTTGTCCAGCTAGATTTTTTTCCATGTGAATTGCCCAGTTTTGAAAATGTTGGCTTTTTTTAGTTTCCAAAGTTATGACCCAGGCACTGCAAAAAAAAAAAAAAAAATCCACAACTTCTTATCCATAATCAAGGACTCTTATCTATAAACAAAGGACTCATCACACCAATTCACAAAATCATCTACAGCCATGGACAGGTTGTAGATGATTTTGTGAATTGGTGTGATGAGTCCTTCCTTTCACTTAATGTGTCAAAAACTAAAGACATGATTATTGATTTTAGGAAGTCCTCTTATAGCTCATCACCCACTATCATTAAAACTGCCGATATTGGGATAGTTGAGAGTTATAAATATCTAGGTGTGGTACTTGACCATAAACTGTGTTTTGAATCTCATGCTGATGCCACTACTAAAAAAGTTCAACAAAGACTGTTCTTTTTAAGGAAAATGAGATCTTTTAATGTCTCATCTGAGATGTTGTCCTTGTTTTATAGAAGTTTTATCGAATCTGTGATGTCTTTTTGTATCGCTGCCTGGTTTGGTAACCTGACGGTGAAGAATAAGAATCGGTTGGGACTTCTGGTAAAAACTGCTAGCAAAATTTCAGGGCGCTGGCAAGATGGACTTTTGGCCATTTACAATAGAAATGTGCTTTAAAGGTTCATTCTATTATTAATTGTGTGAACCATCCACTTCACAGTGAGTTTGAGTTGTTGCCTTCCGGCCGCCGTTTTAGAGTACCACCGAGGAGGACTAAAAGACTCCAGGTCTCTTTTATCCCTATGCGTCTTGTTTCCTAAATGGCAAATAATTGTCCTTGAACTTTCTATCATTATTATTGTTATTATTATTTTATAGTATTGTTCTGTTTATTTTTATTCTGCTGCTAAACTAATTTCCCCTTGTGGGACAATAAAGAAATTGAATTGAAAAGTTTATGGAATAACCGCGTCATGAGGAAAGAGGTCTTGTAGCTGAACTTTCAAATGATTTTTTTTTGGTGGGCTTTTAGCTTGTCAATGCAATTGCTATTTAGGTCCATAATATTCAAGAGAATGCAGGCATTTCTATTGGTGATATCTCAAAAACCAAGCAACTGAAACCAAAACAATCTGGACTTACATCAGACCACAGGCTAGAGGAAAGGATCATTTTGGGCCATCAGACAGATATTTATGTCCTGCCACTATAAGTGTCATTATATGGCAATGCTTGCAACTCCTTAGGACAAATGAAAATATGAAATATTGTTGACATGAGTACGTCTCTACTTCTTTGTTGTGATATTTATTTTCCTTCCAGTTACTGATGCCGTAACTTCCTGATCCCATACAATAGTCTTTAAGAAGTTGACCTAAGCTCATACTTGCTGGCTTCAAAGCTTTGCGTCGTCACTGTAGAGCTGCAGGTGGATGCAGTAGTTTTCTGATAGACGTGCAGCAGTTCCTCTATGAATCTCTTCTTTGCCCTTTCACTTCCCTGTGTCCACCTCCCTCCCATTCCCCCAGAGTGCAGTACCTTCTCTCCTCCAGCAACAGTCATCCTCCTCATACTCCTGTGCTTTGAGGGCCTCCTCTTCCTCATCTTCACCTCTGTGATGTTCGGCACCCAAGTCCACTCCATCTGTACCGACGAGACCGTAAGTGACCCAGTTTACCATCCTGTTAACCACCTCCTTCTAACTCCTCTGTGCTTCAGGACTTCTCCCTGCTGCTGCAACTCTCAACTTCTTTTAACATGAATATCTTTAACATCAGCTGACGTCTCTTACTCTGCAGCAGGACTTCAACCCTAAGTGCCTTAAAAGCAAATAATTTGAGTTACACCTACCATCATATCAGAAATTGCAGAGGTGGATCATCGACTTCTGTAGAGGCTGATTTGTTTTTGCAACCAAAGGAAGTCACCTCCTACTGGCTGTTTTTCCATCTTTTTTATGGCAGAGTGACAATAACAATGCCTTAACTCCAACCTGGCAATGTTTAATTCATACTGTCTTTTAAAGTATGAGGCAACTGTGTCTGTCACTGTTGCAGTATCAATCTGTAAATAGGACCTTTCCTCACACGAGACATTTAGACTCAGCAGGAAAAGTGCAGGTGTAACTCATAACTTTTCAGTCCTTTCCAGTAGTAATTCTGTACTCCTGTGCTTCTTTCTGTTGTGGAGATGTCTCATGTAACAAAAGGTTCATTAGCCTGATTTATCTATACATCCATCCTCATCCTTCTCCCAGTGTTACTACCCCCCTCTCTCTCTCTCTCTCTCTCACTCACTTTGTCTTTGGTGAGCTGGTTAAACTGAATAAAGTCACAACTTTTCACAGGCAAATAGTGCACGCAGCTTTGTGTGCATTGGCTCGCTCACTTTAATAAAGGAGACTAAAACACACATGCAAAAAAAAAAAGTTTACCAGTTAAACTGCCGAGCAGAGTCCAGATTTTACACCTGCTCATTACCAGTAGTCTGCCCCCTGGTGGTGAGTCTAATGTGCTGTTCATGAAGGGCAGGCCTGTATGCAATTTTATAATAAAGGTCCGTTTGTCAGTGTATCAGCGAAAGAAGGAATCTCTGTCTTCTCAAGTTTGGAGCTGAAATAATCAAGCACACAGCGCCTGTGTGCATAGCTCACCAAACCAAACTCTCCCTGTTTTCAACTTCTTTTTGTCTGCAACTCCAGACCTTATTTATTATGAAGAGAGGGCGTTAGCATACACAGGGCTGTGCAACACACAAGGGAAGGGCACAGCATCGGCTCTCCACTGTGCTAATTCAGCAGCGCCTGACGTGCAGCCCGCGATGATCTGATTTTTATCTTTCTAATACAGAAATGGGTATTTGGAGTTTGTGATTACTGTGATCGCTGGGCCGCAAAAGCACACCAACTGAAGTTTGGTTGTCTCTCGTTTTCAGGGCATAGAGCAATTGAAAAAGGAAGAGAGAAGATGGGCTAAAAAAACTAAGTGGATGAACATGAGGGCGGTATTCGGACACCCTTTCTCCATATTGTGGTTTAGCCCTTTCTCCACCCCCGACCACGGGAAGGCTGAGACCTACCAATATGTGGTGTGAAGGCTCAGCGCAGGGAGTGATCAAAACCAAAGTGGGAAGGCCTGCACCCCCCCCTCCCTCACACACACACACACACAGCTCAACGCGATTCACACTGTATATCCCACATTAGCAATGGACAGCTTTTCATGTGCTTTTTTTGTGTTGCCAACTAAGTGCTCTATACGTTTTCTTTTTGTGTTGCCTTGAGTGAGTCGAGTTGCAGAGAAAAAGAAACACTTTACAGTCGTGTTTGCAAACACTGTGATGGATCTGTTTGTTTCTGACCTGCTTTCTTTCTCCTCTATCAGAAGCCCCTCTCCTTACGGTTTCCTTTTTGCTTCTCCCTAAAGGGTTAGTTCAGCTAAATTATAAAGAAAAAGCAGGTATTATGTATTTCCTGTAATTGCCAGCTAATTTCATTACAGTGAAAATAGGAAATGATGTATAAGGTAAACAAAAATGCTTCATAAACTGGCGAAGCACTGAATTTTAGGACATTTTAAGGACTATTTTAGGGTAAAACTGGCTGGAAACTGCAGGTCTCCAGATTATATTAAAATCACACATCAGGGTTAGAGTTACTGTAATTCCACATGAGCTATTCTGATGCCAGTAGAGAGCTTGGTGGATTTTTTTAGATGAACTGACCCTTTAAATATTACTCAATGTCAGTGTGTTCCAGACATGGACTGGATAAAGCTTTTAAATGGGTCTACTCAGGAATGGATTGTCTGAACCATTCAGTAATCAGACCCACGCTCAGGCCGACCCTCTGTTACAGTGCTGTACATAGCACATCAACATCTTGCCTTTGTTACAGTGGGATTTTTCATAGTTACTGAAAAAAATCTCTCAAGAATCAAATGCAAAGAAAGTGAAAGCAAAACACAACAATTCTAAAAAAGAATTTACATTAGAATTACATAGAGTGCGCCATTTGGTTATGATAATCTTCACCTTTGTTTCTGGGTTCAGACTTTTCCTCTGTGGTCTTTTTTTTTCAGCCCCAGTTCTGACACAAAGCTCTCATGTGGGCTAGTTACACTTAGACGAACATGTCAGTGGACTGAAAGTAAAACTCCATTAATTAGAGAATGGGCTGTCCCTCGGTCTGTCCTAACTCAGATGTTATTATGATTGCTGTTGACATTAGAAGGTATTACCGCCTGTTGAATCTGTGCATCACTGACTGTTGTCTAAAAGTAGCTGACCAATGAGGACGCAGCACTGTAAGCCCAGCCATGAGAACTTCACGACGGTGGCGCTCTTGTAGTTTCTATGTATGTTCTATCTTTGAGTGTTTTTGCTCTTCTTTGATTCACTTTTTTCATTCTTGGGAGATTTTTTTAAAATGTCATTATTAGGACAAAAGTTAATCCCAAGACTTTTGGTCTGTTATGTTTGTGATGAGAGTTCTAATAGTTCCCTTTTCTTCCCTATTAGCAGTGACTTTCAGATTGTCTCATTCTTACATTCAGGGTGGAGTTGAAAGCAGTTTTGAAAACAGAGCTCTGTTATCTCATCATGTAAAAACCTGCACATTACACTGCATTTAACCGTTTGGGTTCTCATTAATGTAAGACTACACGAGGCAAGGGATTGCAGTGGTACCAAAAAGCAGAGCTGATTGCCTGCTGTGACTAAAGGATAGCAGATGTACTGAATATTTAAAGTGGGCTTGTTATGCTCATTCCCAGCTCCACAGTTCCATTCTTGGCCTCTGTTTTCTTTAAACTGTGAATCATGCAAAGCTAAGCTAGTAATCTTTATTTATCCTGTGAGGGACCTTCGTGCTCATCTGAAACGAGGTGGTGTAGTTCCCTACCTTTGAGGCAGCCCTTTCTCAAAACCAACTATATTCTGATTGGCTGCCTCTTGTAAAAAGAATGTTTGAGTTGGATGGAGCTTCTGTGTCCACGGTCAGAGCCAGAGAGCCATGTTAGAGAGATCCTCTGTCTTTGACATCAAACAGAGGAAAGAGTAGAACAAACTGTTTGAAACTGAGTTTAGAGCAGTCTGAAGTCTCCCCTCATTATTTGAAACTTATTTGATATAAGCACCCAGCATAATAACACAAAGTATGGCTCAAAATAAGGAAAAGCAAAGCAAATTAGGTCTGATTTAGTAGCTGACCCTTGATCAGCTCTTGAAAGTAAGTTTTGGAGGATCTCTGTGATTAAACAAAAAAGACCAAAAAGTCACGCTGCAGCCTAATCATCATGTTTTCAGTGATTTTTAGCACCTACAACATTGTCCCTGTTTCCTCTCTGATACATGCTCAAGAAAAACAAAGCCTCTTGGAGCACAGAAATGCATTTTATTTTTGGCTAAAACAAACCAGGAGGTTTCTGTTTGTTCCAGCAAACAGAACCAGATTCTCAGTGTTGAAGCTGGCAGTCTGAGTTCTGCTAAAGGAAGGAAAAGGAAAGCTGACTGATGTCGACCTCAGCCTGTCTTTAAGCAGGAAAAACATGTGGGTTAGAATGATGCTGACAGTCTGTCAACATATGTTCATTCTGGTTTTTGTTTTTTATGTTCTTGGGGTTTTTTTGTGTTATTTTTTTTTAGAAAGGTTTAGCCTCCTACAGTAGCCTCCCACTAACACTCTGTTTGCATGAATACGTGCCAGTGAATCACAGCTCTAAGCCCATGTGGTGTTTTGATGTTGTGAGCGTGTGCCAAATTCAATAAAACCCACAATTCTGCGATTATTTGGGAACCCTTTGATATGAATTTGCTCTGAAGGGACACTGGCTTCAGTTTAAAATCCTCTTCGTTGCCGGAAATGTATAAAATCGTGTTCGGGGTTAAAGAGAAGACGTGGATTTAGAATATTCATTTCTGCACCACGCCAGCCTACAAAGCATTTAACCGAGGTATTAACATTCACTATTCAATTTAAAGTACTTAAAGAAGAAGATTTAATTTCACTTTGTATTTCTTTGTATTTATCATTTGAGATTTTCTCCTGGGTGAACTGCTTTGTTCCAAAGTGTGCGGTTTTATTCTTCTATTCTTTGTTTACATGATATTGTGTGTATCCTTTGTTTTTGAATGCATGGTACAGCTGAAGGCTAGTTTAATTGTGTATGTGAAACACTGCTGGTATGATGAAGCAGCTGAGTGACGGCAGAGATTATTATTATTGTTTTGTTTTGTTATTTTTACAGAAATTTTAATTCTTTCTAAATATTCTGAAGAGATTTCAGCACATGCACAGAGAATAAATTCTTCTCAGATGCAATGCAACAACTGTGTTTGCTTCCTTTTTGGAGGTGCATTTATTTACTTTTGCCTGTCCCTTTATTTTATGTTCAAATAGTAATACCGGAGCAGATGTGGGTTTTTTGTTGGGGTTTTTTTCCTCCTTCCCCCCCGTGCACACAGTTCTTATATGGCCCTCACATCCCGCATTTTCCCTCCGTCCTTGTCTTCCATTCTGCTCCCACGTCTGGGATCCTCCTCCCCCCAATACTGTGTCCTCTCCTCACTCATGCATTTTTGCTTTGGTTGATAACTCACTCTGCCGAAAGCTTTCCGAAGCAGACAGCCCTTTGTAATCTTGACTGAGGTAAGCTTGCGAACAGCAGTCACATTGGCCGTCCCATCAAGCTTGACATGTCACATGTATGCACGCTTCAATCAGAAGGCCGACGTGTGCTTTCAGTTCCTCCTTTGCTGTTTTACTTCAACCAAACGGTTTGAATGAATGAGTGAGTTCTGTCTGTAATGTGATGCATGTGCCATCTGTTTCTTTTTGAAGTGCATGCCAGTCTTTTTGGACAGCAGCATGAAATGTTGGGCATGTTTCTTTAAAAACAAATTGAATAACATGGAACCTAAAGCATTTAGAGGACACTGTTAAAACTCATCAGAAGTCATGCTTCTAAATTCTCAGTTAGTGTTAACTGTAACTTGTGGCCATGAAGCAATCTTTGCACCAGTACACTAGAAGATGGCTGTAAAATCCACTGTTTGCACTGCATAAATATAAGTCCCAAAGTTGACGTGTCACTAAAAATACTCTGTCAAGACTCAGGTTGTTTTGTTTATTTTTACATTTAAAACACAAAATTCCCGAAAACTACCTTCAGTGGCATGTACTTGAGTTTCTTAGCTAAGCATAAAGACTATAAACAGGGCACCTGCTAGCCTAACCCCGTAAGCACTCTAAAGCCCACAGAACTACAAGTTGATTCTGTTCATTTGGACGTAGCGTTTTCAGTGGGAGAAACGCTTTGTCACTCATCCAAGTGACTTCTTTAATGTCCGCTGATTGCAGGTTTACTTCACCTTATAAAACAGCACCTTTGCACACTGACTGAAACCACCACCGTCAGGAGTCAAGGAGGCAATTTACGACCATCTATGAATTGAGGAGGGGGCTTAACGGTACCTCCTACCATCTTTACAATGCTGTGATTGCAGCCATTCCCCAACTCTCTGTGAATGGTACTCATAACCATTGATCAATGGTTTTTGATCAGCGGTGATAACAAATTTGCATATTAATGATCAAAAAACTCAACTGCCCATTGTTCGCCATTCAGTCATTATGCAAATGTACTTGGATGAAGCGTTTTCAGTGGGAGAAACGTTTCGTCCAGATGAACTGAAGCAACTTTGAAGGATTTCCTAACCTGGATGATTGAGCATGCATCCAGATGAGTACATGTTGTTTTAGGTTAATATCTTGGAACACAGTCCTTCTAAAATAACTTCTTACATTAGTTCTAGAAGTATCTGTCAGAGTTACTTTTTGCCATTATACATTAGAAATCAGAACTGTTGGCCATCTTGAAATGAACCCTAAATCTCTCCTTCTCAAAGTTCCTTCATCTTCAAGTGCCTTCTGTTTGGACAGCAGTCGTGAACCCCAAATATTGAGTCTACTTTAATGAATGCCAAACATTTTTGAAGCTGGAGCTTCAACACCCACCCACACATTGGACATCAAAGCCAGAATCGCATCCAAAACTCAGACATTGCGTATTTATCAAGCAGGGCTTTAAAGACTCCTTAAAAATGACTGATTTAGCACTTCTAGAGAGGCTGACATGTTTTGAGTGGGAGCCCAGATGAAAGCATCATTACTGTTACTGGTGTTGCTTCCTGCATTAGCCTAAGCCTCAAGTTTGTGGTAGCTGGCACTTGGTTTGGATTAGGAAGTAACATTCAAAGGTCTGAGGATAAAAATAAACTGACAAATGATTACCAAGAGGGCATCCACTGAAGCCTCATTTACTTCAGCTGGACTTAAATGTGCTTTGAGACAGTCAGCCAGTCCAAATATGTCTCTGGTGCTTTGTTGTAGGAACAAAGACCTGTAAAAGTAATCACATTCCCATCAGCCTCAGCTGCAGTTCAGTTTAGGTGTTAATTAGCAACCATTAGAGCAGCTGGCTCCACTGCCGGTCCTGTTCTCTTTGCTTCCTGGCCAGTACACACAGGCAGCAATGACAAGTAACTCTTTAAATGATTAAACCCTCAACCTGAAGACTTTGTATTTTATTTTTTAAAATAAGCTGGACATGTTTAAGTTTCTGAGGGACTAGCACAAAAAAGCAAAACCATCACATAGTAACATACTATCACCAGTTTTGTGTTGTGGATGTCATTGATGGTGCATGCAGGTGATCCCATGCAGTGCTTTTTCTTTTTTTTTTTCTTTTTGCTTTGTTTGTCTCTCTGCTCCTTCACCTCAGAACCTCACTGTTTTTTGTCTGCAGGGGATCGAGCGGCTGAAGGGGGAGACGGGGAAGTGGGGGAAAGTTCCGTGTTGGGAGGCCATGCAGATTGCATTCGGAGGCCCCTTCTCACTGTCCTGGTGCAGCCCTTTTTCAGGCTTGAGCTGCAAGAAGAGCCCTGAGGACCACGTCGCCATCCCCCAGGGAGAGATCATCGAGGAGGATGTCATAGAGATACCACTCAACTAGCGCCGCCTGCTGGGGAAAGCATAAATTGCAGACTGGCAGGGTTTCTTGACAAGCACAAAGATATTTTTGAAACTGGACTTTCTAAATGTTGAAAAACTGCCCAGAATTTATTTTTAATTATGTATTTTTTTTATGTACAGGACCTTTTTCTGGACCTTTTACAGTTTCTGTTCCTACCTTCAGTGTAGCCATTTGATAGGTGTGCGGAGCACCCATTATCAAACTTTAGTATCTTGGCTTAATACTTGCACACACAAGTGAAGGTCTAATGTGCATTTTAAGGAGCTCATATTTCTCTACTAAATCTGCCAAACCTGCAGCATTTTCCTGAATTTGTCTCTAGGAAAACGCTGTGAGGACTCAAAGCTCAGTCAGCTCAGTGTTTGGAGAAGAGACTACTGTAAAGTGCCTCCCTGAGCTGCCTCAGAACACCACTAACAGCAGCTCTGCTCCAGCACTGTAGCACAAACGGTTCCTTTCAACCTTCTTGCCTTCCCCCCAGATTTGAACAGCCAGTTTCACAGATAACGGTTAAGCCTACAAATACAAACTCTCCATTTGGAAAAAGGTTTTTAGTCTAAGATTAGGCTTGACCCATGTCTGAGAAACTAGTTCGAGCTCACCTCGTGCCTTATCTATCTTTACTGAGCAAATGTTTGAAACACTACATTGTTGTATTACTCATCTTGATTCCAGACTGTCTCAAGTTGCCATTTTCATATTTCTCGCTCCATTGCACATGTGGGAAAAGGGCAGTAGATGACTTCATATAGAGGATTTTTATTGTGCGTGTATGTAAGCTGGAGGATAAGGGCTTCTAACTGCTAAATGGCTGCTGGACATTATGGGATCACTTATGTTTAATCATGTTTACATTGCTTTAATAATCTACTCATTGTGTGGGTTCCTTCCTCGTATGAATGGTCATTCTTTTTTGTTTGTTTGTTTTTTTTAATCTAGTGACAGACTATTTGTTTGTTTTTAGCAAATACATCTGCAGTGTTTGACTTGTATACCAAAAGCTACTGACAGTCCAGTTCAAAACTTAATAGGAACATTTTTTCATACTGCCTTATCGTCTCATCTAATCGACTGCGAGAAAGGAAAAAAAAATATTTATCAACGTGTCAGAGCACTCCTTACATTGTGGTACATCTCATCACCTGTTGTGTTTATCTGCACTGATTCCATTCTGTTCCACTGTGACCACTTTCAGCTCTCCTGCTTCGATGCCTTTGATGATAGCCAACCACAGAAGACAAATACAGCTGTTGTGGTAGAAGTGTGTATCATAATTGGAGAAAACATTACACCTCATTTGCAGCTGAGGCACAGCTAAGTGGTCTGGAATAAATGGGTGTTCAGACAGAACAGCAGGCATGTTGTTTGTACTGTCCTGGGGGAAACACGGTGCCCTCAAAATTTTCATTCGATTTAATTTGAACAAAACAGATCTGCACACCGGAGCTTGGCTTTATCGTTTAGTAGTTGTCACTGACCCATGTGGAGAGGGTTCATTTTCAATTTTTACCTCCAGCCTTTAATCATTACGCTTCTGCCGACTACTGCAGCTGGTCATTTGCATAATTTTGTGTGAGCTTTCTAGCTTTTGTGGGCATTGTAAGGTGACATATTCAGCTGCAACTAGTTTGAACTAGTCGACATTAGCACATGGTGAAGGTGGAGAAAACGTTTCCTCCTTAATTTTCTGGGCGTGCAGTCTTCTCCGGTGCTATCCCTAAAAGTACCACAAGGTGGTGCCAAACTCAAATCAATTGACTTTCTAATCATTCTCAATTCTTTAGAGGAAATTTAGCATGACTGTGAGATGGCTATTTTTCTGCACAAAATATGTGGTATTTAAGTGCCCTCATTTGTTCAACTTCCATTTTATTTATAAAAATATTCATTTCCACTCAGTATTCCAATGTAGAGCAAGTCACAGTGTGGTTTGTTATACATGCATCACACATTAAAAAAATCAACTTCCACAGAGGTACAAAAAAATAATAATATGAGGGTTTTTTGATTTTGTGCAAGTCCCAGGGAACCCCTCATTTTCTTAAAGAATCAGAATTCAGTTGACAGTCCATAAAAAGGCAGTTGTTGTTCGTCTTATAGGAAGAACTCTTAAAAAGTATACATCCGTCAATTCTGCAGGCGGAGAACCTGACAGAACTGCTCTTTGAGTCAACAGTTTTAAGGCTGCACACTTGGAGCAACTCCAACATGCATTACTGGTCCTTCTTGTCTGCTTCCTGTGGGTGTGTCTGAGGTGCTGAACCATGAAGCATCAGCAGTCCACACAGAGTGAGAGAGATGCCTGCCCACCACATAGTTGCATGGCTCTCTCCAAAGAAGAGCCTCCCTAGCAGTCCCTGGACAGAAGAAGAACACATTCACTATAAATATAAAACAGTAATCTGAATGTTGAATGCAAAGTCAAAATGTTCCCCTTTTATTGTTATAGTGTTGTGAAAAAATCAAATTAGTTCAGCATATGTAGAGAGCTTACAGAGGAAATGAAGTTGGATGCAGTGGTCGTGACAGTGGCCCTGGCTGTAGAGGTGGAATGGCGGAGTGCCTTGGAGAAGGTGGTCCACATGACTGCATTACAGGCGAATAGCAGGCCGCCGCACAGCAGCCGCAGGGGGATGTGGAGCTGTAGGCCAAGGTATAGCAAGACACATGAAAACACAACTTTACCCTCTGCAGCAAAAATGTCACGGAAACTTTGCTAAATACCAGAACTGAACCTTAGTTCAGATTCCCTACCTAAACAGCGTTTCTCCATTTCCCATCATGCATGCCCAGGAAGAACATATACTTTTTACCTCATAGCCTAAACTTTGACAAACATGCCTGTTTATAGACCAAAAACTTTAAACCACCACCACAGTTAGATACAGAAAAACAATCACACAGCTGTTACTAATCACAGTAATTTTGACTATGTACCGGCACACGCCCTAATGAATGACAATACTAACACCTGTTTGGCTTATGTTTTACAGCTAGATGCTGTACAAGTTACTGAGAACTATCAGCTTGCATCATTAATGAATTAATTTATTATTCATATTAATCGGCAACAGTTTGTGCTGGTCTTGTATTAATATTCATTTAAGTCACAGAGCTAACCTTTAAGTACACAGTAATGAAATGTTTTAAGGTATTTTATGGAGGCTTTAAGAGGCAACTGATTACTTGCATGAATATTACTCCTCCAAGTTGTTACTGTTTTCTACCGGTGTAACACCGGCTGGCTGCCATCTTTGTTGTGGCAGTAGTCGGAAACGAGAAAACTCTTTAATAAATTCAGTGGAAGGGGTATTATGATCAAGGGGCTTTAGAATAATTTCTGAACAAGGATATGCGTAAAAAACAAACAAACAAAACACCTTCCTCCAATGTTTCGAGTAACCCGAACTCGTACGAACCGTAATAAGTGTCTGGTAACTGTATGACGCTTTTCTGCTGTGAAAGACGAGGTTTTGTGTGTGTGTGTGTGTGTGTGTAACCATGCCAAGGAAATTAGATATTTGTAGAAATACAAAAACAAAGATGTCAGAGAGTCAGTGTCACCCAGTCACAGGCTGCGCTTCCACCAGGAGTTTGATTCCAGTCGCTCAGCCGCGTCTCGCACATCTCTCTCAGGTAGCTCGCACCGAGCGACAGCTTAGCTGACAGAGAGGCAGTAGCTGCCAGAAAGCCCGCTAATAACGCGTAAAAGGACCCTGAAAACATTCCCGAACTCGGCTGGTTGTTAGAGGGCTCCATGTTAATCCTTTCAGACCGCAGTCAAGCCTGAGTTAAAGGATGCGAACAGGTATACGAGAATTTCACAATAAAAGCTTGTATGGCAGCTTCCTCCACACATCACTAC
This sequence comes from Neolamprologus brichardi, assembly GCF_056152115.1. Lineage (NCBI taxonomy): Eukaryota > Metazoa > Chordata > Actinopteri > Cichliformes > Cichlidae > Neolamprologus > Neolamprologus brichardi. The sequence goes on along the minus strand of NC_142114.1, from coordinate 1,175,508 downwards.
GCAACAGGACACACAATACAAAGGCCTGGTTTTTCACTAATTTATTTATACAGTAAAGTACACTCTGTCACTGTCATCCGAAAATCTTACATTTCTTGCAGGTATAGATTGCGCATTAACATCCTAATGGCTCCTCATATAAATGCTTGTCAGTTGTTACTTTGCTCAGTGGTGACCTAACAGCTTCAGTGGTGATGTCATCGGACTCCGCTAGGATTTATTTTAAACAAGTAAAGAAACTACTCTTCATGGACATTATTCATGGAGACAATCTTTGGTTAAAACTACTTTGGTTTTATTGTGAAGCTGAAGTGCTTTTTCCATATCATGCCTTCGCCATCTTGACTGTAGCTGCTTTGTTGTAATTGGTTGTTTCCTTTCAGGGAACCTGATGACGTAGTGAGCGTTCGAAAAAAGTCGCGCGGCTCCGGAAGGGTTCTGATGATTTCGAGGCCAGCCACTTTGTGGGTTCCACCCTCAGTTTGTGCAGCTGGAAACTCGGACCCGCTTTGCTTCCAGATGAAGCATACCATCCTCTCTGCCAAACACAGGTGTGAGCCCCTTCACCAGCCTGCCTAACGTCTCAGAAAGTTCCTGAAGTGTGTCTTGGCTTTCAGTGGTATATATTCTGTCCATGAGTTGTTTGGTGAGGTTGACACATTTCTTCCTCAGATATGACTTGCTCACTCGCTTGCGTGGTGGACTGTCACAGTCAGGGGTCACCTGTGTGTCTGCAAAGAAAGTTACACTAAGACAAATTTGCACTCCCTAAAATTTGAGATTACAGGTTAATGATTGTAAGACAGTAACTTTTATGAAGTTCTTCTCTCATGTTGCAGATAAACCTTACCCTTGCAGGTTACTGGCTCACTGACTACCTCCGTGCCCCACTCGTCCACTGAGTCTGAAGTCATGGAGCAACACGTGGCATCCAGGTTAAGAAGCGGGTGTTCCCTGTATTTCAGGGATAACTGCTGCCACGTCCAACCAGGGACCTTCTGGAAGACTGCACAGAAATGTTTGCATGGCAACTTGTACCACCTCCAGTCATCACACTGACAGGAGGGCAAGCTGTCGTCTGACCCAAATGCCAGTTCATAAGACTGGTCCTCCTGTGTCTCGCTCTTCACTCTGAACACACCGTCACCCAGCTTGACCACATGTCCCTCAGAGAGAGAGCTGTCCATGCAGCTCGTGATGTGTTGAATGACGTCTGCGGGTCTGTCCCACAGGAAAGGAGGGACACTGGAGTCACGCTGTCTGTATGACCTCACATTAGCTTCAATGTACCTGAAAGAGAAACATTATTTTTGCTGACATGACGTGCACACTGAAGACAAGCTTGTGCAAATGGAAAACTCACGTCCTCCGCAGTTCAGGGATGTACACATGTGTCACGATGTCCAGCATTTCAGATAATGTCCGGTCCCTGTAGTCCTCCAGGTATTTGTGCTTGAACAATTTATTCTGGTGTTTAGTCTCCTGGCTTGTGATGATGGCTATATTCAGTGTCTCTTCTTTGAAGGCAGACACCCATCTCTTAAACAAAGCAAGATATAGCGAGGGTTTGTTGTGGCGATAGAATTTCAGCTGTTTGAAGCCAGGCTGCTTTATCACCTGGCACAGGCTTAACTTAAAGATCACAAGTAACCCTTTCAAACTATATATGACCACTTAACCTTTTTAAAATGTATAGAACATATATATTTTAATATCTATCACCATCTAGTGATGAGATTTTACTCAGGGCAATTTTAAATAAGCCAAACTTTACTTTAAAGGGATATAATCTGGAAGGTAGTGGCTTGTGCTGTATTCTTCAGCATTAATGTGACTGTCACACATAAGCAAGTCACCCATGTTGCTGTGTTCAGGCCACCCAAGGCTTTTAAACTTGGTGATGATTTATTTTAATGACATAATGTATCATAGTTGACAAAATCCCCAATTTGTTTTCTAATTTTATGTTAGTGTTTCACAAAATAGCAAATCTCTTTTCTTTGCAACTTCTTTTGTCCCATTTTCTTTCAAATGTCTCTGTGCAGGAGCTGCTTTTTTCTCAGATGCTTACCTTTGCTTTGGACAACCACGTGTCTGAAAACCAGCTCTGAAACGCAGGATTTTGTTCCCAGGTGTGGCTGGCCATCAGGGCCTTCACTGCCTCCTCGTACTGCTCTGTAGTGAGTGAGCTGGCTATCGCTTTCAGCTTTGTAAGAGCATCTCCTTTGTCAGCCACTCGATGCTCCTTCTGTATCCATTCGTCCCATGCCTTCTCCCTGTGAAAGTCACTGAGCAGCGCTTTGGTGCCTGCACAGAGGTAGAAAGAGACTGAACAGAGAGCACACTGATATATAATCATAACACCAACATGTATAAAAAGAGTAAAAATCCACAGTGATCACTTTTTTTTCATTTTAGCTCACCGTACCTTCAAACACAGACTCAACAGCTTGGATTTCGGCAGCGTTGCAATCGACCATAAAGCTTGCTGGCCTCCAGTCTGCGTTCCAACACTTGAACACTTCCAGACCCTCTTTGATGGCTTCTGTTGTTTCTTCTTGGAGTACCATCACTCCCACAACAGAGTAGCACATGTTAGTGCGGACGCACAAGAAGCACAGGGGCAGAGGGTAGCGGATTGTTCTGTAGGCGGCATCGAACACGCAGACGTCTGCCCCATACAGGCGCAGCAGCCTCATCTGCCACAACGTTTGATGGCAGAAGAGGAAGGAGGCGTCCTCTGTACGGAGGCGCAGGTGGAACTTGTCCTCAGGTGTAGCAGCACACCATTCTTCAAACAAACCCTGCAACAAATACAATCTTTTTTTCTTTTTTATACGGACTAGTCACATGCTGGTGTTTTACCCAAACAGGAGTGATAAAGGCGCCGCTCACCTCCAGGTTCACCTGATCGATTCTGTGCCGAGCCTGGTCCTTCACCTTAGCCATTATATTTCGGAGGTCCTTCTCTGAGGGGTAGTACCGGCGCCTGGACGCAGGGGGTGGGTTAGCTCCCTTAAAAAGCTCGGCTGTTACAAACTGAGCAAGATGACGCTTCAGCTCGCTGACCTTCCTCACGCCCTGCTTTCTGAGCTCCACCACCTGCTGCTCCACTCTTGCGTCCACGGGCTCCTTTAAACATACCACACTTGTAGTTTCACATGGAAACACAGATTTTTGTCCTTTGTGAGGAGACTGTTGTTCGTTACCATTTCTCCCATTGCGTGCCCAGCATGCGCACTTGGCTGTGTAACAACATAGCATGTTCCCCACACAACTGGATCTCTCTCCAAAGCCTCTTTCAGCATCTTGGAGGCTGCCTTCTTACTCCTCTCCCTGTCTTCTTCCAACTTACATGCATGCAGATAGAAATCAGAGTGGTGATCATGGAGAGAAACACGTGCCGAAACAAAATGATTTAGTCTGAGTCCTAAACTCGTACTCCATGCCTTTCTCCTTTAAATTCAGCTGTCTTTGCTTAAAGGTCACATTCCTGTAGGAGAGCCAACATTTCCACTTACCTTGAATTTAGGGAATGTTGCAATCTTGCTGATTGATATGGCTGCTGGGCATCCCACCTTTTTACTAGACTGCGAGTTTGATTTGTTCCTAACTAAAGTGTGGTCAATCATCTGTGGATTATGGGAAAGAAATCAGTTAAATAATTCATTCAATAATTCATGTCAAGATTAGCTAACTTGAGCAGAACATCTAAGCATACTCAAATCAAACACTGAGAAACAGGTGGAGTCGTGCGCCTTTCTTAGTAGCTGTGGTTCACTGCTGTCCATTAGAAGTGAGCAGATTGATCCTAATATTGATAATATCCATGCTATCCAAGCCTATAGCATCTTTAAATGACAGTAGTTGATCCAAAGTGCTTTAGAGACAGGCACATCCGAGGTCTCCAGAAAGCCCCAATTTCAAAATAAATGAAAAACTAAAAGGTGTGTTTTGTTGTGGAAAAGTAAAAATCACACTGACTTATAGGCCATTAAATTGTGTTCAGAAATTGGACATTAATGATGATTCGTCTGATAAATCATGACGCAATGCTCTCCACTACATAAGCTGCCTTTTATAGGTTTAAAGCGTTGTCACTATTGGTCCTGTATTTACTTAGTATTGGATTGATACACAAATTTCAGTATCCCACAGCACTACTCCCAACTCGTCTACTCTGCGCGCCTTTTTCTCCAAGGCTGCAGCGTCATCGGTTGCCTGGCAGCGAAACAACCAATCCCTCGGATCCTCGCATCACCAGCCAGCCTCTGTGTGTGTGTTGAACGTGCAGTGAAATCACCGTCTTTTTTGCCCTTTCCTCGGCATATCTCTGCTTCTGAGCTACGGCGAGGTCCTTGCCCTGATGGCAGACGAGCCTTTTAGAGCCCACAAACATAAATGGGACTCCCGTGAATTCAATGGCTGGCATCCCAGAGCCCCCAGCCCACTGCCAGTAGACGCGGTTTCCGGGCAAAGGATGCCAATCTGTGTGACAAATACAAGCATACGACCTGATGATAAGACCCTGGCGTTAACCGACACACTCACTACTGAACCATAGCAGGGAGCAGTGTTTACGGCTCTGCTGTCCAGCTAGCAGTCACTCTCCATTTCGTTACCTTTGTCATTATAATGGCGGTCCACGGAAAAGGTGATAAACTTAGTCTGAGACTCTTCCTCCAGTTCTTTAATAAAAGAGTCCAGATCGGCAGAGTTTTCAAACTGTCTCATGCTAATGCTTAACTTTTCATGCTCATACGGCTAACGGCGCTACGAGCAGTCACAGCGGAGTTTCCTTCTTCAAGTTAAATAGGGCGAGTTGCTGCTTTATGTGGAGGACATTCATCGGTTTAGTTTTTCTGCGATGTTTCGCTTTGAATCATCATTTCTGTGCGTGAGCGACAGCTTAACGTCCCTTGTGCAGATCCAATGTAGCACCAAGCAGCGCTATGGCATCAACGTTCCCAAATCCACCAATGACAGTAGCTCCTGAAGTCACGTGACGCGGCGCGTTTTAGTGACGGTTTCTATGTTTTGACGAGTCCGTGCTAGCCGGAAGTTGCTCGGGTCTGCAGTCTGCATTCGTTGGCTGCTTGTCTTGTTTTGCTTCTTTGCCATGAATAAAAATAAGGGCCGCGGAGTAGCATGGGTGAAGCCGGCGGAGCCGTCCTTTCTCAAGAAGTTTAAGAGCGATGTGGGGTACAAAGAGGGACCGAATGTCGACACTAAGGTAACTACGCGGTTGGGTTAGCCGTGCCAGTTAGCTGCCCCGGGCCTACCAAACCGTTATCTCTTTCAGTTGTGTGACAGCTACACTTTGCGACGTTTGTTTCTGAGCGCAGGCGCATGGTGTTCATATAAGGAAGAATAAATGCTATGAATCATAATTCAACGGAGGGTCCCATTCACTGAATTGAGCAGTGAGGCCGCACGAGCTACAGCTGGACCATCAGAGCAGTTTCGAACTGCGCTGCAGCGTTCAGCTGTGACTGCGCAGGCGTTCTACTACTGAATTTATGTATTTACATTCTACAACAGAAAGCCACGGTTTTTCATGAATGGGTTTGTTTTTTGTTTTGTTTTATGAAGTTGTATTTTTTTAAAAAACACACCAGGACTTGAATCATGACGCTGAAGTACAGGTTCCTGATTTTAGTTTGAGTGTCGGGCTGCTGATGAAGTGATTATCACTGAAATAAGAAACCTCGGTACCGTCATTCACAGTGAATGCAGGATTTTAAAACACTTCTCACACGGGCTAACGGTCTGTTTGCTATCCTAGCGTCAGGTGATGCCAACACTGGATGACGACAGCGGCAGCGATCGAGAGGACGAGTTGCCTCAGGTCGTGGTCCTTAAAAGTGGAGACCTGACTGCAGAGGAGGTGAAGAAGATGAAGGATGAAATACAGGCTGGAGGCAGCTCAGAGAAAGGTGAGAGTCCAGTTCAATGATTTAATTACACCAGGAGTAAGAAAATATTTACATATGCATGCACTGTATACAGCATGTTAACATAAAACCCTGTGTTTGCAACCCTGCACATACATACCTCCGTCTGCCCCGCAGATGGTCAGCCTCCTGACGGTAAAATCCTTTTCAAGAAACCAGCCAAGCGCTCTTCCTCAGATAAATTCCAGGGCATCGGTGCTAGCTCCAGCAAAAAGAAGAAGAGCAGTGGAGGGGACAAGGAAAAGGAGGAGGAGGAGGAGGAGAAAAAGGAGGCATCTGGAAAGAAAGTTAAAAATAACAGCCTCCTGTCATTTGGAGGGGATGAGGAGGAGGAGGACTGAATGGAAGTGGTGAGAGTAGGCTGTCAGGAAACAGGAACATTGTACTGAGTATAAGACATGGTTCAGCCTGTCCATTCTTTTTAAAGGACAGTGCTACTGTTTTTGCATGTCATACATGACATATAGATTCATACATTTTTAGTAAAGCATAAAAATCAGCTGGCACAAACTGAATTTATTCCGAGTCGTCTCCGTCTGACTACAGGGATGATTCTGATTCATTTAACAGTCTGAGCAGAAACAGTGAAGCTGAGGGGGAGAATGAACATGCATCAAAGAAGATGAGGTTATACTTCTGTTAGTGTAACCTTATCCTGCATCCATGTCAGGGTCAGAAACTACACAAGGACATTTATACAGTACTGTGTTACTGATAAGAGAGGAGTTGGTTCAGCTGCTGTGTGAAAGCCCACTCTGACATGTTAGCAGGACGTTTCCCTGGTTACAGCTACCAGACTGTTGACTCGTGTCACTTTGTAGAACTTGGTGACTTTGTTGTTTTAACATTTTAGTTTGCATGTTCTCGTGTGTGTTCTGTGAGGACAAATATGAACTTTTAAGGTGGTTTAGTTCTCAGGGGACTAAAGTCATGGCTGTGGGACAAGAATTCATATTTTCACACACAAACTCAAAGTTTATAAATGTCTCAAACACAAGCAGAGAGATGTAAACCAGCTCCTGCTTGATTCTGGAGTTGATGAGTGAAGACGCACATCACCGTACGGCTTTACCTCAGTGTAGCTCTTTCACACAACACAGGCAGGTAGTTGAAGCAGTGTCTCTCTGAACTGCACGGATTCTGAAACCAGCTCATCTACATGTTTTCAGGTGCTCCTGCATTTGCGTCCATAAATAACCTGAACTGTGTGCTGTGCTATAGATCCAATCACTGTTGTATAGCTGTGGTCATAGGACCAGGACTAATTAGTGGAAAATCAGTTGTGCAGCGTGGCCCCCACCCCACCCTTCAAGCCCAGTGTAAATAATTGAAACAGCAGCAGGCAGAGAGCTTTTCTGTTTCAAAGAATCAGCGCTAATGAATTCCAGCAGATTCGGTTTTCCTGAAATTTATTTGATGCAGCTTCCCTTAATTATTTTTTGTTATACTTCTAATCAAAGTCACAGCGGGAGCTACTTGTGAATTTTAATTTAGAAAAACCAATTAATTCAGCTGCGGGAGCCGCTCGGCAGTGCTCTCCACAAAGCAAATCCCAAAGAAAAATATAAGATCATCGGAAGCGGGTCTGCTCTCGCATTTAAAACACTCAGAGAGCTGCAGGGAACTAAATTTGTCCAGCTTCAGTTTAGTGTACTGGTAGCAGTGGGGGTCTTTGTTTTTAAAGTATTACATGTAATGCGTCCATTCATCAGACACAAACGAACATCAGCAGCTGATAAATGGATGTCATTAAATTCCAGGAGCAGCTAGTTTAATGGAAATTAAATAAATTTTGTGTGATTACAAATTAAATTGTCCCCATATGACAGTATTGTGAGTTCTTTCTTCAGGTTCCAAAGTGCTGCGGATCACTGTGTCACACTCTGAATCAGCCTGGATCTTTGTTGCTGTGTTTGAATCTTGTGTTGTGTGTGATGAGGTGTGTGCGTGTCTGGCAGCCGTACGCAGGGGCTCATTGTAGAATCTTAAATACAGTCAGTCATGCACTGAATGTATGAATATTTTGTAGCTTCGACTGCGGAGCTGAACAGTCCATGTAGAAACGATGCATTTGTGTCAATGCAGTTGTGATGTATCTTTTTTTTTGGTGTGTGCATCAGTTTTCATTGTGTATTTTTTGACAGTGCTACGACTCCTGTGAACTTTTGATATAAAAATATTAAGAAATCTGTGTTGGTTGTTTTTACTGTCAGTGGGTGCGTTGCCTCATGAGTGCCACCTGTGTTCATGTCATGAATGAACAGATCTACACCTTCACTATTCTTCAGATGCCGGTTGCCTAATTCTTCTTCCTCTCACGCCACCTGTCAAGCTTTCCACATGCATAGTTTCACTCCAGGACTGTCTGAGAGCAGCTTTGCACGATTAACAGTTCAAAATATTTTTTAAAGTTTCCATTGTGTCTTAAAGCAGATTTGGTTCTTTTTTCCCCCCCTGATTGGCTGCCTCTTGCAAAGAGGTTTTAACTGGTGGGTTGAGTTTCGAGTTCCTGGAGAGAGCTCCATAAAACATGTCCCTTCATTGGTCTCCAGCAGAGCCAATCTAAAAAAAAAAACCAAACAGTCAAGTCTAAACTGGACATAAATGCAGCTAATAAAATCGATGCTTACAACCTGTGAATTTTATACCTGCAAAAAAAATCTAAAGATCAACATTTTTGTTCATTTAAAGAAAAAAAGTAAAGATGAGTTATTTCAACCTCTTTATTCAAAAAGGCATGTTTCATTCTCACACCTGCATCCAGATCATTACAATTGATGGAAGAACCTTTGACTTGGAAAAAATCAAATAAAATCATTGCATCACATGATAGGACGCTGCGCTCGTGTTAGGCAGCAGCCTCCATCGTCCATGTAATAAATACACCCGCTGACATGCAGCTTTGGAAACACCTTTTTTTTTATTAAACTTTAAGGCCTGTGCTGTCCCTCTCCACACGGACTCGTGTTCTAACAAAACCTCATAAAAAAAAGTCAACTTGTTATATTTGTAAGAAAATGAACATGGCAGATTTGAATCTAGGGAAAGTTTGGTTTACAGAAAGAAGTGCGCCAATTTAAAAGGAACATTCAGAGAGTAGAGCGGCTGTAACCCGCAGAGCCTCCAGCTGCTCCTGCCAGCTCAGATGATGGTTTTCTAAATTCAGGAGAGGACGAGCAGCGAACGCGTTTGATCCCGGTACCTGCGGAGGGAGACTCAGCCTGATATCTACAGAGTGCGGTGGGATACGTGACGGGGGATCAAAGGGAACGAGGCCTCGGGGACACCTTTTGACATGCAGACAGCAGGTACTGCAGACGAACAGCTGGGTGCATTACTGCTGCTGCTGATTTCTCTTCATTGTTTTCACTGAGAGCAGAGGAGACTTTCAAATGGCTACTTAACAACAACACTGGCACCAGCAGCAAAGCAAGCACATTTCTACTGACCTGAAGGTGGGACGGAGCGCTCTGCGTTCTGCAGCGCTGATCCCTCCCACATTCGTTCAACTAATTACAGTCAGCTGATTAAAAACTGAAGGGTACAGATATGTTCGTGTCCACCTGCTGGGCTGCAGCTCAGCATTACCATTTCAGATAATGTAAACAGCCAGCTGATCACACAGATTGTAAACAAATCACTTTAAAGCAGAGCTGGTGCATCGTGGGAAATGTAGGTACCTCCAGTACCTCTGGAGTCTGAACAGGACTAGAGATTCGGGGTCAGATTTATCACAGGGCAAATTAGTCATCACAAAAATGTGCCAGCGGGAGAACAATTGTGCATGTGATCCAACACTGAGCTAACTCGTGAGCACAGATGCCAGCACCAGCATCGTACTGAGCAGCGCACACGAGATAATATCCACTAACCTGAATGACATAATCACAGGGTAACATGTTGACTTCACATCAGTGAGAAGCAGCTGAAGGAGAAACATTAAGCTCTGATAATGAGGACGACCTCTGGTAGAAACCGATGACGACTGTGGAGCAAGATCCAGAGAACCTCAAAAACCTGACATCTGTGTGATGGCTGGCCTTTAGGACACACAACAGCAGCACAACACAATTATTTACCAGGCTGCATGTTAGTGAACAGTTACTGTGCCACCCTGTTTCCGTGTATGGACAACCCGAAAGATGACGACTGTCAGCCGCCTGCAAAGCTCCATATTTACATTCAGTGACACGAGGAACAGGAACACGCTTCAGAGCTGACTGAATCACATTAATAAGTTTTGATGTGATACTACAGAGAAGTAAAAAAGAAACAACAGAAGAGTCAGTAAAGTTAACCTTTGGCACCACACCCGCAGCTTTAAGCCATCCACCTGTGCCTTTAACTAAATTCTGCTTATGTGATTCGTTGAATTGCTCACGCCGCTAATTTTGTACTCTGAAGTAGAAAATCTTACACAAATGTGGGAAAAGGGGGGGAAACATGTCTTTGTGCCTCTTAAAGTAAAATCATGAAGCTGCATCCACACACCTGCAGACATGGCAGAAAAAGTTGGTAGGTGAGGGGGAAACTTTCCTCAAATTTTGAAATAAGTGATTGAAGTGAGCAGCGGTGAGAGCAGAGGACGCCGATGTTTGACATGTGACGGTATATTAGAGAGTTGCCTTGAAAGCCTGAAATGTGGCCGTAAAGCTTGGGACAGCTGAGCCTGTGGTGCTCAAATTGTGACTTTGCTTGCTTTTAAAAGTAATTGAACCCTCTGCACCGTCTTTGTTTACAACTGTGTTGATCTGGCATGCTGATAAAATTTTAATGCACTGTAGCAAGTGAGAATTAACCTAAAAATGAAGGCGTGCTGTCGGCGCAGCAGGATGATGTTAGATGAAAGCGTACTGTATCGGTCAGTCTGGGTTTCAGTGCTGACAGAGTCTCTGTTTGTGTGTAAATGATGCGATGCATAGAGCAGCCCCAAGCAGAGTCCCCTGATGAGGGACGGCTAATCTCTCTCGCTCGGTCCGTCCTCACTCCCCAGCACATTCAAGTACAAAAAGAAAAGTGAGTCAAAGGTCACAGTTCGTCAGGTTAAACCCAGCGTGGAGGAGGCTATCAAACTCAAACCCACTCTCTCTCTCTCTTCCTCCTCGACCCCAGCATCAAGTCAAAGGTCGGCTCGGGTTCAGCGGGATCCTGGGCGATGCTTTCCCAGCCTGGGCTTCCAGGTGAGGATGCTCAAGATGATGGCGGGGGCGGGGCAGAGAACCTCTGCTGTTCCTTATTCAATCTCGATTGGTGGATTTTTTTCTCCTTTTCTTTCTTTTTTTTCTTCTTTTTTTTTACTGCTTGATATTGTTGAGCTGTGTGTGTCAGATTCGTTTTCCTCCCTCCTGTCCACAGTCTGCCTCTGTAGGTGGTGGACCGTCTATAAAGATTTCTTGGTGAGTTTCTTGCCCTTCTTCAGGGACAGCTTGTTCTTGACGTATCCCCGCTTCCTCTTGGCCGTCTGTAAACAGAAGAAAATGACACGTTCACTTACACATGATTTTGTGTGTAAGTTTGGCTAAAATGTCCAAAACAGCGGTGAGCTGGAATGGATGTGGGGACCTTTTTAGAGGTGTACTTCTGCCTGTTGGTGTCAGTGCTGCGCAGCTTGTGCTCCACCCGGTCTCTGTTCTCCAGCTTCTTGACCTTATAAATCCTGACCAGCCAGTGCTCTGAAGTGAACGCCTCCTCCAGGTGCTTCAGCTTGATGTCCTTGTTGCCGATCTCGGCGTTGCGTGTCCGGTCGAAGCCCGGGGGCGTCCTGAAGTCCAACTGAACAAGAAACAAAAGCATAACTCAAATGAAACACTGACTAGTTTCTGCGAAGTAGAAAAAGCTCCTTGACGATCTCATACCTGCATCTCTCCAAAGCGGTAGTAAGACATTTTGTACATAAGGCAGTTGAGCAGGGTGGGGGAGCCTGCTTTGTCCACTCTGAACTCTCCTTGGGGGGTAAAGTAATCACTTTCCTGGGGTGAGCCGTGACAAAAGGTGGAGAAAGAAAATAAATTAAAGAAAAGAACGAACACGTGTTCACATGTAACCAGAGAGTGCGAGATGGTTCCCTCACCCTGATGTCCCTGGGGTGCTCCCCCTCTGCGATGCGCACCATCCACAGGAACTTGTTGATGTCATCACCTGAGTAGCCAATCACCCCTCCGAAGATGATCAGGACATAGTCGACATCCAGCGACCTCATGATTTCATAGGCTGCGGTCTCATTGGACGACATGGCTTTGCCCACCTGTTAAGGCACAAACACACCGCAGGTTAGAAATATCACACTTAAGCTGCCTCACAGACCATTTACACTCATTCATCTAACACGTCTTTGGACTGTGGGAGCAAGCTGGACTCCATATGCAACACAGAGAGCAGCCGTGCTTAAGTTTAGGTAAGGAAGATAGAAGCTGCACAGATACAACCCCTGAGAACAAACTATTGATTTTTCTCAGAATGTCGCAGCTTTGAGATTAATGTCAGAATTCTCTGAGAAAAGTCGGAAAAACTCCAAAAGATACCCGGACCTATAGAAACCATTTGTTGGCAAGCACAGCAGTAAAATGGTTCTTGTAGTTGGTCAGTGGATTTGCACATATCTCAGGAGGGATTTTGTTCCACTCCTTCATTTTAGGTTTCTTGGTTGCTGCTTGGAAACTCGAAGCTTCAGCCTCCTCCACAAATAAGACTAAGGTTTAAAGACCGGCTAGGCCACTAAATGTGCTGCTTCTTTAACCACTCCTTTGCTGCCTTGACGCCATATTTTGGGTCATTGTCATGCTTGAAAACTCGACTATGTTCTGGCTGAGGAAAGGAGGAACTGGAAAGGAACTGGTTTTTCAAAAAAAAACAAAAAAACAACCAGTTCCAAAGCATAATGTTTCCACCTCCGTGCTTTACTGTGGAGACGGTGCTTTTTGGGACATACTCAGCATTTCCATTCCTCCAAACACGATGGGTCGAGTTGATGTTTCCTGTTCCCACAGCACTTTCTCCCGAGCCTTCTCTGAATCACTCACATGTTCACTGGCAAACTTAAGATGGGCCTGTGCGTGTGCCTTCATGAGCAGGGGGCCCTGCGAGCGCTGCAGGGTTTCGTTCCATTATGTTGTAGTGCGTTACCAGTGGTGTTCTTACAGACTATGGTCCCATCTGCCTTCGTATCATTAACAAGCTCCTCCTGTGTAGTTTTGATCTGATTCACAGCATTTCTCATGATCATCCTCACCCCATGAGGCAAGATCTTGAACAAAGCTCCAGACCGAGGACGATTGATGCTCGTGTAATATTTCTGAATAACTGCACCAACCTGCTCATAAAGCTTCTTGTTGATGGTATTGTAGCTCACTCTAGACTCCTGCAGGTCTACAATCTTATTCCTGACCTCCTTTGTTAGCTCTTTGCTCTTACGACGGTAGAGGAGAGGTAGGAATGGAAGAAACCGACTCCTGATTTCAGCATGATACACAAATCACGTGTTGTAGAGAATCAAAACCCAGATTTCACTCAATGAGATGCAAAACAATTTATAACATTTATTTCATGTTTTTCTTTTCAAGATTTCTGCCTAATATTCTGTCTCTCTTCATAAAAATCTAAACTACCATCATTTATTTGTGAGCAAACCTGCAAATTCACCAGGGGGTCAAATCATCAGTTCCCCCACTGTAACTTAATGTTTGCAGCTTATGTAAAACACAAAAGGGAAACAAACCAAACATTTTAAACCTAAAATAATTGGTCTTTTCTTCTGGTGGTTGGTTTAGGCTCTGGAATTATTCAGCAACAACCCAGCAGCTGTGTGGAAATGATAGCAGAGTTCACAACCCAGAGTGACCTCGAGTGGAAATGCTCTGGGTTTTGGTCAGTAGACAGCAGGGCTGTGAAACCTTAACTGCTCTTACTGAATAATGAATAAGCAAGTGATAAAAGCTTCATGCACTCCAGGTCCCTCATGGGCTGTTGTTGAGGAAAAGATATTGTTGTTGTTCCTTGTTTTTCACAGCAGAGCTCGCTCTGGGCATCACACGCCCATGCTGTATAGCTTCATACTCGTACTTGTTTATCTTGTAATACAGATCATTTAAGGTCTGTTTTTATTATTAAAAAAATAATAGTTGTGTGTCTGTGCTCTGGAACACATGGATGCAATCCACAAAGTCAGCTATTTAAATGGTTTGAACTTAGTTCTTTCTTATCAATAACCCATTTCCAGTTAGAGAAACTGTTAGGTGACTCAGGTTTTAGGTAACTGACTCGAGGAGTAAGTCAGGTTTTGCTGCTTTGATTTAAATCTCCATCCTCAGTGCGTCTTTGTAGCGGTGCAGCACTGAATCTATGGAGTGCCTCTTTCACACGTACAGTATTAAGCTCTCTTAGGGTTTTGCAGTGCAGTGAAGTGATGCAGTTGTGTCCACTTGGTGGTGTCATACACCAAGGCAACACATCAATACTCAGGGCGCTACACAGAAGTTGTGTAACTAAGCAACCATCAGAAAAAGAAGGGTAAGAGAAAAGCAGTCGGAAACACACGAGTAAAACAAGACAAGGCAGTGAACGCATTTCTGACAACACTCCTCTGCAAACACACGACCAAGCAGAAGTGTAAACTCTGGGAATGACCCTTCAACCCGGATTAGAATTTCCTGGCAATCATTCCATGGCTCAGACTTAAAAGGTTAAACTCAAACCAGCTTTTCCAAACCTGGGACAGGAGAGAAAGGCGAACGGGCAGATCAGCTCTCACCAGTGCTATATGACTGTTGTTCCATGTGTTGTTGTCAACCAGCGTGGTCCTGTTGGCCATGCCTGCTATCTGGTAGCCGTAGTCCCACCACGACATCACTCTGGCGTGCTCGTCCGTGTTCTGCCTCAGCCAATAGTAGGCCTCCCTGAAATCGTCCAGGATGTTACGGGAGCTGTTGGGGACAGTTGCAGATGTGTTAATACTCCTGTGATGTTGGGCCTAAGCATACGCGTTTCCAGCTGATTACATTTATTTTATAACTTAATTAAATTAGCTTTGCCTGATCCGTAATTGAGAATAATCCTTATTGATCGTATGCAGGGCTTGGTGTGGCCCATTAATCCTCTGTCTGATACTAGTGCTTTTAAGAACTCTTCTGATTGGCTGCCCCTTGAAAACAGCAGGTACATGCTCACACTCAGAGCCATGGACTCAAGATAAACATGTTAGGGACATGATGCAGGACCACGTGTAAAAAACAAACTCAGTGGTTAGAGTAGCCTGAGCTTTCGGCTCACAGGGGTTACTGGTATATACACCAGCCATAATTATTTGAAACCTTGACCATGTTTAATATGAATTCAATTAAATTTTATTGACAACAGTTGCCTCAAGGCACTTTATATTTTAAGGTAAGAACTCTAAAATAATAATGAGCATCCATCACTGTAACAGCATCAACTCTGACAGGAAATAAGTACACGCTGGATGGGTCCCTCTTTTAAATCTTTGCCTCAGGAACCAGAATGTGCCTGACAGTTTCCGTTTGACGGCAGTCTGTTCCACCGAGTGTGCAGCACTCTGCTACAGTGTTTTCTGATATCTGCAGAGAGGAGTGGCAGCATGGAGCCGCTGAGCAAGGAGCTTTGGTGTGGATTAAGACCGCCTCTATTCATTTAAAGCATGAAGTGAACAGTTTCATCAAACAGAACTTTAAAAAAAAAAAAACATAAAAACACAGCACATCTGGTAGGAAGCATCATGTGGAGCTAAATGTTGTAATCCACTTAAGCCCACAGAACTGAAAGACACAAAATAGAGAGTAACCTCATTGAAAACATGATGACAGCGTGGTCTGTGTAGAGAAGCTGCTGTTGGATTTTTAAATGTCACTGCTGTAAGAGGTGCAAACCGTGCTCGTACATTAGAGCGAGGGTAGAAATGTCAGGGGCAGATCTCTAAATGCACAGTTACAGCATGGAGGGGAAAAAATATGTAATTTCAGTGGACTGACCCTTTATAGAGGGGCCAACTGTTCAAGGATACTCTCAGCTCTGTTGTAAACAGCTCAAACACACAGAATAGTTCCTCCAATCACAGAGCTCCTGCTAAACCAGAGTCCTTACCCATCGTGGTTGTACGATGCCAGCACCACACTGGGGCTGGAGTAGGCGTTGCTGGTGACCCAGGTGCAGTGGACGGCAAACATCATGAGCAGCATCAGCATCAGCATGGTGACTATGGACTTGATGTTGGGGCCGAGGCCCTCCTCCGCCTTCTCTTGCTCCGACACGTGTTTGCGTACCTTCCCCGCCTGCCGGGGAGAAGCCGAGGTAAAGGTTACTGAAACTCCATCAGGACATGTTCGCTGTCCAAACAAGCTGCTAATGTACTAGAGGGTTATTTAATAGTCCTCGCAGAGAATTCTCAGGCAGACAATTAACTGTTGTAGCGCTTTTATAGCGTGACATTTAACAGCACCCTTCAGCAGACCTGTGATGCATTATTCCCCACGTATCGATTTGGAGGAAAAGCAGCAGAAGGATGAGGAAAACATTGGACGTGAGTTCTCTTTGTTTCTCCTGAAAGGTTAAAGGGGGAGGAGGAGCGTAACAGCTACAAACTGCAGTGTTGTCACTTCAAACTTTTTATGATAAATGTTTCCCGTAAACTTTTACCCTCTGATCCATCCAGCAAGTGGTGCACACACAGGGACTAGGACAGAACTTGTTTTGGGGTTTTTTAAACGGTGATTTATTCTGCTCCTATTTTCATGCCTCATATCTGACTCAAGCTTTGAACTCTAAAACGAGCAAGGTCACACGACAATTAAAAGAGACTCGTGATCATTTCCAGCTCTTTAGTTTGATTCTCTGCATGATACACAATCCAAAATAATCCTTATTTCTACTACACTAGTTCATCCCACTCTGAAGCATTTAGTTCACGTTTAAAAAATATATTTAATCTTAGCACAATGACTCCAACAGAGGTTAAAAATCAAGCTGTGCATTTGATTAAAAACTTGTGTAGCGCAGCTCGTGGCAGCCTTGGATTTTAGCGGCTTATTTCCACACCCAGCTAGAATGAATACGCGTTAGCATTCATTTTCCCTTTCACTAGTTTGATTTGAACAAATTCCTGAAAAAAAAATTAATTTCTTTAAAAGCTTTCACTGTGTGCAACAGCTAGTTAGTAGCCAGATGTGTTGTCTGCTATTAAATAGAGAGTTTACAGAACTGTTTCCACCCGACAAAACTTACAGGCGATGAAGCTGTGAAGCTGCAAGTGTTAAAGTTTCTCTGCATAATTTTTGAGACTTGTTATAAATGACTCCAGATGTTGCAGTGAACTGCAGTCATGATCACACTGACACAGATGCTGCATGGTGGATTATAATATATTTGACTTTGTGGTGCTGGCTGACATGTGACACTACAATCATGTCCACCCATTGATGGAATGCCATTTTATTCCTGCGTAGTACCTTTAAGCAAAACAATGACTGCAAAGTCTGTAAAGATATTTTGTGCAGGGAACACACGATGACCCCTGACCTTGTCATAGAGGTTGCCGGCATTCTTCCTGTCGTCCTCGTCGCTGCTGTCCTCTGCAGGTGGGCTCTGCCTTTTCATGTCATCGCCCAGGTAGTGTTCAAAGACGCTGGAGAAGGCGATGGCTGACAGCATGCACACCACCGGAGTCAGAGTCAGCATCAAGCGCACCATCACGCCGGCAAAATATACGGCACTGATAGCATACAAGGCCACTGTGACGAGAAGCAGAGAGACACAAGGAGGTCAGAGGTGACCGCAATGCAACAATCCAAACTTGACGAGTTTCATTAAGTTTTGCATTCAACTATGTTTAGTCACTTTAATGGGACCAAGTCACTTTACATCTGCAATGCATTTGCTTCTTTGATAGCCACTTGAATGGCTGCACTTCTTTTCTGTGTTTATTACAGGGTAAACCTCACTAATAGGTGGAAAGGAGGTCAAAAGACGGGGGTGGGGGGGGGAAGAACAGCAAGATGAGAAGAAACAGAACAGCAGAAAGACCAGTACAGCACAAAATCAAACACAAAGCCAAATGTGCATGTGTGGCTTTATTCATGGAGTGAAAGATTAAAGCCTATCTGTGGAGTGATTAGGAGGGAACAGGTAGAGAGCAACAAAAAAAACTGCCAAGGGAGAGAGGAGCAGCGAAACAAGTAAACAACAAAGTGGTGCAAGGAGGAAAGTGCAATAACCAGCCGGAGGAGAAAGATGGTCTCTAACCCGATCTTTTATGTTTCCATATCAGCAACAGAGATTTCATTCTTCTCAACCAGGAACAAAAACTATGATATAAGCAAGCAAGAGGCTGGTGTTGTGAGTTTCAATGCTAAAACGGTTAAATTAGCACCTCTGAAAGAGTCCGTCACAAATAATGCACTTTGTACAGTCAATGAAAAAGTTATTTGAACCTCAGCTGATTTTGTCTATAATTTCAATGGTCGGTTTATTTGAACAGTGAGAGACAGAACAATAATTAAAAAAAAAAAAAAAAAAAAAAACAGGAAAATGCATTTCAAAAAATGTATAAATTTGCATTTTCAGGAATGAAATAAGTATTTGATCCCCATCAATCAGCAAGATTTCTGGCTCCCAGGTATATTTTATCCAGGTAACGAGCTGACAGTGGGAGCCTTCTTAACTTGTTACCTGTATAAAAGATAACTGTCCATAGAAGCAATCAATCCATCAGATTCCAAACTCTGCACCATAGCCAGGACCAAAGAGCTTTCCGAGGATGTCAGGGACGAGACTGTGGACCTACACAAGGCTGGAATGGGCTACAAGACCATCGCCAAGCAGCACCATCGTTGGTATGATTATTTGCAAATGGAAGAACCATAAAATAACTGCCAATCTCCCTCGGTCCGGAGCTCCACGCAAGATCTCACCTCATCGAGTTTCAGTGATAATGAGAACGCTGTGGAACCAACCCAGAACTACTCGGGAGGAACTTGTCAATAGTCTCAAGGCAGCTAAGACCACAGTCACCATGAAAACAGTTGTAACACACTAAACCATGAAGGACTGAAATCCTGCAGTCCTTCTGCTTAAGAAAGCACATGTACGTTTGAAGATTGCCACTGAACATCTCAATGGTTCAGAGGAGGACTGGGTGAAGTGTTGTGGTCAGATGAGACCAAATCGAGCTATTTGGCATCAACTCAACTCGCCGTGTTTGGAGGAAGAAAAATACTGCCCATGACTCCAAGGACAGCATCCCCACCAACCATTCGATTGGTAGATGACCTGCACTACCACCTGAGTCACAGCTGCCCCTCAGTCAGGCAGATTTTTGCTTTAGTGGATTGAATTGTCTGTGCTTCTCATGCAATGTTCCTTCTCTTCCTAATGAACTTCACTGTCATTCCCTTACCTGCCAAATTTTCAACCAATCAGCATTGGACTCATAGATATCCTCCTGGGAAGCAGACTATTCATGTCCTCTGTAATGTGATGTACTAAATAGAGGACAATTTCATTGATATCTGGTGTGTTTGGGTGGCCTCGGTTATCTCCAGAGAGGCAGGAAATCACAAAAAAAGTTCAATGGGAAGATTCTTTTTTCATCTGTTCTCAGGAGGATACGATTGCTGTTAAGGCAAGTGCTGAATTCCCAGCCTCGTTGTGCAGTCACAGAGCTGTGCGAGCAGACGCCAACACAAGACCACAGTCTGCATAAACTCAAGACCTTTTGTACAAATGAGTTAACGCTGGTCAAGGGCACTGATCTCTCTTAGTGTGACAGCCAACCTTGAAATACTGCAGAATCATGTCTCTATATCGCTATCTATATATACACACACACAGTATGTGACGGTTACTGCGTTCACCAGATATCAACACAATTTCGATCCGCTCCTCATGTGTTAACCTCTTCGACATATCAATGGCTGTGAACAAAGAGAAACTTGTAAATAACTCATGAAAGAATAAAGTTACGTTGAAACCAAGCACACCATTGTTTTTCTTGTGACATTACCAATAAGTTTGATGTGTCACATGGCCCTCTTCCTATTGAAAAAACAAAAGTTGTATCCAAGATGGCCGACTTCTAAATGGCCACCATGGTCACCACCCATCTTGAGGAGTTTGCCCCCTCACATATATTAATGTGCCACAAACAGGACTTTAATATCACCAACCATTCCCATGTTATTACGGTGTATCCATATAAATGGCCCACCCTCTATATATATCTCTCTATATATCTATATATCTACAAATATATATCTATATCTATCTGTCTCTGCATAAATACTTCAGGTTCCTGGATGGATTGTCAGACTTTGGGACCCCGCTGGATTCTGAAAGGTGTTTGTTGACACGATGAACAAACAAGAAGAATAAATGAATCCAAAAAGATAAATTAGTTCTCTGCCAAGTCGAGAGCTCAGGCAGAGGGCTAATTAATGTGTTCAGTGTCTTTTTGTTTTTCTGTCTGCAAGATTACACAAAAACTAACAAGGCTCGATCTCCTTGATGGAGGGGTGGAACGTGGGCAAAACAAGAAGCCATTAAATCTTTGGTGCAAATGCAGTTTACACATTAAAACTGCAAGAAAGGAGAATGGCCTTGGCAGAGGGTTTTGCTTTCACAGTGTCCCTTCTAGCTTCATTAAAACGATTTCCTACATCTGCACCATTTTACACACTACTTTTGTGCAAATGTTCTTACCTCAACCACAAACTATGCTCTATATTCATGCTGATACAGGAGACACGATCAGTTTAGTGTTAACTGTTTAATCATTAATGTATCCAGTGCTCACGGTTGTGTAGACTTTACTTTGAAATGAGAAAGTTCTAATTAAGTAACCACAGCACACAGATTCATTAGAACCAGGTCGGCATCCAAATTAGCAGAAAAAACAAAAACAAGGTGCTAAAGTCCCAATAATGTCAGGAGAAGATAGTGATGCAGAATGAGAAACCGAAAAGGAGACAAGGGAGAAGGGATGCAGTCTGAAGAAATGAACATGAAGAGGGCAACAACACACACGATGACTGCTGCTGAGGAATAATTATATGTGGAGCTCACACACTGTATGTACATGACAAACACTGCTGAGCTAGCTGTTCCAGGACAACTGTTATACAACATACACACATGATTCTGCTTAAGTTGAAGTGAAAATGTTTTTCAGGAAGTAGTCTATTTAAAAAAAAAAAGAAAAAAAAAAAAGATTAATCTTAGCCACTCTTCTCTTCCAGATGTTCTCGGGCATGTGTGGACAACTTTGAGTGCTGCTTTGGCGATCACTGAGTGGAAGCACCGTTCAGTCCCTTTGTACTTGTGGCTCTGTTAATAAACTGGATCCTCCTCCAGGCTGTCAAACCTGTGAATGTTTTCAATTTGAGGAAGCAGATGAGGAGTCAGGGAGGCGAATACAGTGAATACAGCTCAGGTCATTTCAGCCATCAGATCGAACTCGAGCAGATGTTCTCACCCCGGGGAACAAATTCAGGTTACAGACTCCGTTGAATGCCAAAGAAAACAAGAATTCTCCTGCCTCCATTACTGACCTCATGTGCCGCCTTAATGGCTTGGACACCAAACTGACTGGAAACTGCCACAGCTGCAGAGCAAGCTCTCATCACCAGCAGACGCCTAACACACGAGGTGGTCAGTCTGAAGCAGGAGTTAAAGTTTCCTCTTTGAGCTTTAAATGCTGGCGATGAAACTGCAAAGCGCAGAAGTTCAGCTGGGAAGGGAACCAGTTAGAAATCTAAAAATAGCAGATTCACTGAACAAAGAGGCCCTGAACAGGACATCACCACTTTTAAACCAAGTATCATTTTGCTTTTTCAACTCACTGCACTCATTCACATGACCAGTACCTATGAAATGATGATACTGTGCTAGTTATAAACACATCAGCATGATTTCATACTGATAAATAATGCTCAAACCATGAAACTCCTAAATCCTAAATACAGAGTGACAGCGGCTGGAGTGCAGAGAACATGGTTACTGTGTTTTCATCACCTGACAGAGGGAGATCAGGCTGTTCTGTTACTCTGAAAGCTAAGAATGTCTGATATAAACAGGCAGAAAGAAACAGGATTACTTACGATTCCCTTGTTGCTGTAACTGCATACTGATTTTGTTTCTCCAATGTTTGAGTAAATCCAAAAACAGTTTACAATCCAATCAATCTCACCTCAGGGTCTGCTTACTCAAAGCCCAACTCTGAGCAAAGGCTGGCACTACAAGCAGTTTTCTAGTCTTAGGGACTACTCAAAGCGCCACACACTACAAGCTATATTCACCCTTTAACCCATATTCATACAACCCATTATTTTACACCCTTAGTCGCTTCATCCATGTTGCATCCACACATGGACAGTGGGAGAAAGACTGAGTCCTTGGAGAAAATGTAGACATGCACAAGACCTAGAACAACATGAGAGTAGGGCTGCCACAAACGATTATTTTGATAGTCGACTAGTCACCGATTAATTTTGCGATTAGTCGACTAATCAGATCATCATCCATTGGACGTACAGCTTTTTGCACCAGCAGCATCTGCTCTTATATAACTATCATTAGCTTACAGCTTTAAGTGTTTAAGGTATGTGCTAACTAAAAATAAAGACAAGATGATAGTTTATTAAATTTTAATGAAATTTGCAGATTGTTTCGGTGAAGTTTAATAAACTCCTTGCTATCTAAAATATAACGGGAGTATATTCTCGAGCATCTCACACTTCTGATAATCAGCTGTCTGCTTGATGTTTATTCAGCTGTGTAAAAACTATAACTGTAATCTCAGGCAAACCGATTTACTCAGGAACAAATCAAATACAAAAAAAAGCCAAACAATAACATTTAAGTTATCTAAGTGACTTATATATGTTTAACCTGAGTAGCGAAAGACGGCAGTGGGTTTGAAAAGGATTTGCCGGGAGTCCGGTGTTCTCACGGGCTCTAGTGAGGCTTGCCCCCGGCTAGCTATCGAGCTAGTGGGTAACAGACGTCTCCGAAAACGTTGGAGCGCTTTTGAAAATATGTGGTGTCTTGATAAACTGAGCAGATATTTGAGGTTTACACAGCTACATTCTCGCCTGAAAATATGTTAAACGTTTATTTTGTGACCCAGAAAGAATAATAAGAGTAATATTAAAACTAACTAGCTGCCGCCATTGTTGGAAACTGAGCTGGGCTGCGCTATGAATTCTGGGACACAGCTTCTTCTTCTTCGGGGTTTAACGGCAGCTGGCATCCTTGTACGTGCAGTGCTGCCATCTTCTGTTTTAGTCCGTTATTACACTCTTAAATCCTACTACTTATTCCTGCGTCTTTTGGGATCTTACAAAGCTCCAAACGACGCGTCGACTTTTAAATCAGTCGTCGACGATTTTGATAGTCGACGTAATCGTGACTAGTCGACTAATCGTGGCAGCCCTACATGAGAGCAAATAAATGTCTCTGTGCCAGAATTGTGATAGAATTAGATCTGATAATAGATTATGTCTCACTGATGTTTTGTACTATACAACTCCACATGTGCAGACAGAGACCAGAGACTTCACTTATATTCTAGCTTAGCAACATGGCACAAAAAGAAGCTTTGCAGCAAAGTTTTTTTTTTAATGTATTTACTTATTGTTTGTGCCAGGCTTTTCCACCCTGGCTCTCTGGAATGGGTCACTATATGAGCCACAGCAGTCATCATTCTGAGTTGTTACGACTCAATAAGCTCTGACTGATCCATCGGATGTCTTTTGGGAACAAAGCAGACGTCTCCCATCCCCTCCACAGCAGGGCAGGCTGATAACCGAAGGATCTCAAAACTAAGTAAGTTGTGAGCTAGTACTACTGAAAGAAAAAGATGTATAAGAAGGCAGAATGTGTATTTTTATAGATCCAGCAAGGATCTGCATAATAAATGATTTAATTAACATAATACCTGTGCGTGGTGGTGCCTTTCTTTCCAATAACAAGGGCATTTCATTAGAAACTGATGGGGAACAACATACAAAATGCAGAATGCAGAACAACTGGGGGAAGAATGATCTCAACTCCAGCTGAGAGCAGAGGATGTGACTGAAAGCTCCATCAAGCCCAGTGCAGTTTAATCTGTGCTTTTATTGCTCAACTAGCAGCTTGATGCTCACCAGTGTAATGCACTCTATATTACCAAAGTGAGAGTTCCTGCATTAGAGTGACAGGTTTTATTGCGCTTTTAATTGTAAAATAACAATGAGTAAACCTGGGACAGATTGGGGTGATATTCATTTATCCAGAGCCCAAATTCCACCTGAGTGACAGTTACATGAAAGCCTTCAGAGTGCAACAGTGAAAGCTTTCTTCTCTGTCAACAACATCTCAGGAAGGGGCACTCGAGCATTTGACTGGATCTCAGAGGTGGGAAGCAATGAAGTACAAAGACTTCATGACTGTACTTAAGTACATTTTTCAGGTATCTGTACTTTACGTTAGTATTTACTTTTCTTTTTACTTTCTACTCCTTACATTTTATGTGTGTTGCTAACCAAAGTTCCAGCTGCTGTATTTCACAGCACAGCTAACTTCTGTATAAGAATTTCTTTTATTTATGTATTAATCACATTATTTTATTGTATGATGCCTTGGTGCCACTGAATTTTAGCACTTCTCACACTCATGCAGTTGGTGGGGGTCTGGTAAGGAAGTTGGGGGAAGCAGACAACTCCACCGGAAGAATCTTTTGTCTCTTCCACATGTTTGGGAGGTAGCAAGGGAGTGTGAACCTTACGGTGTCGGGATGCACCGATACCGATACTGGTATCGGGTATCGGGGCCGATACTGTAAAATGTTTGCGTACTCATACTCGTAAAAGTTAACCGATACCATGAACCGATACTAACTTATTTCATTAATCAGAGGGTGGCTTGTCATTTTTGTTGTAGTTTTTTAGATTGGCCACTACGGGGACATCCCGCGCTAAACAAGCACAGGGTTAGGCGAGTGAGACTGGCGGCTCCAGATAAAAAAGAGAAACTGGAGGCTGCTGTAGCTAGGCTAAGCAAAATGTCAGCAGTGTGGACCGGAACAGCCAACTTTAACTCAGGTTTTGGCTCTGACTCATTTTATCGCTCTGGATGACCAGCCAATGCCAGTCGTGGAAAACATAGGATTCTTCTCAGCATACTCGAGCTGCGATATGAAATTCCCAACCGCCCATACATCAGGGAGATAATGGTCCCAAAACTTTCTGAAGAGGTAAAGACAAGCAGTGTGTGCGCAATGTCAGTCCTTGGTTTAACGGCACAGTGGACTGATGAGGAGTTTGTTCGTCAATGCCAAATACTTTCGTTATTTTGTTTGTTTGTTTACAATATGGACACTCTGCAATAATTTAAAAGTTTATTTTATTCTCAAACCTAATTTGTATTTATTTTATTCCAAACAGAAGTGTTTATTTATTATTCTGAAAGCTCGAGACAGTGCCAATAGTTGAGTGATATTTTGTTAAATTACAATGTGGAGACTCTGCAATAATTTAACAGAAGTGCTTATTTTTCACTTGAAATTTTTTTTGTGGTCATTTTTAGTAAGATATTATTTATTATCGGCAGAGAATAAAATAAAACCTGTCTTCCAATTCATTGCATGTGTGTGTGTGTGTGTGTGTGTGGTAGAAGTATCGGTTTTTGTACTCTGTATCGGCAAGTACTCAGATCCAAGTATCGGTACCGTATCAGTTTGAAAAAATTGGTATCGTTGCATCCCTATTAAGGTGTGAAACAGCTGTGTACTGCCTTTTGTTCCTGGAGAAGATATTTAACTGAGACCCATGCTGGGCTCAGGGCTCTGCTGACCGTCTGCCCCACGATCGTGCAGGCTCTCCACCAAGATTGGTTTTCTGTTCTTTGTTTGTGGTTAAAGATTGTTAGCCACTCACTGCTTGTCTGCAGGCTTTATTATAATGGAAAACTTCCACAACACTTCACTCAGAGATGGAGAAAGATAAGACAAACAGGACAGGAGAGGAAGAAGAGAGCTTAGATTTAAAGGCAGACTAACTGTGTTATTTAATAGTTGCATAACAATCCTCTGCAGGTTAGTGAAGGATAACCAGGTTTGTGGTACTGCGATGGGTTTAAAATAAAGAACAGTGTGTGGCTGGTGCACAGTGACTGTGGTTATGGTCAGAGTTAGGTTACATTAAGTGTAGCAGAGATTCATATGGATTTTTAGTTGATGCTGCTCAGATGAATTCACTGAATTCCACCTTTATACCATCTAGAAAACAGAGAGCATAAACGGCGTACTGTCAGTGTAGAGCAGGGGTAGGCAACTCCAGGACTTAGGTGCCGGTGTCCTGCAGGTTTTAGACGTGTCCTTGATCCAACACAAAGAGGATGTGTAGATACCTAGAGGATGGACTTCAGCCAGGACAAGTCATGAAACATCTGCTGACATCTGGTTGAATTGAGTTGTGTACATCCACAAAGAGCAGCAGGTCAGCTGATCACAGCCTGTACACTAAGAAAATCTACTGAAGTTCTCAATAGAAATGATTGTGAGTGTGATTCTTTTCCCCACACTGAGCCATTACAACTGATTTTAGGATTACACCTCTGCTGAATCAACTTTAACTCCTGACTTAGGGGTGGGCGATATAAACGATATACGATAGAAACGATATAAATTTGGCCAACAATAGAGATTTTGACTATATCGCTCTATCACGATAGCGCATGTTGATGATGTCATCAAGCTGCGCCTGTTTTGGTCGAAAGCATCGCAGCGGCTACAACCATTATCATCTGCAAAATATGCCGACAGTCATAGCAAAGAGATGAAGCACTTTTGAAATATGAAGAAAGCCAAAAACTGTGCTTCCTCCACTTCCGTAACATTGATTCATTAATGACTTTTATCGAGTGGAAAAAAAGTTGGCGTTCATCCTCCAGCTTCACTGTGCTAATGTTATGCTAACATAGCTGTGTCGCTAGCAATCACGTAGCACAACATTGTATACCAGGTAGTCCAACTTCAGTAACCCTGCAAACGCCACTGCTGTTTAGTTTTGTCTTCATTTATGTCGGAAGTGGTAGCAGAGCTGTACGTTTTAATTAGTTTCAAAAATCTCTCAGTCAGAACATGGTATGTCATGTTTAGATGGAAACTAGCGAGCTGGCCGGTTCTTTGACGTGAACGACGCGAGCCGTCACGTGGGTTTTTTTTTTTTTCTTTCTCTCACCCTCCTCTCTCGCCCTTTTTTTTTCGCTTCACTCCACACGCGAGCCGTGTGCTTTACGCTGGGAAAAGGGGGGAGGGGCGGTAGTTACACTCAGTAGCACAGGAACAGAGCCAGAGGGAGAGAAAGAGAGCCAGGGACAACAACGTCACATTAGAAAGGTATAGTAATCATCCACAACTATTTTCAGTTGCAGATGATAAAGGATTCAGAAAGTTTATTCATGCAGGTCCATATGACAGAGAATATGCATGTTCTTTTTGTTTTCAGATTTTAATTTATATTTAATTGTGTTGTGGTTTGTAGCGTTTTGTGTTGTTTCACTTTAAATTTGTAAAAGGAAAAAGCTGAAAATTTAAATAGTTAAAAGTTGAAATGTGAATAGTTGATTTTTGTATTATATGATTTATTTATTGCATTTTATGTGGAGTGAATAAATAAAAGTATATTTACGGTGGCCCCTACAGACAAAGCACGTACAAACTTCAAATCACGTACGAACTCTGAAGCACGTACAAACCCTGAAGCACGTACAAACTCCAAAACACGTAAAAACTCCAAAACACGTAAAAACACGTACAAACTCCGAAGCACGTAAAAACTCAGAAGCACATAAAAACTCAAAACACGTACAAAAGTCAACAGAAGTGCTCCAGAATGCTAGGTGCAGTATTGAGCTTTTGTTACCTAGTGGCTACACAAGCCAGCAAGTTCCAACGACCGGATTTGGTGTGTGGTAGTAACAGGTAAATGAACATTGTTTTTAAATTCTTTGAATATATATGAGTGCCTGTGTATAAATACACAAACATGCTTTCAATTGTGTAATTTAAGTGATCTAGTAGCTCTGCTTTGGAAGTTCAGTTCATGCTAGAAATGTGTTTTGGAGTTTGTACGTGTTTTGTCTCTAGGGGCCACCGCATATATTTATATATAAACATATATAAATAAAACTATTTTTTTTACGTTAGTAATTCCTTTTGTGCATAATTTTATATTATTGTTAATAATAAATTAATTAAAGCAACAAAACAACCTGAAGAGCCGGTTCGGAGCCGAGAGACCCGGCTCGTTTTAGTGAGCCGAACCGAAAGAGCCGGATCTCTAAAAAGAGCCGGAAATCCCATCACTAGCCGTAATGCTCTGACAATCCATCAAGCAGTGCGGCTTACCAAAGTTGTACTAAAACATTTTTTAACAGATTTCTGCACGCCCAAATCACTCTCGATTTTTGAGAAAATTAAAGGATTTTAAGTCCTTATAGTGTGGAAAATACGTTATACAGAAGAAAATAATATATCGTGATATATATCGTTACCGCACATGCTTGAAATTATATCGCGATATGAATTTTAGGCCATATTGCCCAGCCCTATCCTGACTGTACTCAAGTTCCTGTTTAGAGGCCTGTACTTTTTTACTTTTACTTGAGTAAAAAAGTTGAATAAGTACCTGAACTTTTACTGGAGTATTTTTAACAGTAGTATTCGTACTTTTATTCAAGTACAGAATGTCTGCACTTTTGCCAGCTCTGGATGTGAATACTAAAGAACAGTGTTTGCTCCTCACTGAGAACTTTGCTGCTGAAGCCACAGAAGTAAAAAAACACACATTCACTGGACTTTGTGAGCCTGCAGATATCGACTGAATAAATAGCAGGAGGCAAACTGTGGTGCACTCAGGTCAGGAATATTGTGCAACTGTGTCGTTAGGGTGAGCGCTCATCCTCAAGTCAAAAGACTGCTCCTATTCAAAGGTGATGGACATTAAATGAGCCTATTAAAAAGAGACAATGTTTACTTGAGCTACATAAATGACATTAATATATTAAGTTCTTTGTCATGAGGCATCTTCTCTAAATGACTTTGATGAAATGCCTCCACATTTGAAATACTTAAATCAGCCTTGTTAAGAGTTGCATCACTCTGCTAGCATGTATTTGTCAGATTAGCATTTCTTATTGTTTGCAGTGTCAGAAACACTCAAAGAGAAAGAGATTAAAAAGCTTCCAGAAGGGATTTGATGGTTATTTTACCAACCAGCCATCAAAACTCATCTGTTACAGCACTACACACATTGATGGCTCTCCAGTGCATAATGGAACCTTATTATAGTTGTTCTTTATCGCTTTGGCACAGTCCTTGTAATGTTTCTTCATCTTCAACAAAACAGCTCACGCATGAAGACAAAATTAGAGATAATCTGAAAAAAGATGGGACTCACCTCAAACTTTTCATTTATGCGTAATGTGTAAAGTGTGTGTGTGCTGATGAAAGAATGCGTCTCTGAGGATAACTGACTGCTGTTCTGCATACATCACAATCACACTTTTACAGTCTCTGCAGAGAAAAGGGTGCATTTACCTTTACGTGTATTGTGAGGGGAAAATATTTTTCCTCCAGTGGTCACACAACACTGTAAACAGCAGGTACAGTAACCAGAAAGTGAACGTATACACAGCACTGTACAAATCTGTAGCTCAACACCATCAAAAGCCCATGTGCAGCAATATGCAACAGTACATCACCGTAAGACAACAGAACTTAGAGGACATCCTGTAGCTCCCTTTGGAGCTGCTTTTACTCAGTTTACTGAGCACATCCACCTTCTGTATACTCTGCTGTCTTCTTCCTGCACCTCTCCGCATATTCTTACTCCCCATCCTTTTAACAATCCTAACAATAACTTGATAACTGCACAGCTTACAATTACACGGCTGGTGGCCAGGCTAGCTAGCTAGGTAGCGGGAGGAGCTCTGAACAGACTCAAGAACAGTAACGACGGACAGAGGATGAAAAATAAAGAGCAGAGATCCACCAATATTTTGCTTCTTTTCTGGTTGCTGCTTTGATGCTGGACTTTTATACCAGCTCAGACAGCTCCTACCCTCACCATTACCAGGTGAGATCAAGATTAGCTGTTACTCAGGGCTAACAGGTGGTTTTAGCATCAACACAATCACCTGCGCCACCAAGTTTGCAAGAATAAGTGAAAAAGGAGTCTATTCTAAGTGTTTCTGTGGAAAGATTAATGCTAATGAGCCATATGTCTCCTTTAAAAGTGGCAACAAAAATAGAAGATTGACTTCAAATAAATTACGCTGTATAATCCTGACAGAAGACAGAGTCATTTTAAACCAACACACAAAAGCATTTCACTAAGAGCAAGCCATGAGGAGTGCTCCACGTTTTAGGGAAGAAAAATATTTAATCTGTTCTTACCAAAGACACGTTCATCATTGATGTTCTTTATGCAGAACCAGAGGCCTGCTGGGAAGGTGCAGACGAGGATGTGAAGATCAAAGAAGAAGGACACCCAGGTGGTGGGCTGGTGCTCTGATACCGAAGCGATGATTGGAATGTGGATCTTAGCATAGCTGTGAAGAGCGCAGGAAATAAAACAGTTAATAAAAGGAAGTGGAAAAAAGGGGGTCTCTATAAACTCTATATGAACTGTTGTCAATCAGAACAGTTAACATCCACCCGACTCACTCTAAAATAAAGCAACTGTGTTGATGGTGAACATGTGAGAGCTCATGCAGACAACAGAGAATCAGGTTTGACTGATGTCAGTTATCTTGGGTCCGAGCGCGACCCAATTAGTTTTACTGCACTGCAGCAGAAAACTTAACACCCTTCCAAAAAATTAAAAAAAAATACTGAGGCATGTACGTACAAACGCACATATACGCACACCCATGTGCACATTCACTCAGTGAGAGTTTTGCAGTTTACAGCTGATGCTGCAGTCTGGCAGTTCTCTGTAAGCCCAGATCTTAGAGCAGAGAAGGGGAGCATTATCTGGTTGCCATTTTATGATGGGGCAGGATGACGTGCTGACTTGATTCGCCAATGGCAAAAAAAAAAAAAAAAAACAATTCTGGGAGCAAGAATGAGGGGAGAGGCAAGGCTACAGCATTTGCTGTAATGCATTTAATTTGGCTTAAAGGTGAGGATGCTACTTGAAAAGTGCAGTGATTTCTACAACTGAATGAGAACTTTTGTCTCTCTGCATGGGAGAGGAAAAAAAACAAACAAAAACACACAAAAACACACATGCTGTGAGATGGAGTAAAGCTGAATAAATGAGATTTTCATGGTAAATCAGTGTGGAATAAATCTGCTGTGAAACTGACTGACTGAACGTACCTGCATCCCCAGCATGAGTAACTGTGCTACTGCAGAGTTTCAGTGACTTACCCGGTATCCCAGAGTGAGTAGAAACGCCCACTCCATGGAGCAATGTAACCTGAGAAAGAAACACACAACATCCATATTCACAAGTGCACCAAAACAAACAGGCCAGCATCCACACACGGCTGTGGACGGTCAGTGATCTGTGTATTCTGTCACACACCGGTGGAACAATTAATTGGTTCGCTACGCTCCTCCTGCATGTATCGATCATGAAATTACTCTCTGATGTGGGCGGTGCGATGATAAATGAGAGCAGGGAAACTAATCACCGCCGTTAGAGAGCCAGCAGGTGGTCCTTCTCTATGCGGATAATAGATCGGTGCTTCTATTGTCTCACTGATTCCAGTCAGAGAGCGCCATTGTTTTACACGAAGCATCTCAATGACCTTAGATGAGGGCTGTAATTACCTGGCCTGCACTCAGGATCCAAAGAAGACCTAATGGCACTAAAGGTTCAGGTGATTTCGAGTACAAAGTAATAAAGCACATTTGTCAAAGACTTGCATAACTCACAGGTCAAATCAATCCTTATCTATTGTACATTCATCCCATTTTTTTAAACCCTGGCTTCTGATTGGCTGTCATCTGCAAGAAGGTTTGAACAGCAAGTTGGTGGGTCTCTGCACATCCATCAAACTTACAGTATGTGTAACATAACAGGACGTGCGTAAGCCCACTATAAAGAAACTGCACAGTGCCTTTGATTACATAAGACCCCAGAATAAATACTTATAATTTATGACTAAATTATAAATTATATTTCTGTGACATTTTAATAAGGAAAGTTGCTGCTCCCTCTGTAGTGGGGGTCACCACAGAGGGCAGCACCGCATGTGTGATTTCACAGATTTTTAAACCAGATGCCGCTCCTGAAACTTTCACTTGTTAGACGAACGTGTAAACCACTACACTCCAGTCATGTCCACATCTTTTAAATATTTCATCTAAGGATCCTACGATCTTTTCTGGGATCACAATTCAAAGTAAAGTATCAGTTTTCTTAAAAAAGACAAACATGATGCTGGCTTTGGCAGATGTTACATTTGAAGAACATGCATTTGTCTTGTTTAGGCTCTCGAAAGATTTAAGATCTGTACTGTTCAAACTCTAAGGTCAAAGTCCTTTGAAAAACTGAGGCATACATTTAAATTTTCTTTTAAAAAAAAGTTATACACAGATGTTCACTCACTATACTGACAGAGAAATAACATCCAAAGTTTATAAAGCTAAACGTGTGGAACTAAGATTTGGAAAACGACATCTCTGCAGAGGACTGGAAACCATCTGATGCGGTGAAGCCATGTGAAGCAACTAAAAGTACCTTCAGGGGAACTGCATAAAGCCAAGTCAATCACACTACAATGCAGTTTTTGGTCCATTACATCTTTCTTAGTGAATCGGAATCCATCCTAGCGGTCAGCTTCTCCTTTCAACAAGATTACAATGCTCTGAGAGGACTGTTAGACGCACTGATTTCAACTGTGTGATCATTTGAGGTTGTTTTTAATGGTTCTTCTGAACAGACAAGCGTTCCAACTTTTTTGTCCATCCCATTCACACCAGCTGAGATCCATGAAGTAAGAGAGCCACTTCCCCGTGCAATGCCACGCGCTTCAACAGCACTCTGCGGCACAGAGGAGAGTGACAGCCTAATGATATAGTGAGAGATTTTTTAGCCCTGATGTGTCAGAACAGAGTGATTTAGAAAAGCTCACCTGTGCAGCGCAGTGCATTTTACAGCTGAATGACCTGCCTATTCACTTTCATTCTAGTGCTGATTACAATTCATGCGTAGAAAGCAGAACTATTATCTCTGACAGAGTAAAGGCTCCATCATGAAAATTGCCATCACAATCACGTTTGCTCAGTCGTTCTTGTGTCGTTTCTCTCACAGCATTATTTTTCCCTAATAGCGATGGACTGTGTAACAGGACATTACTTCCTTATACCGCTCACGAAAAATCCCAGACGAACGCCATGCTGTTCTGACTCATCATTACCCTTTGGAGATACGTTAAATGCTGCACACACGTGGAATTGAGTGACTAGCCAACTCAAGAATAGCCTCTGTCAAGTCTTAATAACCATGTCTTACCATGAAAACAGAAATATTATGTAATTATAGGATTGTATGTGTAAAAATCCATCTCTTTGTATACAGTCTGCAGTCATAAGGAATACACAACAAGACTGTATTAGGCTGTCACTATGTATTTAAGCGCCTTGAGGCGACTGTTGTTGTGATTTGGCGCTATATAAATAAAATCGAATTGAATTGAAAAATTGAATTATGGGAAAATGTGCCAAAGACTGCAGCTGCATGACACATTCTGCCCCGACTCCCAGCACAAACTGCAAAATGTTGTAAAACTGCACTGCATATAAGCATGAGCTTGGGAAAAGCTAGTTAAATCACTTTTGAGCAAAAACCCCAAAGCTTTAAAAGAATTTTACACTGATGAGTCTCTATGTCCAGTTTGTGTCCCAGTGCCCACTGAGACCACCGTCACAGCTCTCTCCAGGCAAAGAGCAAAAATCTGCACATCCAAGTAAAATCCTGCAAGTGCAACACCAAAAAGAACCAGAAGATTTGGAAATAAAGTGAGACTATTAGTGTTTTGATACTTTACTAAGCAGGAGCCAAATATTGTGCAGATTTTCCGAGATTTTTTGGCCTCTGCATGATCATTTACACAGGAACGTGTATATCCTGACAGCAGAAGGTCCATGTTCACAGTCTGCATTGACACCTGTGAGGACAAACGGCTGAATGGACAATCAGGAATGGGCACCGTTTGGATTTAGACTGTTGTAAAAGTGAACAAGTGCCATTAACCCTTTAAGACCTACCATAGAACCAAGTCCGCCAGAGCTTATATTATATTTTTACATGCTGTGGAGCCATTTTTGGGAGCATTTCAAGTTGCTATACACCAATACAACCATTACAGCCTAGATTTTAATAATATGTATGAATTAAGTGCATAGTGATTACATAAATTGCAAAAAAGTGCAATAAACTACAAAGAAATTGAAAATCGTTTTTGTAACATATTTCTAGTTAGAGAAATTTAAGAGGCTTATCCCTCAAAACTGTAAATACAAAAAAGTTGCACAAAATAGTTTCCCACCACAGGAAATTTATTTTGAGTGTCTTCATAGTTTTATTTTTGAAATACACCAATTTTTATATACTGCAGGAAAACGAAAATAAATATTATAGTGCAAATTTGCAAAAAAGCAGCATATGCATCAAAATAAACTATTTCCAGCAGTGCAATATGAGTCCTAAGCATCCCAGAAACGACACAGAAAGTCATAAAGTCAAACATAACTTTTAAAAGCACCAGTATAGGCTCGTTGAGGCCCGGACGGTAAAAAACTACATTTCCGCGAAAATGACGTCACTTTCGGTTTCGGGTAGGTCATGGCGGACATGCGATAGTTCGCGCTGACGTCTAATCCAATGTAGGAAGTGTTATGAACAGCTGATCGGATCGGCAAAGCGTGTTTCTGGAATATTATGTTTTTGTTGCTGCAAGCGCTTTTTATGTAGTTTTTGCAAAGCTATATGTGGAAGGAAACTGTGACCGAGGACAAGCTGATGGCATAAGATGTAAGTACAACTCCTCTGGTTTCATATGCAAAAAAAATTATTGCGCTAGCTCACATGGTTGCAGAGCTACCGGGATTTAAAAATAGTTACGCAAAACAGAGCATGCCCGCTCCGACCGGTTTTAAAGGGTTAAAGTGGATAGAGCTCTGCCTTCAGACACACATGGTGGTGTTAGTGGAACTTCCATGATCAGTGACACCAGGGCAGCGTTCCCATAGGAAGATACAGTATTTAGACCAGGGTCATCAATGTTATCAAATCTTTCTGGAGTGACTGCATATCCAAAACGTTAACATAACATAGGATGTTCTCAGCACTAAAAAAACGTAGATTAAACTTTACTGCATGTCATTTCTCTGCTTCTCGCCACATATTTATCTATCTTTACTACACACTGTCAAATAAAACAACCAGCCTTCTAATAGATAACCAACCTGTGTATGTCAGATAGATGACAGAGAGAAAAACAACTCCAGCAGCCAGAGAGACTCCCAAGAAGAAGAGAGTCTGGAACTCCTGCCTGGTCAGTCTGTCCTTTAGGTACTGCAGGAAGGCGTAGACCTGTAGCAGCACAAACACACCTGCAGAGACACAGTGCAAACAAGACTGGGTTTAAGATCTGAAATAAACACAACCAGAAAATACATGCAGAACTGTTTAAAGTCACCAGAAGAGAAGCAAAATGAGAAGTTGTATCTGACAAAGTAAAAATAAAGCTGCAGATAACTACATCTTTTTTTAGACCACGCAAAGCAAATGCTTCCATGGAAATGAGCAAACGTCGTAGGCAAGACATGCATTCAATCTACACTTCAGCCTTCACAGTAGAAATCTAGCTTTTAGCATACTGTACAGTGTTTGACAAAGTATGAGAGTAGTGCAGATTTTTTTTTGCAAGTATAAAAATGATTCTGCTGAATGTTAGAAAACCTGACTTGCTCCATAGCTTTGCAGTAAACATATTCCAGACTTCCAACAATACTTTCCACCCTTACCCCAGGTGACTGGTTACTGACCTGCTGCAGCCATGTGTTCACTGGTCCTGATTGGCTGAAAGCCCACAAATGGGATCTGCATGGACAGGATGAGGCCGATGATGTAGAAAGTGCTGTAGGCTGCAGGAAGAAAACAACCAGTTAAGACCAGATGAGCACAGTGTTACGTGTGTTTACTTTCACTCACATCAGTCTGAATCTAATCCAGTCAGCACACTGGCCAACTGATGAATAGATGAGTAGTGCAGCGTGTACATGCAAAGTCTATCCGGTTCCTCTGAGCCCCACATTTGCTGACAGAATCCTTCACTGTACTGATCATACAATAATTTTAGTTCATTTTAACTCAGTCCCACAAATTCCATGCAGCTGCACAAAATACTCATTACAGCACTGCAAACCACCACAGCTGAAAACAAACCGCTATTAATCAAACCCCATCCCCTTTTTTATTTTTCCTCTGAAACTAAACTTTGTATTTGCGACGTATTTTATGTGTCATTAGGAATCAGTGCGCTCCGGGCAACTTCCAGTGTAAGAAGTGGGTAAGCAGAGGCTTTCATTTGAGCCGTTCACAATGACAGAATGACCTTTCACTGCAGAAACAACACAGTACAGATCTCACAGATGTAAGTACTTCATCACATGAGGCAGCACATAATTTACATCATACAGAAAACCTGAAATGGACAGAAGGAACTGCATTTGGCACATTAATCTTAATTTAAAAAAAAACATGTTCCTGTTTAACATGCACAAATGCATCTGTGGCAGCTACTGTGTTTCTAATTACCAGAGACTTGGGGAATGTGTTGGTAATGTGAATAAATGAAACAGAATGACTGCAATTCAAAGAAAGATGGAGCCTGAGAAGAAATGGCGTTTGTGATTTTAGAAGAGCTGCAAACAAACCCAGAAAAGTCCTTGACGCTGAACACAAGAAAAAGAAAGAAACAAAAAAGGCCTTTTGAGCCTAAATTATGAATGACAGTGTAAGAGCGACTTAAGAGTTCAAATGATTTACACACTTGGGAGTCAGCGGCACAACCAGACAACAGGCTGTAAAATATGTCGACTAAACCTGAAAACCATTTCAAATGAGCGCTCAGGGATCAGACGCACTTAAACAGAGCTTCAGGAATAAAAGCCTCCAAACAAGTCCTAGTTAGCTAGTTAATAAAAAAAAATAACTTGGACTACACAGCTAA
Organism: Neolamprologus brichardi; assembly: GCF_056152115.1. Taxonomy (NCBI): domain Eukaryota; kingdom Metazoa; phylum Chordata; class Actinopteri; order Cichliformes; family Cichlidae; genus Neolamprologus; species Neolamprologus brichardi. Next base: position 1,138,324 of record NC_142114.1, on the reverse strand, counting down.
TGAAACAACAGGCTAACACACAAGCTGAGAATGTGCACTTGCTAGAGCCATCCGACTCATGTTTCTATACTTGTTTCTATATTCTATTTGTACAGCTCCAGATCACAACATCGGTTATTTGAAGGAGCTTAATATTTTAAGGCAGGGGTGTCAAACATAAGGCCGGTGGGCCAGAATCAAATACTGGCCCACTGAACAGACAAATGTTTAGTAGGACAGACCTCCCAACGACCATCCACACCATCTTATATTATGATATCTCAGGAAATAAATGTGCAGTTGAACTTCTTTACACTGGCAGAAAGGAGAGTTTCCCTGGTCAGGCCCATTTAAGATCAAAGTGTGCCCACAATGTAAAAATCCTCACTAACACTGGAGAACATGTACTGTACCAGTGTACCTGCACATGTGATGTGACAATAAAAGTGATTTGATTTGATTTGATTTGATTTAAGAACAACAAGACGATCGGGGTTTGCCTCGTTCTCCTCCAAGCTTGTTTGGTGGTCTGCCATCACCGACTACTGCTTCATGTCACGATATTGTAGGCTCTGCAGCTGCACATAATCACCCACAACCTACTGTGTGGGTGTGTCTTGCTTTCTATACTGCACCTTAGGTACACCCCTCGACTGCACTTAATAATTAGGCCAGGGAACACTTGGGGACAGAGACAGGAGAGCTTCAGAGCTTTGTGGCTGTTAATGCTGCTCTATGGAGCAAAATCTTCGTGTTCCTGCTCCAGACACTGTTTGATATTTTTAGAGTCAAATAACCTCAAGTTTGACCTAATCTGAAAAGAGGAGGACAGATCATCCAGGCCTTTATATCTTTGAGGCATACATATTTTAAACTATGTTTACCGTGGCTACACTTGCAGTGAATCCATAAAGAAGATTTCTTGTACCAAACCGACTGAATGGACAGGAAACAAGAATCAATGATGAAAACAGTGATGTCCTGCACAATGCTAGTTTAAGCTGTTGATGTATTTAAATAGAACATTAAGTGAATTGTTGCTGTACGCCAGGAGAAAACATAATGTGGTTGTCACTCTGTAACAATAGTAAGGATTCCAATTTCCACTTGAGCCTCAAAAAAGCACATCTAAGGGAAGTGTGGGGTAGGGGGGTGTGGAGGGAGGCGGTTGGGTTCTGCACCAATTTGTTCATGAGAAAGGAATCAAACATCAGCCCCCCACTGCTGTCTTCACAAGCTGACATGATTATTATTGCTATTGCACCGAGAGATGTCTCACTCCGAAAGGAAAAAAGACACACACTCAGTTTTCTTTTTAATATTCAAGCTGCCTTGACCCAACTGAAGGGAACAAAGAGGAACAGGAAGTTCAAATGTTCAACTATCCAATCAGATACGTATATTTCCTCTCCTCTGATGATGATGCTGGCCTGATCTGATTCACCAACCGCTGTGGTAAATTAATGTAAGGAAACACCTTGCTCTAGACGCGCTGATGCACTGAGCTGAAACATTGGTACAGTCTACTTTGATCAAACAGAATTAGACTTGAAATAAATCCTTTGTAAAAATGATATTGTGACATAAATTAGATTCAACACTATGGTGTATTTTTCAAAGCTGTAGCTGCTGGGAGTGTATTGCATCACACTGAGAAGAGCTTTTATGATTCTGATGCTGATTAAAAGTGAACAGATTAAGTTTAGCAGAGACAGACTTGGAGCAGGGCTCCATGTTTGATAATAGCTGTACCTAATGACCTTATAAGTCACATAAAGTGGAAATACAGAACTACACTAATATGTATATAAAGCACATGCTTTCTGTTCTGATAGGTGTAGTTAGGTGGAGCTGCTTTCACTGATAAACTGTTGGGAACCTTATATAAGAAAATATTCAGGCAGACATCCATCTCAAAGACATTACTATCACACCACTGTGTGTTACTGTAGAGTCTTTACCTTACAGCACCTTAAGGTGGCTGTTTTTGTGCTTGGTGTGCTTCCAGGTATATCAATGGCTGTCACTTTTTATTCTATATTTGCCTGAGTCTTGACTCGTTTATTAGTGAACTACTTAAAGTGTTATTTTGCTCTTTAGTGTGTACCAGCGAGCCCAGCCTTCACGTTGCTGTTGTGTCAGTTCTTCATATCATTTAACCACTTCTCCAGAAAGTCTGTTGTTTTGAAGTTGGGCAAAACTTTCCATAGCCGGGGGAACTGGGGCTGATATGTGTGATATGGTCAAAATCTCATATCCCGATATCAGATATTTCTCATCCCGATAATGATGTAAATCACAAAATGATGCTTTTTCTGTAAATTCTATGAATCTCGGGAAACTCGACTTGTGTGAAGTGTTGTCAGCTGGGCGCCGTGACCTGGAGTTGAGTAATTTTGACCCATGCATGAAACCATACATTTTTAGACATAAGTTGTAACGGCCGCCATTTTCTTTGTGAGTCTTTATTACATGGCGTGGCGCTATGTGATGTTTGCGTGTAAGGTTTTGTTTGAGTACCTGACGGCTCTTTTTTGCTTCTCATCCGCAAACTCTCTCCTTACTCTTTCACGTGACTCTTGCGTAGGTGGAAGATGTTTGTCATGTTTGAGTCTGTGGTGGTGGCCGGTTTGCGGCATAATTTGCATAGTTTTCTGGTCCATGTCAGACTTCTCATAACCAAACCATGTCCATGCTACAGAGGAAGCCCCTTGCTCCTTCTGTTTGGAGCTACCTGATTCTGCCTCATCTTCACTGGCCATTCTCTGTGCCTGCATCCACACGGTGACCATCCAAACAATAAAAAAATATTACCATAAACAGTGCATTTTGCATCACCATGAAACAAATGATAGTGTATAATGTGAAACGACTGATGTTTTAATTTCGTCATCCGATATATTTCGTCATATCGCACAGCCCTTCGGTGGAACTGTATTTCTCCAGCTGGAAGGACGCTATAACCAGACCCTGCAACACATGGAGAAGTGGTCTATTAGGGCTGGGCGATATGGCCTAAAATTCATATCGCGGTATAATTTCAAGCATGTGCGGTAACGATATATATCACGATATATTATTTTCTTCTATATAAGGTATTTTCCACACTATAAGGCACACTTAAAATCCTTTAATTTTCTCAAAAATCAAGAGTGTGCCTTATGTATGAATTCTGGTTGTGCTTACTGACCTCGAACCGATTTGGGCGTGCAGAAATCTGTTAAAAATATTTTAGTACAACTTTGGTAAGAGGCACTGCTTGATGGATTGTCAGAGCATTACGGCTGCCGTACTGAGGAGCTTCGCGGAGTAATCTGGGTCCAAAACTCCGTCCCCTTCAGGTCCCAAAGTCAAACGAACACAGAGTTAAAAACTGTCTAAATTCTTTAATCTTTAATAAAATCATCAGTGTTGCTGCTTTATCGGGTGTAACAATTATGTTTAACATCCAGGCATCCATGAAAATAGAAGTTATTAAATTTAACGGAGGTAGAAGTTAACAGGAAGTTAGCTCGCTAGTTTCCACCTAAACATGACATACCATGTTTTGACTGAGAGATTTTTGAAACTAATTAAAACGTACAGCTCTGCTATCACTTCCGACATAAATGAAGAGAGAAAACTAAACAGCAGTGGCGTTTGCAGGGTTACTGAAGTTGGACTACCTGGTATATAATGATGTGCTACTTGATTGCTAGCGACACAGCTATGTTAGCATAACATTAGCACAGTGAAGCTGGAGGATGAACGCCAACTTTTCTTCCACTCGATAAAAGTCATTAATGAATCAATGTTACGGAAGTGGAGGAAGCGCAGTTTTTGGCTTTCCCCATATTTCAAAAGTGCTTCATCTCTTTGCTATGACTGTCGGCATATTTTGCAGATGATAATGGTTGTAGCCGCTGATGCTTTCGACCAAAACAGGCGCAGCTTGATGACATCATCAACATGCGCGATCGCGATAGAGCGGTACAGTCAAAATCTATCGTTGGCCAAATTTATATCGTTTCTATCGTATATCGTTTATATCGCCCACCCCTATGGTCTATCCTACCAAATTCAAGCCCATGCACTCTCTACAGAGGCAGCTGCTTATGTCACAAAGTATATACTCTATTATTTAATTCGATTTTTGACTATAAGTTTCTTATTGGTAAAAGTGTATGCCACCACTGTGGCATCTACTTAAATCTCTCTGCATTATTTAACATCAAGCAAAAATAAAGAAATAAAAGGTCAATATATGTGATCTACTTCTGACACTTTACCCTTCTCTGATAAAGACGCACACAGTGCGTGCTCTCTAGGTGCTGAGCAATATGCCGACTCAAGACGAGTACTGAGTGAGAAGCTGAGTCCGATAGAGAAAAAGAGGAACCTGAGTGGGTTTCTATTCAGCTACAGAGGACGCACTGCTCATAATGAAATTTCAGCTGGATTTCATTACGGCTTTTCTGCTTTGGAAGACAGGAAAGATGAAGCGAGCGGGGTTTGGGGTGTGACAGTGGGCCACAGACTGGACTCTAAATCACAGTACAAGGTATGCATCACAGAACACAGCGAGCTATTACAGCTTTGAACTAACTCAATTACTGTGTTGCTGCAAGCAGAATGTACGGTGCTGGTCTTCAGAGAGAGACAGACGCAGAAGGTGAGGCGAGGAGGATGAAGGAGGTGAGAGACCAAGAGAGGAAAGCGCCATGTTAAATTATTCATTCTGCCAATAATCCTATTGGAGGATGCAAAACCCAACAGTCGCCCCCGTCTCATCTCTACTTTTAGCCTTCCCTTTCCATACTTGTCCTGAGTTCAGCCGCTAGTCAGTATGGCTTCTTTGATTCCACACTTCACAGCTTTCCCACCAAGTTCCCCTCACCAGTTTGTCTGTACATATCCACATGTCATTTCCAAACGATCATGAGCTCAGCCACCGAGTTCAATCTGAAACAACGGCACGGTGATGTGGCATCAGAGTCAGGATATGATTTGCGATCAGCAAGGCGAGCTCATGACTGTGTGACGACGCAAGCTCTTTGACAGGAAGACACTTTAATCTTTCCTTTCCCTGCCTGCATTTCCACTTTCAGTCCCGTACTTTTATCCCAGATCCTTTCTGCCCTTCTCTGGGGGATTTGTGTAAACTGAACATCAGTTGCTAATGGATGGTGTTAATTATTAGTAACTGTGTTTATGCAGCGCACATATGAAAAAGAAGCACATGGTCTTCTGTGTGGCATCCCCACATGTGCCGGGCCTGAAAGTCTTTTCAAGGAGAGAAAGCAGAGCCTGTGTGTGCATAGCTGCTGAATGCACCCCGACATCTTCTCTTGATTCTGCATAAAGTCAACATCAAATGAGCACAACTGCAAACCCTCAAGTCATCGCTTCCCACTCTCGAATGAATGTAAATGAGTTTGTGTGTGTTTTTGCTGCATCTCACCTATGTAGACTCTCCGACTGAAGCGCTGCATGAGCAGCAGGACGAACACATGAAGAGGAATCAAGTTGATTATGAACACATAACCACCCCAAGCAGAAACCTGTCAAAAGACACATTTAATGAGCCCACTTTAATTAATTCAAAGCTTTCATTAATGGTGGGGCGGAATCATTTGGATTATGCATGCAGAAAGGCCTACCTCCACACATACACAGACTGCTACATGGCTAGCTTATCCCCGCTGAATGTGTACAATGCTTTCGACTGTAGCAGATAATCAGTAGAAGTATAACTGGCCCATGAATCCCTAAAGAGTGACTGTGTTTTCTCTTTTATTCACTTCAATAATGAGACGCTTTGCAATAAGGAGGAGGGTGCAAAGCTGCACAGCCCACCTGTGAGCTGTGAAATCATTATGAGCTTCAGCATTACGACTGGCATTCACATTATGCTGCTGGTACAAACCCCTCAGAAGCACAAACACACAGACACACATGCACAGAACAGAGATGCACACACACGCAACCCTTTTCAAGCTTTGTTCTGATTCGTCTCAAAGTGTCATGTAACTGCCAGGCAGCGAGCGACTGCCAGTGAAGCGGCGTCACAGTTTACGGCACGAGGTGATTCTTCACATTCTGACGTGAATGATGGGCAGGTTAAGGGAACGGTTCTCCCGAGGACATCTTTCATGTCTTCGTCTGATGAAAATGGCTCCCAGTGGTTCGAGTGCAACAAAGTTTGATGGACATCATAACTGCCGCAACAGTTCTGTGAAGGGCACGGCGCTGCGCACTGACAGTGATGCAGAGTGACTCTGCGATCCACAAGTTGCTCTCATTTTCGGTTTAAGGTTCAGGCCCCGTCCTTAACAAGTGTCAGAATCACTCTCTCTGAGGGACTGTGCTCAAAGTGAGCCTTGGACTACAAATGCTGAAGTTGGGCTAGAGGCTATTTGCTGAACCCCTTCCAATTATTTTCAGCCAGGAGCAGAACATAACAATGACACCGCTAACGAAAAAAAGATCATGTTATGCGTGTGTGTATTAATAACTATTGTAGGTTACTGCTAAAATTAATAAGCAGCTTAAATCAACTACAAACCAACCATATAACAAACTCGAATACTGCGGAAGACGTCTGGAGAAACTCAGGACGTGCTGAGGCACCGACTGCCATTTGACAAAACTAGCTAACCAGGTAGGTAACAGGAGCCAATGAAAGCTAAAAGAGTTAACCAGTGGCACCTGCGTTTAACAGAAGTTAAAAGAAGCCATCATAATCTAAGAGTTATCGCCTGCTACCTTTTATAGTCATATTTTAAAGGCGAACCAAAGTGTTTGGCTTAGGGCTGGATCATGTGACCCTGAATCCTCCCTTAGTTAAGCTGCCGAGGCTGCTGGGAGCTTCCCATGATGCACAGCGGTTTTTCTTCACTCTGCATTTAATCATTAGTTGTTATTCATCTCTGATTCTCTTCCACAGTGCGTCTTTTGTCCCGTCTCCCTCCCTCCACCCCCAACCGGTCGTGGCAGATGGCCGCCCCTCTTTGAGCATGGTTCTGCCAGGAGCATCTTCAGAGTTTTTTCTTCCCACTGTCGCCAAGTCCTTGTTCATAGGGCATCTTCTATTATTGTAGGGTCTTTATCTTATAATATAAAGTGCCTGCTGCTGTTGTGATTTAGTGCTATATAAATACAATTGAATTTGTAATATCTACGATATTTTCTTTTGCACGGTGAGAAGGCTTCAAGACATCCTGTTTATATAAGTCAGAAATGGAAGCACTAAGGCAGCCATGGGACCAGGCCTTTGGTTTAAATTTCCAAACTACTGCACAACAGTAAAAAAAAATATTCCTGATTATGCCAAACATTCTCATAAAGCACACACACACGGAGGTACGAGAATAGTAAACAATGACCTTTAACACTTCTGCATTTGCACATTTAGTCCTTACAACATTCATGAATGATTTCCATCCTCCTGCCATATTAGAACCAGCAAAGTGTCATAATTATAACAAAGGATCTGTGTGTGTTTGTGCGTGTGAGTTCTCACCATATAGAAGTAGGAGAGGCAGCATCCGATGGTCCAAAAAACTGATCCAGTCTTCACAGACTTCACCTGCGGTGTACACCAGAGAGCATTAACCCCACAAACACACACACACACACAAATGTAAATCAGAGGCTTCCATTAACTAAGCTGCGCTGCTCGCTGTTTCTTTCCTCGATGATTTTGCTCTACCGCTGCTTGCCCAACATGATAGTCTGAATTATTCATCGTGTTTGCCTCTTTAATGACCCACACACAAAGCAGACCACCGTGTCCTACACATCTTTACCTTGCCCACAGCAGGACACAGCAGCTGCTAACGAGGGCTTGACGAGGCTAACGAGCCCTGACTTAACGAAGGCTCAGGTGGGAGCTGTTGCAATTGGCTGCACGGATGATGGAGCCGAACCAATGAGATGTGGTGGATGGAAGAAGGGCAGATACTGAATGAAAGTGGAGGACAAGTGAACAAGTGGGGAAACAAGATGATAGAGGAGAATGAGGAGCATTCACTGGAGACTATTAAGCTATTCTGTATTTCACTTAGAGCAGATCTACTAAGCCCTAAAAAGCCTGTATGTGTACTTAAGTATGTGTGTGATTTATTCATGGTGCAATTATTTCAGACTTGCCTGAATCCAGGAACTAGAAATCAGTTCTTGTTCTAGTATTCCCCATCTTTCCATTTCACCACTTAACAGTGACTTCAGGGCTTTTTAACAGGGATAAAGGGGTCCTCTGAATCTCAATGGTATGCTTGAAATGTCATGGTAATGGTCTTTAGTAAGAATAACATTAGCCCATTTGCCCATGTGGACAAATCGCTGAGGACCAGTGTGAGGAATAATCTGTAGAAGCAGAAAGATGCTTAAGCCCTTCTCATCCTGGGACAGATAACACTGCTGGCTTCATCAGTCTGATAAAGCGATGGCATTGTCACCCACACACGGGTCACATGTCGGTGCCTCAAGGCTTCAGTGCCATAGAACTGTGGTTTTGTGAATGTTGTAGCAACGTCTGAATGAATGCGTTTAGTTTTCTGTTAACTCACACATTTAATTCTTGAATAGCGACCCTGAGTGACAGCTCCCCTGTCTGAAGTCAACACGCTGCCATTGGCAATTTAACAACCCCACAAGTCACTGTGGATGAATCCAGCTGCTGCATCACACTGCAGCGGTTTAATAAACTTTAAGTAGCTTGACCTGCCTCTGCCAATAAATAACTTTTATTGACCAACATTGGTGGTGAAAAGCTGAAAAATGAGACCCTCAGACTTTGTCCTGTTTAACATGTCTGTTTTTTTCATGACGGACGAGCTTTGAGGCTTCCTCTTACTTGGCATGAGATAAAATCCTGGCAGCGTGAGACTGAAAGTAACCATCTCAGGCCAAAATGTTAACACTTGGCAAGCTCATTTTCTTTTTTAATTATTATTTAAGGCTTTCTCCAAAACAATCGTGTCTTTCAGTGAGCTGAGCGAGTCGCAGAAACCCAAGAGAGACGCCCAGGTTGATCTTGCATGCATTTTTAGACTTGTGAGTTTTGAAAGTGATACCATAAGTCCATCAGCAAGTGTTGCAACTTGGCAGCCACCGAGATGTTTGAGCAACTATTAACCCTGGAGAACCAGGGACTTGAACCCTGGAGAACCAATGGGGTCAGAGCCGACCCCATTGGTTTACTAGGGAAACCATGGGGTCGAATTTGACCCCATTGGTTCTCCAGGGTTAAAGTCTAAATGGATGGGCATGGTCCCTGAGAAATAAAAACTATATGTACAGAGTCCCCAGAGGAACATAAAATAAAAGCCCCAAAATAAGGTTTAAAAATATTTTCTTCTACCACACATGCACAGTTTCAAAGTCTTACCGCTTCATTTTCAGATAACTCCATAGCGGCTAAAGAGGTGGAAAGTCTCCACTGAAAGAAAAGCACTTGTTCTATCAATGAGTGAAGGACCTTCAGTGTAAAAGTACACTGGAACCTGTCTATTAAAAGCACATGACTTCTTGACGTTACCTGGGTGACTGTGTTTGCAGTCTGTTAACCTACATCCACACCAAGCAGACACAGGGCAGCGTTTTTGTGCACCAAACGTTCCCTTGTGTTCACCAGCTAGATGTTTAAGGCAGTTAGCATTCGGTTTATCAGAGCTTTATGAAGTGAAAGTCTTAACTATATCTTTCCTCTCAGGCTGAATGACCCTGCTGGGCCTTTGAACCTCTGTGTCACCTCTCATCCTTACTGTTCCAGCCCATCAACAGCTGCTCCACACTTGGAAAAACCATGCCATTCACAGCTGTTGTTGGGAGGGCAAAAAAACGAGGCTCATGATGTTCTTGCGCACATGCCAGAGAAAATATGGTGAACACAGTAACCAGTGTGTGCAGTTACAACATAGAAATGGTTGTCACTCAGCCAGCAGCAATAACAGCTGGAAAACTGGCCCATTTCTTAGTCACCTGCTCCAAGCAACCAGTAGCAACCAACGGATCAGATTCATCACAGAGTAAATACAGCCCCTACTATAGCATATTTTAATGAGGCATGAATAAAATGGACTTCAGTCAGATCATGAGGCTAGGTCAGTGCTGTGCTGGCTGTTAATTAGTAATCTGGGCAGCAGTACCTCACGTCCTTTGGTTCACTGTTAATCTAAGAATAGTGATTAATGCAGCTTTAAATAAAAGACACGAGTTGTCCTTCAAAGCCTCACACTCTAATTATTCCCTGTATGAGTGATAAGACTATGGCAAGGCTGAAGAAGGCTTCAGGCATACCCAGAGGTAGTAGGTGAACTGCAGGGCGAAGATTGCGATCCCTTCATTGTCAAAGGATCCAGCCACGGAGCGGGAGATGTAGCCAGGAACGATGGCGATGAAGCAGGCTGCCAGCAGTCCTGCCCCCTGGTTCCACAGCTCCCTCGTGAGCAGAAAGGTGGAGATGGAGGTCAGGCCGCTGAACACTGGGGCCAGGAACACGCAGACGTCCCGTATGTGGACGGTGATGTGCAGCAGGTTGAGCACATAATGGATCAGGCCTGCTGTGACCATTAGGCCTGGGTACACCTAGAAGGAAGAGGCTTGAAATTTATTTAGAATATCATAAATCTTCATTTCCATTTCACTCAATGTGTTAAAGCCTTATCTAAAAAAACAGCAATATTTATTAAATAATTCATTTAAGCAATGTGGGTGTGCACATAACTCCTCCTGGGACATACAGTGTATAGATTTCATTAATTAATGGGTGCACTGGAACCCTCCGCCTCTCGCCCAGCTGTGATTGTATCGCTTTCTATCTCACAAGGAAACGACTGCCCAGCCCTAACGCATTGTTTCTACAGACTGCACACACACACACTATAATTGTATAGCTTCAGTAGAACATTTTCTCTTCCCAGTGTCACATTATGCAAAAACACATTCAAGCTGTTGTTTTCTCTGATAATGTGAACGCACTGAAGTGCACTCTGGGAAACAGATTAGCCCATAACCCATACAGAGAGATCACACGTAAGTTATAAATATAGAGAAGAGGAGGAGTCAGGCGCTCAGAGATGAGCTGTAATGTAATGACGAGTTAAAAGTGACTCCAGCTAGTCTGTCCTTTAGCGGCTATGAAGACAGATCCACTCTGTGTCGTACAAGCTCTTACCTCCCCGCTTCCCCTCAGAGTCGTTTAGCCATCCAGTCATGCTTTAGTTTGTGTGTGTGTGTGTGTGTGTGTGTGTGTGTGTGTGTGTGTGTGTGTGTGTGTGTGTGTGTGTGTGTGTGTGTGTGTGTGTGTGTGTATGTAGTTTAGAGTGAGCCGATGATGGAAGATTCATCCTGATAAGGTGACTCTTGAGAAATAAGGACAAAGAAAGAGGTGCAGGACAGGCAGAAAGTGCACACAGTGCCTCATAACCCTGAGTCAGGCATCTCTGACTCGCACCACGCACACAAACACACACATAAGACACAAAATACTTACCGTGCCCCCAACTATCCTACCCAGAGGATACCAGGCTCTTTCATCAAACCAGTTGAGGAACTCAAAGAAGCCATTTGTGGTGAGGTGGTGAGTCGACCTGTAGTTGAACCTGAAACAATCAACCAGAGACAAGATAGTTAGACAGTCCAGGACCGGTGAGAGACAGTTCAAGATCATGGTCTCCTGACAACGGGGAGCTTCAGTCTGGCTTCAAGTAAATAACAGAACAGCTGCTTCTTATAAAATGCTTTTCTACTCTGCTCAAGCACTTAGCCCTTTAAGACCTACCAAGTCCGCCAGAGCTTATATTATATTTTTACATGCTGTGGAGCCATTTTTGGGAGCATTTCAAGTTGATATACATCAATACAACCATTATAGCCCAAATTTTAATAATATGTCTGCATTAAGTGCATAGTGATTACATAAATTGCAAAAAAGTGCAATAAACTACAAAAAAAATTAAAATCGTTTTTGTTTTTTTAACATATATTTCTAGTTAGAGAAATTTAAGAGGCTTATCCCTCAAAACTGTAAATACAAAAAAGTTGCACAAAATAGTTTCCCACCACAGGAAATTTATTTTGAGTGTCTTCATAGTTTTATTTTTGAAATACACCAATTTTTATATACTGCAGGAAAAGAGAAAATAAATATTATAATGCAAATTTGCAAAAAACCCCCAAAAAAAAGCAGCATATGCATCAAAATAAACTATTTCCAGCAGTGCACTATGAGTCCTAAGCATCCCAGAAACGACACAGAAAGTCATAAAGTCAAACATAACTTTTAAAAACACCAGTATAGGCTCATGAGGCCCTGAAGGTAAAAAAAAAAAAACTACATTTCCGCAAAATGACGTCACTTCCAGTTTCGGGCAGGTCATGGAGGACATGCGATAGTTCGCGCTGATGGACGTAGGAAGTGTTATGAACAGCTGATCGGATCGGCAAAGCGTGTTTCTGGAATATTATGTTTTTGTTGCTGCAAGTGCTTTTTATGCAGTTTTTGCAAAGCTATATGTGGAAGGAAACTGTGACTTAATTCTTATGCCATCAGCTTGTCCTAAGTACAACTCCTCCGGTTTCATATGCAAAAAAATTATTGCTAGCTTATGTGGTTGCAGTGCTACCGGGATTTAAAAATAGTTACGCAAAACAGAGCGTGCCCGCTCCAACCGGCTTTAAAGGGTTAAAGCTCTTTATACAACATGCGGCATTCACACAAGCACCTTTTTTTACATTTAAGTGCCTTCTAACGTTCACACTGTGATGAACGAATTGGAGAGCAAGTTGGATTTCATAATTTCGCCCAAAAGTATTTGACTGGAACAACCAGGGATTAAAACCACCAACCTTATAAATATAACACTTACTTATTTTAAATGCAATTTTAAAAAAACCCGTAATGAATTGATTTAGAGTTTAACTACCATTTTTTTTTGTTTGTTTTTGTTTGGTCCGCTTCCAAAGGAAGGGAGGAAGGAAGTGTGTGACCTCTAAAAGTCCAATTGGGGGGAGTAAACGAATCAATCTACTGACCATCAGCTAGCAAGAATGTGAATGAATACAGACAAAACTACAATTATTGATTCTGCTTATATGTCTAAGGGGGTGAAAGTTTTATGAACTTTAAATATGAAATATGTGTAAAAATAGAAATGCTGCCAACATGACTTTAATGACATTGTTTTACAGGGAAACTGCTGAGCTTGGAAGAATGATTTTGATAACCTGGATCCCTCTCAGTTTCTATCCCTTGCATTTTAACATATAACTACCTCCCACTCACTCTCCATGTCGTTTTACAATACAAAACACCTCTTTATCTTTGCCAATTTCTAAACATTTCTCATTATTCCCGAAATGAGGTTCAGTTCCAGTCACGACTAGCCGATCACATAATCATCATTACCTTTGGAGCTCTTTGCAACGACTGAGAAGACAAACAAGCACAGCACGGCTTCCCGTTAGTCTCCTAAATATATAAACCCTCCCCTGCAGGTCCACGTAGCACTCACTGTGGATGACACTCACCAGGGGTTCAGTTCAGTCACCTCTGGTTTCATATGACTCCCAATCTGCGTTGATTGGTTTATTTGTAATGATGTAAACAAGTAATGGACCACAGCCAAGAGACACCAGTCGAGACATGTATTCAGCACACACGTGTGGACACGTCCAACTCCTGTGACATGTTTTTTCTTTTCCTGGAGTATCTAAAAAGAAATATAGCAATCTATAAATGGGACCTGTGTTTCTGTTTCATCGGGGACTTAAATGTTTTATGAGCCACTGGCTTAAAGCTTTTACACTGTGCATGTCCTCACCGCATCTCTGAAAATATCTTCCATGTTTTTGTAAAGCAAATGGAGACCACAACTTTAGCCTGAACATGTTTCCAAACCTTATGCAAGTGATTTAAAAACATCATTCGCCACAAGGCAGGTCAAGGCTTAAGGTAAGTAGAGGCTCGGAGAGTGGGCGATATTTAATGCACAGAGTGGATTATTTTTTTTAAATCTACTAAAGAAAAACCTACATTCAAACCAGATGTTCCTTAGAGGGCACAACTTAGATGTAGGGTTCAGTCTTTTCCTACCATTTCAGGTCTGAGAACGTCCCGACTTGCTCTTACTGCCCGAAACTTTGCAGTATGCTATAACAGACGTCTATATGTAGGAAAAACTGGCCTTTATTTCAGCATTTAAACAGAGCCAGAACTCAAGAAGTGAGGTCAACAGCTTATTCAGTAATTTTAGCAAAAGTATGGTTGTGTGGCAAAATGCAATGGTCTTTTTCTTCGTCTTTGTGCCATCTCTTCATCAACATTCTTGATATTCAGCTAGGCAGCTTTTGCGCCGTCTTGCTAACAGGCAGATGCTTTTTTCGTTTCCACAAACACTACAACAGTAGCTGTAGCTCTGTATTCGACCTATTAACAGTCTGTTGCTGAGAAACCATCAGCACAGGACATCATTACATGGAGCTGAGCACTGCATTTTTATCAAAGTCAGGTCAGATCCGTGCCTAGTTTTCCTGCAGACTGCCGGGTGTAACCGTATTTGTATCAGTCCCCAATGGTTTGGCTGCGCCGTTAACACTCGTATGCAAAACCAATTACTGCTAATTGAAAGGGTTGTTGGGTAAACTGGCAGAAACTTGCCTCATCCACACCTTCACTTACTACTGTGATCTCAGCTGACACCGTAACAGATGCACAGCTTCATTGCAGTTTTTCCCTCTCCAGTCATGCTCATTTGCTAACATTTTCACTTTTACCTTCTTTTTCTTCCCCAGTCTTCTGCTTGCCTGTTGTTTACAGACAGTGAGACTTTAGAGCAATTCAACTACAGCCCGGACTATAATTAGATGGTTCAGGTAGAGAGAGTGCTGCTATTGTACAAATCCTGCACGTAGCTCTTAGTTTTCAAGCTGAGACTACTCAGCAGTTAGTCTGCTTGTCCCCTGAGCCTCTCCGAAGTATTAGAGTGCTCAATACAAACTGTCCCTCCACGAAAAACAGAACTTGATGGAGGGATTGCAGCATATGGCTTGCTCAGCCCCCTTAGGAGTGAGTTCTAGATTGAGGGTACGTGCGCAGGTTTTTATGCTCACTCTTGGAGGCTGATTGGAGAAAGAAAAAAGCAATGAGAGAAAAGGAGCCTGTACATACAACAGAAGTCATCCATCGTGTGTCTGCTGCCCTGGTTCCTCCCTGGTCTGAGAAAATTCCTCGAACTTTCCTCTTACCATTACAGTCTGGGAAAGGCAGCAATATCCTAAAGCTTTTCAGACAGCCAGTGGATGGGCTAAACACTCACCTCCCACACTCAACACTCTGGATGATGGGCTCTCAAAACCATTTCCAGCCAGGATGTCAGATGAAGCAGAATTCTGTCTCACCCGTGGGATATGGGCTCATTAAAACACAGAAAAACTTATTTTTTTACTCCCCAGAAAAGGCACACTAGCCTTTATAAATTCAGTCAAGGACATGAAACTAACTCCAGCTACTGTACCAAACAAAAGCTGGTGAATGAGTACCTTCTTTATTTTTTAACTCTTTCTATGCTAAAACTCCAGCTTGGTCCCATCCTATTCCAAATAATAACACCAACTAAAACTGGTATCAGAGACTTAAGAGCTCAACCCAGATAAATGTTAGGGTGAATTGTTAGATGTTTGTCATTTTTATGTTTGCCATTTGTACATTGTTTTAATTCTGTGAAAGGAATTCTTTCTGTCCTCCCCTTCCCAGATTCTCGAGGTTCTAGGTGGGGGGGCTGTAGTCTTTTATCACAGACACATCCTTGTGCTTTTGATGTAAGCTTCCTGTGTTTACGACCCTTTGGTCAGCAGGAGGTCTACCACACACACACACACACACACTCTTACAGAAGTTCACACATACATACAATGCTTTGTCTTAGAACCATGTGGGCGTGGTTTTGTTCTGACGTGTTTTGTGTGAATTGTCTCTCAATAAAGGCAGCAGGAAGAGGTCAGATCTGGGGGTCATTTTCGTGGTGGACACAGACGAGGCCTCCCTTGCGCAAATAATCGATCGATCGACTGTCTTGTTTTCTTCATGATGAATAAGTCTCTAGAATTAGCGGGGCTTGTGGAAACACAGACCCAACAATAAGAAAATCTGATCCCAGCCACACAGCACTACAGGCAGTGTGGGCTCTCGAACCCCAGAAGTTCACACTAAATGAGTCAACATTGACTTTTAAAGCTCTCTTCTACGGGGAAATGTGTTTTTACACAATTGGATTTTTTTCCCTGTATATCAAGGTTTTACATATTCAGAGTGTCATTCAGTAAATTATAGAGTCTGAGTTGTTGGGACTTCAATTTCTTGCTCCATAGCACTGATCGAGGTTTGCACCTTGAAAACTTAAACACTTCAGGGCTCTAAATTAAAGCAAGCAACCACACCGCAGTCTTAAAGGTCAGCCAAGCTGATGGCATTTATGGGAACTAGACAACAATCTCAATTTTGAACAGGAGTGTAAAAGTAAAGGGGCGATAGGATGATGGAGTGAGCAGCATAAACCCAGCAGTAATTGATTGAGTTTTCTCATTTCCACATATTTCTTCTGTTATATTTTCTCACCTGAGGTTTTGGGACGTCTGAACAGGCTGATCCTTGCTTAAAAATTGCCTCCGTAAAATATGCACTTCACAAAGTGAACCACAATACTGCA
The DNA here is from genome assembly GCF_056152115.1 of Neolamprologus brichardi. Classification (NCBI taxonomy): domain Eukaryota; kingdom Metazoa; phylum Chordata; class Actinopteri; order Cichliformes; family Cichlidae; genus Neolamprologus; species Neolamprologus brichardi. Next base: position 1,121,657 of record NC_142114.1, on the reverse strand, counting down.
GATAAAGTCCTACTTATGTCAGGCCCTTCCCCATGCCTGGAAGATAAAGTAAAAAAGCAAATCTAAGATATATGACAGCACTATTGGCTGACCGAACTCTGCACATTATTCACTCTTTGCTAATAGCTTTAGCGTAGGGTATACAGAGAATATATTTAGATGCCCATTTGTTCAAATCCACTGACAAAAACCAATGAGCTGTTCACTTCGCTGTTTTTCCACTTAAAGATATTACTCAAGTGGTGTATGTATGAGAGATCCAGTACAACATCGAGCCTCAAATCCAGCACTACGCTTCCATTAGCGGCAGCCTTCTGGGTTAAATACAAACATCTCTTTTCCAGAGTAGAACAAACACTAATCACTCTCAGCCATTCATCATCAGATAATTAAGAGTTGGCTAGAAAAATTATAGTGTGTAAATAATTCAGAGCCAACAGAAAGCTTTACTGCACTGAGATAAATCTATTTTACCACAGACATGTGGTCTCGCTCGGCCCCCGGGGGGCAAAAACTCAAGCAGTGAATGAAAAACTATCGTTGGGACAGATTACCATGACAACACCTTCTGCAGGTCGTCTGGAAATTGCAGCAAAACGCTGTCTGCTTGTAATTTCACAGGAGTACCAAATGCATGGTCTGTACATGTATCCATTTATTAGTGCAGTGTCTTAGAGTCTCCATTTGGACATTTTCTTGTCTTTTATAGGGATCCACTGATTGTGAGAGACCTGCCTCACAGTGTTCTGAAACAGTATCGTGGTGGAAGAAGTAAAACTTCCAGGAAGAAATGCCTTTTAAATCCTGCGAAGGGCACTCAGGTCTGATCTGAGAGATGGCTAATAGCTTGTGTTGTAGGCCGCCACCACCTGCTCAATGATCACCTCTGTTCATGTTCACAGTGGACACAAATGGCGTCTAACTGAACATGCACCTCTTGGGAAATTCACCCCCCGTCACTCTCTCAGGACCAACTCCAAGCTGAAAACTCCACGAGGGGTTCAATACCTGTTTTGAGAACTTAAGCAGCCTCTTAGATGAGAGGTGAGATGTAATCAGAAACAAAATAAGTCCAGCTCTCTTCATCTGAAGCACATGAGACTGACATGACAGATCATCTCCGGTGTGCTCATTGGCTAATGACTTCTGTTTGACAAGCTATTCAAAACAAGCCTTCATAAACCAGTGAGTGATGTCACAGCAGCTACTTCCAAGAGTGGATGCTGATCATTTTTAGCTTCCTTTGCTTTTTGTTCTTGTTTATTTCTCCTTCTGTTGCAGGGAAACGAAGCTCTTCAAGCCTACATTTTTCAGAATATAGGCAGCACAAATGTGATGTGACAACAGATAAATATTGGCACCGACATCAGTAAATGTCATTTCACTGTCAATATAACAGTATCAGTCCGAGCTGATTTCTGCAGCTGAATCAGAGCCATCGTTTCAGGGCAGAGTGAAGTCAAATATAGGACTCTGCTTTATTATCTCAGAGAACAAGGCCTTTCTCCTCGCTGTGTGCTCTGAAAATTGGCCTGCTGCATCTTTAAACGTGGCAGGCAGCCAAAGTGCAGCCAAAGCGAGGGCAGCGTCCCCTTCTAATGACCCGCGCCGCGAGGTTTTCCAAGGACAGGCGGCGCAGCGGCAGCCTCCACAGGCTGATCCTGCTTCACGCTGCTTTCAGATGGTGTGTGGGGAAGCTCGACACAGGAGGACTGAAAAACACACAGCTCTGAGGAGATGACAGGAAGTGACATCAAAGAGATGAATGCGCAGCTGTACACTTCAATCTCACACACACAGCAGATGATATACACACATAATAAAAAAAAGGCATGCATGCAAAAATATTTACACAAAAAGGTCCCAGAAGAACTAGTGTTGTGGTGTTGACATGCCAAGTTAAGAGTGAAGGATCTGTACAAGGTGCATGAAGGAAACAAAGGCACCAATGTGTGCGTCCTCCATAAAAACATACAATAAACACTCCAAATACTGCACGCTGCCTTGTTATAGTTCAGTTAAACCATGTTTTGTTTTAACCAACAGCAAAGCAGCACTTAAAAGAGCCGCCTCGTTGTCATGTAAGCCAGCCTGAGTCTAGTTTTCCCATTGTTTCACTGCTTCTGAATCAACTTGTTTTCAGCAGATGTGACCTGAGTATGTGTTTAAAATAAGGTTCCGGTGGGACACTCAGCGAATGACACTTTCCAAACCATCTCTGGTTTCTCCAACCTGCACACCTCAGTCCCAGAGAAACGTTCAATCGGCCACACTAAAGCAAATCCATTTGAGAGCGACAGCAGTACACCCCAAAAATCTTATATGTATTCCCAAACCCTCGAGATTTAAATTGACAACAGAAATGAAATGGCTTCTGAAGTGCTGTCATGCATAAAATGCTCACGGTACAGAGAGGCAGGCAGAGAGGTTTCTCCAGAAGTAACACAGCAGTTTCTACTGGGACTCTGTAATCCGTCACTTTGACTCTGCTTTAATCCAAATAAAGACACCAAGCTTTCCTCTTTCCACCAACTCTTAAAAATCAGCTTACTACACAGAGCAGGAAGTGACTGGTCTAGTTAGAGACGGGGAAATTTACTGAAAAACAACTTCTAAAGCTCAAAACACAGGAAATGAGTATTCATGTCTGTAACTGAGATCGTTCAATTGATTCCATATTAGAGTGACTGATGTTATTACAGTGTTACGGCTCCAAGACCATCGTGTGTGCGTTGCAGGAGTTGTTTGGCTGAACACTCAAGAGATGACCGGAGATTCAGAACACCTGGCGAGTGTTCTGCCAGTTATTTAAGACGCCGTCTCTTTAGGCCTTCCCAGTGGCGGTGTTTGTGCCATGCCAGCATCACTATTTGCGTAGTCTTAGTTTGATTAATTTTGCACCCAGATCACGTCTTGTACGGCTGCCAGCAGATCCACACGGCACGTTACTGATGTAGACTAACATATATGATCACAGTTTAAGAAATCTAAGGAACCCTTATTCAGTTAGTGGTGTGACTCCATTGTTTGTTGTGACCTACGAGTTGGTTGTATCCAACACGTAACTCCAGTCACACTTTATGCCAAATCAGCATCCCCTATTAAAAAAAACAAAAAAAGTTTCAAAAATGTGTAGTAGTGTCTCTAATCAAGACTTACACATTATAGAGTGATGAGCTCATTATAACCACCCACAGATAAAGTAAATAACACTGATTGCCTTGTAACTACTGAGCTTTCTAAAGCCTGGAAACAGAAACCAGAGGAGCTGCAGGACTCTAGTGTCAGACCACTTGAACAAAATGTGCTGAAAGGCAAAGTTTTTACATCTTTTTGTCTAGTGACAGACAATAAATCTTGTTTAGCCCAGACTTAAAACAACAACAAACAAAAAAGAAACCACAACACTGAAAATGTCTTGATCTCAGCTTTCACAGGTACTACAGGTCTTTGCCTCGGCAGGTCTCTGTATATTACTAGTGATTTTTTTGGCAGCAACGAATCACATAATAAAGGCAGTCAGAATGGTTTGACTCATTGCTGTGTTACTGCTGATGTTTGAACAGGTGGAGGAATGGACCGTCTCCAAACCTACCTGTTAAAGAGTGTATTAACAAATGCACCTTGTGACTGTTACCAATAAAAGTCTACATTAACTCTAACTGTTCAAACAGGTGAACAGTAAAGAGCCACAGAAAGCCTTAAGAACTACAGATTCCCCCCCAGCTGGAGTCAGAAACCAACAACTGATGGAAGTTTCTTAAAAAAAAAAGAAAAGAAATTACGACTAATTGTGACAACTTAACGCAGTGATTGGCTATCTGTGTAAAGTGTGCGTAGGAATATTTCCACAAGGAACTTCCTTAAATTTACTATAGAATTTGCAACACTAATTAGGATAACATCTATAACCTGGAAAACTAAAATATACTGAACACTAGAAGCGGGAATCACCATACATCCCACGATACGATATTATCACAATTTTTTAAAATATTTTGCGATATTCAGATTCTGTACATAAAGGTAAACTTTATCAATATTCATTTTATCTAATAACAAAGTCTCACACTCAGTCTTTCTCTCATTTCAGTTTTATTGTTGACAAACTGAACGGTTTGTATTACAGTCTAGTCCAACTTAACTGAACGCAACCATCTGGTACAATTATAGCTATTCTGAACTATGCAGTTTATGAAAACTATGCAGCCCCTTCAGCAACTGAAGAATTTGAAAGTAAATTAAAACAAAATATAATTTTACATTAAATAAAAAAGTTTTAAACTTAATTAAAATAAAACACGTCTTAAATTAAAATAAGTAAACTGTCATGTTTATTGCTGCCATAAAAAAAGGTAAACACATTTGGACAGTGAAGGAATGTCAGGATTCTTGCTCAGAAAAAGGATCAACATGCTCTGAAGTCAGAGCACAAAAACCTTTTTTGTAACAAAATATCGATTTCTGCTGTCCCTGTATCGATACATTATTAGCAAACAAAATATCACGATACTACACAGTATCGATTTTTCCCCCCACCCCTACTGAACACTACTGTTCAGGCTCAAAATAATGACTCCATAAACTAAAGGATGAATTAACATTAGCTACACCAGTGTTTCCCAACCTTTTGGAGCCACGGCACATAATTCACATCAGAAAAATCACACGGCACACCACCAAACAAAAATGTCACAAAAAGCATATTGATCATTTTTCCCCACGCACCAGGTATTGGCTCGGTTTGTCCCCAGTATACCTTTTTTGCTTTCTTGTGACCAGTACTCACGCTAGGGCCTTCAACTGGGTTGGAATTTTCTCCATGACCCAGGTCAGATTGACTCCTTTTTGTTTTCAAATATTTATCTATTGCTATTACACGCTGGCGTGTCTTACAGCATGACTATTATGTAATTTCTTCCTCGTCTTCTTCTCTTTTACTGGCAGTTGGCAAACCATTTAATTATAGCAGGTAGTGTTACTGCCCTCTAGTATAGGAGAATGTAATTGTTCTGCCCGTTATTCACACCAGTCGCTTAGAGTACTAATTATGTGGCACCAGATAATCTTCCACGGCACACCTGAGCGGTTGGGGAACACTGAGCTATGCCAACTTTTGTGTACAGCCTGTGTGAAACACTTGACCTACACTAGTCTGCTAATGTTACTCTAACTGCTGGTAGAGTCGACTCATGCTGCAAAGTAAAGTGTGATTTCATTTTCCACTTTTTCCCAAAAAGCTATTTTAAAATATTCAAGATATTTTTCCTTGAAAACTTGTTAATAATAAAGTCACCCTCAAAACTCTTTAGACTAACAGGGAGACAGTGAAGTGTCGCAGTAAATGCGCTGGATTTGACATAAAAAGCTTTAAAGCCTACAACAGCAGGTGATTTGCTAAACTAACAATGACTAAGTTAACAGACTGTCGCAGTCACTGCTCACACAACACGTGCAGGAATGCAAAAAAAACACCAACAGCAGCTTCAGCAGTCAATGAAAACTGAGTAATACCCATCACCAGGTTATCTGCACAGAGCTTCATATCAACCCAAAATATCGACACTTTTCCAAAAGCAAGTCTGGACTCCTGCAAGTTAACTACCAGAACGTGGACTCAGCAGGAGCCCAAAGCTCAGGTTGTGAAAATGATCCCTGAAAGGGAGAGGCAGCCACAGTTTCAAAACACTGCTGAAGTGGAGGCTCAGGTCAGAAGGGCAGCGGGAGAAACCATATCAAGCGCCGTACCGTGCTGATGGGTACTCGGCACATGCACTGACATGAGTGGGCAGAGGGTCAGAGGCCCCTGCAGTAAAAAGTATAAGAGCGCATTCTCTCCACCTATCAAGCCCGTGTTTGTGTTCGTGTATGAGGTCAGACTTCTGTGAATGCTCGATGAGATGGGCGCAGCCAACGTGAAAGAAATGGAGCTCTGTTCCCTTGCCTCTCCCTATGTTCATAAAGTGCAAACAATCCTTTAAATCACTCATCCTCACCAAACTCCACTGGCCCCATTTTAAGTAAAACCTAATTTCACAGTCCATGAAGACAAGACAGAGGAGTGTGTGGGTGTGTGTGTGTGTGTGCGCTGGGGGTTTCTTATTCTCTTTTTAAACTGTTGCATTGTTCCGAGTCTTGGCTGAGAAGTGATCTACCAGGGGAGAGGGAGAGGAGGAGACGGAGGGAGGAGAAGATGAGCAGAAACAGGAAACAGGAAGATGGGACATTAGTTCAAATGAATGTAGAGAGGAGCAGGGGGAGTGCGGAGGAAAGATCCGAGCCAGGCAAGAGGGGAAGACGAGGATAGAGGGTCGGAGTATGAACAGGCTAACATTTTTTTCCATCAAATTTTAAATATGCTCCAAATGAACAATTGATAATTCATTCATTACTGATTAATGTGGCAATTATTTTTTCATTTATTTTTGTGAGGAAAATAACAAAAAGGAGGCCATCAGGATTACCCACAACTCAGCATTATAATGAATGTAAATTAATGACCAAAAATGCTGGTAATTAGTTTTCTATTGGCCAAGTCATTCATCAGCACGTTTAAGCCTTAAGAGAGTTTGCATCGTGCAACAGTATTCCAGCTCCTGGAAAAACAGACTTTGAGGCGTTACACTGGCAGGGAGGGATTTATGGTCCCACATGTGCCTGTCCACATACACGATTCCAGTCAGAAGTGAGAGAGGGGTTTTCACCCACCCCAGATGCACTCCAGTGGAGTCCTCCAAGATCCTGAATGATGCATGAAAACCACAGACTGAGGGTGCGGTGGACACTTCACTTCGGCTCTTTGCATGTTAGAACTTCACTCTCTTCTGCGGCTGGTTAACAGACCAAAAACGGCACAAGCGAGGAATGGCCCACACACCAGTTGTAGTGCATACTTTGTACACTGCCTCCATCTGACAACAGCTCTCACTGCAGGCAGACGGGCAGGTCCTGGAGTGGAGAGGACAGCGAACGCCACTACTGCTCAGAATAAATCCCATATTACAGAGGCTTGCACTTTAAGTGGCCTGTGTGTGTGTGTGTGTGTGTGTGTGTGTGTGTGTGTGTGTGTGTGTGTGTGCGTGTGTGCACGTGTGTGTGTGTGTGTGTGTGTGTGTGTGTGTGTGTGTGTGTGTGTGTGTGTGTGTGTGTGTGCGTGTGTGCGTGTGAAAGCAAAAGAGACTTAGGTCCCCTGTTAAAGTCAGCAATCACTGTGTGCATCTGTGAGAGGGTGTGTGTGTAGTGTGTGCACTGTTTGTGAGAGAGAGAAAAAGAGTGTGTGTATAAGAGAGAGAGAACCAGCTGCAGACAGTGTAAGCGCATACCAACATCAGTAATCAGTAAAGGTTAGCCAGACTAACAAAAAAAACAAAAAAAAAACAGCATTTTTGAACTTCTTAGGATCTGTTAAACCTCTGCAAAAAACTCTTTAGGCACAACAAAACATACCAAACTAACTGAAATAAGCAGGTTGAGAGAGACTTCACCTTTTTGACAAAAAACAAACAAACAAACCATCATTTAAAGTAAAGTTTAAGTTAAGCTAACAAAGGTGGACTTGAGCAGAAACGCACATTGTGCTTGACTCTTTATTTCAACGGTTGTACATGGGAGGAACTCATTTTATACCATCACTGTAGTGAACCACCTAATAAAACTGATAATTGTCCTTTGTCTCCTTTAATGTGTTTTGTGATGCCTGGCAGCAGCGCACTGGGTCCTGTGGGTTGCACCATCTGATTGGGTGTTTGGTCCAAAACAATGTTCAGGTGGGTGGTTACACCCTCAGAGTTTCTGAGTACTGGAAGGCAATCAGTGCTACCAGCTTCACCCATCACCAGTTTCAATAAACCAGTGTGTGCTGAAAGAAACACTGGAAAGCTGAAAACACAGAGCTCTAACAGTCTGACCTGCAAGACACAAACAGATGAGTGTGGATAGTACAGTATGGACTTTTGATTTTCACCCTTTCTTCTGAATCCACCTGTAATGTGGACTACAATAACTAAAAGCCCCTCCAAAAAAAAACCCACCAGCAAGTAAGAAAACTGGAGAAGAAGAAAAAAAAAAAGGATCATTGATCTCTTATTGTGTTTGGTTGGTTGAGCAGGCATGAAGTGTGGAAGTCAGAGGCTAAGAGGAAAAACAAATAGGGTGGTTTGAACGAGAGGAGAGGGACCTTACACGAAAGCATAATCAGATAATAATAATAATACATTTTATTTATGAGCGCCTTTCAAGTCACCCAAGGACACTTTACAATAGGATAAAACACTTAGTAAAACAATGGCAAATAAGAACAATAAAACAAAAGCACAAACAGTGGATTCACAGTGAATATGCAGATTTGAACAGATGAGTTTTGAGTTGGGATTTAAACTGTGGGAGAGAACCAGTGTTTCTTATTTCTGGGGGCAGAGCAGCTGAAAGCTCTGCTTCCCATCGTGATGAGGCGGAAGGAAGGTACAGCAAGCTGGATAGAAGAAGAAGATCGAGGTGAACGGGCAGAACAGGTGGTGGTTAACAGGTCAGAAAGGTAAGAAGGAGCGAGTTTATGAATGGCCTTGAAGGTGAGCAGAAGAAGTTTGAATATTATCGGGAATTTCACAGGGAGCCAGTGAAGTTCCTGAAGAACAGGAGGAGGGGGTTCTGGTGATAATGCGAGCAGCAGAGTTCTGAACCAGTTGAAGCGTATGGAGGGATTTTTGGGGGAGACCATGCAAAAGAGAATTGCAGTAGTCAATACGGGAGGTAACAAGACTGTGGACAAGAATGGACGTAGACTGGGTGGAAAGAGAAGGAAGCAATCTGTTAATGTTGCGTAGATGGAAGTGAACTGTCTAGGATGACACCAGGGCTCTTAACCTGAGGAGTTATCGATGGTGAGTGAGAAATGGTTCGCCTTCAAAAGGTTGGATTTGGTGCCAATAAGGAGGATCTCAGTTTTATCCTCATTGAGATCACATCTCATCAGGTTCCTGAAAATCCTATATTATGGTAAGCAGTGGACAAGCAAGAAGACACAATGAGGATATGAGAATAACTCCACCTGAGCATTATTGGCCAATTAAAAAAACAAAAACCACCACAAAAGGTCAGCACAGGTACGAATCGGAGATTACCAAAATCACCCACTTTTCCCTTAATTTAAATAAATCAAGTAAATGAAATGAAACAAATTCCAAACTAAAGCAACCAGTGACCCAATGCTGCAGACAAGATAAGAATTCATCAGAGTGCAAATTACCATAGGAAATGGTGACCCTCATTCATTGTCGAAATCACCTTCAACAGGCGTGGGGAGGCGGCAGCTGGGGCCGGAGATGGCCCTTTATCATATGGCCAGAAACAGAAGCAAATTCGATGCATGATATTTTACCCCCGGGCCAGCTCTAATAAAAACTTTAGTAATCAGCCAGGAAAGTACGATCATCGGTTATCTGATAGCTCGAGCCAAATACTGCAGCTTCAAGCTGAGGAGGTGCTTTAGGGCTACAGCCACACTAACGAGTTTTCATAATAATAACAATAATAATAGCTTATCTTCAAGGCTAAAAGCAGAAATCCATAGAGGCCATAGCTCACCAAATTTTTCCACCACTGGAAGTACATTAGCTTGTGGCCGCCTGAGGCTGGGTTTATGAATCCTCCTGGTGTCAAAACAGGGATCTTTCACATTTAAGGCAAATACATTGACCCCTAAACCAGAGAGACATTGTGTATGCTGATGCAACTGCATTTATTTCAAAACTGCACATATCATGAGAATTGGCACCGTTATTGAGGCCTTGAAACAGACTTGAGCCAATCGCGTGAGACGAGAAGTTGTGCTTTTTGTTTTATTGTGAATCCCACACCATGGCCTCTTATTCTGGGGGTATCCGAGAATACACAGCAAACAAATCCAAACAAAAATAAAAAGAAACCCAAATTCAAGTGTTAGGGCTACAAGCTGTGCTAAGGATGGAGCATGTTGCCAGCACTAATTATGAAGCAGTGACGGAAGAAATCACTGACTGACTCCACAGACAGATGGGGGTCTCCACCTGTTTCAGTAATTGGTAGAATCAAAGCTACTTTAACTTGTTGAAACAGCCTCTGCCACCTACAGCAGATTTGTTCTTGGAAATCATGAAACTATGTGGGAGTCATATGAAAAATATAAAAAAAAAAAATCAGCCTTTTGTCTTTTGACTTGGCACACATGGAATCATGTGGGAAAATTACATTTTCTAATGTCTTCATACCCACACAGAGTGGGGAAAAATGAAAAAGCAGACTGGTAATTCTTATACATAAGCTAAATATATCCTTTGTGAAACTTTGTGTTAACGCTGCTCTGGAATTGTCCAAGTGCCATGAAGGAGATTTTTGGGAAAGCTGCTCACCAGGTTTCATTTTTAAGAGATGACGTTTTAGGCTACGTCGACACGTACCCGGGTATTTTTGAAAACGCAGATTTTTCTATGCGTTTGCACCTTTCGTCCACACGTAAACAGCGTTTTTGGTCACTGAAAACGTAGATTTTTAAAAACTCCGGCCAGGGTGGATATTTTTGAAAACTCAGTTTTTGCATTTACGTGTGGACGAGAAAAACTGAGAAAACGCAGAAAACGCAGTGTCAAAGGTGTGCGCCTTTTTTGACGTCACACCGTGCGCCACGTTATTGCTTCGGTGAAATAAATTTCTACAATACTGTTACTGTTACTTGTACTCTCTGCAGTGTTTAAATGCTTACATATACACACACAGTTACTGTCCCGCCACACATACCACTCGGTTCTGCTTCTATGCCCCAGCTTTGTTTACTTTTTCCCACCGAGGCTTCTAGACTTCTGATTGGCCAACATTTCTGCACGGTTAGGAATATATCGCCACCTGTTGCTTTGGCATGTTCCTAGCAGCGTTTTCCTTCATTTCTGCGTTTACGTGTGGACGGGATTATTTTTTAAAACGAAAACGGAAAATCTCAGTTTTCAAAAATACCCGTGTACGTGTGGAAGTAGCCTTAGCCTGTATATGCATTAATATCATTTCTGGAAGTGGAGACGAGGCGCCCATGTCTGCTCCCTGACTCTGTGTTATCACTCTTTACATGAACCCATTCTTGGTAGCTGGCTACCACTGGTTTATTCATCTTTGCTAACTAATTACAGGTGTTTTACCTCATCATTTCTCACTCACTATGTATTAACAGACCTCTCTGTATTGAATCATATCTGTTATTAATCTCTGTCTCTCTTCCACAGCATGTCTTTTATCCTGTCTTCCTTCTCTCACCCCAACCGGTCGCAGCAGATGGCCCCGCCCCTCCCTGAGCCTGGTTCTGCCGGAAGTTTCTTCCTGTTAAAAGGGAGTTTTTCCTTCCCACTGTCGCCAAAGTGCTGCTCATAGGGGGTCATATGATTGTTGGGCTTTTCTCTGTATCTATGAAGCGCCTTGAGGCGACATTTGTTGTGATTTGGCGCTATATAAATAAAATTGAATTGAATTGAATCATCACTGGTATTTCCTTTCTAATAGCATTTACTAAACTATGCCATCAAACTTGTGCTTCCTGTACAAGTCAGAAGTGTTTTCAGCCATTCTTATGTTCAGATACTATATATAATAATGAAATGAATGAAAATATATTTGAAGGCCGTCTGGGAAAACCCCTCAACACTAGCAGAAAGGCAGAGCTTGTTACTGCAGGTTAACTTTAGCTGCAACCGTTTTAATTTAAATGACTTGTGTTATTGCCACTGTGTTCATATTCTCCATTTTGTGACTGAAATAAAGCACACACAAAAAAATCTGACTCAGAAAAGCCATTTGAGTCAGTAGCCTATTTCATGGTCTAATTCTCTGCACCGAGTCCATTTCAGAAAGTGATGAGAAAAAAAGAAAGCTTTTTAAAAAGGACTGCGATCACTGTTCCCTTCATCTCATCATGTAGTCTGATTCCTTACATCAATCTCTACTGATCGTCTGCGTCACAGCTGTCACTTCCTGGAGAAAAGCACAAAATCTAGTTGAATGTGGATCTTCCACCTTATTTAAGAGACGTCGGTCTGCATCCGTCCAGTAAACCAGAGGAGCTGCACTATGAACACGCTCAGGATATTGTTTGCACTTAACCAATTGTTAGCATTACGATACGCGGTCACAGGTGGTTATTAGATAAGTAGGTAATCCAGGGTTTCCAAATTTACCCACAAGTGCATTTACATGAAGTTTGTGTTACACTACATAACCGTCCCAGAACAAATGAGAGCATGCAGAAAGCTCTGGAGATTATCTAGTAGCCCCAGCTAGATTATTTATCCAGATATTATCAATTAACAAAATAAAATGTTTATATATTTATAATTTTTGGAGATTCTGAAAACTATAAAAATCTAAAAGCAAGAAAACAACAAATGTTAAAACATATTTCAACCAGGAAGTTGGCTTACTTTCAACTTTTACACTGTGTAAGAATTCAGAAAGACTGTTTTAGGAACACTTGGATATCGCTATGCTAGGGCTTAAACGAGGGCATTTCCTGCAGCCAACCAGGAGAAAGCCAGAAATAAAGCTGCTCATAATGATCTTGATCTTTTGATGCTCATCAGGGAAAGAAAGTCTTTAGATGTCCTCTTAAAAACTACTGCACTCCTTGCTTCAGAGGATATTACTGTTACTATTTTCCAGAGAAATGATTGATGACTTGATCAGTAGACAGTGATTGAATATACCATGAAGTTCCCTCACTCAGCCACTAATCCTGCTTCCTAGTCCGAGTTTAGGGTCACAAACGAGTCTGATGACAAAACAGCTTCCTTTAACTTGGACTGCAATTGTCAGTTTTTGCCCTTTAAAAGATAAGCTACAAGTCACAGCTCTGACGTGCATGAGAAGAATAAATAAAAAAAATAAGCCCCAGTTCATTCATTTAGCATTTCACAGCCACTGGTTCAACCTGGTCTAAAAATAGGCCTCCTCTACAATACAACCTACAGATACATCATGATGCAGTTACTTTCAGGTTTAAAATGGGTCATTCTTTCAGTCTCATTAATTGGTCTTTTCTATTTTTCCTTTATCCTCATCATTATGAATCATGTGCAAAATCAGGCTATTGTTAATGTATGATTTGGGGTGGAGGACGATTCATCACCAGTTCACTTTAATTATTATGTGTTCATCTTTAACTCGTATGACACGAAAGAAAACAGCCGGGATAACTAACGCATCGTCGGGAACACCGATGAAAACAAAGGAGGACTTGCTGTACACCGAAGAGTGGATTAGTAAAACTGACCGCTCTCTCAGTGCTACCATTATCACTTAAATACAAACAGTCTAAAAGCTAAAATAAATAAATAAAAGCTTAATCCAGCGCTTTATAAATGTTGCAGCGTTTTCACCAGTGGATTACAGCCTGGCAGCCTGCCCAGTTTCATTTAACACCTCCCCGTGTCCAACCATCAGGAGACTGATTCTGATTCAAAATTACATTTAAGCTACAGCCATTTAGTTAGCTAACGTACCTTATTGACCAAGCTTTTTTTTTATCAAAAAGAAAGAACCACTTATGTACACTGATTACAGTGAGCGTCGATCTCTCAACACCAGGCAGAAAAATGAAGCTAAAGGTTATTCAGGGTTCTCTGCCACTGTTTTGTCAAATAAACACAGTGGTTTCAACAAAACTGGCCTGTGAGCACGTTTCATAAATCCAGTGGGAGTTTTTCATGTGAGGGAAAATAACATTTCTATAGAAAAGTTTGAGAAGGAGGCCCAATGTGTAAAGGTTTAGGACCCAGATTGCTTTTAGTGCACAGTGAAGCTGGACTAGTCTCCATTTCCAGAACAGAAAAGCATCCTAAATCCTATGAAAGAGGACGGCACAATGTGTGATCTGATAAGCAGACTAACAAATCTGTGGCTTCCTTCCCATGTCTTTACTCTCCTCAATGTGCAGTTGCTCATCTTCAAGGACTTCAGCATGTGCGGCTGACTATAACTTTAAAGAGCCGAGGAGAAAACATTTTTCATAGGAATCAGTAAGACTGGGAGAATAACCGCCGAGTAATACTTCTTCAAAAACAGATGATATGACACAAAATGACACCAAGTTTAAGTTAACAGGCCCTTGAAGAAAGTAAGTTGGCGAGGGCAACATATTAGCCTCCCAGAAGAGCATTCTTTGCAGATTGCTTTGACTTTGAGACCCAACAACACCCTGAAAGCACCTCTCTCCTGGACAGGGAGTCTATCAAATATGTATAAAGGGAATGTGCATTTCTGGAGTTTTGGAGCAGGCTGTGGAGCCCGCTGCAGTAGCAGCGAGGAGGTGGGTGTTCAAACTGACCTGTGCAACTTGTACTGTGTTTGAAACATGAATTCAGTACATATGAGCACAAATGCAAATCCACTATGGCAAAATTTCTATAATTCTGATGAAAGCCGAGTTCACAGGTTGGTTGGAGCTCTTGTTTTCAGCGGTGCTGGTTGGTCAGCGTGAAGCACAAACAGCCCAATGCCATCGTTCAGCCCATTGCAGTCCTGATGATTATTTAATGAGGAGTTGCTTTGCCTTTCCAACCAGCTGCTCAGCACTTCAGGAACAGACGAAACAGAGCAGCGCACTCTCTTCACTGCACGCAGGGAGCAGTTATTCACACCGTCGTAAGACGGCCACACCCTGCAAATCAGCCAGTGCACATCTACCAGCTCACCTCAGCTTGTCTTTTCTCAGAGTCTATAAACCAATGATTCCAGGACTCGCTGCTAGCACAGGTTGGGCCTTTGACACATTCACTGCAGCTCAGACGTTTTCAGGAAATCACTGGTCAGAGGTAAATATATGAATGCAAATTCCTGTACTTGTCAGCTCCCTGGTAAAAATTCAGCTGTGCAAATAATACAGCAAATATTCTTTACGTTTACTACTGGAAAGTAAAGCAGGTAGTTCCCTCATGTGCAAAAGGATCTGGCTTGTGGCTCGATCGTGGCTCAAGAGTTGGGAGTTCGCCTTGTAATCGGAAGGTTGCCGATTCGAGCCCTGACTCGGACAGTCTCGGTCGTTGTGTCCTTGGAGAAGACACTTCACCCGTTGCCTACTGGTGGTGGTCAGAGGGCCCGGTGGCACCAGTGTCCGGCAGCCTCGCCTCTGTCAGTGCGCCCCAGGGTGGCTGTGGCTACAATGTAGCTGCCATCACCAGTGTGTGAATGAGTGGATGACTGAATGTGTAAAGCGCTATGGGGTCCTTAGGGACTAGTAAAGCGCTATACAAATACAGGCCATTTACCATGATGTGGCCATTTCATCTTGTGGGCCGTGTACAGAAAATATCCCCTCTAGACTGTCCAAAGTTCTTATGTGATTAAAGCTTTAGAAAAGGTAATGGTCATCCCCTCAGGAGCTTGTGAAATTATTCATGAAATTATCCACTTCTGAAATGCAAGTCAGGGACTATGAAGAGACTGAGGGTATAAAGCCGAAAGTAGTACTACTGCTAATTTACAATACTATATGAGTGTAATGGTGCTTAGGGCATATGGAGTTATTCTGAGAGCCGGGGTTTGAACATACTCACGGGCTGGAGTCCAGCTACAACATCATGAGTTGCTTTTTAAAGCATTTCAAGCTCGTTTTCATTGCTATTAGCAGTGACTAAAGTAGCTTTATGTGATTCCCAGTTCAAAGTAATCTTTAAGCATTTCATACTGAACCTACGAACGAACTCAAAAGTTTCACAGAGTCTGAAACAAGACTAAAAGCAAGCAGCAGCTAAAAAACTATCAGGGACAAATACCATTATCTCCTGCTTGTCATATCCAGTTTTAAAATATTCATGACCTCATAAAATTAGGTAAAAATGTATTCATTAAGATTTTTTATGTTTGTCTAATTTGTCAGAAAATTTATGCAATCTTTCACTCCAATAAGCCAACACTGCTTCCAGTCCAGAGGACACACTAATTACTCATTGGCTAAGCTACATACACTGATCGAGCACATAGTGTAGATCAGGGACATCAAACTCATGGAGGTTTTGAAAGGACTGATTCTGGCCCCTTGTGGTTTGACACTCCTGGCATATATGGGTACAATCACACCAGTAGTTTCCTTATCAATAGCTTAAAGAAACAAGCATCCAATAATTCCAGTCTAAACAGATAAAATGAACATTAACCTACTGCCAGCATAAAGCTTACTCAATCATATTCAGTGGTCCATTCGTCCTCTAGAGCACAGAGATGTCTGTGAGTACTGCCCACACTGCCAATTTCTGCAAAGTTCACCAGCTTTATTCACTTCATTAAAGAGTCAAAACAGAGTGCTGCTGCTGACTAAAGTCTCCAGCTGGTATAGTACACGCGACCACGGCTGGCAGGAGACAAACTGACCAGCCACTGTGAAAATTGACCTCCATTTAGCTGGTGGCTCGGTGCCATTACTCACGTTGCATGTCAGGGAAAGTTATTAAGTGTTTAGTACCCAGTGTGGATGCACAAGCTGCATGGGGAGAGGATGGCGAGGCAAGAGCTGACATTTCACGAAATTCAATTTAAGATTCTCTGGTGTAAATATGTGTTGGTTTTACATACAAAGCTTCAAGTTTACTCCAAGAAAATCTGGCTGTAGCCACTTTCTGAGCAGTCATTCCCCAACTTCTACACAGCCACATTTCCCTACAAATGTTAGGCATTAGCTTTACAAATCCACGTTGGATACCAAAATCATGCTGGCTATTTTGCGGCGCATAAAACGTGATGCATGTCAAGATCGTTCCTGTCAAATCTGCTCCTCTGGCAGCAAACAGGCTTTGAAGTGTTTGAAGTGTCTGCTGTGGTCTTTCATATTCTGCACTGTGTGATGAATTCATTTCCTTTCATATCAGTGCAGCCTTGGCCTGAGGCCTGCACTTTTGTGACTGCTGCACGTCAGCCTCTCTGCAATACCTCCATAAAAATCACGAAGCGCATTAAGAACACGGAGAAGACGGTACAGCAGGTCGTCGTGTGCGCTAACACATCCTATAAAATCAGCGGTTGCGGCTGCATTCGCCCAAAGGATCCAAACCAGCATAAACCTGTATGAGAAAACATATTTGAACCGATGCACGGGACGGCTGGCTAGTCTTGGTCTGTTGTGTACTATATTACCGATGCAGGGAACTCACACTGAGACCAGAAGTCTCTCAAGCCAGACTCGACACTTTCATTGGTCGCTGTGTGTGTCGTATCATTTTCTTCCCCATCTACATTCTGCATTTCACCAATCCTCTGCAGGGGTTGGCATTCCTGTTGTTGCAGTGTATTGTTTGTCTCATTTGATATTCTAGTCAATCACAGGGCTGCTTCATTCTGGGAAAAACTAATCCCATGATTATGATGCTCAATAAATAGTTTATTACCTTACATAATTATTCACTAAAGTGCATTCAATATTTTAAAGAAACATTTTTAAAAAATAGAGTAATATTTATAAGGGATTTCAGCAAGGGAGTGAGTACGATGTGTTTTTGACCGTAAGCCTGTCGATCTGCAGCGGTCTTGAGGCCACTGAAACATACTGGTTTGACGTGAATAGTGTGTTTAAAGATTAAAACGTTCGGCACATCAGTGAAAGTCTGGTGGAAAAATCATGTGACTTTTTTTTATAAATAATATGCCTTTTGTTTAAGGTTTGCTGAGCCCATAGAAATCCCAGAGCATAAGCACACTGCTCACCCACTCATTCCCTTGGCCTAAATTCTGACTCTCCTACACTCTCTGTCTTCATTCAGACTGAGGTCAAATTCCTAATAATAAATGGCACAGAGCTGCAGCAGTGGAAGCGGCTGCTGTGTGAATACTCATTTTAATAGCAGCCGGTGATAATAATACAAGGTTGCTATGTGACAGGCTTGCCATCGCAGTAATCAAAGTGCAAGCAAAGCATAATGATTCCCATTATGGATCACAATAGAACATTCAGCCCAGTGTGGCCCCACAGGTCTGACCGAGGAGAAGTGATTTAAATACATTTAAAGTAACTGAAGCAATTGCAGTTTGTCATTGTGAGGCCTGGAGCGTTGTTTCTTAAATTAGAGGTCACAGGTCTATCTATGGTGGGTGGCTGCCCACATGATGAAGGAGGCAATATGTTTCCCTAAGTCGGGTTTCTGGGGCAAGGCTGTCCTATTTGTCATTTGGCTCTCAGGCTCAAAAAGAAATTCGCAGCCAGCTCCTGACAAAGCTTCTCCCTCGACATGGGCTCGCTTTTTACAAGAGTTAAAAAGCTGCTAAATTGCTGGAGGAAAGATAGGAGCTCAGAATTTTTTTTTCTAGACTACAGTCAAGTAGTGTTGCCAAAGACTGAGCTAAAGTTATTCAAATATGAATTTCTACATTTCTTTACATGCATTATCAATGCAATCATGCTGTGAAGTCAGCATGCGGTAGGATCACCTCTGGGGCACATGTGATCCAGCATGTTATGGAATTTGTTTACACCATTTCCCCTGATTAGGGCTGAGCAATTAATAGAAAATTAATAAAAACTGATAGATCTTCCAATCAAAATAATCTACCTGTGGATTTAGTAAAAGGCAACACTGAACAAAAAGATGTCAAGCAAAGAGAAACTGCTTCCAATGCCACTTACAGTTTTGGTAAAATGAGGTATCCCAGCTATAAAAGCTGCGCTTATTTACAGAACAACCTGACAGTGAGCTGAGCTCAGAGGAAAAGAACTAGTCTAGCTTTGTAAGATACACAGTTCAAAATAATCCTCGTTTTACAGTGAGCTTTGGTGCAGCCCCGCAGTTCAACTTCTGAAATGAAAAGAGCCATTTTAGCTGCCGTCTCAGGCCCCACGAGTACACTTTCGTCTAATCGGTTGCCCTTTGGTAGCCTTCTGCAAACAGAAATCCAAATCCACGTATTTGAATATGCAGATAGCATGAACATGTCCAGCAACACAGACTGCTACAAGAGGGAAACAATTTCGTCATTAGGTACTTATTGTGGGACACTGGAGTTAGCCAAACGTTCAGGCTTTTTGAAATGCTATCAGGTTATTACTTGCACGAATACTGATCTCATTATTGAAAACTTCTCTGTGTGTGTGTGTGTGTGTGTGTGTGTGTGTGTGTGTGTGTGTGTGTGTGTGTGTGTGTGTGTGAGATTCCCTTTAAAAGTTTGTATGATCTTAAGGTTTGTACAGAGCTGATCTCTGTGGGTTTAAAGGTCTGTTTATGATTGCTGGATGTCTGAACTCTGAACATCACAGCTGTGGGTGTTTTCTATCGGGACATCACCATCATGCTTCTACATCAAAGAAAACATAAGACAGGCTGTATTCAAGTATCGTTGCTGTGGTTACCAACAGTCCCTTTGCACTTTCTGAAAACAGTAGTCAAAGTGTTGATCTGGTTATTCAAGTTTAACAGCCACCTGTCTGGCAGCCACAGACATGCAGTCAATAACTGACTTGGAGTGAAAAATCTTGCAGGGAATCTGCCACACTGTACTTTCCAACTAAAACCCCTAATGGAAAAACTATGTCCCTAACACTGCTTTAAGATTGCATGAGGTGAATTTGCTGCACCCATCCTGGCATATTGCAGGTCACTCTCCCATAGTCACACAGCAACATCCACTCAGCAGTACAGACTGGATGCTGCACATCCTTTATATGGAAACCCTTTAATCTGTCCCCAAGAAAATATGAGCAAAATGAGAAAACCACTGCTATCTTCATCACCAAGATCCCCTATTAGCACTGTGCTATTCACATCACTGCCAGGCTTACATGTAAGAACCCGTCGCTCTGCTGGGAGTCAAAGAGAAATGCCGTGACGAGAGATGGAGAGAAAGTGCGAGAGTGAAGCAGACAGCACAGGGACAGGGCTGGCTGCATTAAACAGACATGCCCGGCTAGAATATCTTTGACCAGGTGAAGGCATAGCACCACAATGAAGAAGCAAGGCTAGCTCGGGCTATTAAAGAGAGAGAGAAGACGGGAATGGAAGCAGGAAAAATTCTTCAGGTTTACTGTTGTCTTTTGTAGTGAACTGTAAAGCTATCTAACATGTTGCACAAGCTCCTTTGTGTTTCTTGTCAGGTATAAAACCAGGACAACGAATTTGTAATCCTGATAAATATTTATCAGTGACAGCCACAGAGACTGTTTGTTGTCACATTAAAAGATTAATCAGCTGTGAAAAGAAGACGACACCGTTCTGATCATTTTAGCTTTGTTGTTACGTTTAATTTGGGTAATGACATTTCTCTGATGCAAAGTTAGCACTGTAGAAACTCCCTTTAATATGCCGCTCATGTGGATCTAAGATGAGGAACGATGGGGCGGAATATCAAAGCAGCACAGCAGAGGAACTCATGCGCACTTCTCCTCTGCAGGCCTGACCGCAGCTTTTTCACCTTTCCCTGCACTGCAAGACATCGCACCTTTCAAACTTCTGCTTTTAGGTCATGCTGTGAAAATTTGTTGTTATGAGAAAAATATGTGTGCAATGCTTTAACAATTAAATACAGAACTACAGCAAATAGGTACTAGGGCTGCCACAAACGATTATTTTGACAGTCGACTAGTCACCGATTATTTTTGCGATTAGACGACTAATCAGATCATCATCCATTGGACGAAAAACGTACAGCTTATCGCACCAGCAGCATCTGCTCTTATATAACTATCATTAACTTACAGCTTTAAGTGTTTAAGGTATGTGTTAACTAAAAATAAAGACAAGATGATTAAATTTGAATGATTTATTAAATTTTAATGAAATTTGCAGATTGTTTCGGTGAAGTTTAATAAACTCCTTGCTATCTAAAATATAACAGGACACCGGAGTATATTCTCGAGCATCTCACACTTCTGATAATCAGTTGTCTGCTTGACGTTTATTCAGCTGTGTAAAAACTATAACTTTAATCTCAGCCAAACCGATTTACTCAGGAACAAATAAAATACTAAAAAAACAACATTTTGAAGTTATCTAAGTGACTTAAATATATTTAACCTGAGTAGCGAAAGACGGCGGTGGGTTTGAAAACGATTTGCCGGGAGTCCAGTGTTGCCCCCGGCTAGCTGTGGAGCTAGTGGGTAACAGACGTCTCCGAAAAGCGCTTTTGAAAATATGTGGTGTCTTGATAAACGGAGCAGATATTTGAGGTTTACACAGCTACATTCTCGCCTAAAAATATGCTAAACGTTTATTTTGTGACCCAGAAAGAATAATAAGAGTAATATTAAAACTAACTAGCTGCCGCCATTGTTGGAAACTGAGCTGGGCTGCGCTATGAATTCTGGGACACAGCTACTTTTTCTTCGGGGTTTAACGGCAGCTGGCATCCTTGTACATGAAGTGCTGCCATCTTCTGTTTCAGTCCGTTATTACACTCTTAAATCCTACTACTTATTCCTGCGTCTTTAGTGATCTTACAAAGCTTCAAACGACGCGTCGACTATGAAATCAGTCGTCGACGATTTTGATAGTCGACGTAATCGTGACTAGTCAACTAATCGTGGCAGCCCTAATAGGTACCATAATAGATTTATTATTATCAGCTACAGCACGAGTACCTAGCATCCTTAGCAGAAGTCACTGCTGCTAACCCTAAACCAATCATTACATTTTTGCACATTAGAATAGCTGGAATCCTGCTAGCTTTCCACATGATAACAATTGTTTGTCAACTGTAATCATCAACTGTAACTGCTGTTATTTACTGCATTGATTTATCAAATTAATTATATAGTTATTGGACTTTTAAAAGATGTCTTTTTGCAGGAAATTTCCCTCAACTTTAAATATAATTTAAATGAAAAACAAAAGAAAAACAGGTAGAGTATGAGTGGGACAGAGGATTGTCCAATAGGCAGTTTGACTGTCAAGCCCATCTTACAATGGTAAATGGCTCGTATTTGTATAGCCAATACATGCGAATTTGCAATTTGTGGGGCATTTCAGGTGCAACAAAAAGAGCCATGCAGAATTCACGCAGATTTCATCACATGGACAATGAGGATGGGTGTCAACATGGAGATTCATATCCCTGCCTGTTTTTTGATGATTCGCCCACACAGAAGTTACATCACAGTGGACCAATCATGCATGCGCCCTGGCAACAGTCTTCAAAAAGACTTTCAAGTTGTATAAGAGGAATGACTACTCGGCCGTCGGGTCTCCAGTTGTTTTTGTTCACAACAAAGTATAATCCAGGCTTCAGAGCCTAAGGTATGAAACATCATTGCCTGCAGGCACACGTGGACCCAGCATGGACTCCAAAGACATACTGTCACTCCTACTATAATCCAAGGGCCAGATATCCTAAATGTGGCAAAATATAATAGCACAATCGGCAAACACACTCATAGGTGCGATTAGTTTCCAGGTTTCAAAAGTTGTGTTTTCTAAACACAGGAGCAGTCAGCGAAATTCAGATATGCTGTTCAACAGTGCATTAAATATCAGCACAATTAGGTGCAGTAAACTGCACGTAGCAAATGTTAGCGCATCCGTTTGCACACTTTGTTTAAATACTCTCCTCCCTATAGTTTGTGCCTTGAGAAAGTAAATCGCAAAAACACACATGCAACACCATTAGACACAAAACTCTCACAGTTCCCACCTCTGAAACGCAATCTTGTCACTGTGCTCTCTTTGTAAATACAGACGGTACTTCCTTTTGGCCAAAGCCCAGTTTGCACTGGTGGAGCATGTTAGTAAATGTGGCCCCAAGTCCACTGTGCTGAGTTAGCTCACGGATTCATGTGTAGTTGGTGTGTTGCAGTGCGGTTATTAGCAGGCACAGACTGAGGTGCAGAGGAAGATGTTCACTAGCCGATACTGAAATTTACAGTCGGACCCCAGCAGAGACTCCCAGAAACAGAAACTACAGCACCAGCTGAAGCAACCCGTGCCTCGGACAGGTGAAACAGCCTCCAAGACAAAGGCAGCTGCAGGCAGAGGCTCACCTGTGGAAACCTTTAACAAATGTAGCTCTTTCTAAACAGATTTCATTGTCCAAAGGTTGTTTTTCTGTCACCTTTGCTGAAGCTGCACTAAACAGTGAATGAGTCTGAGCTTGTTCGGAGGGCTGAAAGCTTGTCGTAAAGAAAAGCGGTGCATTTCATTTATAACACAGGACAAGTCTTATCCCGATTATCCCGTTTAAAAAAATCATTGAAAGGCAAAAATTGGCACTGAATTACAATTCAATTAATCACCCAGCTCTAGCGTTACTTATTACTTTATGCAAGTGTGAGACTAGAGCAAGTTAAGCATCTCTCTGACAGCATGAAGCTGAACCTTTGACAAAAGCCACTATGTCAAAGGCTTACTCGTACAACACACACGAACATGTTTATCCGAGTCAGTGGATTTGTCTTTTCATGCTCTGAATCGAATGGATAGGACTCTTTGTGTAATTTACACAAAATATCAAATACAAAGAAAACCATTTTAGTTTGTTCCATTATAATCCAACAGCCTACAGAAAGAAAGAGCTCCCGTCTTTGTTTGTGTTGCCTACACACTGTAAAGATAAGAGAAATCCTAAAGTCATCAACGGTATGCATGACTGGAATGAGCTCTTAATGACTATATGTGAAAATAAAAACACGCTCAGCAGCTGCATTAAAAAGAAGAGCCGGCAATTGAGATTCAGATAAAGTTTACAACCTAAATTACTGAAAAAGAAGTAAAAGTTTAACTAGGAGTTTGCATCATGCTCGTCTCCACAGATGCAATGTGGCAGATAGCAGGCCCGTCCCTCAGCTAGATGTGAAACACAGACACACATTTCTCTCGTGATGGGGCGTTGGCGCTCTTTGGCAGGATACAGACAGACTGTGTCGAGTACGTCGGTCTGCCTTCAAGTTATTCGTGGGATTAAAATTAATTAGCAACAGCTGATATGAGCTGCCGCCAGTCACGTTCGTCATTTTAACAAGGGAAAGTGTCGGACAGCGCCGCTGGGAAAGAAGAAAGCTGCTCGCTGACTAGTGACAAAGCAAATCCTCTTTTTGCTGAGAGTCGAGATGCCAAATACTATTTTTATTTTTTCTTTGTAGAGTAAAGAGTTTCAGTGTAATACCAACTGTGCAGCGAGTTACAACATTTTCAGGCCTGAAGTGCACAAAACAAACAAAAGCTCAGGCAAACATTTGATTTTATCAGAAACCACCAAACTCAGGACGTGTCAGCTGTGATGTACTAATGACAAAAGCTCAACTGATCCGTGTCATATTCAAACATCGAGTACAGACAAAGCAGGGACTCCTTCAGAGGCACAGAGGAAGAAATCATCAGGAGGAAAGTCCTCCAGCCAGACTGCATCTATTTACTCATCAAATGAAGCATGGCAAATCTCACTACTTATGCACACAAGATCCAACAGCAGTCATTTGGTCCCCGACAGATAGTGAAAGGGCTCAGATGGTTACAGATGACTTTCCTCAATGTAATGGGACAATCTGCAAGCGCAGCACATTCACTCCAAACCGATGCTGCTGGAAATACTTGGAGCTAAATCAGTCAGGCAGAGTGTGATTCAGTAGCTGCCTGTGTGGAGCCGGCACTGAGCTCGTCAGCTTCTCTTCACTGATTGAACAAGAGGCAGAAGGAAGATGATACACAAAAGCATGTTTGAGCAAATGGTAAAGGATGACTGGCTAAGAGAGAGACAAGGAGACAGCTGCATGTCAGAAAGAGTGATGCTTCTTATATCCTTTAAATAAAATAAACCTGGTTTAAAGGTATCCAAAGTGACTCTGACTAAACAAAGGAGGAAGCAGCTGCTGAGTTAAGAGCTAATGCCAAAAGGATGCTGACTGGCTGAGATGGTGGCGATTGGCCTTTGACTCACTAGCTGTACCAGCTGCTAATAATAAATGGGCACAGAGACACTAAAGAAAGTTGTCTCCAAAGGTTTCCAGATGCAAACTAACCAGAAATGTGTTCCATCCATCCATCCATCCATTCGCTTCCGCTTATCCTTTTCAGGGTCGCGGGGGGCGCTGGAGCCTATCCCAGCTGTCATAGGGCGAGAGGCGGGGTACACCCTGGACAGGTCGCCAGTCTGTCGCAGGGCCAACACACAGGGACAGACAACCATTCACACTCACATTCACTCGCACATTCACACCTAATGGCAATTTGGATTTTCCAATTAACCTATCCCCACAAGCTGCATGTCTTTGGACGGTGGGAGGAAGCCGGAGTACCTGGAGAGAACCCACACAAACACGGGGAGAACATGCAAACTCCACACAGAAAGACCCCGGCCGGATGTTGGAATTGAACTCAGGACCTTCTTGCTGTGCGGCAACAGTGCTAACCACCGTGCCACCGTGCTGCCAGAAATGTGTTCAGTTCAGAAAATGTCTGCACATCACTACTGTAAGTTTCCTAAAATTGAAAGTTTGCACCTGAAAGGGGCAACCACTGATAAATATTCCCAAAACTGCAAATTTTCTTAATATGTACTAATACACTTGTGTCACCACGCATATTGCTGACACAAATGAGTAAAAACACTCTTTTTGTAGGAGCTGTAGTTTACCCACTGCAGGGAAATGGAAATTTAAAAGCAAACATGGGTCTACGGGGTATAAACCTTTACACAACATTAGTGTCACGACACCAGTAAATGCTGTAGGAAAAAGTTTGCAATATTCTTCTTCAGTATCTCTGACAAACATTTAAGCAATGAGCAATCACAGCAAAGAAACAATATAAAATGTCAGATTGAATATTTGTCAGTGCCCTCTATTGGGGCTGCTCAATTAATCAAATTTTAATCACGATTACGATCTGGGCTTTCAACGATCATTAAAAATGACTGAGCCGATTATTAGCCCCTCCCTCGTGCTTTACTCTCGCGCTGCTCCGTGTGGCAAATCGAGCGCACCTCTCTGTATTTCGAACACGTGGACCCGAGGGAAGCTCGGAAAGCTAAGCAGAAGTTATTTGGAGAGGAGAGTGACTGCCGCTGGTTGAAAAGAGAGGTAAAAAAAAACTTCAGTGGTGTGGAAACATTATGGGTTCGTGGAGTCAGACGTGGATCAAGTAGACACAGTGTGTAAACTTTGCTACAGTGTCGTAGCTGCACCACAGAGCAACACTGCAAGGTTCACTAAACATAGATGTTTACATTTTTCATTTATTTTTTATATTGCAAACATTTGCACTGTTATCAGTATTTGCACACTATTTTATATTATTTTTTGACAATCTTTAAAGTCATTATTCAATGCATTGTTATTGTTAAATATCGTCAAATAATCGAGATCTCAATTTCAGTGAAAATAATTGTGATTATCATTTTTGCCATAATCGAGCAGCCCTACCCTCTATTCTGATGGTATGTGGTGCTGCTCTCTGTGTGCTCTGCCTCTTTAAGGATCCTTAACCTTTACTGTGCTTTCATGTTTTGGTAGATATAAAAGTAATTGAGAACACGGTGTGGAGGAAGCTTAAACACTGATTGAGTCCGACATGAGCCGCTTCTAGAAATTATAAAATGACCATCGTGATGACCTGCTGACCTTGACCTTTTGAATATAAACTATTATCACTTTGTCTTGTTCAAGTTTACATTTATGGAGGACAAAATGAAATATCCTGAAGACATAACCAAGATATCACATCCCAAACAAAGCTCTCCCACACTGCCTGTAGACCTGTCACAGAGTTGCATGCACTCAAAGCAAAGACACAACACATGTGAGGGTGGTGGAAGTGGGTGATATCACAGACGGATGGTAGCATGCTAGAGAGTTTAGCTGCAAACTAGGGCTGGGCTATATCATACCGTTCACGGTAATACCGGTGTAATTTTGGGCAACGATAGGAAAATGAAATATCGCGATAGAATATGGGTAAAATGCGCATGCGCACTGCCTATGTTTACATACGCACATGGCGGCGACGCAGAATGAGAAGAGCGAAAGCGGATCGTTAAATGAAACGGATGAACCAGAACTGGTTTGTAAAAATGCTGCAACTTCAGTGGTGTAGAACTGGTTTAGCTTTCGTCCGTCAGATACACAACAAAGCACTATTTTTGGTAGCACATGCTAGCGGGCCGTCGTTATTACCGGGTTGTTTGGAAAATACGGCGCACTTAAAATCAATCCTTTGATTTTTCTGAAAATCGACAGAGCCCCTTATAATCCCATGCGCCTTATGTATGAATTCTGGTTGTGTTTACTGACCTCAAAACGATTTTATGTCGTACATGGCGCTCAAAAATCTGTCAAATGTTTCAGTACGACTTTGCTAAGCTACGAAGCCGCACCGCTTGATGGATTGTCGGAGCATTACGGCTCCGACAGTACGTATCACCTCGCGGAGTGATACGTACTGTGCTTCAACATATTACCGTATTGTGTGTGTATAACCTCTTTTTAAGTTTTGTGGATATTATACATGGTTATGCTGAGGATATGTCGACCAGTTTCCACTGGAAATGCCTTTTGGTTAAACTGTCAGCAAGGAATTTGCACTGTTTCATTTTTATATAACTTTAATGCACATAAAAAAAAACAGCTGCTTGTTTAAGTGAAAATACATTAATGGGGGGTTTTTTTTGCACTAATAAAGTTGAGGAGTTGTAAAGTATTTTGTCTAGTGTCAATTATATCGTTATCGCAAATTTTCAAATGTATATCATGATAAATATTTTTGGTCATATCGCCCTGCCCTACTGCAAACAACTAAAATGTTTAATTTAAATGAAATCTGGTTTGAAATAAAAATGCACTTGTTAAGGCAGAACGCTTTTGTCAGAGCACCCACAGGTAGCAACAACACACTCAACAGTTTTTCCTTCAACACAAATCCCTCCAAAACACTGCAGAGGGCAAGTGAAAATTAAGCATCTGCCACTCATTTGAATAATTTACAAAGAGATCTGTGCATCTAGTCAGTGTCTCCGTAGTAGCATTTCAAAAGACTGCAGATACTAGTGTGTTAGCAGCGTGGAGGCACACAGCCAGATACAGCAGTTTAAAGGATTGTGTTCACAGCAAAGAAAAAAAATAATTTCTTACTCAAAATAAACAGCACAGCCCTTCAGTTTAATTCAGAGCAATTATTAAAAACCAAACAGAAGAAAACAGTTTGTAACACTGGGTGTCATTTTTAATTATAGATGTTTCTCCAGTATCCATCACCTCCTGGTGAACTGACAGATCACACACTCTTAACTTCATATTCTCATCTTCACCACAAGACAGTAGTGCCAATGTGGAGACATCAAAGCAAATTTACCAGAACAAAATGCAACCATGTGCTGCTTCAGACAGAATCAGAGAAACGTCGAATCAAGGACGCTCTCTGTAGAATGGCTCTCTGATGAACTGCTGCTTACTCACATCCATAAACCATCCACATGGAAAACTGCAGGAATCCTACAGATTCAATTATTAAACTTTCAATATTAATAACAGTAATAGCAGCAGCTAACTCCAACTAAATATCTGTATGCTTCACTATATGGAACAATCTGAGATGTAGGGTAATGATGTAAGATTGATCTGACAAATCACATATGCAGTACATAGCCAAAAAGGCAGCCCAGTTCACCCAGTAACAGTCTGTGAACCCACAAGACTGCTGCTGGACTGTTGTTAGTGTGTGGGGGCAGAGACCATAATACATCGTGTGACATTAGCTGTGCTGGTTGACAGTGACCAAGAGGCAAAATAAATAAATAAATCAGTGTGACTGCATCAGCTATGAGCCAAATTACCCCCTTACACACACTTTCACAATCAGTGCAAACCTATCAGACGTTTAGCAGTCCTAAATATTAACTGTAAAGTTTGAAGCCTCACAAGGGAAAATGTAAAATGCCAAAATGAAAGCACATCAAAGACCAACATCACCAATGTGGGTCAAACGTTCTGAACCCTTCCCATAATCGAACTCAAGAAGCCTGCACCACAACTCTAATTAGCAATGCAGACTTTGTGCACTCTTTCAAGTGTCGAGGATAAAGCTGATAACACTGACTACATGATGAGTGCCATTTTTTTTTCTGCAGGCTTTAGAAAGCTGCCTTCAAGCCATGGAGCACAGCTGTTTTCACAGCCTGAGAAGGAGGTCGTCATTAATGAACTTGTGTTTTCCACACAATGAGATTCTGGTGTTGGTGCTCACAAAAGGAGGCTCACCCACACATTTTGAAAATAATACCATCTACAAATACAAGTGAACCCACTGTGACAAATGAGTAACAGATAAAGGTTCCACTCCAAGGACAGTGGAGTTTGGAGTCTATCCCAGCACTGGAAGCCACGAGAGAGAGAGTAATGGACTGATTCTGATATAGCACTTTTCTACTCTCCCGGAGTAATAAAAGCGCTCTATACAACATGCCACATTGACCCATTCACACACACACTTTCTTCTATACTTAGTGCTTCTAACTACATTCAGACACATTTATTTGACATGCAGACTGGAGGAGCCAGAGATCGAACCACTAACCTGCTCTACCTCCTGAGCTACAGCCACCCCAACTGAGAGCAACTAAGTCAGCGTTGCAATGGGTTAATATGAGTAGAGTCCATATGTCTGTACGTATAGAAGGTCAGTGAAGTAGCCCTCCGCGGGAGAGATCAAAGGATCCATGGCTGTTTTGTGTGCAACACCATCACTCAGAAGACGGGACCACTTTCTCGAGCGAACACGTCAGTTACACCTTTTATAAACACTGAAGCTTCACAGGCACTGACACACACATGCCATCATTCTGAATCAGCTTTAATATACAACCTAAAACAAAGACTCACATTTGGCCTCTTTCTGCATTCCACAAGTCACATGACTTCGTGTCCTTCACTTTAAAATCCAGGATCTTTAATACACAGCGTGGCAAACAGTTTGTCTGTGCCATTACTTGTTCTACTTTTCAAACTCATGAGGCTTGCAAGTGCTATGACAATAGTTCACAGAGTCGCAACTACAGCCTCACTCTGTCAGATGCCAGCATGAACAGACCAATCCACCTCCACACACGCAGAGAGAGAGACAGGTCCCGGAGAGACAAAGAGGAACCAATTAGCTGCAGACGAGGGAAAACACAGCCGAGCAGGAGGAGAGCATGGACCTCACAGAGGTGAGGTCTGCAGGGTGAATGAAAACAAGTTAACTGACATTCAGCAGTGTGTGTGTGTTTGTCACAGAGATATAGAGCTGGAGGTCAAACAATGACAGGTCCATCCACAGTGGAGGCTGTTAGAGCATGAGGGAGGCATCCTAGGGAAGAGGTCAGCTTAAAAAAGTGGAAAAGGAAGTCACCTGTCTGATAAAAATACAAGTGCACCATTTGTAAGAACCGTGGCTTTTGTTCATTACCTTTACGCAGGGTGTTTTGTTTGTAGAGCAATGTCTGTCTGACCATGAAAGCTGTGTCACAGTAACAAAAGCAAAAGAGGTGGAATAAGAAATCATTATCGATCAGTCTCAAGTTTTCGCTGGACTGAATCCCATCCCACCTGCCATAGGCCGAGAGGTGGGGTGCACCCTGGACAGGTCACCAGTCAGTCACAGGGCTAACATAGAGAAACAATCACTCACTCATATTTGCATTTATGGGGAATTTAGAGTCACCAGTTAACCTGACCCCACTGACCGCATGACTTTGGTCTGTGGGAGGATGCCAGAGAGAGATAGAGGATTCAAACCCATTACCTTCTTGCTGTTAGACAACAGTGCTAACCACTGTGCTGTCTCGCAATATCATTTTGCTAAATAAAATATTTCAAAGCAGCGAAAGAGAAATCCTCCAGGTTTCCTGTCTTTGTAATTGTGGCTGCGGGGCTGAATCAGGCTGTTAGAAAAGACGTGACTCTTCCTGTCTAGTTTATTTACAGTTTATTCAGAGAACTACTCCTTCAAATGCGTTCAGTGTTGTTCTGTTTTTAAAATATATAAATTGGTCCCATATCTGATGAGTGCTTCTTTAGTGTTGGGCTGTTTAAGAATGGACCACAAGGTCAGAACTGAGCAACCCCACTGGTTAGGTTAGCACACTTTAAGCTGTAGACAGATCTGAGCTCAAGCTCACAAAACCAAATCATGAATAGAATAGAATAGAATTCAACTTTATTGTCATGCACAGGACAACGAAATGCAGTTTGCATCCATCCAGAAGTGCTTTAGCCGTGATATAGATATATTACAATATATATTAGCAATAATATAGATATGTGAGTATATTACAGAAATGGGTCTATTATGGTATGTTATAATGTACACGGTATGAAGTATGTTATGAATATTCTATAACTATAAGTATGTACAGGCTATGAACAGGATATAAATATGAAAAACTATACAGAAATCTGAGATACAGCTATACAGAAATGTGCTAAAGCATATAGTTCGGGCTGGACCAGGTGACCCTGAATCCTCCCTTAGTTATGCTGCAATAGACGTAGGCTGCCGGGGGATTCCCATGATGCATTGAGTTTTTCCTTTCCACTCACCTTTCTCACTCACTATGTATTAACAGACCTCTCTGTATTGAATCATATCTGTTATTAACCTCTGTCTCTCTTCCACAGCATGTCTTTATCCTGTCTTCCTTCTCTCACCCCAACCGGTCGCAGCAGATGGCCCCGCCCCTCCCTGAGCCTGGTTCTGCTGGAGGTTTCTTCCTGTTAAAAGGGAGTTTTTCCTTCCCACTGTTGCCAAAGTGCTTGCTCATAGGGGGTCATATGATTGTTGGGTTTTTCTCTGTATCTATGAAGCGCCTTGAGGCGACTTTTGTTGTGATTTGGCGCTATATAAATAAAATTGAATTGAACTATGCAAGTTATAAACAGTTGTAGGATTAAAAATAATTGTATGTACAGAATGATTATTTACACAGAATTATACAGTAGTGCAGTTAAGATCAGTGAGATATGTGGATAATTTCTACAGAGGCTGTATAAAGTGCTAGTGGTTGTGAGTGGTGGTTCAGTCCATGTTATTATTGTGTGTTTGAGGGTACGGTTGTCCATTGTGTGTGTGTGTAGGTGGTTGTGGGTGTGTGTATGTTCAGTCCATGAGTTTAATGTGGGTCAAATGTCAGGGGGCAGTGTTCAGGAGTCTGACAGCTGTGACATTACACAAACATAAAACCAGAAAGACAACAAGCAGTCAAAAAACAAAAAAACAAAACATTGTGATGGGGACACGTGTCCCAAAAACACGAGGGTTTATTGCGCAGCCGTTTCATCACTGCTGTCTGTCACTCTGCTTACACAGAACTGGTATTATGGGACAAAGAAATCTAGCTCTCGGGAAGTGCCACGGCACATCACAGTGCTACTTGTAAATGTTCGCATGCCCCCATACACAGACACACACACAGATTTCACAGAGAAGAAAAAGTAGAGCACACGATCATAGATCAAAAAGCACTGGTGGAAGAGAAGCTGTCAGCCTACGGTGTTAATACATCGGTTTCACAGCTCCAGCAGCAGCCAGAGCTCACTGCAGTCACTCCAATGTTCACACACGCAGATACTTGGCCTGATAATCTGTGCTACCAGCATCAACTTCCTCTGACTGCAATCTCCCAGTAAAACACTCTGTCAACTTTAATGCATTTTCACACTAACTGCTCTTTCACATTAACGGCTCCGTGCAACGGCCTAAAAATCAGGGGCCAGCAACAAAAGCATTCCCTGTCATCTTATTAAATAAATACATGAACATTTGTAAAGTAGGGGTGGCCATAAAGTCAAGTTCACACTAGTGCTCGACCTTTTCCCCCCTCCCCTTTGAACGGTAGCTTAAAATGACTCATCCCCACTCTGACTGTTGCATAATGAAACGGCAGAATTAGTATTATGTAAGCCGAATAAAGGGAATCTTTCATGTGTACGCAGTGGTCAGGATTTCCTGGTGGAAAACAAATTACTGGCACAGCAAAAGGTCCAAAATGTTATTAATGACACTCCTCTGGTGTTCGTCCCCTCCTGATGCCGTTTGCCAGCTCATCTGTGCAGCTGTGACACTGCAGCTGAATCAGGGCACACTGAAAGCTGGTGATGTTGAAAGAAATTCTGATGTCTTGAAGAGATTATTCTCAAGGAGTTCACTTTATTAGCACAAAAGTGCAAACAAAGAACCACTGACATGTCTCTGTTCCCGGTCGTCTTGCTACGCTGTTCCACAGCAGCACCCAGTCTTTGCCCTGAGACCTCTAGTCGTGGGCAATACCTTACAGTGAGGGGGAACTACTCCGCCACAGTCACTATTTACAACAGAAAAAATAAGGTATGATATAGATATATATAGAGACTGACTCTGTAATGTTGATTAAACATACGCTAATCAACAGAAAAGGACCAGGATGAGGGAGGAAAGAATGAGCAGCCAACAGGTCTGCACTTTGACAGAATCACATTATAACTTTACATGAGCTGTGGGTTTGATCCACAGTCAGTGTGCTGCAGCAGAGGTGTCACTTTGTATTATTATGTAATCCAACTTTATTTATATAGCACTTTAAAAACAACAAAGTTGGCCAAAGTGCTTTCCGATAATAAAACAGAGATAGCAGTAAAAACCATACATTAAGCAGACAAAGAAATACATATACATAACAATAAAATAAATACATAAATGAAAAAGAAGATAAAAATAAGACGGTATATATATTAAATATTAAAACATGAGTAAAATAGACAATAAGATATACAATGAATAAAATTAGCAAAATAAAAAGATTAAGAGTGACCTACAGCTGACTAAAACTGACTACAAGCTGACTCTGGTACTCCTAAAAAGCCTGTTAAAAAAGTGTGTTTTTAAAAGTGATTTAAACATTTCAAGTGTTGGGGCCAGCCTAATATTTAGGGGCAGTTTATTCCATAATTTGGGGGCCACAACAGCGAAAGCTCGGTCCCCCCAGTGTTTCAGTCTCAACGTGGGGACAGCAAGGAGTGACTGCTCAGTTGATCTGAGAGACCTTTGTGGAGTGTATCGGTGTAGAAGGTCTGACAGGTAAGAAGGAGCCGGGCCATTTAAAACTTTAAAAGCAAACAATAAAATGTTAAAATGAATTCTAAAATGGACAGGCAACCAAGGTTAGGTGTAAAGCCAGACGCAGGATGAAGAAAAGAGCAGAGCTGCTTGGGAAAACAGACTCGTTTAGCTTCCTTTCTGGTCGTGCTCCTGAGCAGGCGTGCCACAGGCAGCTCCTCCACACACAGCGAAAGGGAACCAGGTGAAGCAAAGATAATGTGTCACTCAAGGTTAACAGGTGTTTTACCTGGAGACATATGAGCAGTCCAATTGGAGTTTGTAGAAACAGTCATGTTTGTTTAAAAACAGCAGCAACACAAAGTGACGCTAGCCGAGAGTCCTGCCTGGACTCTCTTGTTATGTTACGTTTCATTTTTGTTCCATTTCTTCTATATATAATTATATTTTATGTACTTTATTTATCCCACAGGGGAAATTCAAAGCATCCATCCATAGCTATACAAACTTTGTGAAACTAACAGAATCACACAAAAAATTGAAAAGGTGATGAGATGAAATGCTGACTCCGTTTTTTGCCCATGATGGATAAACTACTGGTGTTTATCCACCGGGAAAGAGTCGTGTGATCAGGAATCAAGAAGTAATAAGTGATGACACCAGATCAGGAAGCAGACGTGTCTTGCTCATCCCTTTTAAGTGTCAGTGTTTCTACAGATACAGACTAAAATGCAATCCAAGAAGATTCAAATTAAAACTGGCTCAGCAGTACTTTTGTTAGACCCTGTGGATAATACCAGGTGTGTGAACATGAAGGGATTTTTGTCGTGTTGTTTTGAATATATACATTTATTTAAAACATGTGAAAATAAAGAGAGAACACAGACTCTTTGCATGGCTCCTCTCAGAGTCCTCCCGCAGTCCAAAGACATGCGTTTTAGCTTAACTGATCATTCGTAGGTGTGTCCGTAGGCGTGAACGGTTGTGCGGCTCTTTGCGTCAGCTCTGTCACAGACCGGTGACCTGTCCAGGATCAACAGCATTACTGGATCCTTTCTAACATGCTATTACAGAAAGAGCAGCTCCTGCTTCCTGAGCAGCATCTGTGAAGACATGGAGTGCTGCTCCATCCTCATTAATGCCATTAAATATGCATTCCCACAATAGATTATCTTTAACAATACAAAAAAATGTATTTGTTTATTTTATTTTTAAATTGCACTCATTGTTGTCCTGTGGTGAATCAGGTCATTATAGTGCACTCGGATTCAAAGTAGAGTAGCAAACCTCTCCCTGACACATTCTGACAGCCATGACTGTGGCTGAATTGATATTTCCTTCATAATGTTGTTTTTCATTACTGCTGTTCCAGTTTCCATCAAAATAGGATTTTAATATTCTATTTCCATCTGCATCATTTCCGTGCAATGCTAAACACTGAGAATGAGAATGACTGGAAGTAGTAGCGTGATGCCTGTAATGAGCTCAACTCTGTGGTAGGCATCATATTACTCTGGTAATGCAGCAACAGCCACAGCCCCAGCATCATTATCAGCTTCATAAAGGTCATATATATTGCATGGCAGTTGCACAGTATTGATTTACATTCAACAATGTGTGTCAGACCCAACTGAAAAAAACAAAACAAACACAAAAAAATTAAATCACAGGTGAAAATTTTGAAATCAGTTCAGCAGTAAATAAAATATGACACTGGGAGTGTGGATTAAAGTCCACACTGCACAACGTCGTTGTCCCCTCGAGGTCCTGTGTGTGAGCCAGATAGCCTGTCCGGGCCTTCATCTCGCTGCCTGTTACCATCAGCCAGTAGGAAAGAACATTTGCTCCCCTGCCCAAAGAAAGCGCTGGCGCTTGGCAGAGTCAGTGCCACTAAGGAATCAGGTGTCAGTTGGATCAACTCAGTCTGCCAGCACAGCTGACCAGAGGCACAAACTGTCATGACCTTAGTGACCGAGCTGAATGCACCACTAAAGGCACCTCACAGGAGACCACAGGGCTGCTCTCGTGAATCATCAGCCAAAGCCCGGACGTAGCTGCAGCGCTTTGCTGACTGGGACACAATTTTTTTTACACAGTGACTTTACTGTCACCTAAACTTGGGAAATGAAAATAGGAAAAGGAAATTAACAATTCTAACTTGAGGCATTTGACCTGAGTGGCAGTGGGGATGAAATAATTTCATAGAAATTAGTAGGTCTGCACGATTTTGCATAAAATGAGAATCACGATTTTTTTGCTTAGAATTGAGATCACGATTCTCTCACGATTTTCTTTTCCAATATAAATATTTATTGCGCTTATTAACTGCACATCAACTTCGTAACAGTTGAGACTGAACATAAAAACAATGAATAAACATAAAAACAACAAATGTCTCACATTTTGTCGTTGCCGCAAAATGTTGTACTGCTTGAAATTCCGTCTCCACCGTTGCTCGACACTGCGTGTACAGAGCAGGTAGTGCAACAATAGAAAAATAGTTGCGGGACGGCACTGTGTAGCGTTTGTCTAGGGTGTTGATCATTTTCCTAAATCCCTCGTTTTGCACAGTGTTGATGGAGCCATATCTTTGGTCAGGTGATAAGTAATAGCCTCTGTAATTTTTTTGTGCCTGCGGGAGTTCGACGGGTATAGGGAAGCGCTGTATAAGGTTCCCGTTATTGATGTTTGGGTGGTTGACCGGGACGGATTTTCTCCTGTCACTTTCTCGTCATCCCTGACGTGCTCTCCGTTGTTTTTTCCCTGCCAATTTTAGCAGCCAGCTTCCGTATCACGTGGTATAAGGCTCCGCCCTTGTCATTTGTTGAGCAGGAAGAGTGAGCGCTTGTTTTCATGCAGATTATGTCCCGGATCAAAATGCGGTACAATCGTCGTCGTCTTTTTTTTTTTTTAAATTGTTGTCATTTGGAAATGAGATCGCACATAAGTATGAATTGAGATCGCGATTTTCTAACGATTAATCGTGCAGCCCTAGAAATTAGTGAAAAAAGCAGCCAGTGTCAATGAAGCTAACCAGGCTAAGTGCAGAATCTGCTTTCCGATTCAGTTTCAATGAGGCACTTTTCATTTCGCCTCCCCTCCCTGCCCTGTTTTACATTCTCAATCTTCAAAAGCGCCTCTCCCCCTCAGGAACGTGCAGAAGAGGGGTTAGATCTTTAAAGACAGACATACAGCAGCGCCACAGCCTGGGTCTAATACCTGTTCATTACACAAAACAAAACCTCTTGCTCCCATTCGCAGAGCGCCTGGTAATGTGGCCCCAATGATAGCCCACTCTGCAGTTCACACACATCATCAACTCCGTCCTCCATAAACAGCGAGCCATTTCTTATTATGCCACGTTTGTGGACACGAGGAACAGAACAGCATTTTCATGTTAGACGGAATTCACTGTAATCCCGCTCCGTTTGCTTCTCTTCCTCTATTGATTAACAAGGTCTGCCTCAATTGATTTGCAGAATTCAAACATGGAAATTAATCTTGGAATAATTTATCCAGTGATGTGAGCACAGCTGGGTATACAGAATTATTCAATGGCACTGTCTCTACTAAGATATATTTGAATAATGCTGTAAGATTGAAATCAAGTAAAATCCTTTTTCCAATCGCCTCCGTTTTTTTTTTTTCAAGCCATCTGCAATATTATTTAAAATCAAGGCTAAAGGTCCATTCACTCTGTAGCTCATGGGATGATTTCAGCATTACTCATACAGGGCATGTGTTAGGCAACTTTCACCCCTCACCCAGCGGTTACTGCTGCAACGACCCCCTCTGCAGATGCAAATCCACGAGCAGCATCCTTGGATTAAAAGTACATCAGTGAGTTTCTTTATAGGCTGTAAAATTGAACTTCTGTTTTACTAAAGCAAGCAAATTAATTTTTTTTGCTTACAGCAGCGTGACCGGATAGCAGCATCACCGAAAGTCTTTCAGAGATGAATGAGTTTCCCTGTTATCTAGGGCAAAAATACAATGACTAACATTAACCACCACCTCCTCCTGCCAGTCGAAGCCTACGAGGTGAAATCCCGCTGTCAATTAGCTTCCAACATGAAAGTATCTTTTTCCTCAAACTGCACATCCCAGCATTTAAAAGATCTGTGCAAAAGCTGCAACTTCCCTTGGGTGAGAAGTAGGGGTGGGGGAAAAAATCGATACTGTGTAGTATCGTGATATTTTGTTTGCTAATAATGTATCGATACTGATCAACATGCTCTGACTTCAGAGCATGTTGATCCTTTTTCTGAGCAAGAATCCTGACATTCCTTCACTGTCCAAATGTGTTTAACTTTTTTTTTGGCAGCAATAAACATGACAGTTTACTTATTTTAATTTAAGACATGTTTTATTTTAATTAAGTTTAAAACTTTTTTATTTAATGTAAAATTATATTTTCTTTTAATTTACTTTCAAATTCTTCAGTTGCTGAAGGGGCTGCATAGTTTTCATAAACTGCATAGTTCAGAATAGCTATAATTGTACCAGATGGTTGCGTTCAGTTAAGTTGGACTAGACTGTAATACAAACCGTTCAGTTTGTCAACAATAAAACTGAAATGAGAGAAAGACTGAGTGTGAGACTTTGATATTAGATAAAATGAATATTGATAAAGTTTACCTTTATGTACAGAATCTGAATATCGCAAAATATTTTTTAAAAATTGCAATAATATCGTATCGTGCGTTAAGTATTGTGATAATATCGTATTGTGGGATGTATGGTGATTCCCACCTCTAGTGAGAAGTGACAAACAGCACAAGTTTGGGTATAAGCATATTCACTGTTCTCAACATGTAGCTTCAACTTGAAAAGCAGATCTTCAGACAAATATATCTGGACATCAAGTACCAGCGAACCACAAGGCCCTGATGAATGAAAACCAAAGCAGAACACTTCTCGAAATCAACTGTGATGCAGTCGGTGAGATCATTTCTGCAGCGATGACTCTCACTCCTGTTGGTCTTGAACTAAAACATTCGCTTATAATTTTAGTTATGCATCACATCCTGTTGGTATGCACACAGAGGCTCTCCCACTAAGGGCACATGATGTGTTTTGTAAGTTACTTACAGCCGATTTCATCAAAAAAAAAAACAAACAAACAAAAAAAAAGCATCTGAAACAGTCACAGTTTTCATTTTATTCTGGGATTATCCACTTCAAGGGTTAGGAAACAAGATTATACATTTGACTAGACATGCTTCGGTGCTTTCAGTACTGAACAATTTCAGTATTCAGTTTCACTACGAACTACAGTGAGTCAAAAATACGATGAGGTTAAACATTAACCCTCAGTTACCCAAAGAGAGGCATTAAAATAGCCATGACAACGACAACATTTCAAAAAATAAAACTGGATGACTTTGATAGGGCGACCTATGAATGGTTTTGATGCCTGCACCGATATCAGATCGTCGCCACAGCAGAACCAAGTGACACTAATTCCCTTAAATTGCCCACAAGCTTTAATACAGAGAGATGGCGCTTTAGGAAAAAAGATGACAGGTGGATCAGACGCGCTCTCCTTGCCAGACCTTGCTGCTGTGAGGGAGGTCCAACTCACAAGCAAGCAACTTTTAGTCCATCAGACAGAGACATAAGTACTAATGAAGCTGCTTTTTCTTCTTTCTGATGCTGCACTGTGAATATTAACGCAGTCCAAACTTAAAGCACGTACAGGCTGGCTACCTAATGTCAGCCACAGCTCCCTTTCCTGTCAAATCTAATAGCTCGATCTAGAACTTCTGAGGGGAACGCACTATTAGCCAGCCACATGAAAGCGATGCATCAGAGAGAGGGGGCGCGAGCGAGGGAGGTGGAGAACAAACAGGGTTGCGGAGGGTTGATACTCCTCCATTCTTGTTTCAAAGATAAGCTCATGAACGGCAGACAACCTTGCAGGGAGGTCACAGGGCTGTGCAAGACAGAAGTGTCATCAGACAACAATCGCACACGTCTGTAAATCCCGCTCGCTCCTGTTCTCCTGAATGCTGGGCAACCTCAAGGTTTCTTCTATCACACAAGGTGCACATGCAGAGAGGATTCAAACTCTCGCTCTGTTACTTCCTTTATACATTCACACATGCACACCAGGGATTCCCCTTCAATGCACGCGGTGAGGCAGATTGTGCCACCTGCCTGATTTATTGTAATCACTAGTCACATTTTTTATATAGATAAATTACAAAAAAACAACAACAGGTGCATGCACACCCCTCCGCCATCCAAACATGTACTTTACTTAAGGCTGCTGTTCTAATAGCAAAGGGAGAGTGATAGAACAATAAAGCAGTGCATGAATAAATTTCACTCCATGTCACGCCATGTTACACTTTCAGACAGTGACACACAAGAAACTGAGGGATTCTCACCCAGCCAAAGCTTTCAAGCCTCCTCTTTTATTCAGACATGGAGCTGGCAGTTTAATCCACGCTGCTGGTCTCACAGTAATCATTAAATGCTTTCAGTGATGCAACGCAGGGTTGGACCAGGCAATCGTCCCTCAGAGTACAAATAAAATACATTGGACCCAAAAAAAAAACAAAAAAACCTGGACTATTCCTGGCAGAACAAACGCACACAGTTCGAAATGAAACACAAAAAGGCATGACAGACGTGTCACGGCTGGTTAGCAGAGAGCCAGCCTGTGAGGGGCTTCACTATGTCCGAGGAAAGTTTTGAAGAATCTCAGAAAGGCAGACAAACACGGGAAAAAGTTCAAAGTTTGACCAGCAGCCCTTCTTTTTCAAAAAACACTCTTTTATATCAAAGTCTTAACTGTGGACTCGGTATCCCAGCCGTCAGCTGCACTAAATGTCTCAGAGTGTAAGGAAGCCCTTTTCGCACCACAGCAGTTTGTACTCCGACCCCACCTGAAAATGAAACTTTAGAAAATGTACTCGTATGGAAAACCAAAGGTGCCCTGCAGAGGCAGGGAGTTTCAGTAGGAGAAACAATGGTTTCCACTGAAAATCGCAACAATATTTTTTTAAAAGAAAGAAAACTGGGTACATTTTGCTCACTGGAAGCCTTTTACTGTAATATGCATGAGGCACATTGCTGCCACACCAACTATATTAGCCTCCATAACCTGTGCTGGTGCTTATCAGCGGGTAAACAGGACAAATCTGTGTCAGAAGGACCGGAGCCACTTCGCTCATTCATGGCCGCTTCTTTCCGTTTTCACCCAGCGACAGATGAAGCTGTCACTATTGTCCTCGGTCACTCCTCTGACCCCTTCTCCCCAGCTCCTGCTCTGATATTGCACTTTTACTAGGAACTACAGTATCAAAGCAGGCGTCACATGACACTAAAAGCCTCAAAGTCATTCAGGCTCCCCTTTTTTCCCCAAACAGGACAGTGAGAGGGGGAAAGCCGTATAATTTTAAAGCACTGCGTCGGCACAATGGAGCTCTGTCCAAGATGACCGTCTAATAACTGAGCACAATAAGAAGCTGCCTTTTATAAACTGTGCAGGGCGTCATTTTATCATTTTTATTTTCATGAAGGATCGTTACGAAATGTGTCACAGTTAACCTGCCATGTTCTCACAGAAACTTCTTGACAGAACCGGCTAATCTCGGTGAACCGCCTAAACCCGCCAGGGCTGCGGAGAAACTAACTTACCAGGGGTCAAACTCGTGGATGATGCTCTCGAAACGAATGACAGCGAAGAGCCTGGAGCTGAACCCAGCCAGCCAAGCCAGGAACAGGATGGTGAACGACAGCAGGGACTGCCACCCGGCCGGCTGCGACAGGCCGCCGGACAGCCCGCCTCCTCCTCCTGCGCTGTTGCCTCTCTCCGCCACCGCCGTGCTGCTGCGCCCGTTCCCAGAGTACGCCACCCCGGAGTTCAGCGAGGATTTGTGTTTGTTTTCGGAAACCGGGTGATGCTCCGCCATATTCTACGTCAGTCCTGTAGTGGCAAGCAAGCGAAGCGAGCTATCAGTTCTCGCACAGGAAAGAACCCCCCTTTCTTCCTTTTCTCTGCCACGCTCCACTTCCAAACCCACTCGCACCACCTTCCCTGCGGGCCCTGGACCCCCCAAATCACCGGCTGTATCTCCAAACTTTCTAACCTTACTTCCCACCGACCGCGAAACCAGTTCAATAATCCCAGGGAGTTACATAGCAGCGCGGTTTTGCAGCACACTGGAAATGACACACACACGCGGCTCGAGCAGTTCTTCCTTCCTTCCTTGGAGCTGGATGAAAGGGGGCGGGAGCAGCGCGTGGAACAGGAAGCGCTGTCAGCCTCTCACAACGAGACAGGTACAGCTGAGGAGGACGCGGTTCCAGAAGAAACCCAATCCACGACCAAGCGCATTTGACAGACGGCCAAAACGACCAATGACAAAAGAGCAACCTGACCGGTGAAGACGCTCCAGCGTGAGAAGTGAAGTGAAAGATGGTGTTGGAGGGGGGCTGACAGACAGCGGGAAAAGCCTATGGCACGCGACAGGCTTTCTCTCGAGCCAATGAAATAAATGAATCTCACGGAAAATAGTAAAGAAACTGACAGAACAAGGACCGATGTGCCAGAAGAAGGGCTCTGTGCCAACTTTCTGTGTGGTACAAGCCGGTCTACTCATTCACACCGGAAGTAATGAGCTGTTTCTGATGAAGACATCAAGATGAAAGACAGTTGTGTCAGATCAACCAGTACATGCCGCTACCACCATGTGATAAGGTCTCAGTTACAACTACCGGCTATATTAATGATTAAGTGAAGTGACAGAGACCTCCTATCGCCATAAGCTTATGATTTGACTACACAAAGAGAATAAAAGCAATTTTATATTTCAAAACATTGAAAAAAATAGACCTTCAACATGAATGTAAAAGTGATTTTAAATTTTACAAGTTCAAAGAATAATGTTGTCCTTTTAATTAAACAAATTCATACTATGTAACACCGATAAATGGGGGGACTTTAGCAAACCTGAGGTTACATAAAAAGGCTTGTGTGGGGCAGGGGTGTCAAACTCCAGTCCTCAAGGCCCGGTGTCATGAAACTTACATGTGTCCCTGCTGCAACGCACCTGAATAAAATTAGTAGGTCATTACTTGGCAGCATGCTCCGGTGGCAACCCCTAACTTTACTCAAGTAAATTCAAATAAATGTAAGTTTTTGGAAAAATGTACTTCTAAAAGTACTTTTATTGCACCATGTTCATTCATTCATGAGGTGCTGTAACATGAATCAAATGTCTGAATTGCCACCTCAGCATGCAGTCAGGTTCTATAGCGTCTTAATGACCTATAGGGTCAATAGCTACCTATGGGGTGGGGGGCTGAATGTTGGGAGGTTAATTAAAGTGTACTTAGTTGAAGCTGGGAGACTCACAGTCGGCCCATTTAAATTAAAGCATGTGCATGTGTGTCAAGAGAGTGTTTTTCATAAACGACCTTGGATATTGGTCTCAAAAATACATTTGGATCTGGATGAGAGGAAAAATGAACGAGACTGGTGGTGGTGTGTGCTCATAAATAAACATTTTTTTAAATGAATAAAAATCAAGGTTAGTGTTTAAAATCAATACTTTGACAGTTTTAGGGTGATACTGAGAAAGTATAAAACCATACTGCATGGGACTGAACTTATTTCTCCACATTTATTTGTGGATTCTATTTGCCTTTATTTTGTTTATTCAAATTCTGTTGCCCAAATGAGCAAAAATCCAAGAGAGAGATTAACAATATTTCCTTCTTGTTTTAGGCATAGAGGACTGTGACTGACTGTGCTTCGTATGTTTATAATTCCAATGGTTTTAAAATACAGCCCAAAACCATGCAGAACCTCCACCATGTTTCACAGATGGCTGTAGACACACACTCACTGTCTCTTCGCCATACATATCAACATTGACTTGAACCAAAACGATCATATTTGGATTCATTACTCCATTACTGTTGCCACTGTTTTTCAGTCCAGTTCTTGTATAATTTGGTGCATCTCAGCCTTTTTTCTTTGTTTCCCAGCCATTGAAGAATGGCTTCATGACAGCCACAGAAACCATTTTTCATTGTGCTACCTGCAAAAACAAACGTTACAAATGAATGAATAAATAACCAGTCACAGTGGTATTATATTATTCTGCGGGAGAGGCTCAATATTCAGTTCTGTTCACATTTCTCCTTCAGTCTTGTCTCCACTCTGAAACAAGCCATGTGTCTTGGTGGAGCAGTGAGCCAACAGATCTACAATAGCTGTTTCTCTACCAGGAAACATCTTCACTGGCCTATAAAACAAAGCTGGATCCCTGCAGCAGTTTGGGGAATCTGAGACCATTAAATCCATGTGTCTTGGATACAAGTTGACAGATAAAGAGATTGTTGTAAAACCAATCCTTACAAAAAGAAAAGCAGAGCAATAGTGCTGAGATGAAAGAGCTGTGCTGCTTTGAGAAGACCTCAAGCTTGATAATTTATCTACTGAGCCAAAGGGAATCTTCCTGAACAAAAAGGCATCTTCGGACCCTGTAATGAGTTTCACCATCACATTTAACAGAGTCAGCCATCTCAAGAAGAATTACAGAAGAGAGAATAAAGACTTAACCCTGAGAGCAGCATGTCTCCCTGTGACAGTCTAGCCATTGTTTCAAGGTTCCTCCACAAATCAACCCTGAGCAGATCTGAGCATTTGTGTTTTATTGTATCTTTTATATTCAGGTATCTGAAATGTAAATTAGTGATAATTCTGTTAGTTTTTCACAAT
Organism: Neolamprologus brichardi; assembly: GCF_056152115.1. Lineage (NCBI taxonomy): Eukaryota > Metazoa > Chordata > Actinopteri > Cichliformes > Cichlidae > Neolamprologus > Neolamprologus brichardi. Next base: position 1,076,948 of record NC_142114.1, on the reverse strand, counting down.
GTGGGGACTTTATTTCATTTGGAGAACTGTGAAAGGATGGCACAACATTTGAGAGGTGAGGGTTCATTTCAGTTTTATTTAAACGAATCTTACTTTAAGACAGCTGATCATAGTATTTGTGTTGAACAGTTATCAACATATTTGCTCAGTCTGGTTCTCAACGGCGTTGCTTTTCTCAAAAGAGAGATTTCCTGTAGATTTTCTGATCCCTGCCTGCTGAGGCATCCATTAGACCATGAAACATTTCCCCTCTGAGATTGAGAGATACTGGCTAGGTATAGTTGGGCTCACCTCAGTGCATGGCTTGGGCTCCAGAACCAGTACTGGACTTGAAGAAAGCATCTGCAGATGCTTTGTGAGCATGGGCTGTTACGGTGCATTTGTCCTCTGCACAACTGCAATGGGAGTTTAGTCTGCATTGACGACAATAAGTCCTGTCCTTTGCCACTGATTGTGTTCATAATTTTTGTGGGCAGAATTTCCAGGTGAAGCCTCCACCTGAGAGTAGAATCGATGTTTTATAATAAAGTCTCTCACAGAAATTACTTCCCTTTTTTTTTTATCAGTTTCACATGCAAATAATGCACATGCAAATAAGCCGTAGAAGAGATGAGCCAGAAATGTTAATATTGACTTGTACCTTGTATGAGTTCATTCTACTGTAAAGGATTTGTGAGATTAAAATTTGTGCTTTGCAGAATTTAAAATGGAGCCTTCTGCAGAATTCAATACAATGCATTAACATGAGTGAAATGTACCAGAGAAATGAGGCAGAAAATTCTAGCCCAGTGATTGTAAAGGCCGTGTGGACTGAGAGTGCAACGCAGTGTGTCTTCAATGTGTATAATGCCCTCCATAATGTTTGGGACAAAGACACAAGCTTTGTAGTTTGGCCTCTGTACACCACCACAGTGGATTGTAAATCAAACAATCAATATGCGAGTGCAGACTTGCAGCTTTAATTCAAGGGGTTGACAAAAATGTTTTACATGCAACGATTTAAGAATTATAGCCACATTTCTACACCGTCTCTCAGTTCCAGAGGTTTAAAATTAGTGACAGATTCACGGCCAGATGAGCTCTGCTCTCTTGTTGTTTAATGACAAATGAAGTGGACATTTTATCTGATGTTGATTTAAAGTGTTACATTTATATTTTATAGCTTTTCACTGTAATTTGATCGTAATTTCAAAGGTGAAACCTAGAAGAGATGTTTGTGTGTATGAGAGAGGCTGTAATTAGACTGAAAGACTCAAATAAACCTATCAGAGAGAAAACTTTAGAAGTGGCCAAATTCACAATCTGGTACATTCTTTAAAAGAAAGAATGCACTGACCAGCTCAGCAGAACCAAAGGGCCCAAAAGACCACAGAAGACAATTAATGTGGATGTTGAATGAATTTCATACCATCTAACCAAGTCAAGAACACTCTTGAGGAAGCTGTATTAACATTGTCTTTGTCAATGTTGATACAGAGGGTTTATAACAAGGTGCAAACCCCTGGTTACACCAAGCCTGGGAGGGTCAGTTTAGACTTTGCCAGAAAAAAGAGCTGCACAGGTGTGTAAACAAAAAAATCTTTGAACCAAAATGAACCTGTACCAGAATGATGGGAAGAGAAGGAGAGACACAGCTCATGATCCAAAGCATGCACATCATCTGTCTAACCTGGTGGAGGAAGCGTTATAGCATGGGCACTTGTGTCTGCATGTGGCTGCTGATAGAAGCAACAGGAGGAATTTGCATTTGGCATCAGCCAAATGCAAACTGATCAGACTGGTCTTTACCAGTTTATACCAATTTATATTAGTCTTTACCATTGATGCTGAACTTCTCAAAATTGAGGACTGCAATTCTTCATGCTAAAGTTTTTGTAAAACCTACTGAATTAAAGCTGGAAGTCTGCACTTCAATCACATGCTGATTGTTTGATTATTAGTTCATTGTGGTGGTGAACAGGGGGCAAGACTACAAAACTCGTGTCTTTGTCTGAAACATTATGGAGGGTAGGGAACGTTTTGTGATCTGGAATATAATGCATGTGGAAAAATACCAAAGATACATCAGGTTCATAAACTTATTGGCAAGAGGAGGCTTTAACCCTCAGCATTTGTTCATTAAATTGTGTCTTGCTTCCACTATCTTTAAGTTTTGCATTTCACTATAACCATAAGATAGCCAGGTACTAAAATATTATCTAGCGTATTAGAGCTCGCAGGAACACTGTGAATAGTCTCTCATATGAAACGAGCGATCACATGCTTAAATGAGCATGCCATTATTCATTGTACTAATCCCACATTACATGTTTTAACAGCTATTAGGGTAATTAATGAAGTGATGGAGAGTGACCTTTACAACTAATGAGCCATATTCATTCATTTGCCACATTTGGGCGTTGTGCAGTTGCACTCTGCAGAATCTGTGAAAATCTTACTATCGAAACACAGGAAGCAGTTTGTGGTGAGCTGCTTCCCTCCTTTCTAGTTCAGTTTCAGGCGCTAAAGATGTACCGTTAAGTGAAGGTGTGATCAGGCTTTTACGGTTTCAGTTGCATGATATTACAAACTATTGACAAACTGGCAGAAACTCGACTCAGAATAAACATGAATATAAAACAGAGGAAATACTTTTTGTCTATGGTGACGTCCTGTTTCTTATTAAACTGGGATGCAAGATTAATTATGGTGAACATGAATCATTAACTAAATTATTCACCATGTAAAATGGTATTATTTTGTTTTCTTTGAAACACGACATGAACAGGTGGTTTAAAAAGTTATTTTTTATTAATGATCTATCCTAATTTGTTTATTTTGAGCGTGGATAAGTCACGTGAACTCAGTAAACTTTACTGAAGTAAGAGCTTTACTAAATTTGAATTGTACTTTATACACTGCTCCAAAAAATGAATAGAAAACTTTCTAATCAGAGTTCAGCATCAGGTCAGTTAAACCTGTGGGATATTGATGGGGTCAGTGAAGTAGCAGAGGGGGCTGTTAAACAGTTTTAGCAGCTTTGGTGTTAATTAAATTAACAACAGATCCACTAGAGGGGCAACAACGAGACAACCCTTAAAATAGGAATGCTTTCTGCATTTGGGGTCAGTGTCACTACTGGCAGCATGAGGCGATACCTGGATCCTACAGAGCTCGCCCAGGCAGTCCAATTCCTGAATAAATAAGTGCCATTGCCAGTGATAGAAGTCCTTATGAATGGACTTTATAAATGAAAGTTAGGAGAGCTTGTTTAAGGTATTTAAATGATCAGTTAAGAGACAATGAGCTTAGTTGTTGTTAGATTTGCTGCTGTGGGATCATTGGGCTCATTGTTGTGTTACATGACCCAGTTCTGGGCAAGCTTTATCTGCCAGACAGATGGCCTCACATTTGACTTGGATATACAGACGAGCTCATGACAGTGGGTGCTCAGGTCACGTGACTGCAAAACAAGCCAAAATCAGCACTCCACTAGCTGCGGAAGTGCTGATAACATTAAAAGAATTAAGTATGACCAAAACTATATTCCTCAGTATGGGACAAAAGATAAATATATATTTCAATATGAGTAAGAAACATAAATTAAGAAAAATAAACTACCTGTTTGTCTTTTACTAATTAAATATTAAAATGAGTGCTCATGGGAGGTTTTAGAGTGTGGGGGGTATTGATATGCTTACAGGGTTAATACAGTGTAGCTATATAGTGCAGTACCAAATTTAGCCACTTGACGGGGATCTAAGTTTGATTTGTGCCTTTAGGATTCTCCAGACAAGATCATTCCTGAAAAACTTTCATGGCAAGAGTAAAGCTGTACCATAAAACAGCAATTAAAAAATACACAGGTACAAAAAGAGCTTTAAGGATAAAATCCAAAATAAATAAATAAAATAAAAATAAGTAATAATACAGGATGTATTGGAATGTATCTGAAATGTAGCCACGACACATGAGCAGAACTAAGATTTGTAGAGCATTTATGGAAAGACAAACCTAAAATAATTTTTTGGTTTAGCTGCCATTTAGATTTAACAGTAAGTTTGTACTTCTTACCTCTAATAAGGATTTTTGTTTTTCTTTTTTAGCATCCAGATCTAAATGTTAAAACAGAAGATCTGTAAGACCAAGTGCAGATTAGAAATTTGATTTAAAAGAAGAACTCTGTTTATTTAGCATATGGCTATATTGATGGTTTGTTGGTGACCTTTTGCTTATTAAAAGATACTGCTACAAAATTTAGATGCTGTTTCCTCCAAAATGTTATCACATCTGTATTTAAATTAAGATCAGGAAACACCTGCACCAATCAGATGATCAGAGGCCGACTGATACAGTGCGAGTGTGTCACTCTCCTGAACAGACCCACTGACAAAGACCTAACTGTCTCCAACTGTGGGGTGGAGCCAGTGCAGGTGAGGTGCCGACAAGCAGGTGGGTGAAAAATAAGCTGCAAAACTAACCTGAGTGACAAAGTGACAAACCAGCGAAAGACAGTGTTTCCTGATGCTATTGCGACGACTCTCGTTCAGTTACATTTAACTTGGATCCTTTTTTTAAAAAAAATGTTTGTTATAATTTCATGCTGTGAAATTTTATTTCACTCTGAAGAGCCTAAAATTGTTGCCACTATCAGCAAAAAATCTATCAGCATATCAAGATCCTAACAACACCTCTGTTCAGTGTTGTCTTGCCTCTCAGCATCCAGATAAGTAAGTCATTTAAAATCATATTAGCGTGGATCATAGGTGAACTGTTGACTCTCGCTGTAGCAGTCGGCCTCTCTGATCATCTGATTGGTGCTTTTTTTCATTGTTTCCCTGATCTTAATTTAAATCTAGATGTGACCACATTTTGGAGGAAGCAGCATCTAAGTTTTGCAACAACTTTCATTATTTCATAATCTTTTAACATGCACCAAGTAACTGGCAAGTCACAATTTTAGCCACATTCTAAATAAACTAGTTTTAGAAACTAGCAGATGTCTTTCTTTAAATCAAGTTTCTAATCTACAGTTCTTCTGTCACATTTCAATCTGTGTGGTAAAAAAAAGAGAAATCTCCATATGATGTGATGTTTTTGGGGAAAATGTGTGTTTGTGTATGAGTGTCATTTTGTAAATTAATTAATTAAGTCTTCTTTCTGTCCAGCGCATGATGCCTGGGCACTGTACAGTGATGGTCCCACCCACTCACAGCAGCTGGAAAAAATGCAAATGTTGCTCATGCAATAAAAAGACACTGAAAAAAGAGAATTCATGGATGGGCAGCTTTGCTTAAATCCTCCAGTTTCGACAGATTGGGACTCATGAGGTGACATAATGTAGCAGGGAGTGCAAAGTCAATTGTAATGAATCAGGAGTGATTCCTGTAAAACTGGGTGGATTCATAACGCTTCTGATAAGAATTGTTTGATTGCTTTGTGTAGAACGCATGTTCTCCTTTTTGACAGACAAATGTTTTACTGCTCTGTCGAAACACCCTAAGAAACCATAACATGTGACAATCAGCATGTTCCTGTAAACAACAATGCACAATCTGTCACATCATTTATGGTTAAGAAGTAAATTATGGACATGGTTTAAACAACTGATTTGCATGTTAGTTACACTTTCATTACATAACGCTGTCTTTTGCGCTGACATTTGAAGGAATTGCTTTTAATTGTCCTGGATTTGCACAACAGATTTTTCCACAACATGACAATCTCCATATACATTCGAGAGGTGAGTCATGTAACCCGAGGCTGCTGAGAAGACAATTACAAAACAGAAATTTGACTCCAGTGGACAAACTGTACAAACTGACTCAGCTCAAGTCACGATATTACTTCAACACTCCTACTGATGTATTCATCCGATAGAGCTGAACGTGTAAACGATTAAAAAAAAGAAGTAAAAATAAACTAAAAATACAGTAGAGTAAATCCTTCCATTATGCTTAAATATGCTAAATGCATGTCAAAAATCTCCTATCTCCGTGTAAGTTCTCAGTCATCCAGTTGAGTCATAAGAGCTTGAAAAGAAGGAAGAGGCTTCTCCAGTGCTAGAACAGCTGGAGTAGAGTCCCTGCTCTATACTCTGCTTGGACTAATAAAGCAGTGGGTACTAGCCCACTTTTAGAAACAGGGGCCGACTCCAGTGGATGCTGGTCAGGTGCTCCAACAGGAAAATGCCCCTAACCTCGGGACTGTGGAGCATGAATAACAAAAATAAAAGCATAAAACAGCTGGAAATGTTAGGACATGTTCTGCGGATGTTGCAGGTTTTGCAAACTTCCTCGGGCACTTGGAGAAAATGAATTGGTGGAATTTTCCTCTCTGAATACAGACCTGTGGAGTAATGGAAACTTACTGGAAGTAATCATCAGACATGGCGCAACCTGTGGGTGCAGCGTCAGTAGGTGGCAGTGAATGATATAAATACGAGGCACGATGCAGTAATTACACAGCATCACAGTTAACCTGTATGAGAGCAACATGGAAGGACACCACAAAGGTAAGACTTTAGGAAGTTATTCTTTATTTAGAATGAGAGCTAAATTTCACAACCAGGAAGAGTGTTAAATCACCAAGCACTCTAATAATAATAAGTGAATCCTAACTGTCCGACTGTGATTTTCTACAGAAATTACTGTATAAAACTCATAGCAGGGTTAATGGGTTGTGGTAGCTTTGTGTTAGTGGTGAGAATCCAGCTATTTGGTTCAACTAGGTGTGCAAAAGGTAATCATGCTTTACTAATGTCTTCCTTAATGAAATTTCATGTCAAATATCATGTTGCTACAGGCAGCTTCTTCAATGTGCTCTGTAGTGTTGGACTCTTTGAGTACTCTGAGGCCAACTATTACAGTTCTGGGTCTTTGTTGGCATTACAGATTGTAAAATTAAAGTATCAAGCCAGTGCTTTCTGCTCTCTGCTTTCTGTCTCTGATAGTTAACCCTTTAACGCCCGAACTATGAAATAAGTGCCAGGAAAGTTGCTTTTTTTGATACTGGACTGTTTATTCTGACAAATGAGAGAAAAAAAGAAAATATATGAGTTTTAATTTGTGTCATAACCACTATAGTTAAGAGATATTCTGCCAATTACTAATCTCACTTTGAGGTGTGATAATGTTCTGATCTGTTTTGGCTTTTAGTTTCCTCTTTGCCGTGTTCCAGACAGGCTGCTTTGATTTGTCTGATGTGTCAGGGAAACAGGGTTGTTGGGAAACAGGGTTGTTGGGAAACAGGGTTGGTGGGAAACAGGGTTGTTGGGTGACTGGGTGTGTTTGAAAGTGGTCAGTCTCAGCACCAGCTGACGTAGGTGACTGTTTTCTGGGACCTTTTTTGGGCTTTGGAATGGGGTATGGTTTAAGAACTGGATTTAAAACTTGACTAAAAATGTGAACACTTAACTCTGGCTGACCGGCAGTTCTTGGTGTTTTTCTGTGTTTGCGTAAAGTCTGTCGGCAGAGTTTCTGTTGGGTGTTTACCCCAACAGCCATAGCTGTGATGACTGGGTGGACCCCATACTTCACTACCCTGCAGAGCAATGGGCATTGAACTCTAACTGGAATTTAGAAATGTAAAAATAAAAACGTTCTCTTAACTGGATTTAGAGCTTTTAGAACCTTTCCTTTAGTGTATTCACCATGTTGATGTTATAATTATGCTACTATGGTTATACCAAGGTGTCATACTGTTTTAATGTGGGATGATACCTGACGCCTCTTTTCTGTGTTTGAAAGATAAAACACTCTTATCCAAATTTCTCTCAGTACTATAACTAAGTCAGCGTTGAGGGTAAAGTGCAGAAGTGAAATCAGCTTTAAGAGAGAAAAAATCTTACAGCAAAGCAGATTACAGAAGAAGGTCTGTGTCAACTGAACGAGGAAGTGTTACACACTAAGAATTAAAGAAATGGGAAATTGGAAGAAAAAGATGAATTGCTAAATCATTCGTTAAGCACTTTCTTGCCAAACAATCTTTTACTTCAGCCAGCTTTGAGGAAAGCTTTGGAGAGGCTTCTTTATCTTTATCTTCTGTCATGTTTGTACGTAATTTGCATCGGCTGAGCTTTTCAAAATGTATCTAGTTTTTGAGAAAGCCACTAATCAGAGGTGGGACCGAGTCATTGTTTTGCAAGACTCAAGTAAGTCTCAAGTCTTTATCCTCAAGTCACAAGTCAAGTCTCAAGTAATGTCAGGCAAGTCAGAGTCGAGTCTCAAGTCACTGGTGTAAAAGTCCGAGTAAAGTCACAAGTCTGAAACTTTGAATTTCAAGTCCTTTCGAGTCTTTAAAAAAAAAAAAGAAAAAAAAATGTCGCAGTTATATGCTAAATGTAAATATTAGACCATGTGATTTTAAAATCTGTGTTTTTCTCAACACATGACGAAATAGTGAACTTAGAAAATATACACAAATTGTGAAATTGCACCTCTATAAAATGCAGCTCAATTAAACTTTGCTCCAAGAATAATTTTCACCGACAATTCTGAGATAAGCTGCATGTTATTCTCAGTGTTGGGGAGTAACGGAATACATGTACCGCCGTTACGTATTTAAAATACAAAATATGAGTAACTGTATTCCGTTACAGTTACCGTTTAAAAAGGTGGTATTTAGAATACAGTTACTTTGTTGAAATAAATGGATTACACGGCGGCACTTCCCTGTTTCATATTGTGGCGGGTCAGGCCTGTTTGGGTTTTGTTTGACAGCTACGTTCTGTTGTTCCAGGCGGCAGCGTTACGGTTGCCATGGTTACAGGGTGACGCTCTCTCTGCGTGTTTCCTGGGTGAGAGAGCGCCTGTTGTTGTTGTGCTAAGCTAGACAGAATGCTACAGGTATAGCTCTAAAGAATGTAGCATCATAGGCAGTGTAGTCCGTGCTGCAGGGAGAATGGACTGCCATACCCGTTATGTGTCTGTGAGCGAGGGAGGGAGAAAAAGGAAAAGTACGAGCTGTCATCGAGCAAAAACGGGAGCTGGAAGCATGTAAATATAATAATAACCACTGCAGCCAAGAAGAGTGCCTGACGAACCCAGTTGTAAGTAAGCTATTAAGCTATTAAAGCTAGTTTTCGGCTACGGCCCGACACAGAACCCACCGTATTAGCCAGAGGTCCTTTACTACGGTTTGGAGCCTCGGACCTTCAGTAACAGTAATAAATCACAGCAATAGTACATTCAAGTAGTTGTAAACAGCATGATAATATATTAAGTAATCCAAAGTATTCAGAATACGTTACTCTCATTGAGTAACGTAACGGAATACGTTACAGAATACATTATGGGGCATGTATTCTGTATTCTGTAATGGAATACATTTTAAAAGTAACCTTCCCAACACTGGTTATTCTTGGATGCGCTTGTAGGACCGGCTTTAAAATAGCATGACAAAAATATCATACACATTAAAGTTAGTTGACATCACAAAGTTAGATGAAGTCAGCTATCTCATCGTAGCAAAAGAGAAGCACCACCTACCGTTCTTTATGCAACCTCAACTGTCGGACAAAGTTGGAAGTTGTTCCATCTCTGTCTGTGATTCTCTACTTGCATGTTTTGCATGTTGCATTCCGTTTTTTTGTTGACTACTTCATAGTTTATGTACCTGAAAAAAATAACTCCTTGCAGCATTTTGGAGCGTTTTTTTTTCTTAAAAAAATCTGGTTAATTTGATTGGCTGTGCTACAGCTCACGCACACATACATACGGAGTGTGGTTGGAATAAATGAATGAATGAATTGAATTAATGGTGCACACTTTCTATATAATATGTGTGTTAAATTTTAGATTTGGGGTGAAATATCAAGTCTTTTCAAGTAAACCGGCTCAAGTCCAATTCAAGTTCCAGGTCACTGGTGTAAAAGTCCAAGTCAAGTCACAGTCTTAGAACATTTTTTCAAGTCAAGTCTAAAGTCATAAAATGAATGACTCGAGTCTGACTCGAGTCCAAGTCATGTGACTCGAGTCCACACCTCTGCCACTGATGTCAGAACTCATATGATTTCATTTGTCTTTATTCAGAGGAGAAAACCAGTGATGTCCAAAGCCCGGCAGATCCAGGTCATCCGGTGAAATGTTCTCCAGTCATCATTGACAATATTCTTCTGAATGGACCCACTCTGAATGTACTTGCATCAGAGAACTTCATTCACCAGTCCATGTCCATCATTGTGGAAAATGCAATAAAAAAGGCCACAGATGTCAGAGAAAAGGTAAACAATGAATGTATTGATATGTAACTATACGACAGCAAATTCTGCTCTGTTTGACTTCGACAGTGACATGTTTGTTCCTGCTGATCAGGTTTGTGAGTGGCGCTCTCCCGAGCAGCTGAAAGAGCTGCTGGACCTCGAGCTGAGAGATGGGGGAGAGTCAGAGTCTGAGATCCTGCAGCGCTTCACAGATGCCATCAGATACAGCGTCAAGACTAGTGAGTGTTTGAAATGTAATGAACTGAGATTCGAGCACAGAGACACCACTTTAGGAAAGTGGCTTCCTGGGCTATTCTGGTGTTTCTGTAGCAGTGATGTGGAGGGACATTTAATTAACCCAGGCTACCAGATGTAGATACCAAATACCCTGCAGACAATCATCAGAACTATGGGTAGATCAGGAGATAATGGCCCCTGGGCATAAACGGGCACAAACAACACGTTCTCACTCCCAAAGCGTAATATTTGATGCTAAGTGACAAATCGTCAACATATTACACCTCTGGGCACCCAACACGTCCCTAAATGACGAGATTGGAAAAATAAGGAAACGTGAGTGCTGTTTGAAATCAATCTACACATGTTTGTTCATTTCACTTAAATCGCTTTGGAAAACACTATTTAACATCATTAAAGTGCTGGTTAAAGTTAGGGAGAAGGTTATGGGTAGGGACAAGGATAGAGATAGGGCTGGAATACATGGCTGGAACGTGTATTACTGGGAGACCATAATTCTACTGGTGTCATCCCTGCGCGTAGCATAAGAACGTGGAAGTTCACCTTTCACGCTCCTCAGGAACGCCGCGGGACGTGACAAGTCGTCGGGATGTTACGCCTCAGGCATAAGAAGCTATATGTCGTTTAGTGGTCCCTCATGCCTTTGATGTAATTTAGCACCTCTTTAACTGTTGACACCTCTTTTCTTTTATATTTCTGACATCAGTCTGCTGGAGTTTGTCTCTGTAGCTGTTTTGTGTTGGCCGAGGTTTTGTATTTCACTGGATTTTTTTGTAGTTTCTTTGCTTGTCTTTGTTGTAATTTTGCTTTTTCTTTAGTCTCTTTACAACTCCTTTTTTGTAATTTTGTTATTTTTTTTTTAACTCCTTTTGTGTCTCTTTATACTGTTATTCCATTTGGATTCCATCCAGATGTAAATTCTGAATGAAGAAAAGACACTTTGATGTATTTTACTTACTTACTTCAGGATGTTTGATTAGCCCTCACGTGATTCTTACCTGGCCTGATTCAGCTTTTAATATTTTTTAGCTCATCCTCGTTTCTTCAACCAACTGTATGCTGGGATGGAGCCCTACTCTATGGTGGCAAGCTTCATTATTGAGGCCCTCAAGCCCAGTCTGTGAGTACTACACTTATTTACAGCTAAATACTTTGTAGAGAAACCTTACAGGATCCTTCAATATTCAGTAGTGTTGTAAGATTTGGTAAATGTTTGGTTTTTAATCAGGTACACATACGAGGTGGCTCCAGTCTTCACGCTGGTGGAAGAGGCTGTGTTGAAGAAGATGATGGAGCTGATTGGCTGGAAGGATGGCGGAGATGGAATCTTCAATGCAGGTATAATCGCTGACAGATAATAACAGCAGGTATACCAGAGTTGGAGAAAGAACGTCAACTAGGGATGCAACAATACCAATTTTTACAAACCGATACGATACCGATACTTGGATATGAGTACTTGCCGATACAGAGTACAAAAACCGATACTTCTACCACACACACACACACACACACACACACACACACACACACACACAAATGCAATGATTTGGAAGACAGGTGTTATTTTATTCTCTGCCGATAAAAAATAAAATCTTAATAAAAATGACCACAAAAAAATTTCAAGTGAAAAATAAGCACTTCTGTTAAATTATTGCAGAGTCTCCACATTGTAGTTTAACAAAATACCACTGAACTATTGGCACTGTCTCGAGCTTTCAGAATAATAGTGGGCGGTTGGGAATTTCCTATCGCGGCTCGAGTATGCTGAGAAGACGGTGCAATCCTATGTTTTCCACGGCTGGCATTGGCTGGTCATCCAGAGCGATAAAATGAGTCAGAGCCTCTGTTATTTTAACTGCCTGTGGATTTTCTCTTGACATTTTTCATCGCTTTTCCAAAACCTGAGTTAAAGTTGGCTGTTCCACACTGCTGACATTTTGTTTAGCCTAGCTACAGCAGCCTCCAGTTTCTCTTTTTTATCTGGAGCCGCCAGTCTCACTCATCTAACCCTGTGCCTGTTTAGCGCGAAATGTCCCCCTAGTGGCCAATCTAAAAAACTACAACAGAAATGACATGCCACCCTCTGATTAATGAAATAAGTTAGTATCGGTTCATGGTATCGGTTAACTTTCATGAGTATGAGTACACACACATTTTACAGTATCGGCCCCATCCTGCATCCCTAACGTCAACATATCAAGTCATGAAACTGATAAAAAAAAATGAGTCTATGACATCACCTCTTCTTTTAACAACACATTGCACATTTTTTAGAAGATAGCCAATTATTGTAGTGATGAAAACCAAATGCTTATACTATACTGGCTGATACAGGAATTTAACTGCTCAACAGCTTAAAACCTGCATGATAATGCATCCAGTGGTGACAGGTTCGTATTACAGAAAAGCCAGTTTAGCAACTTCTTGTAATGAGTCAATCAGTTGTGTTATATTACGATTCTTTGAGAAATAAGGATGATCTTGGTGGTAGTATATGTCTCTGATTACGCTGCCTCTACAATTGTTAAGGTTGCCCATGCCGTGCGCACAAAAGCTTCCACACCGTCACAGATTATGTGTTTTGAACTGTGTGCGCCACATTTCAGTAAAATAAAGGCTTTGATTTGTGCATCATTGCTTTGTCACAACCTTTTTGGACACACAGTAGAATGTTAATATCTTTTTCTTAAGAAAATAAACATCTCCTACGTTTTTTCCTTCCAGGCGGTTCAATGTCCAACATGTATGCTGTGAACTTGGCCAGGTACCGTTGCTGCCCTGACATAAAGGAGAACGGCCTCTCTGCAGCTCCACGCTTGGTCATGTTCACGTCACAGGAGGTACGTTTTCTAAAGAGTCCTTACATAAAAAATTCTTTGACAGATTTTTTTTGGACCACATTTTCTTACTTCCTAAAAGTAAATCCTAAATATAACTTGTCTCAGAAGAAGCTCTTCTCTGTCCTTTGTCTAACCCTCTTAATAAGCAAAACATTCTTTTCTGGCCTATTTAACACAAATGAACGTTGGCATGAATGTTTTACTTGCTTGATTAAGCAGACAAATCTTGCATCTCTTGAGGGGATGCTCGCCTTGCAAATCTACCAGATTCTTTGAACAACGGGTCGCGCGGTGAAATTAGATCTGCTTTGTACGACCGTAATTGTTGCATAATTCTTCCTTTATCTCTTTCAGTGTCATTACTCCATTTCCAAAGCAGCAGCTTTGCTGGGGATTGGCACAAAGAATGTTTGCGCGATACCATCTGATGAGAGGTAAAGAGCCACTCGCACACTCCCGTCTGTTTACACCTACAGAGGGACCTGGCATTGCACGGTCCAGAGGTGGTGTGGGAATACCTCATTGTGTTTCAGTGAAAATGACACTTAGTCTGCTGGGGTAAAAATGAGTTAGTAAGCTGACTGAATGATGAGTTGCTGTGTGTGTTTTTCAGAGGGAAGATGATTCCTTCTGCTCTGGAGGAGCAAATATTGTCTGCCAAAAGTGAGGTGAGCGAGCAGTCGCTGGCTGTTGTGATGGGCTTTAATTAAAGTTGCAGAATTATTGAACAAAATGTTCCTGTGCATGTGTTCAGGGTGCAGTTCCCTTCATGGTAAACGCCACCGCAGGAACCACAGTGCTCGGAGCGTTTGATCCCATCGATGTAATTGCCGACATCTGTGAGAAGCACAACCTGTGGCTGCATGTGGATGTGAGCCCTATGATTAATTAATCAATTTATTTATTTCCTGTAACCATGTCTGACAATCAGCTCTTCTTATTATAATATTCTCTTTTTTCCTCAGGCATGTTGGGGAGGAGCAGCTCTGGTGTCCAGCAAGCATAAACACCTGTTAAAGGGCATCCACAGGTAAACAGGCAGCTGTACGGATGAAGGCATCATTGCCTCTTAGTAAAGTGAAATGCTGATCGTTTCCTGTTGTAACCTCTCCTCCCGCTTTGTGCTTTTGATCAGAGCCGACTCTGTTGCCTGGAACCCTCATAAGATGCTGATGGCATGTCTGCAGTGCTCGGCTTTCATGGTCAGAGACAAAACGGTAAGCATGTATAATCCTCATCAACAGACTCCTCATCTGTGGTCCAGAAACAGCACATGTGTTCAGTTTTCAGTTTTATTTGTCATATGCAAGTTAGCACAGGGTCAACATTGCAATGAAATGTGTTTGATGAGCAGCAGTCACTCAGCAGCATGATACAGTAGGAGAAAATATAATAAAATATAATAAAAAAAAAAAATAGAAAAATAGTAAGAAGCAAAATATTAGAGAGACATGGTAAAAGAGAAAAGATGACTAAATATATATGCAGTGTTGGGGAGTAACGGAATACATGTACCGCCGTTACGTATTTAAAATACAAAATATGAGTAACTGTATTCCGTTACAGTTACCGTTTAAAAAGGTGGTATTTAGAATACAGTTACTTTGTTGAAATAAATGGATTACACGGCGGTACTTCCCTGTTTCATATTGTCGCGGGTCAGGCCTGTTTGGGTTTTGTTTGACAGCTACGTTCTGTTGTTCCAGGTGGCAGCGTTACGGTTGCCATGGTTACAGGGTGACGCTCTCTCTGCGTGTTTCCTGGGTGATAGAGCACCTTTTTGTTGTTGTTGTGCTAAGCTAATAGGCAGAATGCTACCGGTATAGCTCTAAAGAATGTAGCATCATAGGCAGTGTAGTCCGTGCTGCAGGGAGAATGGACTGCCATAACCGTTATGTGTCTGTGAGCCGGGAGGGAGAAAAAGGAAAAGTACGAGCTGTCATCGAGCAAAAACGGGAGCTGGAAGCATGTAAATATAATAATAACCACTGCAGCCAAGAAGAGAGCCTGACGAGCCCAGTTGTAAGTAAACTATTAAGACTCGACTGTACACCGTGTTCGTGTTTTCCTCCAAAAACAATAAGTTCGGTTGGAGCAGCCTTTCAACGCCTCTCTCTGTCTCTCGCTAACAAAGTTGACCCAGACAACAAAGTAAAGCTAGTTTTTGGCTACGAGCCCGACACAGAACCCACCGTATTAGTCAGAGGTCCCTTTACTACGGTTCGGAGCCGCGGACCTTCAGTAACAGTAATAAATCACATCAATAGTACATTTATGTAGTTGTAAACAGCATGATGATATATTAAGTAATCCAAAGTATTCAGAATACGCTACTCTCATTGAGTAACGTAACGGAATACGTTACAGAATACATTTTGGGGCATGTATTCGGTATTCTGTAATGGAATACATTTTAAAAGTATCTATATCTATAAATATAAATATATGTACACTAGTGATTAAATAAGAAAATCTTGAAAAGAAATATGAGGGGGGGGGGGGGGGGGGGCGGCAGATGGAATATTGCACAGGAATGAGCAGCAGAAAATTACAGTATTGCACTTTTAAATATAAATATCAATAACAATAAAGTGAAGTGACCAGTGCAGATCATACAGAGTACTTGTGAAGCTGCAGGGTAGCTTCTGAGTGCTGTGTGTGTTTAAGTGTTGTGGTTGAGGTGTCGTATGGCTTGGTGGTAAAAACTGTTTTACCACTTTAAACTGTGACTGTGACTTCTTACATTTTCAGCCTCTTTACAGCTCCATATAGTCAGGCTAAATCTTTGACAGGAAAAAAGTTATAAATTATAACAAGCTTGTCACTACTTGTGTGTTAGCTACACAAGTTAGAAAGAAAACTTTAAACTACATAAAAGTTATAGTCAAACACAAAAGGTCAGTTGAATGTTAGCTTTGGCTCCCACTCACTTCTCTCAAGGCCTGCAAATTCACACCAAATTCACACCATCGTTAATCTCTCACTCGGCTCTTTCTGTTAACAGAAATTCAAACTGGAAATGTAGAGTTTACCATTCTAGACAATAACTGTACTCCTTATGTGTCCGGACCCATCTTCATTTTTACATAAGCCATACACCCTATATACATACATACGTATATATTGTTTAACTGAGTTATGTTTGGACATTATTTCATATGTAATTATATCTATGTGACAAATACCTTAATGAATACTTTAAGGTTAACATAAAGGTGAGGCCTGTTTTATGTTGGTCCATCAGTGGTTGTTGAAATTCTTGCTGAAAGGTTTAGTGTTAAAGTCCAGCTCACACAACTCAGCAGACATGACTGGAATATTAATGTACATCAGAGAAATATGACCAGCCACATGTGCTTAATTAACAAGCTGAGGCTAGGACACATCACCAGTCTATCTGTCTATATAAACAGTGGATCATTAGACAGCTATGTGCTTCAGCACAGTCATTCAGCAGAGCTTTGGGCCTGGGGTGGATCAGTACAGTTCACTGCAGACTAGTTCTCTTGTAGTTCCACATTTTGGATTTATATATAATGATAAATGCTCGCATAAAGGCCTAGTTGCATTATGGTGTCAACGTGTGTAGGCTTACACTTTTTCCAAACTGATTAAGAATCACTGAAGGAAAGCAACTTTAAACAGAGTAAAAGGTAACATTCAGTACAGTGAGAAATATCCATCATTATCTAGCCTTGTGCAGACTACAAGTCCGGGTTTCCTGTGTTTGTTGTGCTGACATAAATAAAAAAAAGTTCTCCGACTGATATACCAGAGTCTATTACCTCCTGTTAAAATATAAAATCACTCTATATAACTCATCTGTGTCCTTCTGCTCCCTCAGAGTCTCCTGCAGCGCTGCCACTCTGCTCGGGCCTCTTATCTCTTCCAGCAGGACAAGTTCTACGATGTCAGCTACGACACGGGGGACAAGTCGGTGCAGTGCAGCAGGAAGCCGGATGCTTTCAAAATCTGGCTCATGTGGAAGGCTTTGGGAAGCAGAGAGCTGGAGCAGAGGGTGGACAGAGCCCTCGCCATGGCAGGGTCAGTCTGAGGAACCATGGGCTGCAGATAAATATCACAGTGACCGCATGGCAATATTTACTAAATCAGCTCATCACAGAAATAGGAAACAAAAATGTATGTAGTGGTCCTTCACACTACAGAAGTATTGCTCATTCATGGAATACAGGCTTTGCAGCATAAATGACAGAAGAATAGACGCAGCAGTGCTTCATGCACAGAGACTGAGGACTGCAGTGAACTAACTGCTCTAACTTTAACTGACAAGATGAAACTATGTGCACGACTGTGGGGACTAAGCTGGTGCACAGCGCACTCTAGTGGCCATTTCTGTGAATGACCTCAGTAATAAGCAAAAATGTGGAATGGCATTATTATCATTTATGTTTAATTTCAATAAAATAAAAATAATAAAAATGCAAAATATACAGTAACATTATAATAAATTACTTAATTAATGAAAAATATTACTCTTTTTAAAATGATTGGTTGGCACACTATACAACCCCTAGGCTATATAGTGCATTCTCAATGCATTTTACAGATATATTTGCTTTAATAAATCAAAAATATCTAGTTAATTATCGATATGAAATATTAAAAAAAACAGTTACTTTATTATTAACCCCAATTCTGAAAATATTGTGATAAATGCAAAGACTTTCCCTATGACAGCTGGGACAGGCTCCACCCCTAAGACTAAGTATTATTATGGCTTGTATGTTTAGCGGTGGAAATGATGATATAAATCTGTGCTGCGATCTGAAGCTAAATCTTCTACATCACAGATATCTGGCAGAAGAGATCAAGAAAAGAGAAGGATTCCGTCTGCTGATGGAAGTAAGTTAATTCACACTAAACCACTAAATTTCATGTCATTACGAACCACAAAAAGAAGCATTTCATTCATGTTTTTATTTATTTATAGAAGTGCATACATCTCAATTTTGTATTTTCTCTACAGCCTGAATATGCAAATATTTGCTTCTGGTACATTCCACCCAGCTTGCGAAACCTTCCAGATGGCCCTGAGCTCTGGGAAAAGCTCCACAAAGTAAGTCGTTAACCACCTAAAAGTGACTTTCTAAAATTTGACGGTGACCAAATCCTCCGCAGTGTGTTTTGTGCCAGTCATTGCAGTGTTTCCTCCCTCCTCCTGCAGGTGGCACCTGTGATCAAAGAGCGCATGATGAAGAAGGGCAGCATGATGGTGGGCTACCAGCCCCACGGAGAAAAGGCCAACTTCTTCAGGATGATCATCATCAGTCCTCAGGTCAGCAGGCAGGACATGGACTTTGTCCTGGATGAGATCAACAATCTGGGAAAGGACTTGTGATGACTCTCCAGCTTTGCACATCAGGGGCAGGCTTGTTGAGAACAGGGCCGGTTTTACCGCCACCATTATGCAGCCCCCTCCACCTTTCTGTTTTCACTTCCTTTTGTTGTTTACAATAAATTTATTTAGTCTATTTAAATGTAAGTAAAGCAGGGAAGTGATATAACGACAGGGGCAGAGTTGTATGTTTGTTTACCTGCTACCTGATTTCCTCTTGATTTATTTTTATGCCACAGTTTTTATATGTGAGAGTGACATGCTGTTTGTCTTTTGTCAGTCCCAAAACTGATTTCACTCATCAATTTGTGAATGGCTCATTAATCCGCCAGCTTGCACTAAGAGTGCTCACATAATCCAAAAAAGATGTGTTAATGTTTTACCAGAACACAGCAGCTGGTCAGCAGAGGCCCCACACAATGACTTAACAGCCACAGCATGCATTCATGTTTATCTCGCTAAGTGAGCATATCTTTGTAGATGCCAGTGACCTAAAATCCTTTGTGACTCTGCAGAAGTTCATAATGGAAGCAGCAGCTGGCAGCAGGGTATTTAAGTCAACATCAGAGAAATACCCCAGCAAACTTGAAATAAAATATCTTAGCTGGTTTCTTTTCACAAATAAATGAATCTTTATGCAGGGCCCAGAATGAAAGGAAGACAAAAGCAAACAGAGATAGCAGACGAAATATATCTACATCTAGCTATCTGTCTATCTATCTCTCTCTCTCCACACACACACACACGTATTGTATGTAGAATTTATGACATGCTGGTGGTGGTGTGTGAAAAATATCCACAAACAAATGCAACCAAAGCCACAAAAACCACAGATAATAGAATAATTATTAAAAGAAAACTTCAGTCTCTGTGGTAATGTGCCACTAACAACTGGTCAACTATCACATCCATGCCTTTTCCAGACTCATACAGTAAATGCATCACACACAGTGATGTAACCAGATTCTTACTCTGGATGGCATTACCTTGGCCTCCAGTAACACTGTGAGGAACCTTGGAGTCATTTTTGACCAGGATATGCTCTTCAATGCACATATTAAACAAATATGTAGGACTACTTTCTTCCATTTGTGCAACATCTCTAAAATTAGAAATATTCTGTCTCAGAGTGACGCTGAAAAACTAGTTCATGCATTTATTACTTCCAGGCTGGACGACTGCAATTCATTATTATCAGGATGTCCTCAAAACTCCCTGAAGCCTTCAGTTTTCAGGCCCCTCTTCTGTGGAACCAGCTTCCAGTTTGAATTCAGGAGACAGACACTATCTCTACTTTAAAGATTAGGCTAAAAACTTTCCTTTTTGCTAAAGCATATAGTTAGGGCTGGATCAGGTGACCCTGAATCCTCCCTTAGTTATGCTGCAATAGGTGTGAGCTGCTGGGGGATTCCCATGATGCACTGATGAGTGTTTCTTCTTCAGTCGCCTTTCTCACTCACTATGACCTCTCTGCAATGAATCACACTTGTTATTAATCTCTGGCTCTCTTCCACAGCCATGTCTTTTATTCTGTCTTCCTTTTTTTCTAACCTAACCCTAACCGGTCGCAGCAGATGGCCCCGCCCCTCCCGGAGCCTGGTTCTCCTGGAGGTTTCTTTCTGTTAAAAGGGAGTTTTTCCTTCCCACTGTTGCCAAAGTGCTTGTTCATAGGGGGTCATATGATTGTTGTTTTGTTCTCTGTATGCATTATTGTAGGGTCTACCTTACAATATAAAGCACCTTGAGGCGACTGATGTTGTGATTTGGTGCCGTATAAATAAAATTGAATTGAACTAAATTCACATTGACTTTTCACCTTCTAAGAAATATCAGTGTTTCCTCATTTTATTCTACTAAATATTTGTGTGAATAATTACTACATTAATCTTGTTTTATGACCAAAGCTGCACTTTGTGGGTTTACAGTGACTCTGATGTTTCATGCTGAATTTGAAGAAATTTCCCTCAGAGTATCTTTGACACCATGTCATGTTCACAAGAATGGGATGGAAAACATGAAGACCGGTTTGGCTGTTACTGGCCTGCATAACAATGCATAACATAATTATTCAGGGAGCGAAAACACATGGGCATTACTGAAACACAAATATATATTTAGATAAAACAAAACAAAACACAAATGTTATACAGCGTGTGGAATTCTGACATTTATTTTAGTTGTCTGGTTGGTATTTACAGATGAAATATTTACAGATAATCAGACATCTTTGTTATTAAGTTGCATCACTCGTCTGATAGTGCTGTGAAAATTCCTGACAGATCCATCTGTGCCATAGAAAGGCTCTTTGCATACGCCGATTATTAATCACAAGTCCTTTCCCAGATTATGGATCTCATCCAGGACAAAGTCCAGGTCCTGCCTGCTGACCTGAGGACTGATCACAACCATCCTGAAGAAGTTGGCTTTTTCTCCAAGAGGCTGGTAGCCTGTCATCATGCTGCCTGTCTTCATCATTCGCTGTTTCACCACTGGGGCCACCTAGAGGAGCAGGGTAGAAACTGCAGTGACTTTTTACTCCATATTAATGTACCAAAAGCTGGCAGCAGTGTGTGAGAGGGTCACACTTTTCCTGTTTATCACAATAGAATTCATGCATTTGCCAAACTAAAACTGAATAATCTCTTCATGTCAGCATTAGAATACATTAAAATAACCCTCTGCAGTGATGAACTCCTTACAGTGTGGAGCTTCTTCCAGAGCTCAGGACTCTCAGGAAGGTTCCTCAGGCTTGGCGGAAGGTACCAGAAGCAAACGTTTGCAAATTCAGGCTGCAGAGAAAAACAGTTTAAATAATACTGCCTTAAAGACAGAAATGAAGGTTAGCTTTAGGGGTTTAGTTTCAAATCATGTATGAATATGCAAGGACGTACTTCCAGCACAAGACGGAATCCTTCTCTTTTCTTGATCTCCTCTGCAAGATACCTACAATCGCATCACGTCAGGTTTCAGTGTTCAGTTTAAAAAAGAGACAGAAACCAAAATGTCTTCTTGATTGATCTGGAATTTTAATATTACAATGAAACGTGTACTGCATGGCACTGACCTTGCCATGGCGAGGGCTCTGTCCACCCTCTGCTCCAGCTCTCTGCTTCCCAAAGCCTTCCACATGAGCCAGATTTTGAAAGCATCCGGCTTCCTGCTGCACTGCACCGACTTGTCCCCCGTGTCGTAGCTGACATCGTAGAACTTGTCCTGCTGGAAGAGATAGGAGGCCCGAGCAGAGTGGCAGCGCTGCAGCAGACTCTGAGGGAGCAGAGTGAGGAAGACTTAACATGATAAAAGAAATTTCATCTCTTGTGATTATACTGAAATGATAACACAGGATAGAAGATGTGAAGATCTGTCCAGATGACAGACGACAAAGCTTTCTGAGAAAAAGTGTGGCTGAACTGATAAGCTAAAAAGTATTGGTCATGCAGTAAACAGTGTTCAGATCCATAATCTGCAGGAGATCCTGCAGATATGTTTTCATGGCAAAGCTGTATGCGTAATTTTGTTTTTTGGTGCCTGCAATACCCCCAACTACCAACAGAGGGAGAAACATGAAGTGTGGACATTATTCATCTTCCAATTTAAGATAATTAAAAAAGCAGACTGCAAACAAAAATATATAACAAAGATCCGACTTTACTGGAATGGGAAGATTTCCATTCAGATACAGTACACTGGCCTTGTTTTCACTCCATAAAGACTGCATTGTCCCATCCTCGGCCACAGTTTTAGGACACCATGATTTTTAATGTCACATTTAAAAGTTTTGGATCCAGTTAGTCACCTAACCTGACTCACATTCTGTTGATGTGGCACATCATTGTGGATCATTGTGACATTGCTGTCACTCTTGCTGGTTTTACTGGTGGTGTTCGTTTTTTCATTCAGCAAATATGACTTATCAGACTCACCGTTTTGTCTCTGACCAGGAAAGCAGAGCACTGCAGAGAGGCCATCAGCATCTTGTGAGGGTTCCAAGCAACAGAGTCGACTCTTTATCAAACAAATGAAAGATGACAGAGCGAGGTTACATTCCACCTCAGCAGGCTGCAGCTCTACAAGTTTACGTTCTTATTTGAAGCCCAAATTTACCAGTAACAGAAAAGTTGGTTTGCAGATGTATAGATAGTATGTCCTGATCTTTTGATAAAGAATGAAAATCACAAGATAAAATTTTAGGGACTACAATAAAAATCTGCACGATTAAATGTCGATGCTTACTTGTAGAAATTAAAATGTATTTCTATGTATTATACAGAGAGTTGCAGTTGTGTGTCACGCTGAAAAAAATCAGCTACTACATTGTATGTTTAGGGGGATTTGTACATAGTGTTTACCTGTGGATGCCCCTTAACAAGTGTTTATGCTTCTTAGACATGATAGCTGCTCCTCCCCAACATGCCTGAGCACAGACAGACAGAAGAGGAAAGTACTGATGAGCAACGCTGAGCGACAGGAGGGATTAAATGAACGACTTGCTTAAATAATGAGCTCACATCCACGTGTAGCCACAAGTTGTGCTTCTCACAGATGTCAGCAATTTCGTCGATGGGATCGAAGGCTCCAAGCACCGTGGTTCCTGCGGTGGCGTTTACCATGAAGGGAACTGCACCCTGAGCACACAGAATGAGATATTATCCTTTGGCTCATTTCCCATTTCAAGACTCTTTGTATGGTAGCTCAGAAAAATAAGATGGTTGACTAACCTCACTTTTTGCCAACTTTATTTTCTCCTCAAGGGCTGAGGGAATCATCCTTCCTCTGAAAAAGACACGAGACAACCTCAATTCAGTCACTCTGCTCTGTCTCTCTGCATCCATAGATTATCAGGAATTTTAAAGAAAAAAGGAAAGTGCGGGAAACAGACAGTGCACCTCTCATCAGTTGGGACAGTATAAACATTCTTCGTGCCGATCCCCATTAAAGCTGCTCCTTTGGAAATGGAGTAATGACACTGAAAGAGATTAAGCAAGAGTTTGTCAGTAAATAAGCATGCCTGTGCTGGTTGCCTCTGTTGCTCTGGCTGGCTTCCACAACCACACCAAATACTGCGATACACCCTGCGACAGACTGGCAACCTGTCCAGGGTGTACCCCGTCTCTCGCCCTATGACAGCTGGGATAGGAGGCAGCACGGTGGCACGGTGGTTAGCCACCTTCTTGCTGTTGCCGCACAGCAAGAAGGTCCTGAGTTCAATTCCACCATCAGGTCTTTCTGTGTGGAGTTTCATTGTTCTCCCCATGTTTGCGTGGGTTCCCTCCGGGTACTCCGGCTTCCTCCCATCGTCCAAAGACATGCAGCTTGTGGGGATTTGCTAAAGCATATAGTTAGGGCTGGACCAGGTGACCCTGAATCCTCCCTTAGTTATGCTGCAATAGACGTAGGCTGCTGGGGGATTCCCATGATGCATTAAGTTTTTCCTTTCCAGTCACCTTTCATTGAATTGATAGGTTAATTGGATAATCCAAATTGCCACTAGGTGTGAATGTGAGTGGGAATGGTTGTCTGTCCCTGTGTGTTGGCCCTGCGACAGACTGGCGACCTGTCCAGGGTGTACCCCACCTCTTGCCCTATGACAGCTGGGATAGGCTCCCGCGACCCTGAAAAGGATAAGCGGAAGCGAATGGATGGATGGGGTTTCCTGATGAATCACTCTTTAATCTTAAATGAAGCAAGGAAACCGTTTGCTTCAGTTAATATTTGTATGAAACAGGCTACAGTATCACTGCTTTCCAGCATTAAACTTGTGCATTCAGCTCAGTTCAAAGGACCGAATCACAATAGTTGCTTCAAGGTGCTTTACATGTACATTCTAAGGTAAAGTCCCTACAATATTTCAGAGAAAACACCAACAATCATATGACCCCCTATGAGCAAGTACTTCGCAAAAGGCAAAGAAAAACTCGCTTTTAACAGGAAGAAACCTCAGAAAGAACCAGGTTCAGATTAAGGGAGGGGTGGTCATCTATGTCAGCGGTCCCCAACCCCCGGGCCTCGGACCGGTACCGGTCCGCGAGAGTTGAGGCTCAGGTGTGAAATGTATAGTTTTCAGGGTTTTTATCGGTTTTCAGCGTTATTTTGTTATCGTTTTTATCGTTAACTCGGTTTTCCTGGGTCTTTTCACGTGTATTATGAATAAATCTTCTTTTTTTCGGTACCGGTACTAGTTTTATTTTGTTGTATTTATCCGCGACACCTTAAAGGCCGGTCCATTAAAATATTGTTGGGCATAAACCGGTCCGTGGTGCAAAAAAGGTTGGGACCGCTGATCTATGTGATCTATGTGTTGGAGGTAAGTTATACTGAGTGTTATTATATTGCTTGTTTGTAGTGAATCTTATGCAGGCAGTGACATCTTTTCTGGAAAACCAGCTAATAACACCAAATCACTCTAGGCTTACCCTAATTCTTATCCACACTTACCTCCTGGGACGTTAATATGACCAGTCGCGGAGCAGAAAACATGCCGACCTCTTTAAAATCTGGGCAGTAGCGGTACCTGGCCAAGTTCACACCATATATGTTGGACAATGAGCCACCTGAAAGGTAATTGTCCCAAGATGACTTTACTTGTTAAGATAAAGATCTTTCTTGATTTCAACCATCCCATTTATCAATGTCCAGTTGGACACACAAGTATAAAGGGGCCGTGTTGAGTGTACCTGGGTTAAAGATGCCATCACCTCCTTCTTCCCAGCCAATCACCTTGATCATCTTCCTGAGCACAGCATCCTCCATTAAGGTAAACACTGGAGCCACCTCATATGTGTACCTGACGGAAACCACACATGTGTATGATTTAATGTGTAGTATAGTTCCTGACAGAGCAGTGGACAGCATAAATATTTCCATGTGTGACTTACAGGTTTACAGTAAGTTGTATGACTCACAGATTGGTTTTGACTGCTTCAGCAATGAAGCTCGCCACCATAGAGTAGGGCTCCATCCCTGCGTACAGCTGATTGAAGAAACGGGGATGACCTACAGAGATGGGACAGAAATACAGTACACAGCTAGGATCATATACTAACTATTAGTGTGGCTTTCCTTTTAATTTGATAACATTTGTGCTAAATCATACACTTCATATTGGTGCAATGCAAATTTGTGTCACAGTCACTCAGTATGCAAGCACATCGATGAACAATTATGTATCTGGCTGTCAGGCGACTTACTTAGAGGCTCCTCTGATCTTGAAATTTGGGAAGTCAGTCAAATTTGTCAGATCTTAACACTTTCTCCTCTTAAATTTTAAATCCAAGAGCATTGCATATAGACAGCTTACATCAAATCTTTCCGTAGAGCCCAGAGATATTCATTTTGTCTTCAGTTACTGACTGATTGTGCTTTTTCATGTCCTGTAAACTGGGGCATTGAACAGATTGCTAGAGCTTCATTGAGCACTGATGCTTATTATCACACAATCAGGCATATACTGCATGGCATATGGCTTGTGGGAAACAGAAGAAGCACCAAAAGTGAAGCTGTCATCATTAGAAATCAGTATGACAAATTGTAAAGGCAAGAAAATGTTTAGTTTACAATAAGAGTTTTGGTTTGTTTCTTTTTTGGTTTGGGCACATCATGTTAGTTGTTTTTCCTCCAAAGCAGGTGCTTAAAAATGCACATAACATAAATACACACCGTTATATACTGTAGGCAGTCGCTGAAAGTTATGAACACTCACTGGTCTTGACACTATATCTGATGGCATCTCTGCATCTCTGCAAGATCTCAGACTCCGGCTCTCCTCTGTCTCTCAGCTCGAGGTCCAGCAGCTTCTTCAGCTGCTCGGGGGAGTGCCACTCACAAACCTGGAAAACAGGCACAGAGGTGTCACTGTCAAGGTCAACCAATAACCATAGTTGAAGCATATTTTACACTATCCACCATCTAAAGAGACAAAACTAAAAAAAAAGGTAAGTCAAATATAAATTAAATATAAATATATATACATATAATTTGATGACTTTAGACAGAAACAAATAATATAATTATAACTTTAAGATTCAGTTCTGTTGTTTAAATGCTGCTGATTTTTCAATGCAACCACTAACCAGTGCTTTTCCTTATTGTTGGTCATTTACATACTGTTACAATGATGGATGTTTATATTAAATATAACTACAGTGTCAGCTCACAGCTTTGTCTTTGTTCTGTGTGACGGGTCGATGTCTTTAAAATGTGAGAGCGCCAACCTTTGTTAGGGAGGGCCAGCCAATCACAGGTAAGTTGGTCTATAATATAAATGGTTTAACAAGTAAACAAAAACAAGCTAATACAGCTCAAACTTAAGGGCTGGGCCAAAGCACAGTGTAAGATAAAATAATCAAAGATTTTATAATCCCCTGCAATTAAATGGAATTTGAATGAATATTCTTTGAAATTAAAATGTAATTATATTTTCATACAAATTCACAAATACTTAAATGTAGGTACACTATAATAAATATGTCAGGTTTCTACACGAAACAAAGAATATTTAAACTGTAAGTAAGTGTATGTAGTCTTTAAATAGTCATAATTAATCTTAGGTGGTGCATGTGTAATTTTAAGTCTTGCATAACTTCAGGTGTGTTACAGCAAATTATTATAATTGTTTTAAGTACTGCCAAGCTAATTTCTTGGTAATTTTCTGGAATAACATCATGCATTGTAAGTACGCTGCACTTTCCTGTAAACGCCTTCTGAAATTCAAATGTTTGCTGTGAGGCAACAGTGCTAATCACCACGCCACCATGCTGCCATCCATCCATGTAAAATTACTTACACTATAACTGTTTCTTGTAAAAAACAAACTTGTTATTCTAGAGTGCCAACTTTTAAATATTTATAGGTAAATATAATTGCACTGTACTTTCAAAGAAAGTAGTTGGAGTTCCATGTTTTAAATCCATTTTAAATACCCTGGATTTCAAATAATAAATAAATACAACAATGCGTTACCTTCTCTTGGACGTTAGTGGCCTTCTTCACTGCCTCGTCCACAATGATTTCCATTGCTTGTCTGATAAAGGACTCTGATATTTGTTCATCTGCAGTGGAGCCGTTCACATCAAAGCTGCCAGCTGGAGAACATTTTTCAGGTTGTGCCACAGGAGCCTGGCTTTCGCAGGACTTAAACCCTTAAAAGAAAAAAGAAAAAAATGGGTCTTACTCTGTCTCAGACAACATTTTTTTGTCCCCTTGTTGCATAAAATAAAAGAAAGGAACAACACATGTCACTTCATTACCCAGTCCTGCTTCTAGTTTCTTAATTTTCCCTCTGATTCCAACGATTTCTTGATTCACTTCAAATTCATTTCGAGGCATTAAAATCACGAATGAAAGAAACAGCTTTCATGTGATGGCAGCTTAATACATTTGTGATTTTGCACAAATGTTACTTCCAGTTTAATGGTGCATAATTATCATAAAACAATTAAGCAACTGCATAAATGCACATATTTGGCAGGATCCATCTGCTCTGCCCTTCTAAATGCACATGTGGGGAACCAAAGAGGCAGAGAGAGCACAGAAAACATGAAAAGAAGGAACAGTGGAGGGAGGTGGGTTTGCAAAGCAGCATGTCGAGGCAGCAGCGACTCCATGCAGGTTGGAGCAGCATAAATAGCACACACCATATCTAATTTGCCAATAGGATGCACATAACATATCAGCCGAGTCATCAGATAATGTGGGCTGGCACTGAGATGAGCTGATAGGCTGATTGCAGCCCTTCCTGACTCTGCGGATTGCTTGAACTAACCCTGTGCTCAAGCGTCACCTGCCACTTAACTGTACTTTACGTTACTTTTTCCCTGTGTAAGTGTAACTTTAAGATCTCACTGTGCTATGCCCTCTCATGTCTTGTCATATCTTTCATGCACTCTTCTGGCATGATTGTCCAAGTTGTCACCTGACCTCTGAGCTGACTGACCTCTGGCCTTGTCAGTTATGGCAACAGTCCAAATTGTAGGACTAAATGAACTCAGTCACCCTCAAAACAAACTGCTGCTTATCTTTTGAACTCCATTCCAGTAATTAAATTAAAGACAAATGTTACTTTTCATTTTGAAAAGAACAATTTCAAATTCAGTTTTTTTTTCCTTTTAGCATTGTCTCAAGGCCGGGCTATTTCCAGCAGATACAGAGCAGTGCAGAGAGATAACAAAGAGAACATTTAAAGGTCTTTAAAGCGACAAGTTTAGATGTGTGGAAGGCTTTCTGATGAACTGAGTTAAAGAATTCAAAATCCTTTTTTACTTTTTAAAATGTTTTTCCTTCCCTCTGAGTGTTGTTCCAAAATTTGATGAGGTTATCAAGCTCAAAACATAATTTTTAGTTGTTATTCTCGCAGGAATACTGATTGATTTCTACTGTGCATTAATAAAATATAAAGAATAAAAATACAAAATGACTTTAAACATATCAGAGCATTACATTTATGAAAGAATATCATTTATTGTGCCTAAAAAGATGCAGCATGTGATTGTTCGTGCTAAGTGAAGTCCATAGAACACAAGTGTTATAAGTGATCTTTTGCAAACTAAACTAAAAGTTCCACTGAAAAAGTCTTACCATTAATGTGTCTCTCCATATTTGATGAAGTTTCCCAGCTGTGATGCTGCCTTATTTTGTGCCTCTTCTTTATTGCACATTACCACTAAGCCGTCCTATTTATACACAGAAGGACGGACTCTTCTGATGTCATGGAATTTCCCAGATCTGGGTTTGGATGCACAGCAATCAGTAACATCTGCACCACTACACAAAGTTACCAGCTAATACCACTGATAGTTATGCTGACTTGTGTTTTTACTGTACCTTACTGTTCTTTGATTGGAGGTTAAAAAAGAAACCCTGCACAATGCAGCTGTACAGTTATGGCCGTGAAACACAGAAATAGACGTGCAAAAGCGCATCAAAGAGAAGTGCAATTGACCTCAAGGTTGTGCAACAAACGTTTAGGTAGCTGCATGCAGCTGAGCACCACCAAACTGCTGGAGTGAACATTGTCCTTTTACCCCTGTTGTGGAAAATTACTGAAACTGCCCTTACTGTGGAAAGTTACAGAATCTCTCAATTTTGGCTATGTGGTATATTTTATGGATAGCTAAAAAAAAAAAGCATAGAGAATACAACCACCTCATCACATACTGACAGTGTACAAGGTGCCACATTTTGACTCACTGGCTTTTACTTGAGTATCTGGATAAAGCACCAGCTGCACACAAAAAATACTTCACTAGCGTCATCACTGTTGCTGGATGTGTACCTGCGGTAACTGAGGACATGTAACCATGGAAGAAACACTGCACGTGTAAGCCCGAGGACATAATTAAATGCATGAGCTTCAGCAATTAGCAACAGCAAAAAAAGCAAAATGACGTGCACAAAAGAAGGAGTATTTTTTGTGTGTTGGAAAAGGACTCCAAGTGGTTAATCTTTAGCTTAAAATATAAGGAAAACTGATTTCTGGCCAAGGTGGCGTGTGCATTACAAAGATGCTCAGAAGTGGCAGAAACAGCGATGATTATAACTAGGATGATAATGACAGTTACAGAACGCATTCGCTTCAACTGGGTTGACAAATGAAGCCAAAAACTGCACTTCCTCAAGCTGCCACTAGAGGATTGCTCCAATGAGTCAGTCCCTGTGGACTCACAAAATGGCCAACATTACAGCATTAAACAGCACGTTTACAGCGTGGTATCCTGTATGGACAACCTCTCCTTTATAGAAACTGCATGGTGGGTGAAAAGAAATCATCACAGAGTTATACTGATAAGGCCTTCAGTTAAGCGTGCGGCTCCTTTGATTGACAGGTGTTCCAGTACAGGCAGTAACCCATGGTGTTTCACTCCCAAATCAAGTCACTGATGTGGACGTCTCAACCATGTTTGTGGCGTTGGCGCCTTTTGGATCATTTTTAATGGGAGTTTTGGTGAGCAGCATTCTAGTATTTTATTAGTCTGTTACTTAGCATTATATCCTGCCGGGCATACATGGAGTTGGATCCATGCAATGCTTTTGCATGCAGCAAAAGTCCAGCAGCAGTTTTTTTCCATTTAACCTCTTGCCTTTATCAGACAGCTGATTTGGGAAAAAAATCATTAAAGAATGATAAAGTTCATACAGTTTGTAACCCTTACCCATTATTGAACCTACATGCAACGTGGAGCAGTTGAGCAATAAAACCCTGCAGCTTTAGTACGGCACTGTAACAGGTTTATGCTGCTGCAGACCCACAACCATCCTGAATCCTCTGCTACTGATTTATTGCCTTCCTAGAGAGAAGGAGGGGCTTCTTAGAAACTGGAGCCCTCATCTTAGAGATAAGATAAGAAATAAGCGGCATCAATATCCCTTAACGCAATCCAGAGACAAAGTTTTAAATGGAAAAGATTGATTTATCATTAACTATTAGGTATAGTCCTGGGAGCTTATGCAAAAATGTAAAATGCCATTTACTTATTAACCCTCTCAGGCTCAAATTAAACCTTTTCTTTTGTTGCTAATGCTCAACCAAGTCCTGCAGTGGTACTTCTGAGTTAAAAAAAAACCTCATAAAATATGTATGTGGGGTTGTAAGGAAGAGGACTCCCTTACTATATTTATTTATATTATATTATCTGTATAGCACTTTAGAGCACACCTTTCACTTTATTAAAAGCACCTTATCAAGCACTTTATTTAGCATTGCACTTTAAGCATGGATTTGCACACAAGAAGTTTAAATATTTATTGACTATTTATTGGGAATTTTAAAATCAGTTGGTAGCCTTATTTCAGATCCTGCACAGCTGCTCCTCATCAAGGAATGTGGTGGTTGTCTGTGAGGAGAAAAGAATGGTGATTGAGATTGTGATTAAGGTATACCAGTAAGGAAAACGAATGCAAATGTGTGTGTGAAATCTAGGGATAAAAGTGGTGCAAATAAGTGTACGATAATGATTACTCACCTTTCTTGCCTGTGTCCTCTTCAAGGTGTTTGGGCAAATGTTTCCCTGGGGTTCCAGACACCATTTAAAGGTTCTGGGAGAGACCATTGGTAAAGAGAGTGTGGTGAATCTTGTTGTGCTTGGGTTTCTGGGTTTTTATAATATTGGGTTTGGTGTAACATTAAAGTGTGAAATATTTATTAATATGAAACTGTTAAATGTATTTATGTATTTATTTATTCTAATTGATATATTGCATACTGTGGTGGAAGGTTGGAATTTAAGATTTACCTGAGAGTGGAATAATGGTTAAGTCTGTGACAGCTGAACATATTTAAGGCTGCCAGTCCTCATTAGAGGTGGATTTTGTGCTGTGAAGAAGCTCGACAAGTTAATTGTTGTAAGGAGAGCTGTATAGAAAATAAATACTTTGTTCCACTACACTTGCCTTGGTCCATCTCACTGTGTTTCCAGCCGCTAAGGGCCGCCCTGTTACAGGGGTAATTGTGTTAGTTTTTAACTGTTGCAAATCTGCAACGCCTGCCTTGAGAGGGTTAAAAAATGTTTCCAAACACATTGATCCTGTTAAAAAAGTGTCCACAGCTGTTTTGCCACTTTGTTGGCTGCAGTCTCATCTATTTTTCATCTTTTTTTGTTTTGCACTTCTCTTTGTCTTCTTGACTGTTAGGACCTCCAAGCCTGTAGTTATGTCTTTAAGTCTGACATCATTAGCCATGTCTGGGCCCAAAC
This sequence comes from Neolamprologus brichardi, assembly GCF_056152115.1. Lineage (NCBI taxonomy): Eukaryota > Metazoa > Chordata > Actinopteri > Cichliformes > Cichlidae > Neolamprologus > Neolamprologus brichardi. The sequence continues at coordinate 1,044,626 of NC_142114.1, read as the reverse complement.
TCCGCTGCAGGTCCCTAAGTCAAATGATCATTGCAGCATTACTGAGAGTTGAAAAACTGTCTAAAGTCTTTCATCTTTAATAAAATGATCAGCGTTCTGCTCTACCAGGTGTAACAATTGAGTTTAACATCCAGGCATCCATGAAAACGGAATTTATGACATTTAATGGAGTTAGAAGTTAGCAGGAAGTTAGCTCACTAGCTTCTATCTAAATACAATATAGCATGTCCTGACTGCGGGGTTTTGGAAACAAATTAAAACGTACAGCTCTGCTATCACTTCCAACATAAATGAAGACAGAAAGCTAAACAGCAGTGACATTTGTAGTTTGGCTAGCTGGTATTTAATGATGTGCTACGTGACCGCTAGCGACACAGCTATGTTAGCATAATATAAACAAGCTAACTGTTTTTCCACTCGATAAAAGTGTGAGTGTTCTCAGTGGTCAGGAACAAATGTAATCGCATGGCAGGATGCTGTAAAAGGACCAAACTTCAGCCAGGAGAACAACTGAGATAATCCTTCCACAATACGAGGTTAGTCATTCATATACTGCTGCATGGGCTGGGCTGTAGTTACATCCTAAGGTTTTAAAAACTGAGCTTAAATAAACGATTAACGGTGATAAAAGCCGAGGGAGGTCAACAGTGATCACTGACTGTTTTAGGAGCTTTTTGAGATTAAATAGAAGAAAATACATAACATTAAACATGTTAACAACACAAAAGCCATATTAAACGCAGACTACTTTAGGCCCGGAAGTAGGATTCGTCACGTCATCACTTAATGACCGGATTAAATTTAACATCCAGGCATCCATGAAAACGGAATTTATGACATTTAACGGAGTTAGAAGTTAGCAGGGAGTTAGCTCGCTAGCTTCCATCTAAATATAATATACCATGTTCTGACTGAGAGATTTATGAAAAAAATTAAAACGTACAGCTCTGCTATCACTTCCAACATAAATGAAGACAGGAAAGTAAACAGCAGCGACGTTTGTAGGGTTACTGAAGTTGGGCTAGCTGGTATATAATGATGTGCTACATGATCGCTAGCGTGACAAAGCTATGTTAGCATAACATAAACAGTAAAGCTGAAGGACAAACACTAACGAACGGAGGACTTTTTTCCACTCGTTAAAAGTTAATGTGAGTGTTCCCAATGGTTAGGGGCAAATGCAGGATGCTGTAAACAGACCAAATGTGAGTCAGGAGAACCACAGAGATAATCAATCCACAATATGAGATTAGTCATTAACATACTGCTGCATGGGCTGGGTTGTAGTTACATATAAGGGTTTAAAAACTGAGCTTTAAAATGATTAGCGGTAATAAAAACCGAGAGAAGCCGACAGTGATCACTGACTGTTTTTAGGGGCTTGTTGAGATTAAATAGAACAAGATACAAAGCATTAAAACATGTTAAAAACACAACATTATTAAATGCAGACTACTTTGGGCCCAGAAGCAGGATTCATCAGGTCATCACTTAAAGACCGGATTCATTATCAGTTAGAGCCCCTCCTCATCTTTTCTTCTTCTTCTTCTTCCTCTTCAGTGCAACCGTATAAATACAGTGTACCCCTTTGGCCTCTCTTCTTTCCTACAATTCCCCTGTAGGAGAGGTTGGTGTCATTTCTTTCCCAACACTGTAAAATGCTCATATAATGTATATTTATCCACCCTGTTTCTGATTGTGATTTTAGTTCAGTTATTGTCATCATTGTGCCTGTTTTTGTTAGATGCTAGAAATGTGTAGTATGTGTGTGCCAGAAATGTGTTTTAGGGGCCATTAATGCTAGCATGAATATATAATTCTGGCTAGCTTGGAAGCTGTGATGGGTTGAGCTAACCCTCTTCCCCACTGTGTATTTGGTCGTAGGAACTGGAGCGAGCAAGTTATTTATATGGAGGTCTTTCTTTCTTTTACCTTTCTTTGTCAGGTATGTCGGATTTTGTGTTTGTGTTGTTTTTAATCTTATGTCAAATATGTTCCATGTAAGTTTGTCCTTTATGTTTAATGTAAAAATAAATGCAGCCCTTGTGGGAGAGGAGCTGGAGCGGCAAGTTATCTACTTGGAGATCTTTCTTTCTTTTACCTTTCTTTGTCAGACACAATGCAAGAACACACCAGTTACACTTATCCTCTTGTGGTTTCACATGTTATGATTTCTGTGAACATTTTAGTGAAAAGGCAACGACAAACAGGCGCAAACTTTCCACTATTTACTTTAAGGTCCTTGTGACCTTCTTTCTTGTAGTTATACATCTCTTCACGGTTGATTGTCTATCTTGTTTTTTTTATGGGCCTTTTTCCGTCATTTTCTCTTTCTCTTTCTGCGTCTTCCTGTATCCCTTTGCACTTCTTCTTCATATCTTTATTAAAGTTGCCTTACATTTGTTTGTATCTAAAGTGTCTTATGAGTATCTTGTATCCACATTACAATGGTTTACTGCTATGTTTATTGCTACTTTCTGTTATTACTTGCACATCATTAAGGTAATAATACTTCCTTGCTTTTACTTAGAATTATGACTGCAGGTCATATGTGCAGGTCATATGTGCAGGTCATATGTGCTGGTTAAGCTGCCAGTCGGGTAAACCAGCTTTCTCACCGAGACCGACTCATGAACCAGCCACTGTGAAGCCACTCTCTAGACTACCACTTTCACAGGGACTCAAGTAAGCTAGGGGCTAAGGCGTCCCCCAAAGTTCACATTTAAACGTTGTCATTTTTTGTCTAGAAGCTAGTGTTAATAATTATTTGAGTTGTTTTTCTCAGCTTACTCCTACAGGATTATCCTGTGAGCAACCTCTGTGCTGTGCAATGGTATAAATAGGAATTTGAACGTGTCTCCTTTAATTGACTCTGGCTGAACGCATTTTAAGGTTTCAGTGTTTGATCACTGCCATGTTGGTATTTAGAGCCACAGGTGACAAGCTTTGACTAAGAGGGTGGAGTTTCATTGGCAATCTTGGATAACGAGGTGTATCCACAGATCTGGGTACATCACAAAAGCACAGCTAGTTGCTAGTTATGCTGAGCAATAGACAGATTAAAGGGTATAATTTTACTCACTAAAACTGGAGCACAAACCTCTCTCTCTGTCACACAATCCATTTGCATCACCATCATCATAAGTGTCTCAAAATAATATAGTTAAAGCCTAGAAGACAACTGCTGGCTATAGCAGGCATCCACCTGTATATCAGCGTGCTTATGTTCCTAAAATTAAGCCTTAATGAAGTTTAAGTCAGTCATTAGATTTCACCCACTGTAAATTTGTTTAAAGAGGAAAATGGCTATTTTTGTATGAGGCTGCAAATACTCTTGGTTCTGTTGGATATTTAAAGTGTGGGAATCCATGGAGATGACTCTTTCAGAGGTAATGCAGTTCTTGCATTTCTGCTGCAGAGGATGCAGCTTGGATAAACTGTAGCTGCAGGTTTGACTGTTGCAGTGGGATGAAACTATCTATCAAATTGTTGCTTGCGGATCTGCAAGATTTCAACCCATTACGGTGTAGTGTGTTAGCAGTGGTGTTCCTACTGACTGTGGCCCCAGATACCTTGATATTAATAACATGCTCCTCCCATTTTGAGCTGACCCAGCTTTCTTGTGACCATCTGCACCTCATAGCTGTAGCAGTGGTTTGATCCCTGTCTGCTCCAGTCTCCATTCCAAACATCCTTGGGCAAGATACTAACCTGTCATGGTCCTGAGTCTGTGGACTCAGTGTTTTTCTGTTTGTATTAGTTATCTTTGATTTCATGATGTGTTTTGATTCTCTTGGGTTTGATTTCTGTCGCTAGTATTCCTAACTCCCTAGGTCCTTGGCATTTCTTGTGTTCTCCTTCTTAGGTCGTGGTTCTGTGTGACTTCTGTTAGTATACAGTCATTTCTGTTAGTGTGTCTCTTGTTCTGTCACTGTATCCCCTAGTTTAGTCCACGTCTGTTCAGTTTCCTGTTTTACTTTGAAAGTCTGTGTACTATGTCAATGTGTTGAGTTTTGCCTCCCCTTGTCTTGTCATGTCTGATGAGTCCCAGCTGTGCTCTCCTCCTGTTTCACATTCCCTAATCACCTCAGTATGTATTTAAGCCCTGTGTTTTTCCCTGCCAGTTGTTGCGTCCTCCATGTTTGTTGTGTGTGTATTCATTGTCGTCTACCTTCAGCAGCTCCAGTCTAGTTAGTTTAAGTTGTTGTTTATGTATCGCCAAGTGTGACTCACCAGCAAATAAAGCTGTTGTTTAAGTTAATGTTTTGTCTCCGAGTCCTGCACGTGGGTCCAGCCACTGACAGCCACACAACTCATCGTGACACTAACCCTAAGTTGCTCTCCAATGGATTAATTGAAATATGAATGTGTGTGACAGAAAGCTGTTTGAGAGCTCCGGACGTGTAGTAAAGTGCTGTATAAGAATCAGTTCTTTCATCTTTTACCCATGAGGCATGGAGTTCTAGGAGTCCTTAGGACACAGCCAATCAGTCTGAGCCAGAATTCTGGCTGGGCTGTAAGGGATCAAATACTCAATTCATAACTTTTGGTTTCTCTCCCCCATTAAAATGAATCTGTCATAAAAATCAGAGACTGTTCTTTTCTTTGTAACTAAGCAGACTTACAAATTCAACATACTTATTTCTCCAACTGTGTGTATCTGTAAATGATGAGTTCTGTTGTGCACATTCATGCCATATTCACATGTATACAGCATAAACTCCAACTGCACAATCTGACTACAGTTGGTATTATGATGACACTTAATGCATGTTTGGCTCTTTATTCTCTTCATATCCTTTTGATATATCTCATTAATCCCACTTTCTGTAGATGAGTTGGCATTTCGACATTTAAGCCCAAAGCTTAGAGATGCAGTGTTACAGAAGTTAATGGATGATGTTTGGATCAGACTCAAAGAGTCGTGATTATGTTCAGACTGATTACAGGGTCATGCATTAGTCACCCAAACGGTGGACCATTGAGAGGAGAGAGAGGGAGGAAAAGATAAACAGATGGATCATCTGGGACGGCTTTGTTCATTCTGGGTTTGAGCTTCTCTTACACTTGAGACGTGTAAGAATTAATGACAAATTTGCCTGCAGTAATTGGACATTACTTTTTATGAAATTCAGTGCTAAATGTTTCACACACAGCAGCAATATTTGGAATATTTAGAGGCATTTTGAACGGACTGGTATCACAACACAGATTTAAGGTAAGTTACGTATCCTATCATGACTAAAGTGGTGGATTTACCAGAAAACGTGTTGTGCTTTTGCTAAGAGATGTTGGTTAAACAAATTGTAGTTATGTGAGAAAAAAAAAAACCCAAGTGTTTGAATGATATTTAAGTAGGGAAAATAACTGCAGGCACAGAGCCAAAGAGAGGCCAATAGTGGCCATTCTACATACACCCTTCTTAGAATTGGTTACACCCAGTAAAAGCTATTTTTCTAGCAGATTTCCTAAAAATAATTTATTTATTATTTAAACAACACAACCACCTATTGGAATTTGTATGGGCTATAACAAAAACTGTCCACATAATTAAATTTGACATTAGTGTATGATCTGAAACACCTTCCTTGTAGTAGACTTCTATAAGGGACGGTTTTCAAGATGTAAAGTTTAAGTGACTAACGGTCTCAGTCTGGCCACTCCTATGAAAAAAAAAAAAAGTCTGACTTTGCTACTTAATGTCTGTCACCATTGTTGTGACAGACATCAAACTCAAAGGCAAAAAGAGAAAGAAAATAACAGAAATAAATAGATTTTAAATCTGCATGCATTTATGTTTGTCCAAGATCAAAACAATGAGCTAAAACTGTGACTGTGAAATGGTGACCAAAGTTGAGTTAAAGTGTGGTTTAGTGATTCACAAAAAAGTAAGTAAAGCAAAGCTTATTTATATATCACTTTTCAAGATATAAAAGCCTTGTGCAACAATTAATATCCAGAGACAACCATGTAAAAACAGAATAAAAATAACCCTAAACAAAATAACAGCAGATTAACCTGGTTAACTGGAAAAGATTTGAACAGTTTTTTTTCCCAACAACTCCACAGATTCAGCTAAAAGGAGCTAAACTGTTCCAAAGCATTGGAGCCACAGACTGAAAAGCTCCCCTATCTTCCCTGGTCTTCAGTCTTATGAGGGACAGCTAATAGATTTTGAGCTTGTGAGCGAAGACAGTAAACAGTATTGTCTTGATGCATTCTCAATCATCCAGGAAAATAAATCTCCAAAAGTTGATTCTGTTCATCTGGACGTAGCGTTTTCTGGGAGAAACGTTTCGTCACTCCTCCAAGTGGGCTGTTCCTTCAGTGGGCTGGTTTCAGTCATTATGCAAATGTACTGTTTATAAGATTGGGGAAACCTGCAGTCAGCTGAGACTGAAGAAGTCACTTGGATGAGTGACGAAACGTTTCTCCCAGAAAACGCTACGTCCAGATGAACAGAATCAACTTTTGGAGATAAACAGTATTGTGTTTAACAAGAAGTTGAGTCATGTAGTCTGGAGGTTGTCCATGCAAGGGTGAGAATATTAAAATTAATTCTAAAATAAACTGGGAGTCAATAAAGAGAATAAAATGTCAGCTTGCTTGCTTGCTAGAGTCTGTTAAGAGTCTGACCGTAGCATTTTGTGTTGCTTGGAGACATGGCTGAGATTTATCTGCTATAATCTAGGTGCACTGACACAAAAGCCTTTTTTGACTATAATTCACAATTTTGAAATATTCCTTAAATAAAAGAAACAGAAAAGTGAAAACTCACTGGTTCGGGATAAACAGTCAACTAGGGTGTATAGCCTATGCAGCTGGTGAGGCTTAAAAGACACATACAGTTGAATGTCATTAGCATAGAAATGCTAAAAAACGGCAGGTGCAAAGATTAAATGATACCTACTTAAGGAAACATGTAAAATCAGAATAACAGTGGACCCAGGATTGAACCTTGTGGAGGTTAAACAAGCAATCTAAGAGGAGAAGGTGTACGCGTGAACAAAATGTCCTTCTAGAGCAGGGGTGGGGAACTCCAGGCCTAAAGGGCCGATGTCCTGCAGGTTTTAGATGCGTCCTTGATCCAACACAGCTGATTTAAATGGCTAAATTACCTCCTCAACATGTGTTGAAGTTCTCCAGAGCCCTGTCATTTAATTCAGATGTGTTGACCCAGGGTGATATCTAAAACCTGCAGGACACCAACCCTTGAGGCCTGGAGTTCCCCACCCCTGATCTAGAAGAAAAGGAGGATGATGAATCTACTGATTATTCAGAGATAGAAGCCAAAATCTTGAATAGTAATCAATAGCATCAAAGACAGCACTAAATTCAAGCGGTATGAGTACAGAACAATTTCCTACATTAGGTGCCATTAGAAGATCATTGTAGACGTTTAAAAGAGCAGTTTCAGTTACATACTGGCATTGAAGTGTATGATGGTTAATATACAGCAAATATAAGAGGGTAGGCCACCCATCGATCACCATGTATGAATTTTTAATGTAATCAATCTTTTCAGGCTTTACCATAACTACAGTCCAGCTCTTCAGCCAAATACCCACGTCCCACCATGGCTATCATCGGTGCTGGCTTTGATGACCATTCCTTTAGCAGTGATGAGAGTTACAACCACCTCTTCATAGACACAGAGAACACTGTAGTCAAAGGCTTGTACTACCAGCGTGTTCAGCTGCTCCGTGGGCGTGATGCCTCTTGGTTTGTGGATCCTTCCTTGCGGGCCCTCATCAATGTGGGAGGTATCCAGTATGCTTTTCCCTGGAGTACTTTGGAAGATTTCCCCCAGAGTCGCCTGAGTCACCTCCACTCCTGCACCACCCTGAGAGAGATAGCAGAGTTTTGCGATGACTACGACCCCTTGTGTCATGAATTTTTCTTTGATCGAGACCCTTTAGCCTTTCAAGTGATCTTCAACTTCCTGGGACGTGGGAAGCTCCGCGTGCTGCAGGATGTCTGCAATGTAGCTCTGCATACTGAGCTGCTGTACTGGGGCATGGATGTAGGAGAGATGGCACCCTGCTGCTACCACCGCATGATGTGCTCTGTGGATGAGGTGATGCAGCACCAGCTCAAGGAGGAAGAGTGGAGGGAGAGGAGAAGAGTGATGAGAGCAAATGCAGAGCAGGGAAGCTTCTTCCACAAGCTGGGAGAAGCAGTGGAGAACCCCCACTCTGGTTTTGCAGGCAAAGTGTTTGCCTTCATATCTGTCATGATGGTTGTGGTCACTGTAGTCAGCCTGTGCATTAGCACCATGCCAGACCACCAGCAGCAAGAATCTATGGTATGTACCAACCAAAGCAATGGTGTGCACAACCATGTATTTTTTTTAACTTCAAATATGAAATGAGAGTTTGCACTGTGGCACAGTTTATGATAAATAAGGGTCATTTTGAACTGTGAATCATGCAAAGCTACTCTTTAAAGCCCCATTTAAAGCTCACAGACTGTCGCTGTACATATTGGTATTATCTGCATTTTACCAGCCCTGGTACACTAGGTATTAAGTTTGAACTGCAATATTCTAGTGTATTGCTTGTATTGCAATACTATAGCTTAATGCTTCAGTCGGAGTGGAAGCATATTTTTTTGTTAGTATTGGCCACTTTGGCCAGTGGGGTCATTTTAAGGGAACAAGTCTTAATGTGGAGGCAGCTGTGGCTCAGGACGTAGTCTGAATTGTCTACAAATTGGGATGTTGGTAGTGGTGTGCGGCGATTCTTCTGATACTAGTAATTTATGTTCTAGAATCGATTCTCATATTAAAATATTGATATTTTAGTACTTTGGGGGTAAATTTGTAGTTTTTCATTAACAGGAACACAGTGTATCACCCTATTAGAGCACTTCGCTCTTGCTCTGCAGGCCTGCTTGTTGTTCCTAGAGTATTTAAAAGTAGAATGGGAGGGAGAGCCTTCAGTTTTCAGGGCCCTCTTCAGAGGAACCAGCTTCCAGTTTGGATTTGGGAGACAGACACTATCTCTACTTTTAAGATTAGGCTTAAAACGTTCCTTTTTGCTAAAGCATATAGTTAGGGCTGGACCAGGTGACCCTGAATCCTCCCTTAGTTATGCTGCAATAGACGTAGGCTGCTGGGGATTCCCATGATGGATTGAGTTTTTCCTTTCCAGTAACCTTTCTCACTCACTATGTGTTAATAGACCTCTCTGCATCGAATCATATCTGTTATTTACCCCTGTCTCTCTTCCACAGCATGTTTTTATCCTGTTTTCCTTCTCTCACCCCAACCAATCACAGCAGATGGCCCCGCCCCTCCCTGAGCCTGGTTCTGCCGGAGGTTTCTTCCTGTTAAAAGGGAGTTTTTCCTTCCCAGTTGCCAAAGTGCTTGCTCATAGGGGGTCATATGATTGTTGGGTTTTTCTCTGTATCTATTATTGTGCGATCTACTGCACCTTGAGGCAACTTTTGTTGTGATTTGGCGCTATATAAATAAAATTGAATTGAATTGAATTGGAAAGAAACTATATCATTTTGATCGTCTAAATTGGAAGGAACTACTTCCGCTTACGCCTTTCATGGTCATATGCGAAATATGCCTGTATAATGCACTCACAACAATGGCTGAGTATAAACGGAGTCATGTGTGGACGTATTTTACCTCCACATACAACCAAGACGCAGTTTGCCATACATGTGGCAAGACAGTGAGGTGTTGTGGCAACATCACTAACCTTGTCAAACACCTCAGAGTAAATCATATCACAGAATATGATGAGCTTATGTTGAGGTGAACTGAAGAGGAGAGGGACAGGTGCTGCTGGGGCAAGACAGACGTCTCTCGCAGAGTCCTTTAGTGCTGCAGGCAGGCAACATGCTCAAATAGCGCACAACTTCAGGTTTTTTTTATTTTCTGCATTATTAAGCAATAAAAACAAGTAGTCTGATGTCCTGTAATCATTATGAAGCTATATTATTACAATTACATAATACAATTATATATTGTATTATGAAATACTGTACAATGAAACAGTAAGTTTTTGTACACAGCATCAGTATCGTCGATACCCTGAATTTTACTTGGTATCTGATCGGAAAGCAAATCAGTGGTATCGCACCTCACTAGATGTTGGTGGTTCACTCTGTCTTCTCCAGCCAGCATGTCAAAGTATCCAAGAGCAAAATACTGAACCTACCGCCCCCGGTGCATCCATCAGACTGCGATGGTATAAAAAAAATCACTTAAATGAATAGATGTATGATTGTGTGAATGAGGCTTGGAGTAAAAAGTGCTTTGATTGAATCAAATAAAATGTTCAATAAAACATTGTCTTCCCAACAGTTTCACTAACATCTACACTGGATGGCCAGGAAGCGTTCGCGATGTCTTCTCGGGCACTTCTCCGGCGCTGATAATTGGCGTCTGTCTTGTGTCAGTGACGTAAAAGACGGATTTAATGCGACATGACCGTTCAAACAGCAGTCGCTTTCTAAAACATCAGATATGTATTGGATTCAGTACCACATACGAAAGTGACCCAGATTGGATTTGAAAATATTGGATTTGTGCCGTTCACACTGTCATACCATGATCGGATATGGGCCGCATAGGGTCAAAAAAAGTCGGATTTGATGCGCTTTCGCCTGCAGTGTGAATGTAGCCTAAGTAGCATGCCCAAGGTACTAAACCGAAGGATACTGGACATGCAGAGTAGAGCAACCTTCCAATTAGCAGATGACCTCCATTACCTCCTGAGCTACAGCCACGCCATAGTGTGCATCAGCCTTTATACATGTTGTCTTCCATGTCCTCTTTTAAAGCTCGCCTTTTGTTGAAAACTCTGCCTCTAGCGTCCTGTATTTTGGGTCTTCAAACTCTAGTTGAACTGCTGTTTGCGACACGCGTTACCTAAACTAAATCCACTTTGATGAATCTCCACCAAAACAGCCCTGCACGTATGCCAATAATCTGCCACATGCATGGCACCACAAAATTGTGCAGCCCACAATTGGAGTGGCATCAGCAATTTTGTGGGAATTTTTTACAGATGGAAATTACCTTGACCAACACTATGTAACAGTTAGCTCTCAAACCAGTCAAAATGGGGTCTGGTTTTCAAAGGGAAAACAGGCTACATGTTAGCACAACCATCATCATAACCTTGGTGGAAGAAAGGTACTAACTAGTGTTTTGCACCAATGCTGGTTATCAGCCTACAAGATAATTATTAATATATATTTAGATCAATTAAACTTACCCATGGATTTCTGTCTTTTGTTACTCTTGCAGGGTGAATGCTCTCAGAAGTGCCGAAACATGTTCTTGGTAGAGTCGATTTGCGTGGCTTGGTTCACCTTGGAGTTTCTGGTGCGATTTTTCCATGCACAGAGCAAGCTGGAGTTCATTCAGGGACCACTCAACATCACTGATATAGCCGCCATCTTGCCCTACTATGTTTCCCTGTTTCTTGAGTTTAAGGACGAAACACTGCACGATATTGTTGCTGGTGCAGGGAAGAGCACTCTAGATAAACTGGGTCTAATCCTGCGCGTGATGAGGGCCCTGCGTATCATGTATGTCATGAAGCTGGCCCGTCACTCTATGGGTCTGCAGACTCTGGGGCTGACCATGCAGAGAAGCGTGACTGACTTTGGCCTGCTGCTGCTCTTCATCTGTGTCGCCGTGGCCCTCTTTTCTCCCCTTGTCCACCTTGCTGAAAGTGAGCTGGCTCCAAATGCTGCTAGAACCCCCCAGCTAAAGTTCAGCAGCATCCCAGCATCATACTGGTGGTCCATCATCTCCGTGACCACCGTGGGGTATGGAGACATGGTGCCACACAGCATTCCCGGCCAAGTGGGGGCGCTAATCGTCATCTTAGCAGGGATCCTCATCCTGTCTTTCCCTTCCACATCTATCTTCCACACCTTTAACCGCACTTACAATGAACTTAAAGAAGAGCACAAGAGGCTGTGGAAGGAAGAGAGGGGTGCTGAGCTTGCCACTGAGGCTGAAGAAAGCATGAAAGAAAGAGAAACATGGCCTGATAATTGGAATGAACCTGATTTTCTGCCTGATCTAGATGATAATTATTACCTCTTCATGAAAGACATTCAAATGCTGGATAAGAACACAAGCCATCAACCACTTATTGCTCCTGCTACATTTTGATTATATGAAAATACATTCCTGATGGGACTTGGTGTACACTCAGAAAAGCTGTAGGAGGTAGAAAATATGGATATGGACATTATTTTGTGATGATTGTGATGGCAAACTGGAAACTGCACCTAGAACAGAAACAGCTGCATTATACTGATAACAAAACTTCCGTTCTCAGGAAGCATCTGCACAGACAGATGCTAACACAAAGCTAGCCAAGAACCGAAACTAATGTTAAGGCAGTGGTGAGCAGTCAGGGTTGTAGCAATGCAGCCTTTTTTTTTCTCTTCAAGTTCCTACAGTAGTGTTCATATGTAAATGGTACAAAAAATCATGTGTCCTAAGTAGGACAGGGATTTGTGTTGGTGTGTGGGACTGTAGCTTAAGGTTTATATTATCAGTGTGTAATACATTACTTTTTGAGTAATCATCCCAACATTGTTCACCCACCTTTGTCATGTCTGCTTAAATGTAAATGTAGTGTATAATTGATGTATTATTTGAGTACTGTGAACATTTACTGTAATATACATTACCTAAACTTATATAGACTTTTGGTATGCATATTTATATGTGCTGTGAAACATGTCACGGTCTGGGGAAGTGTTATGTTAAACCTTGAATTTCTGTGAAACTTCCTATCTGTTCAGTCTGTGTTTGGGTGCGCCTTTTTGCTTCAGCCTTTCAGCCTTCTGACAGAACGATCCACAAATTCATTAGTTTCTTGGTCAAAAAGGGGATAGCCCTACATTTGATAGTGGAAGGTAGAGGCAGACAACTCCTTTAACAATAGTTACTGACAAAATGCTGATGCAACACTGTTTGTTGAAAATCAATGTGTTTTAATGCTTTAATGCTATTAACCAGAAACCACTTTTTGTCCAACAGAGGGCAGACATGTTCACTAAACAAGCCCTGAAGAAAACTACAGCATGTCAGTGTGGAAAGGATTTTCTCTGCTGCAGACTGCAGTACAATAATTACATAGTAATTGTTTCAGTGATTATACCCTGAAGGGAGACATAAATCTAAGATATGCCCACATTAGTTTATAGTGGAATCTTGAAGCTGTTATCACTAAAGTCTGTGCCACGCAGGTGCATCACGTCTGGAAATGATCTGAACGCGACTGATCCGGTCTGGTGATTTGAGTGCAACAGGAAGGCAGAGTTGGGCTTCTGGGATATGCACAAAACCCTGGATTACTACAGAGGCCTGTAAAAGAATGGAAAAAAGTTAATTCTGGATGCAGAATGTTTGCCTCTGATGAGAGACAGGGATGCCAGGAGTTCACCAGCAAAGAGTGGCATGAGGTTTAAGATGGAAAGAACAAGAGTGAGCCAGGGAGAAGGAGGGGAAACAGAGGCGGAGGAGGGAATGAAGGCCAGTTGGATTTAATAGCTTGGCCAACCTTGAACAAATATAACTAACTTCGCTTTTTTTTTTCTTTCAGAATAGTTTGGCCTGCTTTTACTTACAAAGTGTCAGAGCATCATTGCATTGAAACAGACAATGAATGGCTACCAAGGACTCTTGATCATTGGGAATGGTTCTGGGGCAGCTGGCTAGTCATAGTACTTCCAGGTCAACATTCGCACCGACTAAAATGCCAGTAATAAATGTCATTAAAAAGAATCACGATCAAAAAGCTTGAAGATCAAACTGCATGTCTGCAAGGTGGAAAAGCATGGCAACCTAACCTGACTGCAGAGGAGCTGCAGGAAGGTGTTGCTGACACTTGAGTAGTTGTCCACTCCAATGAGCAGCAGTTTTGCACAAACAGAAACCACATCTCATTACCAAAAGAGATCAAAAGGACCCCCTTTTTTAATCACAAAGGCCTAAAGTCTGTGGAGCAACATTTGGATGACTCAGATTGCTTTAAAATAAGCCATAATCAGCAAAGGTATGTTAGGTTTAAAATGGGGGTAAAAAACAAACAAACAATTAATAACACCTCACCAGCTGTTAAACATGGAAGTTGACCTATTGTCTTCTCAGGTTTCTCAGGTTGTGAATCAATGAGTAGCTTGGAAGCTGTCCAGATAGATATTATATAGTGAGGCAAAAATACACTAAAGCTTCTCGGCTGAGCCACTGGAACGTGAATGAAAATCCGAACTCTTTCCTTCATAAAGGTGACATTTGACGATCTCCCCTGTAACCTTAATGATGAAATCTGACACCTCAGTATATATCAGTAGAGATCACCTCCACTAATGTCTGATGCAAATACATGCTTCAAGAGGCAAAGAGTTAAAGATATAGGAACCCGTAAAACAGATTAATGCCATTATTTTATGCAAGTTATAATTTTTAAATATTTTATAACCCCAGGTTACCCGAATTTTTGTAGGCATGTACATGTGTTTCTTTGTACACTTGTCGCTTCAACATGAATCTGTTTACATAGCAATATATTGGGGGCAAAAAGAAAATCGTAAATGACGTAATCTTTGGGGGCTTAGAAGATTTATGTTTAGGTTGGGGCGACGTTTTGGTTAGGTCCTTTGGAGGGACAGAAACATGTAAGCACGTGTGTTTATATGACTACTTGCGATGTGGTACCCTCTGTTCTCTGGTTCATGGGAATCGCAAGCCTGTCATTACTTTTTTTCCTGATATAAAATCACCAGAGGAATGTCTGCACCACACTCACACACTTTGTGTCGGACATCCCACTAAAACCATTTCCACACTGCTCCCAAAAGCCTCTTGCACTAAAAACAGCTTGTCTGCTCAACTGACCCTCAACCCTCGGCTGCTTGGAAGCTGCTGACTGCTCTCAGTCACTGTAACTGTGTATTTAAAGGTAAAGCAGGGCTTGCACTACAAAAAACAAAGTTCCAGTAACAGCAACAGCAGCTGTGCTCCAAATCAGAGTGTGCTATTTAAAATAATCACAAAATAGATCTTAAGCTACAGCTCTGGGGCCTGAATTCAAGTCAAACGTAAAAAAAAGAGAACCTGAACCACTACTTATTCTAATTTTATAATACAAATGGATTAAATGAGTAGTTTAAATGTAAATGAAAGGATAAGGAAATGATCACACAGCTCTTTAGTTTGAATTAAGTTTGCAGAACTTGATAGCATCTTTCAGTTCATTCATTTTGTGTTCTGGCAAGTATATTTTGCTGTTTTTCCATCCAAAATTCTTTAATTCTTTCACCTGTTTTCAGTGAAAGCCTCTAATAAGCAAACATACAGACATAGTTAGATTCTACTAGATGGATCTAGTGGCGCATTTAGAAGTTAAAGAGTCAAATAAGACGGGGTGAAGATCAAAACTAGAGCTAAAAGTGGATTAACACCTACTCTGCATTTGCATGTGAAAACTGCTTTTTTCTCAGCTTCTGACAAGGTGTCAGGAGCAAGGTGAAGCAGTAGCCACAGCAGCATTACAGCACAAAAAAAGACATGTAGTACAGCTACGAATAGTCTGGAAAGGGAGATTATAAAGTCTTATGAAGTGAATGGAAAATAATTCTTAGCGTGCAATTTTAAATTATGCTTGATTTCTTTTCACACAAATTTCTCTCAAGAATAGAAAACAGAGTGAGACAAAAACAAGATGTGACTAAGTGACAAAGACAGATTAGGTGATGTAAACTTCTATACAAGTCACAATACTTTCTACTGTGAGCTCCAGGATGTTTTCTTTGTATACAAGGCTGACCAGTGTGCTGCTACTCTTTGTGGATTTAGCAAACCAAATTCAATCGATGTTACAAGAGCTATCGTGGCGATTCTCCAAGCCCTACAGATCTACTCTGTGACACTGACATGAACACCGCTGCTGCTCAGCACTAGTCCAATATATTACATCACTGTTAACGTTACCACAGTACTACAAACTAAACACTTTAGCAGTACACTTCCTGGTAATTTGATGTAACCTTTGAATAACACAAATTTGTAAGACATCCGTTTGTTCTGCAGGTTGTTTCACTAAATGAAAAACACAACTTAAGAACAATATGATATGTAGGCCCATTGTGTGATTAAAAATCCTGAAATAAATGAGGAAATTTAATATAGCCTGTTAAATTCCTATGGAACTTTTCCCAACAGTGTTTCTATCCTATTCAATTCAATTCAATGTTATTTTTACAGTGCCATATCACAACAACAGTCGCCTCAAAGTGCTTTATATCAGCTAGACCCTACAATAATACAGTACATACAGAGAACAAACCCAACAATCATATGACCCCCTATGAGCAAACACTTTGGCGATAGTGGGAAGGAAAAACTCCCTTTTTACAGGATGAAACCTCTGGCAGAACCAGGCTCAGGGAGGGGCGGGGCCATCTGCCAGGACCAGCTGGGGAGAGAGAAGGAAGACTGGATAAAATACTCATGCATCATGGGAATCCCCCAGCAGCCTACGCCTATTGCAGCAAATGTTTGCTACCTATAAAGTTTGTATCAAATGAGCAGTCCTTGCCTTTCAAAACAGCCCACCTTTTCCCTCTCCTGTCCTGTAGTTTCCATCTCTGAGTCCAGTTCATCTACCATTCTTTTCTCTCTCTAGTTGTTCATTAGCTTGCAGACACATTATGTAACCGACTCATTATGTAAATGTTCCAGACCATTTCAGCCCCACGTGGAATAAATGAAGTCACATATTTTTGGTCTCTTTGTCTCAGATTGGCACATCATAAAATAAAATGTGTGGAGTAAAAGTAAAAAGTTGTTACCTGAAAATTCTAATAGTAATGAAGTATTTGTACTTTGTTACGTTTATGTCTACATGCTGGTGGAAGCATGGTATTGCATTAAGTGTCTGCAACCCAAACAGGTTTCCCCCATCTAAATCTAGAGCCCTTACCACTGTCAGTGTTGGGAAGGTTACTTTTAAAATGTATTCCACTACAGAATACAGAATACATGCCCCAAAATGTATTTTGTAACGTATTCCGTTACGTTACTCAATGAGAGTAACGTATTCTGAATACTTTGGATTACTTAATATATTATCATGCTGTTTACAACTACATGAATGTACTATTGCTGTGTGATTTATTGCTGTTACTGAAGGTCCACGGCTCCGAACCATAGTAAAGGGACCTCTGGCTAATATGTCGGATTCGTGTCGGGCTAGTAACCGAAAACTAGCTTTACTTTGTTGTCTGGGTCAACTTTGCTAGCGAGAGACAGAGAGAGGCGTTGAAAGGCTGCTCCAACGGAACTTATTGTTTCGGAGGAAAACACGAACACGGTGTACAGTCGAGTCTTAATAGCTTACTTACAACTGGGCTCGTCAGGCTCTCTTCTTGGCTGCAGTGGTTATTATTATATTTACATGCTTCCAGCTCCCGTTTCTGCTCGATGACAGCTCGTACTTTTCCTTTTTCTCCCTCCTCTTGCTCACAGACACATAACGGGTATGGCAGTCCATTCTCCCTGCAGCACGGACTGCACTGCCTATGATGCTACATTCTTTAGAGCTATACCTGTAGCATTCTGCCTATTAGCTTAGCACAACAACAACAAAAAGGCCTCTCTCATCCAGGAAACACACAGTAGCCACGTCACCCTGTAACCATGGTAACCGTAACGCTGCCGCCTGGAACAACAGAACGTAACTGTCAAACAAAACCCAAACAGTCCTGACCTGCGACAATATGAAACAGGAAAATACCGCCGTGTAATCCATTTATTTCAACAAAGTAACTGTATTCTAAATACCACCTTTTTAAACGGTAACTGTAACGGAATACAGTTGCTCATATTTTGTATTTTAAATACGTAACGGCGGTACATGTATTCCGTTACTCCCCAACACTGACAACTGTTAATCCATTTGTTTATACTGATGCATGTGCAGTGGATTAGATTTCTTTATAGTATATGAAAGGGAATCCTTGTATTGTCAATTGCAGAAAACCTCAGCATCTCGGCACTGCATGCATATATAAATGGAATGATTGATAAAGCTTTGCAGCCTTTGCAGTTAGCAACTAAAGAGCAGATATTTCCTCAGTTATGGAGGACAAAGTCAAGCTGAAAGTGAAACAAACAGATAAGTAGCTCTGTATTTAAATAGGTCAGCTGATAACTAATGTAGTTACCATAACTTTGTGAGGTGGGGATTGCTCTGCTGCCTCTAACTGGTCAAACATGAATAAATGCATCTTTCACTTTTAAATCCTTTTAGTTTCACTTACCTGATCCAAATACATTAAAGCCTAAATCACTAAAATTACATTTATTGTACTTCTGACCCAAAAAATGTAACATAATTTTACATATTTGATTTATTAGTTTTTTGCTACATCTGGCATGTTTTGTGTAGTTTATTTCTTACAGCTTTTGATCTTAAGCAAAGAAAAACATATAAGTGTGTTATGGCTAGAGAAATGACACTGATGATGTAGAAGTCTCATAAACTAATGATACAGTTGGAGTTAGAAGTGATGTTAGATGTGAACAAAACAGTCATAAAAAGGAAACATGACACAGTTTTGATTAACTGCTTTGAAAAAAAAATCAGTGTCAACAGAATCAGCATACAGATATATTTAATTCTTAAAAGATTTACAATATCTTACATATGGTACATATTCTATTGAAAAGCGGGATAAACGATCTTTGGCACACTCAGTTTCCTGGTGATACAGACAGAAAACATACACAGTTGTAAAAAATGCATCTTTATATAGTCTTTTGATCTCTGCATAAGCGCTGTAGAAGGAAGACTTTCCCTTTTAGCTTTGATTTGTCATCTGTATTACAGTTTATGTCTCTGTGTACAACGTGCTTGCTTATCTGGAAAACAAAGTTAAGGCATAGCTTGGTAGAAAGAAAAAGAGAACACACACATACATTCACACACCCACAGACACGTATTCCTTTAATTTCCTGCTGGTGAGGATGGAATCTGTAGCATCATTAGTGTTAAGGCGCTGCTGACAGTTTGGCTCAAAGTTGAACACACAAAGGCACTTTCAGGCAAAAGGCACGTTAGAGTACATAAAAACATCTGTAATAAGTAGTAGGTGGTAAAGTGCACACTGAATATCTTTGGTATAGGATGTATTGCCCAGTTTGTTTCTCATGGAGAGACCTTGAAGAGAAGCCCGTCAGACTCGCCACACTCAGTGTATCTCGAGAAGCTTCCAGTTATCTTTTTTTGGTTCTGTAGCTATCAGCTGATTATGTCGAGCCACATCTTAGATGTGGCGAAGACCAAAAGCATCCAAAAGTTGATCTTTGCTGGGCTACAATGACAGATGACGCTGCGACTCACACTCGGCTTGGCTCAAAGTCTTACAAGAGCTGAGCTCCAGGACACTATTCAGAGTTTAGTCCTCAGTCTCATCCCAGGAAGTGGCATTTTTCTCACTTCTTGTCGCTAATGGAGCAGTCCACAGCTATGATGTTTTGTATTTCTGTAATTTTCACTTCCTCCTCTGGGATCTCCACCTCTACTGGGATCTTTAGTTCCTCTACAATCTTCTCCGCCGAGGAGCTCCGGCTGGACAGCTTGCCCATCTCGTCTTCCAGCTCAGAGATGCGTTCGGCAATGCAGTGTGCAGTGAGGCGGGCCTCGGGATCGTGGTCCCAGCATTCCTTAATGGTGGCGCACATCACTGCCATGCCCTGTAGAGGGAGGCAGAGAGCATGTGTTATCAGATAGAAACCTTTTAAAAGAGAGAGAGTGGTAGGAGAATTCTACAAAAGCAAAGATGAGTGCAGAAATAAAACTATTCTATATATGTAGTTTTTATATCCCAGTGACCACTGAAATAAAAGTCAGATAATTCCAAGATAGTCACGGAATGCTGAGACTTGGTTAGTTTAGTTAAAAATTTCTTACACATGAAATCAAACCAGTTATAGTGGTTCTAAGAGAAGTTATAAATGTACAAGCACTGAAGTTAAAAAGCAAATTAAAAGCAACACTTTCATTATTTAGAAGCAGTGAACTCAGTCGGTTTTAGATGTTACAAATACATAAGGCAGCTTTCACCTCATTAAATTAGTTTAGCTAATTGCCATTTTACAGTGAGCAGAGTAAAGTTGGAGGCACCTCTACTGGGACTAAACTGTTATTAAAACCAAACCTGTCTCCGTATTTAGAAGGTGGCTGACTGTAGCACAGTCAGCAAAGAGGCTGCCTGGAACCGCCGTGACTAAAAAGGTTGTAGTATTTATTGTACTTCAACTTTAATGCATCACATTTGTTAGAGAGCAATGCTCTTTTTTTCCTGCCTTCCTTCTCCCACCCCAACCGGTTGCAGCAGATGGCCCCGCCCCTCCCTGAGCCTGGTTCTGCCGGAGGTTTCTTCATGTTAAAAGGGAGTTTTTCCTTCCAACTGTCGCCAAAGTGTTTGCTCACAGGGGGTCATATGATTGTTGGGTTTTTCCCTGTATGTATTATTGTAGGGTCTACCTTACAATATAAAGATCATTGTGGCAACTGTTATTCTGATTTGGCGCTGAATTGAATCTTCCACTCATGTGATTGGCATTTAAGTCAGCATTAACATGTCTCTCTGTCTCTGCTGTCTTCACACAAACAAGCAAAGCAATTTATGATTAGGATTTACCAAAAAGATGGATTGAATATAGGGAAAGTGTTAAATGCAAAACTGTTTAAAGAGCAAAGAGCCTATGCTGAAAAATGTTTTCAAGTGTCAAAGGCTCAAAATGTACACTTGTGTTATATAAAATTATGTGTGCAAAAAATCGTGACAATAGATACATATTTACTAATGTAAAATATGAAACTTATTTGAGTTGTGTTATTTTAATTTTGATCCTAACTTTTGTTCTACGTTGTAGAAAGCTGCATCGAAAATTTTGATTAGTACTGCAGTCTAACGCACTCACCTGGTGCCTGAGCCAGCTGTCGGGGATCTCAGGCCTCCCTCTGTCTCTCAGCACATTATCCTTCATGCTCTCCACACAGGGGTGCTCTCGCACTTTAGAGCCGTACGCCGGCTCGTAATCCTTTACTTCTGCAAAACACAAGCACAACTCACAGATCAGACCCTGCAGACCCTAAACTGAGCTGCAAGTAAACCACATCCTTCTCTACAGCCACTTGTATGTACCAGTATTTGTCATTTTCAAAATCTTGAAAGGTGCGTATGATGATATATGAAACTTTTAAGATAAAGAAGAAAAGGAAAGAGAGGGAGACTGAGTGTGACAGGTGGCTGAGTTAACCTTACTAGAAAGTGCAAAAGCATCCTGGTATGAGGTCATTACACCCCAAAACCACTGAGCTTGAATTTCCACCCGAGCTTTAAGCCTTGTGCACTGGCACCAATAATGCTGACGGTGGGAAAGAATTGCTTTTATGAAGCCTTGGCGGGAGGAAAAATGCCCACTTTGGCACTCAAATGACGATCGTGTCTAAAAACAAACAAATCAGCTTCCGCTAACAAGCCATTATTTGCAACCGCAGAGCAAAGAACACCAAAATAACAATCTTTTATTTTTTTACTCTTTTATGCTCAAAAAATAGCTGGGGTGCAGGGGGTGGGAGGGCATCATGTTGAAACCATGAAAAATGAAAAACAAGGCTCTGGGATTGGGTCCAGACCTCATGAAACCGAACTCACAGCAGCTGCAGTCTGCCTGCAACCCCGGAAAGGAAGGCTCCCAGGATCTCACAGTTGCTGTGTAATGAGATACTAATCGCTGCAAACTCATTTCTGTTTGCCCATCTGACACCGGAAATGATGCACAAATAATTAGCAAATAATCTTTCCCTGGACGTCAGTGTTCTTATGCTTAATAACAAAGTGTTCTTCCCAACCTGTTAAACACTGAGTATTATTCTCTAATAAACTGTCATTTGTGCTACATTTTGCTGCAGTTTGCTTTTCTCTGTTCTGCTGCCTCCAAACCAATGGTCTTTGGAAGTCCATTTGATTCTAAAGGGAACTAAATCCTCAATCAATCAATCAAAATTTATTTATATAGCACATTTAAAAACAACAGTTTTGATCAAAGTGCTTCACAAATTAAAAAATAAAAAAAATAATAAAATAAAATAAAATAAAAATAAGACAAATACAACGCAAGACGAGACAAACATAGAAACCAACCAAATGATAATCAAACTATCTTACATCAAAGCCAGAGTAAAAAGATGGGTCTTTAAATGAGATTTAAAAGACTGAACAGTCTCAGAAGAGCAAATGGCAATAGGGAGATTGTTCCACAGTCTAGGAGCTACAATAGCAAAGGCACGGTTGCCTCTGGTTTTCAACCTAGACTTAGGTTGCATTAAGAGCATCTGGTTAGAAGATCTTAGTGCTTTTATAGGATTATACAAATGAAGAAAATCCTGACCTGGTGAGTCACACAGGTCACACACAGTCCGGTGTCTGGGTGGATCTCTGGGTGTTTTAGTCAGTTGAGGCTGACCACATTTTAGACCAGGTCTAAATATCCTTGACTCTATTTGGGCTAAGTACTCGGTTTCCCTTTACATTCGTTCTCTCGTTTTCCAAAATATTAGTCATGTTTGGTTAAGTTTCACTAGTTTGGTTTGCAATTCTTAAAGGCCTGCTGCTCAATGTTCGTTCGTGAACTTTCAACAGCCTCACAACCATTTAACTGGCACCTCTGAACCTTCAAATCATCTCACATTGTCTACAACAGCACTTTAAGAACTTGGAAATTTTTCTAAACTTAAAGTGTATTTACCACCTTTGACCAAAGATGCAGTCATTGGTATGTCACTACCTATAGTAAAATCCTAAATTTCCAAACTCAATATGAGATACAGAAGTCCTTTCTCAATATTTACCATCTACATGCATTTTTCTATATTTTCACTACCTAAACATTTTTGGTACAGTATAAATTATGCTATACTATAATTTGCTATCACCGTTAAAACTACAGCTACAAATTTTACTCCCTTGTTTGTTTAAAATGACACTAGAAATGATGGGAGATTACACTGGAAGTCAAGGGCTGCATTATGAAGCACTACCAGAGCAAGCTAGGCTAACACACAGCTGCCACTTAAGCTAACGAGTTTTTTTTTCTGCATGTATCTTTAATAAAGGACTTATTATCTGAATAAGCTTTAAGTGATGAGTGTCAATTCCCCATTTTAAATTTATTTATGTACAGTGAGAGAGTGGAAACACGAATTCGGAAAGACCAGAGTTGAGGAAAGCGGCACTTGTAGCTGTTCAAAGCACTTAGTAAATGTCTACATAGCTATGTATATTTCCATATCAACTAGATGCTTTGATGTAGTGGTTAGCAGAATGATGCGGTGAAATATATGATAAGTGATGCAGTTTCATATAACCACGTGCAGCCCTGCTGCTTATCCTCAAATACAGGAAGTTAGGAGGTTGGGGTAAAATTCCGCAGACAGGAAACTGGAGGGCTAGGATTGGGACTATGTGCAGAAACGCTGACTCTACAGACCCACACTTCCTGTTTTGACATGTGGAAGTTCCCTCAGTTTTAGTATTTTAAAACAGGACCCAGACGGGCATGGCCCATTCCCTGCAGGGCTATTTATGCCAGGCCTGGTATTGTCCTCTGCTTTCTGCTGTTTAGATCTCCTGCTGTGGAGCTGGTATAAATACCACACATTTTCCTGGACTGCATACAGCTGAAGCACAGAGTTGAAAACAGAAATAAAAAGAGGTGGAGTACCTTCTAAACATCAAGACATCCCAGAGTGGAAAAGGTCCTATTTCATGCTCCATTACTGATTTGGCTCTTGTACACTTGTCCTTTTTCTGTGAATGATACATGGGGACTACACGTGCGGTCTACATGAGGTGGGGCCTGTTTTCCTTCTCTGGACCTTTGAAAAGCTATGGGAAGAATTTCATCTGAGACTGCAACCAGAGCTTCAGTCTCACTTTCCTCTTGCTGTCTGGGGCCCGCAGTTAAAATCCCGGTATATTCAATTTAAGTGCTGGAAAGTGGTTTACGACAGTTTCCTTTTCAGATTATCTGTCTGAAACCTTTGTGGCCTGAAGGTTAGCAGAAACCCCGTGGCTGGCTACGCTGTCTGGGATCTCCAGACAAACATCACCATGTTTGGCTTTTGAGAGATTTCAGACTCTCGAGAGAAGTATAACATGAAACTGATCCCACACTGATGCAAAACAAACTACATTGCAAGAAATTAACCTGCGTAAACTCTAATGAACCACACTGTCATCGAAACAAAATCTCCTCTCCACAGAAACAAAGAATCCGCCCATCTCTAGAGAAAGTTGTGGGCTGAATTCCTGTGGCAGGTTTGTGGCTAGCGCTTGGGGTGCTGTGAAGTTTAATGTCAGTGCTGCTAGTAGTACTTTGATTGGGGGGGGGGGGGGGGGGGGTTACAAGTTGAAATAGCAGATTCCCTCCAAATGAATACCTGAAACTTAAAAGAAAGAAGCAGTCAGTCCTATCTTCATCTCTGTTCTCATTTGATTGGTTTGTTGGGAATTACTGTATTCTTCAGCTCTTTGTCTGTTTAGTCTTATTTGACTTGTCTTTTACTGTTATTGCTCTTTATCTGCATTATTTTTATTTTAATGGGTAATTTAGTATCTGACCAGAGATAACACACTTAGTTATCTTGAAATGTTTACACTCAGCTGCCCGTTTATGTAAGATGCACTTAGCTAAAAATAACTAAAAGCTATTTAGAGAATTTAGAAAAAAATAAAAGAAAAAAAGCCACCAACAGAGATGTTATAGTAATATCCATCCCATCCATTCGCTTCCGCTTCTCCTTTTCAGGGTCGCGGGGGGCGCTGGAGCCTATCCCAGCTGTCATAGGGCGAGAGGCGGGGTACACCCTGGACAGGTCGCCAGTCTGTCGCAGGGCCAACACACAGGGACAGACAACCATTCGCACTCACATTCATTTGCACATTCACACCTAGTGACAATTTGGATTATCCAATTAACCTATCCCCACAAGCTGCATGTCTTTGGACGGTGGGAGGAAGCCGGAGTACCCGGAGAGAACCCACGCAAACACGGGGAGAACATGCAAACTCCACACAGAAAGACCCCAGCCTGATGTTGGAATTGAACTCAGGACCTTCTTGCTGTGCTGCAACAGTGCTAACCACCGTGCCACCGTGCTGCGTTATAGTAATATTAAATAGTATATTATGTGGCGCAAGGATCTGGGTCCTTTGAGGGTGTCCTGTGGGAGCCTGTTGGTTGTAAGACTTAAGTGGGTCAAGCTCATTCTCCTGCACCTGGTGCATTTATTGTTCACCCAACCATCGTGGCTCAAGAGTTGGGAGTTCGTCTTGTAATCGGAAGGTTGCCGGTTCGAGCCCCGGCTTGGACAGTATCCGTTGTTGTGTCCTTGTGCAAGACAAGGACACACCCGTTGCCTACTGGTGGTGGTCAGAGGGCCCGGTGGCGCCAGTGTCCGGCAGCCTCGCCTCTGTCAGTGCGCCCCAGGGTGGCTGTGGCTACAATGTAGCTGCCATCACCAGTGTGTGAATGTGTGTGTGAATGGGTGGATGACTGGATATGTAAAGCGCTTAGGGGTCCTTAGGGACTAGTAAAGCGCTATATAAATACAGGCCATTTACCATCCATTTTCTACTGATTATACATCAGTTTAAAATGAGATTCCAATGCAAGGATGCTTCATTGAATTAAACACCTGTTGCTTCAACTCTTCTCTTCTTGTGTGTCTCTCTCCCCGTCCTTACTTTGCATCTCTGATAAGAGGGAGTAAGACATGAGAAGAGGATGAGAGGAAAGGGAGGACGTACAAACTAAGAAATGAGAAAAGGGGTATATCTTAAGAGTTCCACTTCCTGTGGAAATGTTGAAGAAAATATCCTGCTAGGGAACATGGCGTACCCCTGTTGTTGCCAGAGGTACAGCAACAGTTAGAGGGGTCTTAACTGTTAAAGTAAGCAGCACACATGTATCCAAGATTTCCCAGTAGAAAATTGCATTGTAATAAAATTGTAAATGTTCTTCACCGTACGTGTAATAATTTTAAAATTAGTCACAAACTAAGTCCTACACACTCAGTGTCGAGAAATCCTTCAATCTAAACATCATCAGGGCAGGATTGTTCTTAAGGGCTAACCACGTTACTTTTAGCTAAACGGGTCGAATGAACTGGCAACTGAGATTACAATAACCCTACAGTAATTACAGAGAGTGGTATCAGTCTTGTCTAAGGTAAAAAGTGAGCGTATTTCCAAAATGTTGATCATTAACTTCAGTGTTCTTTTAGCTTTTTATGAACCCCTCACCAGCTGCTGCTAATGGCAGTGTCCCTACGTGGCCCACAAGGCTTTTGCTTGGCATGGTGCAAACCTTTCTCCCTGCTCCATTTACTCTGCATAACCCTCAGCTCAGACTGAACATGCGGGCCCTGCTGCGCCCTCCAGGCTAATTCAGGATAAGTAAATAAAATGCTCAGAGACCCACGGAGAATGTACTATAAGTGACCACAACAACAATGCCAGAGCAGGGTAGTATTTCGATTTGACCATTCTGACCTCTGTTGTTGCGGTGGAGACAGAGGAAATACACACACACACACACACGCTCACACACACACTCCCAGATTGAGACATGGAAACAGGATGAGATGAGGGCATCTGTCTAAGACCTCCATTTCTGTTACACTGTCTCCAGGTGACTCTCTTTACTCTGAAGAAACACACACACTGTGTGTAGACAGAGGAAATAAACACACACACACACACACACACTGGAATGTGACTGTCTCATTCTAAATATCTCAGACTGTCTAGAAAAACCCAAGAGACAGACGGAACAACATAAACCACAGAGAGTCCCTCTCTACTCTAAGGAGACTGGAATAAAACACACAAAACAAATTTGTGTGAGCTGTACTTCATTAAAAGCTCCTCTCTGAGATTTAAAGGCTATAGTACAATCTAATTTTGCAAGGTGAGAACTACTGATAGAAAGATTTTTGATCAAAGTGACCTTAATACAGGACTCACACACCCTCATGTGCATAAGAGCGAAATGATTCCCTTCCAGCACTGAAACAAAACTGGTGGTATCAAAACTCACTTACCTAATTGTGTGCGTGTTTCGCTACTGTAAGGTAGTAGTGTGTTGTTGCCCTACAGATTGTTCCTTGTCCTCGATTCTCGTGATCTTCCACTGACATTTGATTTGGTGGCTTAAGAATTGCCTTGATTTGGTACCATTCATTATACAGCATGCAGCCAAATGTGAAACAGCTCGGTTGTGTGTCACCGGTTCCCTGTTTAGGCCACGAATATCTGATTGCTTGGACTGCAGGTCATTGCTTGGTGGATTAGGAGTTTCTATTTCTATTTTTTCCAACTGGCAGAAAAAGCAAGACAAGACCAGAACAAGTTCCAAACAAACACACACACACACACACACACACACACACACACACACACACACACACACACACACACACACACACACACACACACACACACACACACACACACACACACAGCCGAAGCAGGTACAGTAACCACTCCAGCTCTCTCCCCCTGATTTCCTGCCCAAAGAAGGGCAACCACACGGTTCAGATTGTCTCCCTCACACATCAGACATTCCTCAAATTCCTGCTGCTAAAGCTGAAGGTTGAGGTGCAGTGCAACAGATGAGGCCATCAGCCTCCTTGCTGCCCCCATCAAAAACAAAAACGTAACAGGAAACAGTAGTCCTGAAACTGTAGGTCTCACACACACACAGTAGCAGTTTAATTGGCCTTCAAACGTATTGCATGAAGTCAGCTGATTAAAGTGACTTTTTCCTTTTCATTTAGTAATTGTGACATGTAGGAAATAGCCCAATACTTCCAGTTGTTTCATGACTGAAGGGACATGACTGGAAAGAAAAGAAGGTGGAAGATAAGCAGTCATTTTTATGACACGGCACAAACCGAGTTAGACCTCACACACACCTTCATTATGTGACATGTTAACATCATTCTGCCCAACTGCTTCTCCTGCTGAGCTTGATCTGACAGGCCAAAACTCACAGAGCATGCTGTCACTGTAGAGTCATCTCAGTTGCTGAGCAGATTTGTTTTATTCTGTTTTATTCTTACATCATACTTCCCACAGCTTGGTAATTACTGAACACGTTTGTGTGTTTACATGTGTGTGCAGTGTGTGCACTGACCTCCAATAGCTTCACACCTTGACGTCATCTCCCACAGGACCAGAGCCATGGAGTAAATGTCAGTCTGCTTGAAAGACTCGATGTTCTCCAGATTCAGTCGGGCCTCCAGCACCTCTGGTGCCATATAGCGTGCAGTGCCCACCTGCCGAACAGAGGCAGCAAACAGGGGTTAACACACAAACAGGCACACCCAAGCATTAAACAGATTATCACCTTATCACTACACTCTCTCTCAAAGCCTGATTAATGGTGCTGGTGCAATAAATCAAAGCCTGGCTCAGTGGCAGAAGACCTGACTCACTCCTCGCTTCACTCAGAAACAGATAAGAAAAAGAAACGACGTTTGACATCATAAAACAGAGAGATTCTAGTCTAGCCATTCATCTGTTTGATGTGCGCTGTTAAATTACACATAGTAGCTACTGCACTGTTTGCTCCAGACAACTTTCAATGTTGCTGTTATGCTGCAGTGTTTCTGTATACTCCAGATGCATTTCTTCACAGCCAGACATGGAACAATATAAATTTTTTGCAAGTCTGCAGAGTCCTACATTTAATAGTCAACCTCCAAGCCAAGATCAACAAGTTGTCAAAGTTTTAACTAAAAGCAGATATAGAAAATCAAGTCTCAGCTGAAGACAAACTCAATTCAAGGTCACGTCCAAAATAAAGATCTTTAGCCTCACGTTAAATCACAAGTCAAGACAATCAATGACTTCCAAGTCAAAATCACAAATTCCTGTCAGGAGAAATCAGTTTGAGTTCAAACCAAACAAGATTAAAGTCCAATGTTGAATTATTTAAGTATTATTTCCAGTCTCAGCTTAAACTCAGTGGCTTAGGTGAATATTTAGAACATACTCTCTCCCAGTTTTTACTGAAAGTAGAGGGACACCATTCTCATCAAGTCGCTGCACGTCAAATCTAACAGTTTGCATGTCTTTGCAACTGTATGCTTGCAAATCTTGGGACTCTTTTGATTTTGTAAAGTAGAGTTTGGAGTCATCATGGACTGTAATGGAAACGTATAAGCTGAAAGTGAAAGTGGAACAGTTTTCTGCCTTTAAAAGTGACGTTTTTGCATCAATCAAAGTCAATTAGCATAACCGTTTTTGCATTCCATCTACTTTCCCACCAGTAAAACGGTGGCTTGTACTGTTCCACAGTAACCCAAGCAGTAATCCAAATGGCTTTGAGTTTAGATGTGCAAACTGGTCAAACAAGCTAGCTGACTGTATATGCAAATTCATGCTTGCAATGCTAAAGCAAGACTTGTGTCCTTTCCACCACAGCTACTCTGTCAGTTCAACAGCTTTGTAGTGCATTCACATGAATTTGTTCCATTATTGCTTACCATGAGCATTTCCCAAATCTGTCTTTTCACTGCTGCTTTAATAACCATAAAACATCTGAGATTTACATAACATCAAATTTCCCATGTGCTGTATATGCAAAAATACTGCTGACATGGTTTTGCGAGTGGTTGCACGAGTTGCATTTTTATGCAAAGAAAAGTTCGACCACACGCACACACATGATTGAAAAGAATTTGCACCGAAACCTAAGCTCAGGATGATATCTGACAGAGACACACACACAGTCACGGAAGTTATAATTACAACCTACTAGCTGGGAATTTCCAACTTTTAATTGTGAGTGGAACCAATAGTGACATTGAACAATCACACTTTGGCCTACGCATGAGCTGAGGTTAAAACCCCCCAAAAAGGAAGAAAAGATTGAACAGCCAGGATTTGGTTGTGGTTGCACTCACTGCACTTAAATATTTCTTTTCAGATAGAAAGGTTGTCAGTGCCCTTGGAACTTTCGATTTATTATTCATTAAACATGAAGCATGACCAATGCCTTGCTGACAGACTGAACTAGACTGACTTGAAGAGTTTGCGTGTCACAACAAAGCCTCTTCCTTCATCACTTGATTACTGATCAGTCTGTCAGTTTTCTTTTGTCAGCAAACAATCAAACACATTCTCGGGGGAAGTAGGAGGAAGGCAAAACAAACACAACCCGCTCATATCTCATATCGCAAGATGTGGTGAGATATGACAGCTACAAATCTATTACCGCAGATATTTGCAGGTTATGCTTTTGATATCTCTTGGCGGTTGTGTTTAAAGACCATTTGTTAAAAAGAGGAATCCATAATGATATTTAACCTGTCCACTGTTGGCAAGCTCATCCACTGACAGGCTGCTGTCCAGACAGAGTCCCAGGCCAAAGTCACAAACACAGCACGTCCCGTCGTTTTTCACCAGGATGTTGGAGCTCTTCAGGTCTCGGTGGACTATCGGCACCTAGGAGAATAACAGATACTTGATCGCCCAAATGAATAAAAATAATAAGCATGAAAGCAGAGATCAAAATGGTAAAGAGATGATGTATGTAGCCTGAGTTACAGGGTGTTGATCTGTTGACTTTTCCCCTAGTGTCACCAGGCATTAAGCATTGTGTCCTGTGTCTTTTAGAAAACCTTAATCGAGCTGTGATTTGATGCTGAGAAAGTCCCTCTTGGCTTTACATTTGACATTTTTACTTAATTCTAAGAGTGCTACAGGTTTGGGCTGCTGTGAGGACCTCCCTTCATCTCACTCCCTGCATGTTATTCACTGTTATTTGCTCCCTCCTGTACTTTGTATTTTTTTTCTGTTTGTTTAAAGGGAGTTCTTCCTTACAGAGATTATGAGTTTTTTTGTACAGTGTAGGATCTGTACTTTCTACACTGCATAGACTAAATTTAACTGAACTGAATTAATGCCGTCGTCTCACTAACAATTCGATGTATCCAGTTAATATTTGCTAAAAACTTGATGGACAGCAGTACTCATAACAGGTGAAGAAAGGCTGAACTGTTTTTATTGGAACAAGTGTCATCTGAATGCTGCTAACGTGGCTAATAGCAGTCACATGGATGGATTGCGGCCCTACTGCTAAATATGACTTGTGATCTCTAACCTTAGGGCTTCCACAGGGGAGGCGATCACTGTGGAGGTGGGCAACACCCCGTGCCAGAGAGCTGCTGAACACCTGCAGCTCCTGCCAGCTGATCACGTGATGTGTCAGGTACTCCTAGAAGACAGAGATGTGACGGTGTATTAGCATTTTGAGAAGTTACAAACTAAAGTAATACCGCTTTCATATTCCCAGGTGCACTCACCTGTAGGTTTCCTATGGGGTGGAAGGCCGTGATAAGCCAGTACTGTTTCTCCACCTTCCGCTCCTCAGCTGTCAGGAAGTGGAGGATATTCTCATGTCGGAGGTCTGTGTTGGAGAAAATGTCCTTCTCGTTCTTCCAGGAGGCGTACTCTTCGTAGGGGAAGATCTTTACAGCTACTGTTTCAAACTGATTCCACGTAGTCTGCTTCAATTTAGCCTTGTATACCTGAGCAAAGCGACCCTTTCCCACCTGGGACACAAGCAAAAGTTAAGATTTGAAGCAGCACAGCTCCACATATGTATCAAATATGTTTGCATACCAGCAGATCCAGCTCTATAGGCAGCGGCTCTGTGTTGTGGTTCAGGCTGTTGGCATGAGTCGAGCTGCTGTCGGACTTATCGTCATCTGTCATGATGGCGCAGGCGTCACTGCAGTCCAGCCCACCGGCTATTGGCTTGCGCTTAAAGTTAAAGCTGCTCTCCCATTGGCGGTTGGGACGCCTCCGCCGATGGATTCTGCACCAGTAGAACATTCCAAAAAACGCGATCACCATCACCAGCAGGGGCAGCATGCTCACCAGAACTGCAGACATCAAAGCGTGGTTGGACTCCAGTGGATCTGGAGTTGGATCCACAGCTGGGGAGAGAAGATGAAAAACATGAAAAAAGTGTGAGCATGAGATGCATAAGCTCATGAATCCCAACTGAGAAAGAGGACGCACAACGATAACATAAGGTTGTGTGACATCAGAAATGGAAATGTATCGAGATAGTAGCAGAACGCAAAAATTCCCCATGTAAGAGCTAAACTGCTCGTGGGTGGACTTTGAACTGAATCATGAAAGTCAGCTATGAAGATACGTTAAGAATATTGTTAAAAAATGACTCACATTCATTTGCTGTCATGCTATTAAAACAAAAACAAAAATCTCCCTGCTGCACAAAACGCCTTCAGGTTTGCTCAGAGTTTTCCTTAGCTGTCTGAGGCTAAGGTGGGAAGATGTAGATATTTTTGAAACCGCCAACGTGAGTTAAAGAATGAGCATAATAGTCTTCTCGGGACTGTCATGAAGCTATTAATGCAAAGTCAGTTTTTCACTAGACTGTTTTATGATGCTGACGTGATTCTAGTTGGTATTGTTGATTTGGTGAGATGCATTAACAACCTACAGTGATCAGTGGATTCTGGAAGAGTAACTTTTGCATTTGAACAGCTTGTACTTACAGCTCGTGTTAGTTTCACACAACTTTTTCGGCACCTATTACTAATTAGTAGATCTTTCTTTAAAATGAAACCGGGGTCGACCTTCGCTGAAAAGGACACGCAGGCTAGTTTCTGTGCTCTGTGCGATGGATGCAACAGCAGCACACGTCAGTTTCCTCCCACTGCCACCACAGGGAAATCATTCTTAAACCCTGCACTATAAAAACATCATTGTGTTCCCCACTCCACAGACAGCTTTAAATCTTTTACTGTCCATCATAACAAGAAGTGCAAGTTTGAACCTTTTGGTTTCTGATCTTTTCAGAGACCTAACTGTGCAGTCAGAGGGTTCACAGTTTGAGCAGGCTTTATAGCTTTGTGAGCTATAGCATTAACTCCATCCACTGACTCTGACTGCCAGCTGGGACAGAATGGCAGCCAAGCCTCGGAGCTCCAGCGGCAGTGAAAGAACAGTCAAAAGCTTGTCTGTCTTGCGTTGGCCTAGCCTGGACTGATCTGTTCTAGCCGGGCACCTTTTCAAAGAGTGTCTCACTCATAGTCCCAAGGGAACATTACCCTCCTGAGCGAAGCTGCCACATTGGCGAGCTGAAGGAGGTCAGGCCAAGGACTGACCATTGAAGAAAATGCTCCACCCTACATCTACTTTGCAGTAAGATTTTCCACTTACAGTACATGTATTAGTGAGCACTATAGAGGCTCAAAGTATACAAAGCAAACATCAGCATATAGAGCAAAAATAAAAGCTTCGAGCTTTGATACTCTGTGAATTCTTCTGTATATCATAGACTGAATGTAATCACTGACTATGTATAAAATGTAGACTCAGCCACACATGGCTGAATCTAACTGTTGTGAAGTCTGCTCAGTCTTTTGTCTGACAACCAAGATTTCGAAGATACTGCATGTCCTTTATTGCCCTTTTAGGCTCTACTGGGGACCATCATTTACACACTGAACGTGCTGTTGTGTTCAGTAATACTTGAAACTGGGTAATAAACTTATCAGGAAAGTATGTACTGAGGTCATAGAACAAGGGAGCTGAAACTTCTGTTAAACCAGACACTAACTGACTACCTCTACTGGCCATGAATAAGAATGGTTCCACATCTGGAAAGCAGAGAACTGTTGTCCATTTAAATACAGTTAAATGCACTATGCACAGGCCTTTTTAGCAAGCTACCTAGCTACAACTATTGTTTATTACAATCCAAATTCCAAAAAAGTTGGGATGCTGTATAAATGTAAATAGAAAGAGAATGCAATTATTTGAAAACATTTATTCACATATCAAATGTTCAAAATGAGAAAATTAACCATTTTTTTACTAATGTCTCAAAAAAGTTAGGAATTGCCCATGTTGACCACTCTGTAGCATCCCGTCTTGTTTAAACGGTTACAGCAGATGGCTGCACCTCACTGAGCCTGGTTCTGCTGGAAGTTTCTTCAAAGTATGTTTTTATTCCCCACTGTCGCCAAGTTGTCTGATTCTTGGGGTTTTCTCTATCTCTATAAAGTGCCCTGAAGTGACTGGCATTGTGATTTTGTGACATATAAATAGAAATGTATTGAATTGAACCAGTTGCTGGACTTTTGAGCATTTAGTGATGTCTATGGGTTCTAGACTTTAGGCTCCAAACATTTTCCATTCAAGTTTCTTTAAATTTATGTTATGAATGTTGAAACTCTAAAAACGCTAGCCTGCTGTAATTCTTAAGGAGTTTATGTAATTTTTTGTAATTAACTGAATTAAAGCCAAGTGCACAAAGCCACTTCAATCACACATTAATAGTTTGACCTAAGAGCCACTGTGGTGGTGCACAAAGGCAAAACTATAAAACACTTGTCTTTGTCCCAAGCATTGAAGAGGGAACTTGCCGAAGAAGACAAAGACAATAATAATGCTACAAAAATGCAAGCTGTAGTTAGTCTTAACGAGCTCACTTTGTTAGCTACAGATAGCAGATTTAGGACTGGCTACAGCTGTCTGCTGGAATGTCTGGTTCTCTGTGTGTTTGGTTTCAGTTTAACTAGACAGACACTGATCTGATAGCCTACACTTCTGTATTTTGTCAGCTTTAGAGCTGCATAAACACACATATTATTTGTGACGTCGCCCAGCAAAAACTAAACCATTACATTAGATAAAAATGTAAGACTGTATTTGTCATGTCATCGCTCGCTCTGATCTTTGTTACTTGCGAACTGCTGGGCCCACATCACAGAGCGTCATTAACTGTCCGATTTAAACTGCCTGATGTGCTTTCTCTTCAGCAAAGTAAAAGAGGAACGAGTATTGTGTTCATTTTTGTGGTTGTGAGCGTGTAGGTGTGTATTTGTGTATGTGGGCATACAGCACTAAAACTTTTTGAGATCACTTCGGGCAAAACCGCAGATGCAGTGAATCAAAAATACCCAACACAAGCTCATGCAGTGTTTTTTTTTTTTTAGGTTTGAGACAACTTCAAAAGACCAGTAGTAAAGTTAGTTGCAAAATAAGCCAGCCAGCCAGTCAGACATGGCATTTCTACTCAAATTCCTAGTGTCTGTACACGTGTATGCTTTAAGGGTTTTAAGACTGCTTAGAGGTTTTTGGGGTTTTAAGTTTATTTCCTTGTTGTCTTCCAGCCATGTTTGGAGTGTGTAAGGGTGTGTGTTTCAGGTAGAAACAGCCAATCACGCAGTGCCAAGACAAACTGGCAATTACAATCATGTTGCCTTTTCCAATCAGGATGCCAAAGTGTTCTCAGGCGGCGTTTAAAGAGGTTTGACACATAATTTGGCCAAATGCAGGCATCCCTGCCTCCGGCCTGTAATTACTCACATCATCAGTGCGTATTTGTGTGTCAGGAAGTGAATTCTGGGATTACTGAACCTGCCATCTCTGAATCACACTTTTAATGCTTTGACCAATTGCTAATTACTTACTTGCTTACTAAGCTTAGTGAAGTTACGAGCTGGATTTTAAAGAGGAACTATTTTCACTGGAAAAAAGACAGAGCCAGACATGATTTCATGTTTAAAACAGGTGATGGGTGGATAGATGGCAGCCATTATAAACATAGTGTAAGCAGAAGCAGACTTCCAACAGGGCTTCCACTGTGCCAGATTGTTCACTGTGCCAGCAAAACACTTTAAATATCAGTATTCATCCTGATTTGTTTGAACATTTCCATTCATAGCCCCTGATTTTGGTAATTATCTGGTCACGTCATGGAAAGCTCAGGGTTCAGATTTAAAAGCAAATGTGGTGTAAATTCTCCTCACCACTCTCTGAAAGAAAGCTCCCAGCTTTGCCTGTTCCTAATGCATTTGCTGAACCAAGCATAACACAGGTATGGAGCCTATAACAGGTATCAGGTGAGGGATGATGTAATGTTTAACAAGTGATAGCTTTATGATGTCTGGACAAGGGAGTTTTGGCCGGAAACTGATAAGAGAGTGCTCCAGTAGGTTTATGATTGATACTGTAGCACCAGCGTTGGGGAGTAACTGAATACATGTGACGTATTTAAAATACAAAATATGAGTAACCGTATTCCATTACAGTTAATGCTTAAATAGGTGATAATTAGAATACAGTTACTTTGTTGAAATTAATGGATTACATGGTGGTTTTTTCATATGTTAGGCTATCCCCTCTCTAATGTTGGCAATTCCACTCATTCCTGGAAACCGTAACAAAACATGAAATAAGAGGCTCTAATGTAAGCGTCCTGTCAAATGTTGGTGGAGTCAGCTACACAATGGACCCGGAGCCAGCACAACAGAACCACCAGTGCACGGAAAGGAATACATTTCTTACTTGGAAATTCTGACACTACTTCTTATTTAAAGAAGTAAGGGATGGACGAAATCTGACCGTGCAATGCAAACCAAGCTGCTCTCAGCGTCAAACAATTCCACCTCCAACCGAAAGAAACATAAGGAAGTAAGTTCTTTTTTAAAATCTAACGTTAGCCTACTGCAACTACCTTGTTTTAGGTGTGGTAGTTACCTGGGACCCACTTAACTGCCAACCATTTTCGCATCTTTTAATTCCAGGACTAGGTTTACAACGCTCAGCATTTCTGTTTTGCTCTACCTCTTAAGGCAGGATTTAACAGAGTTTGTCTGGGTCAGCATTAAGCCACAATATCTGTGTTATGTCATTATATCATACAAAAACCTATTTTCATTATTGTTTGGTTGAGTGCTTTGTAACATTAAGTTTTTTGTTATTATTAAAGAGTTGATGCTATTATGTGAATAATGAGTATATTAAAATGTTGTGTTAAAAGGTCAAAAGGTAAGATGCTAGCTACAGATCCTTATGAAATGCTTATTAACAAAGTATTATTCTGTCTTATTTATTAACCCTTTAAAGCCGGTCGGAGCAGGGACGCTCCGTTTTGCGTAACTATTTTAAAATCCCGGTAGCACTGCAACCACATAAGCTAGCGCAATAATTTTTTTTGCATGTGAAACCAGAGGAGTTGTACTTACATCTTATGCCATTAGCTTGTCCTAGGTCATGGTTTCCTTCCACATATAGCTTTGCAAAAATTGCATAAAAAGCGCTTGCAGCAACAAAAACATAATATTCCAGAAACACACTTTGCCGATCCGATTAGCTGTTTGTAACACTTCCTACGTTGGAATTCACATGCTGTTTTTTTTGCAAATTTGCATTATAATATTTATTTTCATTTTTCCTGCAGTATATAAAAATTGGTGTATTTCAAAAATAAAACTATGAAGGCACTCAAAATAAATTTCTTGTGGTAGGAAACTATTTTGTGCAACTTTTTTGTATTTACAGTTTTGAGGGATAAGCCTCTTAAATTTCTCTAACTAGAAATATATGTTAAAAAAACAAAAACAATTTTCAATTTTTTTGTAGTTTATTTTACGTTTTTGCAATTTATGTAATTACTATGCACTTAATGTATACATATTATTAAAATTTGGGCTATAATGGTTGTATTGATGTATAGCAACTTGAAATGCTCCCAAAAATGGCTCTACAACATGTAAAAATATAATATAAGCTCTGGCGGACTTGGTTCTATGGTAGGTCTTAAAGGGTTAAAAAAGAAAATATGGTCGATATCCTGAAATGTCATTAGTCAAATATTTATAACACATTATAATATAGTTGAAGGCAGATAAAGGCCAAAAGAGAACAACATTTTCAGCTGTATGCAATATTTATCAGATTAAAAATACTCAATATTACATTGTACAAGTGTTGGCTCTTGCTGAATGAAGCTAGGACAGCCACTGACGTTTCTTAATTAGTGACAGTTTTCTTGCGTCCACATTTTGGCAAATCCAACACTGAACCAGTTTCACGAAACTTAGCAAGCAGTTTGCTAACTGTAGCATGGGAGATGGGTGGTCTCGTAGGGTGTCTTGCATTGAAATGTGCTGCAATGATCCGGTGACTGCGTTCACCAGATATCAACACAATTTCAATCCGCTCCTCACGTGTTAACCTCTTCGACATGTCAGTGGCTGTGAACAAAGAGAAACTTGTAAATAACTCATGAAAGAATAAAGTTACGTTGAAACCAAGCACACCGTTGTTTTTCTTGTGACATTACCAATAAGTTTGATGTGTCACATGGCCCTCTTCCTATTGAAAAACAAAAGTTGTATCCAAGATGGCCGACTTCTAAATGGCCACCATGGTCACCACCCATCTTGAGGAGTTTTCCCCCTCACATATACTAATGTGCCACAAACAGAACTTTAATATCACCAACCATTCCCATTTTATTACGGTGAATCCATATAAATGGCCCACCCTGTATAGTGATAATTTGTCTTTTGATATGGACATCTGCTTCCTCAACAGAATAAAACAAACAAACCAAAAAAAGAAGTAACTGTAGCTTTGGCGTTAGAGTCACATGTCCATTTAATAAATAAATATTCATGTCAGAATATTTGATTTGAGACTTAAACTGTTGGTGGAGTCTGAATCCTCCCAAATGTGTAAAAATAACCTGGCTTTATCCAGGCTGGTATCATATTATGTGTGTGTGTGATTGTGGCCATGCTTCACCAGCCGCAGACAGGCTGGTAACACCAACTAAAACTGAGTATCATACTTACTATTTACTTGTTATGGTAACAGCAGGCTCCAAAGCTCAGACTACACCATAAACATGGTTCATATCTCTTTAGCTCCAACATCCCCTTCCTCCAACTTGCTCTGTTTCCATCTCATCTTCCCATCTCAGTGTCTGTTCTGGCTACCATTCTTTTAGTCTCACACTGTCCTTCCCATTTCCTTCTTTTTATGGGTCTAAGAGCTGGCCTGCTTGAGTCATTTCTCTATAAAGCGCTCTGCTGTGTAACTGAATGACTGATGTACTCACTGATGACAAGCCAAGATTCCATAGTTAAGGAGGAAGGATTTAAAAAAGCACATCTTGGAAAAAAGGTCAGTTTTATATGTCGTCTTCTCTTTCCTTTTTTTTCAAGCTGGATAAAGAAGCCATTGTAATTATCATTATTTTTTCCATTTCCCACTTTTATCTATTGTTATTCGTTGTCATCAAAATAGAGACCTCACTGGCACCAAAAATCCCCTCTCCATGTCATGAGGAAATAGCGTTAATCATGAGCGATGCCAAAATAAAGGAAGAGATTACTTGGAAGAGACCAGGCGACATCTGTGCAAAAATATACCGTAAGTAAAAAAATCAATTAATTGTAGCTTCACAAGAACACAGCTGTGAATACAGCATAAAAAATATATATTATGGCAAGGCAGTATTTACTATCCTCCCATCTCACTCAAAATAATCCACAAGCGTCAAAACACATGTGCAGCTGATACTGACTGCAAGGCGGTGTTAGTCCGTGCCAAATCATTTTTACAAGGCTCCTAATTAAAAGCAACTGTCACTTCAGATAAAGAAGTTCAGCCTTGTCAGGGTGCAAGGGATCATCTCTGACCACTTTTTATGCTCTTGGCACAGTGACTGAGAAAACGCAGGGAGTCAAAATGAGTATTCAAAAGTGAGATTTGGTACGATTTGCAATAGCTTTGGGCCAATTTTGTTGTTGTTGTTTTTTTTACCAGGCTACTACAGGTCAATAAAATGCACCAGACATAATTTAATGGTTGTGCAAAAAAATTAATGAGGCTATTGTTTTCTGGAAGCCAGTCTTTAATATACACTTATTAATAACCAGTGTTGGGAAGGTTACTTTTAAAATGTATTCCATTACAGAATACAGAATACATGTCCCAAAATGTATTCTGTAACGTATTCCGTTACGTTACTCAATGAGAGTAACGTATTCTGAATACTTTGGATTACTTAATATATTATCATGCTGTTTACAACTACATGAATGTACTATTGCTGTGATTTATTACTGTTACTGAAGGTCCGCGGCTCCGAACCGTAGTAAAGGGACCTCTGGCTAATACGGTGGGTTCTGTGCAGGCTCGTAGCCGAAAACTAGCTTTACTTTGTTGTCTGGGTCAACTTCGCTAGCGAGAGACAGAGAGAGGCGTTGAAAGGCTGCTCCAACGGAACTTATTGTTTTTGGAGGAAAACACGAACACGGTGTACAGTCGAGTCTTAATAGCTTACTTACAACTGGGCTCGTCAGGCTCTCTTCTTGGCTGCAGTGGTTATTATTATATTTACATGCTTCCAGCTCCCGTTTTTGCTCGATGACAGCTCGTACTTTTCCTTTTTCTCCCTCCTCGCGCTCACAGACCCATAACGGGTATGGCAGTCCATTCTCCCTGCAGCACGGACTACGCTGCCTATGATGCTACATTCTTTAGAGCTATACCGGTAGCATTCTGCCTATTAGCTTAGCACAACAACAACAAAAAGGCCTCTCTCACCCAGGAAACACGCAGAGAGAGAGCGTCACCCTGTAACCATGGCAACCGTAACGCTGCCACCTGGAACAACAGAACATAGCTGTCAAACAAAACCCAAACAGTCCTGACCCGCCACAATATGAAACAGGGAAGTACCGCCGTGTAATCCATTTATTTCAACAAAGTAACTGTATTCTAAATACCACCTTTTTAAACGGTAACTGTAACGGAATACAGTTACTCATATTTTGTATTTCAAATACGTAACAGCGGTACATGTATTCCGTTACTCCCCAACACTGTTAATAACCAATTAAACCGAGTGGGTTTGAATAGACTTTCTTTCTGGGCTTTGTTAAAAACAGTCAGACTTATTGGATGGTAGAGTGTGATCAGTCAAGCTAAAACCGCTGTTGCTGTAACACTGAATCTGAGGAGACACTGTCATGTAAATCTGCTTGAAAATTGTGACATCTACGCCACACGCAAATGTTAAAAATGGTGTAACGTGGCTGATTTATTTTTAAAAAATGAGTGGGTGAAATTATTACAGAAATGTTAATGTGAAGAATAGAAAAGTTGTAAACGTGCTTTAAGATTTACACAGATTTAAGACAGTTACCTACTATGTGTCTTTTTTCCCAAGTGTTATTGAATCATAGAAATCAAAGAGGGTGGTGGTGTGGTTGTTAGCACTACTGCTTTACAGGAAGAAGATCCTGGATTCAAATCCACTGTCCAGCCAGGGCTTGCATGGTCTCCTCTCTCACACACACACACACACACACATATATATATATAACACTTACACTTTTTTATAGATGCCATGTCAGCATGTTATATTCAGGTGACCCTGAATCCTCCCTTAGTTATGCTGCAATAGGTGTGAGCTGCTGGGAGATTTCCGTGATGCATTGAGTGTTTCTTTTTCAGTAACCTTTCTCACTCAGTATCTGTTAATAGACCTCTCTGCACTGAATCATACTTGTTATTAATCTCTGGCTCTCTATCACAGCATGTCTTTATCCTGTTTTCCTTCTCTCACCCCAACCGGTCGCAGCAGATGGCCCCGCCCCTCCCTGAGCCTGGTTCTGCCGGAGGTTTCTTCCTGTTAAAAGGGAGTTTTTCCTTCCCACTGTCGCCACAGTGCATGCTCATAAGGGGTTATATTATTGTTCGGTTTTTCTCTGTTGTATTATTGAAGGGTCTACCTTACAATATAAAGCACCTTGAGGCGACTGTTGTTGTGATTTGGTGCTGTATAAATAAAATTGAGTTGAATTGAATTGAATATGTCATGTTTTGTATTTATACTTATAGCTGCCTTAAGGCACTTTATATTGTGAGGTAAATACCCTACAATAATACAGTGTTATGGTTGCACAATGACAATAAGAAGTCTTGAATCTTAAATCCTGTTTGGTGTCCGACCAAAGTGCTACATTTCGTTTGTTGGTTGTACAGTGGGTGGCCAATGACACAGGACACATCAGGGGATATGTCCATTTATCTATATTAGGACTTGTGTCTGGTTTGTCTGAACTTAGGTACTCTAATATCTGCTCTCCTTTTAGTGTTTTGATTCAAGGATTCAAGGATTTAAGGGGCTTTATTGTCATTTGCATCACGTTTACATGAAGTGGAACAAAATGACAATAAAGCTCTTTGAATCCTCACCATCAGCAGCTAAATATCTGCCTCTAAATGCTTCCCTTTGTCAGTGTTGGGTAGATTTTGGCATTCACATACATCTTTATGCTGTTTCAGTTGGGTGTTGAATGTGGACACAAGGTTAGCGAGAATGCAGAGAAGTGTAAAAATATGAGCCCCCCAAAAAAAACAATCATGAGGAATATAAAATTCTGCAGAATCGAGAAATTAAGTAAGCTTAGGTGATAATTTTCTGTGGCTTCCTTATTATAGGCAACACCTCTCAGTATAGCCATGTGAGCCATTATTATTATAAAAATAATGATTAGTGGAGCGTTAAAGCTTTATTTAGCCAACATGAAAGATTAGCAGGGCTAATACCCCGTGGCTAAATCTCTAAAGTGGACACAGCTGTGGATCTCGCTGTAAGTGGCTTTGATGAACAGCAGCACTGATCTATTTTGTCATCTTACCACACTGTGTCAGTGACAACACAGCAAACACTTCCCCATCTGATTTACTCCTAACAGGCCTCTCGCTGAACACAATGGGCCCTGTTTGCATTCGCTGCTGTGGGATCACAATGTTCACTCCCTCACTGCGACACAAATACGCTCACTCTCACTCGGGAGAATCCACATGTGTTGCTCTCAAGCAATAAACCAGATGCACAAATGCTGTTGCAAGCATGTCGCAAGAATGTAACGCAGGGGCAGAACAATGTGAGGTATTTGGAGGGGAGGAAGCCATGGCAGCGGTCCAGCAAACAAACAAGGACTTCCTGCTGCATGCATCCTCAATGGGAGGAAGGAACCACAACCCTTACCCTACGGGATCTCAGTGTGTGTGTGTGTGCGGGTGTGTTTCGGAAAGATTGATTACGATTTACACAAAGTGCTGTATACATCCTTGACAGAACACTTGAACTTGCCAAAATCAGAAGGAGGAGCTGATGAATTCAGATATCAGACTTCAGACAGCTTTATAACCCACACAGACCGCACACAAGAAGAAAACATTCTCACTTACTAAAGAGAAAATGAGGATCTCAGCATGTTTATGAAACGTGTGCAGTGAGTGAAAAATGAGAGCTCATTTTGTCCCCGGGGAATTGCTGTTTGTTGTGCACGTCATGTTTTGCTCGAGTAGAAACAAAAACCCACTAAATCGTGGCAACAAATATGTTTTTGCTGGATTTGTGAAGCTCATCATCACAGGCCCAGGTAGAAGGTACTTAAGGTTGATGTACTGTAAGGGACCAAAACATAAACTTGCATGTTTTACTGAAATTATCTACATGAGAAAATTCCAGCATAACACTTCCCAGAGTCATTTCTTTTCCTATCATGAGCCAATCCACCAGGACATTTAATAAACTTTAGTAGAAAGTCTACTTTACCTAGCTGTAGACTGTAGCTAGGTTTACATTCAAATGCAGCACACATTTTAACTTCTTTTTTCCCTGTTTTTATCCACTTGTGTTGTTTAAAAATCAATAAATGGTCTAACATGGTTATATAACTAACAGTATACCTGCCAAACCTCGAATGTTGAGATGAAAGTAAAAAACATGGATTGATCAAAGTATCATCGGGCACAAGTTGGTCTCCAACCTTTTCATGAGAGTGTGAATCTCAGATCAAAAGCACTGATGTTGTATAGCACTTTTCAAGTCTGACCTAATGAAGATGGCATGTGTAGCCTGTCTAAGCTGTGATTTTGAAAGTGACTAGATACAGACACAATGCAACAAAGGTAGACAACTGAATGTCAGGAGGCTGAGACTTGTCAAAGCTCATGAATCCTCTGCATGGTATTGCTACATGTTAGGGACAAAAATGAAGCGAGAATTTAAAGGAAACAAAGCAGCAGCTCAGGCTTAGCAAATGCAGCTCGCAGGTGTTTTGATGTGTTTCAGTTTGAAACCATCCTGCCCACATTAGCTGAAGCATGTGCACAAAGCAACTTAAAGATACGGTTTAGTCAATAAGGTGGGAAGAAGAAGACTGACGCAGGAGAACAGTAAACAGCTGTACTTCATCACAGAGGTGCTTCAAGTCTACGCAGCCTTTCACCATGTGCAAGAGATGTTTCTGATTCGAGTTAAACACAGACAGGAAACCATATGTCTGAGCTCTACAGTGCGGCTGGCCTACACGACAATGCGCGCGCACACACACACACTGAGAAAGACCCACTTTTTCCTCTCAGCACTGAGAGGCACACAGAACCCAGCTGTGTTTCTATGACCACACTGAGGATTCCCCAAACATCGTTACGTGTGAGTACTGCGTTTCCACTTCCTGTTTGCGGTGACGGTGGATTCTCAAATCATTCCACAAGACAGTAGCAACTGTAATGAGACCCTAAAAAAAGTAGGCCCACGACATTTTGAACTTCGCAAGCAGCTTTACTGTACATGCCAAGGTACGCACAGCAGTTTCCTTGTCAGTGGTTGGAAGCAAGCTTAGCGTAGGAGTAGGAGAAGGTGGGGGTGATAAGATGACAGAATGAACGGTTATCAATAAATGAAAGTACCAGGGATGGGCGAATGACTGAACAAATAATATGGAGAATCAAAGAGCTACTGACTCACTTGAGGAAGGAATACAGATGTGCTGTTCTAACAGCCGGTCTATTTTAGAACTGGCCAAGCATGTCAGCAGGAAGGGCTGTGCAGCCACTATGAAATAATCTATCTGCTTAATGCGTCTTTTTCTCTTAACTGTTTC
Source organism: Neolamprologus brichardi (assembly GCF_056152115.1). Taxonomy (NCBI): domain Eukaryota; kingdom Metazoa; phylum Chordata; class Actinopteri; order Cichliformes; family Cichlidae; genus Neolamprologus; species Neolamprologus brichardi. Next base: position 999,750 of record NC_142114.1, on the reverse strand, counting down.
TTTTGTCACACTTAACTGCATTTGGTTAGCTGAAAGCTGGTGTGGTTAGAGTGGGTTCATTGTTTTTTCCTGTGTAGTCAAATACTGAGACCAGAAAATAAAACACCGCATTTTTCAAAGAATGACGCTGCTTGTACTTTTTTGCTGTCCAAAAAAAGAAATCCAAGAGAAGGAACCAAACTTTTTTGTGACAGCACTACACAACAGGGTGATCATGTTATCGAAGGAAATGGAATAAACGAATAAATGAATGAATTTGCAGTGAACATGACATTGCCATGAGCCAATGAGTGATGAGAACAGGACCAGAGAAGGCGGTCAGCAGAAAATACCTGAGCCCTACTTACCCTCTCCATCCTCAATGATCATATCACCTGTTGAGCAACCAGGTAAATAAGGTGAAACCACACCCATTGTAGCAACTAATAGAAACTGATATCACCATCGCGACAAATGTGAGTCAGACCAATAATGAAAAAATACATTTTGGTCCCTACAGCTGCTGAGCCTGCATGTCTGTAAGCAGTTTTTGGTGATCTTTTTGCAGGTATAACTGCGCGCGGGGATAAGTGTTACAGACCAGGTGAGGAAGGCATTGCAGGGTTGGATCATTAAGACGTAGTATCAGACTTGAAAGCAGCAGTAATTAGGTTTTGGGCCTCAGGAAAGAGCTGAGGTAGCTGTAAACACTGTTATACACAGAGTTCAGTCCCAATTCTCAACAACAACTGTCTCAAGGCACATGTTGTGAAATTAATGGTGTTAGCAAACAGTTACTGGAAGCTACAGTCCTTTGGAATTTTCTAAAATATGGAAGTGCAAACCGCTACTTTTAACAGTCACTGGCTAGCATTTTGCAAGAAGTAGACGTGAGCACTGAAGCTGGAGTTTGTGAAACCAAAGCAAAGAGCTGGAACATTCTAAACTCCAGGAATTATTCTCCTTGGCTTCAGGAAAATCTAATTACGGTTTTAAGCTTCTTCAAATTTTTTAGGTACTCACTTTGGGGGAATATTAGGTCTTCGTTGCACTCGTCTCCTTTACAGGAGCAGAAATGAGCCAACCCCGTTGTTGTGTTCTTTTCCTTCATCACACAGGTGGCGCTGTTGTAGTCATCCAGCGTAATGCCGTACAATGGCTCGGCTGGGTTGTGGCAGAGAGTTTCGATGGACAAGTTTGTCTCGTTCCTTCTCCTTAAACACACATTGAGGTATAATTTTTAACAGTGTGTACCTTAAGAACTATCAGGATACCATCCACTTAGTTAATCACATCTCAGAGATGAAGATTGCTTACTTCTCTTGGATACCTACCAGATAGAAACACAGACCTCAGTTGGTTTTTCACATATGGACGAGATGCTGCAGTTGGTCTTGCAGGTACCTGTGCCATTGCAGGAGGTAAGCTCCACATCACAGAACTTACAAAGTTCATGTAGTTGAAAAAGACCTGCAAATAACACACACAACAACACGCATTAGTTTCATGTTTCATCAAGTGCTGCTGTCACATACAGCCAGTCACAATTTTTTTTGCCTGTACAGGAAACACAAGCACCATCACAAATTTGATATATTGTTTTATATATATTATAACAAAGTCACATTGCGGGCTTTATGTTCAGAGCATTGACATTGTTATGACTGCTGGAGCAAGTTCCTGGAATTGTACTCTCCAAACATGACCAAAGTTCTGCCTAAAAACCTAAAGTTTCAGCCAAACGTTTTTAAAAAATCGATTCACAAAAAAATGTTTGATGTGTTTACAGCACAGTGTAAGGACAATAATGATATACTGAAACAAAATGCACCACATAACCAAGCTACACATGAACCAAAACTAAACAAGAGCTCATGATTAACAAATGAGAAAAGTAGGTATAAAATAAGACTGCAGTATAATAAGTCAAGACAAAACAAATTAATATATTAGTAACAAGAAGCACCGAGAGAGTGCAAACCTCTGCCAAGGCAGCTCATTGTCTGAGCAGTATTGAAAAGTAGAGTTTGTAGTTCAGTAAAAACAAGCGCAAAGTGCAGGCTTTTGTTATTTGACCTGTTGAAACCAATTTTGATAAACCTAATATGTATATATTGTACATGTGCAGTTTATCCTGTCTTCCAAAAAATTAATACTTATTTATTAACATTGTACACATATTCTAATCAGAGTAACAGGTTATAACCTGTTACTCTGATTTACACAGCAAGGTCTTAAAATAAGGTGGTATTGAGAATTCCCCATATCATTCCCCTTATATGCCTGTATGTTGTAATTACAAACAATGGTAGTAAGACACATTGTTTTAAATAGCTCTTTCTAGGATTATTATCACTTTGACCAGATACATCTATTGACATTGAAGTAGAGGTCACAGGTCAAACGTGACACGATTTTAAATCTTTATACAGTACTTTCTATACGTTCACAATACTCACAATAAGTCTTTTTGTCAGTTTTTGACCAATAACTCATTAAGTCAGCCTTGAAGACCTTGGTAGCAAAGTTTACTGTGCTGTTAACAAAGTTTTATGAGAATTCATTCAAAACTTTTTAAGCTATTGTGTTTTTACGAGTACCTACGCATACATGCAAGCAAATGTTACGACAAAAATGGAGGTAATGGGTAATAGAGAAGATATTCACTCTCTATCATGGTCGAAATAAGGTAGTTTTGAAGGCAAAGGGGGACCAGTGTGTTCTTAATAAAGTTGAGTGCATTCCCTAGGTTAGCAGGTCTGAGTATAAAGGAAAAACAATATACATACATGCACACAGAAGATGTGCTCAGAATCTTTGATACAATCTAAATCAGGGGTAGGGGAACTCCAGGCCTCAAGGGCTGATGTCCTGCAGGTTTTAGACATCACCCTGGGTCAACACGCCTGAGTCAAATGATTAGTTCATTACCAGGCCTCTGGAGAACTTCAACACATGTTGAGGATGTAATTTAGCCATTTAAATCAGCTGTATTGGATCAAGGACACATCGAAAGCCTGTAGGACACCGGCTCTTGAGGCCTGGGGTTCCCCACCCCTGATCTACACGAATAACTACAGCTGAAAGTTTTGAAATATCACGAGTGAAACATAATTTGGTAATATTGTTCTTTAGTAGTATTTGACTGGTAATTTTTCGTCTCAGGCATAAAAAAAGAATAGTTCACATTAGGAAAATGTTAGCAAGCTATTTCATATTATTATTTCTCCTCCTACTTAAACTATTCACTCCTCTTTCATGTTTGTAATGGTCTCTGCACTGCTAATATTGTGGGTTCCTCAACGGAGCTTTTCACATATCAGAGGCTGGTGAATAAACACCTTTACACACTGAATGTTTGTGAAAAAACGACACGCATTTCCAAATTTTTTGAGCATGAACTTGGCATGTGATATATTTACACACTGGTGACTGACCCGGAGTAGCGACTAGTAGTAGTTTAGTTTGACAACTTCAGTAGTGGTGGACGTTTTTATTTACATTTGTCCTGTGAAACTAGTACTACATTAAGAATAGGTGAGTCTGTTGCACAGATTTTATGCATCTGGTATGTAAGGTCTTTATTCTTTTTTTTTTAAAGTTTAGTTACACAAGCAGTAGGGCGGAGCAACATGAAAGCATCATCTGCCTGACCTAAATGAGGTTTGAACCATGAAAAACTGTCAACATAGGCAGCCACTAGCAGGGAAACATCTCCGTCTCACAGCCACACTCTGTACCTGGATCAGCCACCACAAATGAGCTAAATGAGTCCTACAGAAACCAGGAAGCTATACAAAAACAGGTCAAAACCACACTGAAGCACCAACACAGACAACAACTAAATCAAAAGTCAGCCTTTATCAAGCGACAGCATTTTCTTTCCTCTAGGTGCTTCAGATACGTGACCATAAACTTGCATGTGTGCATTTTTGTTGCCCTGTACATGTGACACTGTACACTAAAAGAAAGGCACTCAAAAGTGATAAAGTCTTTTTTAAATTATAATCCATGAATGAAAAACAGTTTGCACTTTTATGTTGTAAACGATTAAGTTTTATAGGAAGTTAGAGATAAAAGAATCAATTTGTGACTTGTAAAGTAAAAACTGTGCAAGTGACTCACAAGGTTTTCAAAGAATCTGACGCATGATGTAGCGACATTAGAAACAGGGCCACAGACTTAGAAGTGGTAATGACGTCACGTGATGGCGTTTGTCATTTAATAGATGTGTTTTTCATGTTTACAAAGTTTGAGCTGAGATGGGTTTTCATGTTCCGTCTTGACAAACGTCCACAGCAGCCTCTTCTGTCTTCATTTTTTCTTCACAAAACAAAACAATCAGCTTTCAGATATTGTTTGATCTAATCTCTGGATGATTGTTATCTGAGAAGTACGGTGGCTCGTGTAATCAGCACAGTCTGCCGTTCTCCTTTGCGTGGCTCGACCCGCCTACGCCTCTCTGATCTTTCCCTGCTTCGTGACATGAACAGACCTGTCTGCTCCAAGCTGCCAAACTGCTGGCCTAGGAGAAAAAACAAGCTAAGCCACGATGTCATATGACAGTTCCTGAGACGACGTAGGGCTTTTTAGGCTTTATGGCTGTATTTTGAAATCTGGGAAGGGCAGGAAGAGTTCTCTGTGTGGCTTCGTGTTCAAATAATCTTTAGATTCTGGGTGGGACAGAAGCTCTGTGTATAGTGTGCAGGTGTTGTGGTACACATGGATGGTTTTAGTGTTGTGGAAAGCCTTCCTCTGCTGGGAGGTCTGCTCCTAAGGCTGTCATGGTTCAGCTTCACTGAGCAGAACTTTGAACTTTTAATCTTTTCCTGCACCTCAGGTTAAAACCAAGATTTGGGGCTGAAAAATGAAAACATGAGCAGAAGTACCAAAAACTGCAGTGGAGCCGCTTGAATCTGACTCGTAATAAAATACCCATTATTTATTTTCTAAAATTCAAAAAACCCCAAGTTACTGCAGTCTGGACCCTTTCTGATGTTTCTAATTTGAATATGTTTTCTTTAGCACTAAAAACTTTGTGGGCAATGTAGCTAGTATTGATCAGAGTGAAACTAGACTTCAAACTACAGACACGTCAAAGGCATTTTGCCTTTGGCAAAAGTTTTATGGATTCTCAAAAAAGCTTTACCATGGTAAACAAACAGTGTGCAGAAAATCCAGATTATGCTTCAGCATGGGGGAACGTAGCAATCGTCAAAAACTGATAATATTTCAAACCTCAGAGGGTTCAGCACAAGATACTTGGTATGCTCCTTGGTAAGCTTTTAGTGGCTCTCCTACACTTGTCCTTATTTTGCCATTTAAACTTATAATGAATCCAAAGCTCTTTTGGTTATCTCAGGTACACAGGTACACACTGCTGCTCAGATTGGCTGCTAATGAGGGGCAACCAATCGGCTTTAAACGAAGGTGCCCTTCTTTTGAATTATCAGTCAATTTTCAATTCAATTTACTTTTATTTGGGGGGTTTTTTGGGGGTGAGGGGGGGTTCTTCCCTCTTTTTTCTACCTTTTTTGTTTTATACTCTAAGATAAAGACCCTATAATAATGCAAAGAAAATAGAGAAAGCCCCAACAATCATATGACCTCCTATGAGCAAGTGCTTTGGCAACAGTGAGAAAGAAAAACTCTTATGGGAGTGATGCTGAAAAACCAGTTCATGCATTCATTACTTCTAGGCTGGACTAATGTAATTCATTATTATCAGGATCAACCCTGCAACTGATCCAAAATGCTGCAGCAAGAGTCCTGACAGGGACTAGAAAGAGAGAGCATATTTCTCCTGTTTTGGCTTCCCTTCATTGGCTTCCTGTTAAATCCAGAATTGAATTCAAAATCCTGCTCCTCACATACAAGGTCTTAAATAATCAGGCCCCATCTTATCTTAATGACCTTGTAGTACCATATCACCCCATTAGAGCACTTCGCTCTTAGACTGCGGGCTTACTTGTTGAGTATTTGATTAGACATAAATTATCTGAATTTCAGGAGTGGGACCACACCTCCAAACATTCCCCTTCTGGTTCTTGTCTATATATGACACCTGTTCTCGTTTTCGTGCCCCACCGTCCTGAGGTTTTGAGCCCAGCTAGTGAAAAGGGTGGCTGTGGGTCATGTGGTAGAGCAGATCAGCTACTGACAGGAAGGTTGGTGGTTTGACCCTTGGCTTCCCCAGTCTGCATGCCAAGTACTTAAGTATAGAAGAAAGTGCTTGTATGAGTGGGTATGAATGGGTGAATGTGGCATGTTGTAGACAGCGCTTTGAGTACTCCGGGAGAGTAGAAAAGCGCTGTATAAGAATCAGTCCAATGACCAATGGGAGGCAGAGTCTTCATCTTTCAGGCGCTCAGCTTGAGTTTTTCTTCTTCAGTCACCTTTGTAACTCACTATGTCTTTAAACACCTCTCTGCATTTAATTGTTTGTTATTATTAATCTCTGGCTCTCTTCCACAGCATGTCTTTGTCCTGTCTTCATCAATTCACCTCCAACTGGTCGCGGCAGATGGCTGCACCTCCCTCAGTCTGGTTCTGCTGGAGGTTTCTTCCTGTTAAAAGGGAGTTTTTCTTTCCAACTGTTGCCAAAGAGCTTGCTTATATGATTGTTGGGGTTTTCTCTGTTTTCTCTCTATTATTGTAGGGTCTGCCTTACAATATAAAGGACCTTGAGGCAACTGTTGTTGTGATTTGGTGCAGTATAGATCAAATTAAATTGAAAATGTAATTGAATTACTGGTGGAAATGGGTTGCTCTCCAGCAGGTCAAAGATGTAAAATATATATCTCAATAGCAGGTTTCAGGGAGGAAAAGCTCGAAAATCTGACCACCAGATGAGGTAGTCAGTCTGAACTCAGTGCAGTGCAGTCTGCTTACCGAGGACCAGACTAAAAGCAGATGGATGCTACAACAGGATGGCACGGGAGTGGTCGCAGCGGGAGAGCATCATGATTTACTTTGACATCATGTTTATTTGTCCAATTACTTCTGAGTCAATCATTCACAATCACTGACTCAGAAGTGCGAATAAAGCAGTTTATGCCGGTCATGAGATTCCACTTAAGCTCTCTACCTGAGCTAATGATCCACACTGCTGTAAAGAATTCCTAGATTACTTCCTTTACTTACTTTTCAGATAAACACATCCTTAAAAGACTCCTTCACAGAGTGAGTAAAGAAAGATGACGACTGATATGATAGATAACCAATTCCATCTGATGAAAGGGGCCCCCAGCTCCAAACAACAACCGCCCTCACAGGCCTGAAATCTCAGGTACAGACAAAACAACTGCAGTCTGCACTATCGTCAGATCAACTCTGCAAAGTCAAAGTGTAAAACCAGACCAGACCAGAGTAGGGATTTGGCTTCCAGATGCACAGATGCTCGCTACCTTCCCTACGCAGTACCAACTGCAAGGCCTCAGCTCGCAGTGTGTGTTCACATGGGTGGGTGACACTCGATCATAGTCTGCACAGACTGGGTTATTCATTTAACAGGAAGCACAGTTAATATATTTTCAAGGCACATTCCATCACACTGAGCCTAGTTTGGAACAGGACAAAGAGCGTGAAATAGCAGAGCGCTCACACCCACACACAACCTCAGAGACAAATAAAAGTGGCTGATTTAGTGCAGCAAAGTGCCACCGAGACTACATCAATCCGAATAAGTAACACAGCTAGAGTTACACGCTGAGCACAAATATTTTACGATGGTGATGGATCTTTATTGTACTCTTGTGCAATACTGACTACACATCAAGAGCTCATTAACAGTGACTTTAGCTCTATTTTTGCACAGTGTATAACAGAATCCTTAACAAAGATTAGGAAAGAAAAATCACTTTAAATTCTGAATTTAGGTTACCAGCACTTCTGGTCTTCGATGGGCGGTGTTGGCAGCTTTAGAGCTTTAACTTTGAAGTTTCAGCAGACTGGTGCAGCAAGTTAAAGGGTAACTGTGCATGAAGGTCTGCATTGTGATTTGGGTCATTGTTCCAGCTGCTAAAGCTCTACTAAAGCGTCTTTTTTTTTTTTATTACTGCTGCACTCTTTCCCTGCTGCGAGTCCTTGTGCAAGGATTATAGTATGAAAACACAAGTGACCTCAGTGCGTCTCGAGAAAGTGGAGGGGAAAAGTGTGGGCTGTCATTAACTATGCTCTTGATGGCTTCTGAAGGAGCGGTAATTGAAATGTAATATCTCTCTGTGCTGCAGGAGGGAAATCATGCTACTGTGACTGACTTCCATCTGGCAGTCAGACCAATGAATAACCACAATAAATACCTACTCGTTAGTGGCAGAGAAAGTAAAGACTGAGAAGTATCTACTATCCAGATGATAAAGTATGCTTAAGTACATATTTTTTAATAAGAGTGTTATAAAATTCTGGATGCTAAACAGTTTTTCTAACAGCAACTGTGCTTAATGATTTAGAAGGGCATAAATGATATGGTGTTTAAAATCCATTTCAATCAGCCAACACAATGCGGCCACTAACTGACCTGAGCAACTTCAATGGCCTAATGGCAGGACTGGCGTACTACAGCCCCTGAGACGAGCTAACCATCAATTGGTGGCGGAAGGCTCCACCTATAATCTTAGACTGCATTTCCAAAAATGCGCTGGTGCTAGTGAGGAGCCACTTCATCACTGTTCACCTTTGGCAAACAATTTGACATGTTAAAGATTTGCATGTTAAATAGTGTTATGTTGCAGAAGAAAATGTTAGCACTAAGAATCAATGAGCTTCATCTGTAAAATTGTTAGTGACTGAGTGACTGAGTGATGATGTTCGTGTAAGGTTTCATCCAGACTGGCATATACATACAGGATATGTCTTCTTGTGAGTCTTGGCAGGAATACTAACAAGTCATGAACATTTTTAAACGTATTTGTACACTGGTGTAATGGACGTAAATCATTTTAACTACTTTATAGTACTGATATTTCTTCTTTGTTTAGAGCAAGAACATCCAGCATCCCACAACATCCAGTGGTCTCTAACATCTGGACAACAGTAAATCTGTGTATATATTATTTCTTTCTCCCATCACTCCCAATTGCAATACATGGCTTCCTCTTCTGCTGGACATTTGTTCATGTTAAAAGGGAGTTTTTCCTTCCCACTGTCGCCAAGTCCTTGTTCATAGGGGATGGTCTGATTGTTGGGGTTTTTTTTCCATATCATTCTAGGGTCTTTACCCTTAATGTGACTGTTCATGCAATTCGGCACTATATAAATAAAACTGAATTAATTTGAATTGAATATATATAGAAACAGAAATGCTAACTTAAAGGATACAGAGCACATTATCGCATCAGCTAAACTGTTTCCTCCCTGCTTCTCTTCCTCTTTCCCCATTTTTCCAAAGCACTGAGGATTATGGCGAAGTGTGGAGAGGAGGACAGGCAGGAAACCTGACTGCAGTTCATCACCGTTATACAGGAAGGACTGCTGGAAAAATGGAAAAATCTGCAAACCAGGCAAACATTTAATAGGTTTGTATCACTTCAAGGCTCTGAATTAATTTGTTCCAAATTAAATGCATTCTTACTGTGAGTAGAAGTGAAAGATTTCTGTGCTCGCTCACTCATGAATGTTTCATGCGTAAAAAATTGTAAAATAAATAATAAAAAACAACATTTTAAGGCATTTATATAATGACATTAGAACTATGCTTTCAGGTATGACAGCATTGCTTGGCCTAATGAGCTCACATTTCAATATGAAGCTGCAGCTCTTTCAGAAGTAATCCTATAAAAAAAAAAAACCCTGAAAGAGATTTTACTGCTGACACTTTTCTGGAGCAACACGGGAAATAAAAATGTGAAACAATCTGAGTTGAAACAAGAACCCTTCTTTTCCCTGCAGCGCTGTCACTGAAATGTGCAAAGACAACTGGCAGAAGGCAGCTCGGGGCCACATAACTGCCACAGCAGGCGGCTGGGCTCTCCCCCTTTGCTCCTGAAAGTTATCCTCCCACCTCTCTTAATCCACCCCTCACTCCACTTTGGCCCTAATCCTCTCATTCCTCCCTGTCTTTATCTTCCTCCTGTTTAACTCCCTCTCTCGGCCTCCCCTCTTCCTCCATCCCTCCTTCGTCTCTAAGAACCCAAACGCTCCATTGAAGCGTGTTGAGAATGAAGACTTGACAAATATGGTTAAAAGGAATCAAAGGAGCATAACTCAGGCAGCTTAAAGTTATATTTTCCATGCTTAAACGTAGTACTGTGCACAAGAAATAGGAAATGCACAGCGACATCTGCCTCAACACAATGAAGATTCCCTGGAAATGAAGGAAAACGAAACCTTGTGAAATCCTGCTGAGCGGATTGTTATTGACATCAGTCGGAAGCAAAAAAAAAAGTAGGAGAAGATAAAAAACAGTCCAGCTCTGCTGTTTGGATAACCAAAAATGTCAAGCTGGTCCAGTAGTGGAAGAGCAGCGAGGAGCTTCCTGCAGCTCAGGGAGCTCTGGAGGAATGGCATGGAATAAGTTTATGTGTGAGCTTGTGTCTTCATGTGGGTACAAGTTTGTATGTCTTCTTGCTCTTGTGTGCGTGTGTGTCTATTTGTGACACGTAATGCAGCAGGACCACACAGTCCTTGTGGTATGCGGGATTTCCAGGTTCAAAATAGGCTCCTGCTGTGGGAGGAGGGCAGGAACAAACAGGAGAGAGGGGGAGAAGGGAAGGAGAAGTGTAATGAGGACAACAAAATACACGACTCCAGTTTTCATCTTCTTGTCAACATTGTCACAGTTCAGCCAACCGCTTGTCAACAAGGGGAAGTTTCTGTGGTTTACTGACATGACAGCTGTCATGGTGTCACAGATGGAAAGTGGCCAGATCTATTTAATTGGCATGTTGGGAGGGAAAGAAGCACGACTGCGTTGCAAACAGCTAAAGAGAAAAGTCAAACTCCTAATGGATGAAAACATTTCTTCACTCTGATCAAAGTGAGGAACTGGAACACCTCAGAAGATGCACACATTTCTTTGCCTTTTAGCACTAACAGGTCTCCAGCTGACAGATTCCATAATGCTATTATAACTATTTAGTGCGTTTTACAAGCAACGTTGAACCTGTTCAGGCTGTATGCAAGCCTAAAATTGGTGGAGTGACCCTTTAAAGCCTTGACGTTATGGATGCGCAAGATCAGAAATGTGATTCTGTACAACACAGCTTACTTTTGCACCATTATTTTCACACAGACACACACACACCTTTTATCATTGTTCCGAATCCTGTTAAAAATAATCGTTCGGTCTGCTAAAACCTGTGATCCTCAGCAGTGAAAGGTCTGACAGCGAGAGGGAAAGTTTTCTGAGGCGCTCTGTGGGTACGCTTCAGGCTGCACGGGCAGCAGAGCTGAGAAGCGTCTCTGCCCGCTCTGAGTCACCTGTTACACCTCGCTGCTCTGCGGAGAGCCACGCGAACAGCGCCAGAGAGAAAACTTTCCCCCGGTCCCCTTCAGCTCGAGAACTCTGAGTTCGCGTTAAATACGTTATATAGTGACATCAGAGCGCGTGGCAGCGAACAAGCAGAAAGTTTGTTAAAGTTCGGTGTTTGTGTAACTCACCGGCAGCCCCGGGCTCCAGCAGCACAGATATGAGAAAGGCTGATAAAACTCCGCGGAAAGTTAGAGAGCAGCGGCGTGCCTTCATGATTCTGTGTCCCCCTGCCCGAGAGTCTCAGTCACACGAACCGCGGAGTACAAGAGAGTCCAGGGAGTTGGCTTTGTGCGTCCGCTACGCTGTGCGCTCCACTCCGCTCAGCAGCTGGAGAGTCACTGCTGAACCATCCACACACACACACACACACACACTCTCTCACACCGTTTATAAGCAAGCACACTCACTTTGCTCTGACAGGAAACCGGAGGAGGCAGGAGGGGCTCTCTCTCTCTCTCTCTCTCTCTCTGTGTATGTGTGTGTGTGCGTGTGTGTGCGCGTGTGTGTGTATGCGTGTAACCGCCTACCCAAATACTGGAAATCGGAACAGTAAACAAGTCATTACATATATTTAAATAGTGTGTGAGCTGTGAAACTTCGCCAGGAAATTTTCTGGAATTATACAGAACTGCCAGAAAGTTTACATTTAAAGATTGCAGGATTATTTTTGTGGATATTTTACATTCACAAATAAAAAACTTTTCTTCTTTCTTACAACATACAAAAAATACAGACATCTCTTTTTGGATCGCTATTTTGTAAGGGACACCATCTATATTATATGAGCATATGAGGATATTTAAATCAGTCACCCTTTATGCCACCTTATGATAAGACTAAAGAAACATATTTCCTTCATTTGAACTCTTTACAGTAGATGAGGTGCAAATACATTGGCTTAGTGCTACCCTTCAGCCTCCAAGTAGATGCCTATGGTGACACCTATGGTGTCAATTTGAAAAACCTAAGTAACTTCCCTCTGGCGCTTTGCATTCACAAGATTTTCAGAAAACTTGAGCTTTGACCTTGAGGTTGAGGTTGAGGTCACTGAGATTCAAACTCATTCACAAATTTTTAGAAGATGCATCTATGGTACAAATCTGAAAATCATACATCACCTCGTTCTCTAGTTATTGTATTCACAAAGTTGGGTATCCATGCTGCCCGCCCACCCAGCAGTTGACAGCAATACCCCATCAGCCTCTTGTGGGTGACTGGTAAAAATGGAAATTACTGGTATAAACGACTACATCCATTTTATCCCCACGCAGTTCTGGATCATAGGCGAGATGAAAGATGGTAAAATTGTAAATGGCCTGTATTTGCATAGCGCTTTACTGAGTCCCTAAGGACCCAGAAGCGCTTTACACTACATTCATTCATCCACCCATTCACACACTGGTGATGGCAGCTACATTGTAGCCACAGCTGCCCTGGGGCGCACTGACAGAGGCGAGGCTGTTGGACACTGGTGCCACCGGGCCCTCTGACCACCACCAGTAGGCAACGGGTGAAGTGTCTTGCCCAAGGACACAACGACCGAGACTGTCTGAGCCGGGGCTCGAATCGGCAACCTTCCGATTACAAGACGAACGCCCAACTCTTGAGCCACGATCAGGGTTCTGTAGGTCTCACCATCGTTTTAGGGAACATATTTCATTTTAAAGTAAGTTACAGGGCTTTCCCTGCCCTATCTAATATCCACATAGTTACGGATTTGTATAATTACAATATTAAAAAATACTCACACTGTATTTTAAAAGAAAATACATTAAGAAACAGATTATAGTAATTTATATTTCAAAAATGACAAAAATGCTCATTTAACAGCAGCAAAATTATTATAGCTCGACAATTTAAATATTTACTTGGCTTTCTTTCTTACAAAGAGTGGATAGTCAAACAAATTGAATCATCATGAATGCATTATTTTATATTTATTGCTTAATTTCTTTTGTCTTTTTTATTATAGCACTAGGAATAAATAATAAAGGAAGGTTTCTGGATCAGCACCATGATGCTGATCTCTATGCACAGAGGTCAGAGAGAGGCATAACAGTGAGTATCACCTGTAACACATGGTGGAGGCTATGTCATCACACAGAGTAAAACAGAAAGTACCACCATGTTCATTGGGAGAGGTCAACACTGCACCAGGAAGGTACACCAGCTATCACATTATCTACACCACTCGCATGTATGCTGTCTAGATTGTATTCTTGCAGATAGAGTGGTCTTTTTTTTTAGCTAGAAAGTTGTGTTTTGTTTGTTGTTTTGGCTTCAGAGACTCTGACGCTTCCCTGTGTTTTATTTTTGTCCTAATAGGTTGGTTTGCCTTAATCTTAAAATAAATGGTGTTTTACTGACGTTAACTATGCGGTGATTAATAGTTGTTGTTTTTTTCCACTTTGTGTTACACCCCATCCCAGATTACACCTTTGCATTAGTGGTGTTGAAAATCTTGGAATTATGAACACAGAATAGTATTTCTTATCAGTGTCTGATTTTGATCATCTGGAAATAATCTGATTAGCATTTTTTTTGCAAGGGATTCAGTAAGAAATTATATAATATACATAACAATTCTGTTTCCTCTGAAGTGAAAAGTGTACCTTACCTTAGATATTTCCTGTCAGCTGAGGTTTTTCACCTCAGTCAGCATTTCAGTGCATTTTTATGCAGCTATTAAAAGGGACAGCATTGACACTGTTGTGCACTGACTGTTATAAAAAGACTAAACCGACTGTAAGACCCACATCGTACTAGGTAGGTAATAGTTACTAAACAGAGACTTCCTGTTGTAATCTCTGTTGCAGATGTTTATGTTGTCCATTCTCATCAGGGCTGGAGTGTGTATGCATAAGTTCAATAAAAAATAACTTTTTGGAGTCTCTATCTTCTGCTATGGAGCTTCAACAGAGTCTAGTCATCAAATAGTGTATCACTCAAACTCTGTATTTCATGTCATCACATAAATCGTGTTCAGTTCAAATGATCTCACCTTTTTGAAATAAGTGACTGTGTAGTTGCCATTTCCACTAAAGAATGAGATTGGTGGTTAGGTTTACACTTTGCCTTTCGACCCTTCCCTCTAGCCTGTGGAGGAGGTGGTAACACCTTGCATGGTTTCAGAGCACCAGGTTCTGAAACCATTGCTGAGAGCTAAAACAACTTGTTTCAGACAGTGGATGAACTGAGCAGCTGCAACAAGGCCCAGCATAATACAAACAAGGAGTATTTGGTACTGTGAGTCATGCAGACCTTTTCTAGAGTCCATAAGCAAAACTATGGAACCGGAAATAAGCATTGTAAACTCATTATAAGCACAATATTTGAGAAGATGTCCTGAGCTTATTTCACAACTGCATGTCTGTATGTCCAACTCATGCTATTAGATGAAAGATTAACATACACACACACACACACACACACGCACACACACACACACGCACACACTTCACAATAATAGTTTCAGTTAAGTAACCAAAACTGACTGACTATGAAACTTTAAAATGAATGTATTCATATGGAAATACCGGAACACTGAGCTGTGTGTGCGTGTGTGTGTGTGTGTGTGCGTGTGTGTGTGTGTGTGTGTGTGTGTGTGTGTGTGCGTGAGACTGATGAGCTTGCTGACAGACGTGTGGCACTGTTTGCAGCACAAACACTGAGCCCAGTGACAGAGAGGTAATGAAGCTGAGCCCATCTGTCTGCTCAATTGATGCTGCAAGTCTGAACATGCTGCTCTCTACCAACATTGGAACCGAGCCTTACAGTCTCCAGAGTCTCACAGCCCCCCTCTCGACCCCTCTTCTCTACCAGTGCTCCAGAGTCTTGCTCCTAAAGCCACAGGTCAGGGCCCAGCGAGCCTTTGGTTTTGAGATCCCAGGAGACAGCAATAGTAGAATATGTTTTATAGGCAGAAGGTACAAATACAGTGAGTTTCCCTTAATGTCTAAAAATAGATTTTTTTCCTCTCTTTGTTTTAGTTAGTGGGAATTTCCTGGGTTTTTAACCAGAATCCTATTTTGGTATGAGAATTCTGGCCAGCAGTCTGTTCTCTTGTATTGCTGTTTATTACACTGTACTATTGTTTCATGTGTTTTGGACATCGGTATCTACTGCAAAACTGCAGTTGTTTGTGTTTTACGCATTCCTTTGTAAAAAGTCAGAAAATATGTTATATGACCTTTGGACTCAATTTTTCTTTATGATCTCGTTCCAAAAATTTAAATATTTTCCATAGTTTAAGTAATCATAGAAAGGCTTGATGCAGACCCAAACAATATTAAGCAAACTCTCTGGATTGGCAGGGGGGAGGGGGGGGGGGGGGCAGGGGCAATCTTTTGATTTATACTAACTCTGTATATATTCTAGACAAATGTCAATTAAGATATCTGATTTTTCATTCTAAAGAATCTACAACAAACACTGAGAACACATAAAGTGCATGTGCAAGTACATGTTTCTCCTGAGCAGAGTCCCAACAGGCCACTGCAGCCACACCGGACATCCCATTCCATTATGCATAAACTGGTAAATGATTGATGGTGGTGAATTTTATTGATCATTAATTGCTGGCAGGTAGGTGGGCTTTATTATGTCACTTTAAATTAATTCACTTCAGCTTCACAACATTTATCTCAAGGTGCTTTACATTGTAACGTTAAGACTCAATAATATTAGAAAGAGACCATCACTTTCTAGACTTTTAAATGGAAAATCTAGAAGAACAATAGTCTAGACTAGAAAGAATAAATGCATGAACTAACTTTTTAGCATCACTCTGAGACAGGATGTTTTCTAATTTTAGAGATACTGCACAAATACATGAAGATGGTCCTACATTTGTAGGAGCTGTACACTGAAGAACATATCCTGGTCAAAAACAACACCAAATTTCATCTGTGTTTACTGGAGGCTAAGGTAGTGCTATCTAAAGTAAATACCTGTTTAGACACACTATTCTTAAGATTTTTAGGACCAAATGCAATAACCTAAGTTTGGTCTGAATTTAGAAACAGGACATTAGAGATCATCCAAGCCTTTATGTCTTTGGGGCAAGCTTTTTATTTATACTAACTCTGTATCCTCCTGAGAACCAGACTATTCATTTATGTCCTGTGTAATGGACATTTGTTCTTATTTTAGCTACCCTAAATCCTGATGTGCTAAATGGAGGACATCCTGAGCTTTCCATTAATATCTCATGTGTTTGGGTGGCCTCTTTTATCTCAGAAGAGGCAGGAAATCACAAAAAAGTTAAATGGGAAGATTCTTTTTTTCCTCTGTGTGTATTCTAGACGCAAATCAATTAATATACCTGACTTTTCATTCTAAAAGATCTACAACTAACACTAAGAACACAAGAGTGGAAAAAAGTCTGATTATGTGCAGGCACCTCTTTAAGACATGCCTATTGTTTAACTAGTTGACGTATATCATCTGGTTTCATGGATAAATAAAGCTGAGTGTCGTCTACATAGCAATTAAAATGTATCCAGTGTTTGGTAATAATACTGTCCAAGGTATTGATCCTAGCATGGATGCCTGTAGACCTCTTATTAACCTTTGTCTGCAGGGAAGACTCCCCATTTACATGCACAAATTCAAGTATATTAAGTAGATATGCTTCCAGTTATTGTAGCGCAATTCCTTTAACAACAATGATGTTTACTAATATCTGTAGTAAAATCAGTGGTTGGTGCTATCCGGTCCTTCACTGGGATCTAGCAGAGCAAGAACAGAAATGAGCCCACTGTCAGAGCCAGATCATTTGTAACTTTTAGTACTGTGCAAAAAAAATCCTAAAACCTGACTGAAATACTTGAAATGAACTATTCCTCTGCAAATGATTAGTTAACTGTTTTAAAAACTACCCCATGTTGTAGATGACGGCAAATTGATGGTTTAGAGCAAAACCTTATTAAAGTTAACTCAGAAAGATTGAAAGAATAAAAGAGTTTAATGGCACATCTGTGGGATGGCTGTGAATATTTTTTTCTCCAGTGGTTAAAATTTAATCTGTCAAGAAATTCATGAAGTCAATGCTAGTTAACGTTAAATGAATACTCTGCTCGACACAGCTCTGAAGAGAAACTTGGGGCTGTTCATGTTTTTCCTGATTAATGAGAAATAGTCCTAGCTTTACAGGGGGCTTAAAAAAGGCGTAACACACTACTTTTCCAGATCAAACAAAGATTTTTTAAATGAGTCTAAATTATACGTTATCTGCTTTGCCCTGTTTTTTTAGAGGAACCACAGTAAGACTATTAATGTGATAACTGACATCTGTGGGAGTAGCGTTGAGTTAGCATTGCGTTGGCACATGGCATTGAGAAATCACTTTCTTAAACTTGGTTACAGCACTTCCAGAAATACATCTTGTTCTGACCACCACAAGAGAAAGACCCAAATCCAGATGTCAATGTGCAAATAGCGATCAGATTCACAATTCTTTATTCTACACACTATTTTAAACAAAGAATACCACACAATTTTACGTGGGAAATCACTGGGGTGACATTTGGCTAATCACAGTTTTTACAAAGCAGTGTGGGGAACACTGGGGCTACAGGTGAACACAGGTGACTGGCTTGTCTTAGTGCTGGGGCAGAGAGTCACTGAAGCAGTGGGTTTGCACCACAGGAGAAGTAGGTTTAGCAGTGGTGACAGAAGAGTGAGAGAGGTTGTTACAGTACAGAGATTTCTTAAGAAAACTGAAGGTGCTGAAATTAGATTTAAAAGTCAAACAAATAAGTTGATAAATATACTAAGATCTGGCAAGAAGGAATACTATATGAAGCAATTAGATAATAATAGAAATAATATTAAAAGCACATGGGAAATACTGAACAGTGACATAAAACGGGGGGCTAAACTAAACAACTATCAACTAAACAACTAAGTATTTCATTGATAATGACCATGAAGAATAGAATTTGTAACTGTTGGACCAAATTTAGCAGGAAAAATCACTGATCCTGGGAAAGCAGAGGAAAAACTGGACACCTCAATAGACAGAAATCCTTATTTAGTGTTCCTCACAGCTGTTGATGAAAATAGAAGTTTTTGAAATTGTTAAACAAAAAATAAATGTAAAAGTGAGAAATCCTTGGATTGTAAAGATGTTGATATGATAGTGGTTAAAAACATCATTGAGGCTATTTAAAAACCATTTACATCTATAATCCGTATCATTTCTGGCAACAAACACCATTTCACAAACTACAGGCCTGCTTCTTTGTGACCTCAGTTCTCAAAAATTCTTGAAAAACTGTTTAAGAACCGACTGGAAAAATGTACAGATAAACATAAACTACTCACAGAGAGTCAGTACAGGTTCGTATCAAGCAGATCAACATCATTGGCACTACTAGATTCAATAGGATATATCACAAATTCCATAGACAAGTATATCACGGGAAAACACAGCTGCCTCAGAGATACGGCCTCCGCTCACTCGGATCATGACACTAGTATAATATCTAAAATTCAGTTATCAGCCAGAGAGTCTGAAAACAAGGAAAACTGTATTTCCATGGAAACTAACTGTAGATAAAGCAAACCTCTGAGATCACAGGAGTGCATTCAGGTGAAGAGGTTATTTGTGGTAAATTGATTCCCAAGAACTACAGTGATGTGTAGGATGAGTCAGTATGTGTAGGTGTCGGTCTGTTTAATCTCTTCCGTATTAATTCCAACTGTCATGTACAACAGGCCCAAAAAGCTCAATACCAAGCTGTACGTGATACTGAACGACAACACATTAAAACCTTATGTGGTTTCCAACAGAACAGATTCATCATGTTTTCCCGGTTTTCTGGACTGGGGAATTTTGGCAACAATGGAAACTTGGATGCAGATGGGACAGATTTTTTGGAGCGCTATTAAAAGAATATTTTGATTCATGTGGTATCTGTTTTTTTTCTTTTGCCCCAGGAGATTATAAGCAGATACGTTATGTTTAAGGACCTGGCACTGGGACAAAATCTAGCCCTGTAGTTCATTTGGATCCAGATCTGAATGCTAATTTTGCTTTACTAAGTAAAATTACACAAAAGCAATCAAAATGTTGAACCCCACACAGTCCGGTATGTACTGTACTGTTTTCTGAAGATCTACATATTTATATGAGTTGACTGGCATAATTACACTATTAATGAAAATATCAGAAACACAGTCTTCCCATGTTTTTGTAATACAGCCATGTTTTAACACTTTCCCTGTTCGAGTTCATGTTTTGACAATCCCCGTTCTAATAAAACAAATAAGAAACACTCTGGTCTTACAGTCAAATACAATCAAAATACATAGAAAGGGGTTTAAGCGGGCACAAAGAGCAAGGAACTATCAAGAAATTGGTATGTTCCTATGAGCGGGCAAGTACCTTTCAACTTTCACCTTTGGCCATGCTTGAACTGGATTGACTCATGGTGGTACATCTGGTAAGAGGAGTAGAAACCACATCCCAGTAGTCAAGGTACACATGCTGGTCCATTGTGTCCATTTGACGCTTTGCCTCTCCAAAGCGTGCATGCAGGACATGTATGCAGAAGTAGTGTTAAGTTGGAGTAATCTGCAGTAACAGCAGAGGGAGATTAAGGACTCAGTTTAATTACTTGGTAGCAGTAATTAAATTGTTTCTGATGATTAAGCACTCTAGAATGCAATTCATGTATTTTTTGCTCACTACCAACTTCATGGCTTTAAATATATAATCTCCCCTTGCTGGTAATGCAACTTCTGTATGAGTATTGCAACTTCTGCATATGTATCCAGTTCGTGTTTTGGAGAGACAAAGCATGAAATGGACACAGTTGACCATCGTGTCTATTACATGTTTGGTCGAAACACTGAGTTGAAATACATCTGGCCTACTGTGTTTCTCTGTATCAGAAACTAAAATGTTTGAAATATCACACCATAATGTGACAGCTTGGTAATCAACAGATTTCAGGAACGAATTGTAAGTTTACCAAAGTTTGGATAACATAATATACACTAGTAACAAACTTTGTTTGGCTGTTCAAATGCCTCAATTATTATTTGCTTTTCAGCAGCTTAAAGCAATTGAGTGTGATTCCAAATGTACAGGGTGGGCCATTCATATGGATACACCGTAATAACATGGGAATGGTTGGTGATATTAAAGTCCTATTTGTGGCACATTAGTATATGTGTGGGGGCAAACTCCTCAAGATGAGTGGTGACCATGGTGGCCATTTAGAAGTCGGCCATCTTGGATACAACTTTTGTTTTTTCAATAGGAAGAGGGCCATGTGACACATCAAACTTATTGGTAATGTCACAAGAAAAACAACGGTGTGCTTGGTTTCAACGTAACTTTATTCTTTCATGAGTTATTTACAAGTTTCTCTTTGTTCACAGCCACTGACATGTCGAAGAGGTTAACACGTGAGGAGCGGATTGAAATTGTGTTGATATCTGGTGAACGCAGTAACCGGGTCATTGCAGCAGATTTCAATGCAAGACACCCTACGAGACCATCCATCTCCCATGCTACAGTTAGCAAACTGCTTGCTAAGTTTCGTGAAACTGGTTCAGTGTTGGATTTGCCAAAATGTGGATGCAAGAAAACTGTCACTAATGAAGAAACATCAGTGGCTGTCCTAGCTTCATTCAGCAAGAGCCCACAGCATAGCGCTCACCGCATGTCACTGGAGAGTGGCGTTAGTCGGTACAACTAATGGACCCACTATCGGTACAACGATAGTGGGTCCATTCTTCATCAATGAAAACCTCAAGCCCACTGGATATTTGAAATTGCTACATGATGATGTGTTTCCCTCTTTATGCACTGAAGCTGGTACGTTCCCTGAGTTTTTCCAGCAAGATGGTGCTGTGTGAAGAGTGGGAGAAGAGGGTTGCACTGACAATCCAACACAAAGGGCAGCACATTGAACACATTTTATAAGTGGTCAGAAACTTGTAAATAACTCATGAAAGAATAAAGTTAAGTTGAAACCAAGTACACCATTGTTTTTCTTGTGACATTACCAATAAGTTTGATGTGTCACATGGCCCTCTTCCTATTGAAAAAACAAAAGTTGTATCCAAGATGGCCGACTTCTAAATGGCCACCATGGTCACCACCCATCTTGAGGAGTTTTCCCCCTCACATATACTAATGTGCCACAAACAGGACTTTAATATCACCAACCATTCCCGTGTTATTACGGTGTATCCATATAAAAGGCCCACCCTGTACAGTGTAATAGAGGCCAGAATTGTTGGTCCCAGCTACTCTCCCTTATCAGACTGTTGTGCAACCATAAGTGCGTGCTTGCCAAGCAAGCTTTCAGAACAATTATGAGCACACTTTTTTATTTATACTAAATGTCAACATTGATTTAGATCCTTGTAACCCAATCCAGCCATTCTTTGCTCACATATGAATGTGTTCGAAATGCTTTCATGGTGACATTATGAGAGGAGGCCTTTTTCTTGAATATGGATTAGGTGAAGTCGACTGGGAAAGGGATTTCCCAGTGAAGGCAGAGTAGAAAAAACATTGTGTATGTATGTTTCAGCTTATCTGAAAGATTCGGGCTTACATATTTATATTTTTAGGATCTGGTTTGTTTCTGCTTTGTTTTACGCTACATGTTCTGTTGTAGTGCAGACCTTGCAGAAAGTATTCACCCCCTACCTCTCTGCCTGTGTGGGAGTTTGGTTTCTTACCACAGTGAGGGCGTGCAGTGTGTACTTTCACAGGAGAGAACGTGAATATTAAAAGGTTCTTTCCTGGTTAATTAAAATTTGTCTTCTTGTGTTTTCTAGACGTTTGCACATTTGGGAGAGTTTTTCCTTAAACTAGTCAAATCTCTAAGGATAGGGATTGTTACTTGCACTTCAAATTGCACTACATTTTAGCAATTTACATTAAAATATATAATATTTTACTTGATTTGTACTGTACTTAAATCCAGGATTTCCATGCTTTCACAACCAGCTGCTGCCACTTTGAGGCCTCCAATCATGTAAATAAGTGCAAGTTTGACATTTTAACACTGAGCTTTCTTCCAAGCAGTGTCAAATTTCACTGACACAAGACTTGAAAATACTCCTGACATTTGGTTTTGAATGAAGGAGAAAACAATATTGTTGCTTTTCTAGGTTGGTTCCAGTTTGGATTATCAAGAATTTGAAACTTGACCATTTATTAAACAGCTTTTGTGGATGTCATCCTATTTGAGCAGCACATCATCAAGACCTGTAATTTGTGAGTACAAGAAAACAATTATTAGAATACAATGTGTTAAATTTGCTTAGAGAAGAGGGTCCAGCAGTAGATGAGAGAAATAGAGAAGGATTTGTCTGTGTGTTTTAGTTTGGCGTGTAATTGTTTAGAGGGAAAGGAATTTTATGGACACTGGGGGTCTGCCTGTCATAAAAGGAGACAGGAAGCTACAGTTGGGATACAGTGGGGTTGCTGATGCTGATGCTTGTACCTTTAATAAAAACTCATAATTGTTATAAACTTAGAAGTAGGTTTGCAGGAGACTCTCCACCTTAAATGTAAATGTAAGACAACAAGAGGCCAGTGGCCCAGTGGATGCAGAGTGGGGGTCTCAGTGTTTGTAATATGTTAACTCTGTTGTGTAAAGGAATTTGGTGTAGATTGAGTACACAGAGACACACACACAGTGCTTTGACTGTTACGACGCACCCACACCTACATGCACACTCACTCACGTGCACTCACACATACACACAGGCACGTGCATACAGTCACTCACGTGCTCGCGCATACACACACAGACACAGAGTTTGCAGCACACCATAGGGGTTTTATGATAGGGTCGCTTCTACAAAACTGTGTTTCACAGACAAAGGAGTGAAGATCTGCAGAGGAACACCGGCCTTGTACGTCTCCCCTTCTAGAAGATGCATGCGTAAATGAAGATGAATAAAGATGAATAAAGGTTTTGTGAAAATGACTACTGAGTCCGGTGCCGTCTCTGGATGCCAGAGGAATAAAAAGAACCGGGGTGAAACTGATTTCGTAACAATTTCTAGTAGCTGAAAGCAGGTTGTGCATTATTGATTTAGGTCCAAGTTTGGACAGATGGCAAGTGGACCCAGAGTAGGCAAGAGCCAAGTATGCTCACCAATAACATAGCATTCTGAAGCTTGTCCGTAATGCATCATCAGCCCCCCCAAGTCGCACAGTTGTAGCCTAGAGTCACTCCCCAGCAGAGACACCCCCAGCAAGACTCTACCCCAACTTACCATCTAACTTTGCTATTCAGCCAAGCACATCATTCACTCGGTTGTTACGTATGGGAGCAAACACAAATCTATCTTTGTATCTTTGGTAGCATTTGCATCATTCTTTCATTCTAAATAAAATAGCTTGAAAAGTTCAGAATGAATTCTCATAAGAAGTTGCCGGGGTGTAGAGTGGGGTTATGTTAACAATCCATTAAAATCTGGCTTCAAGGTCTTCAAGGTCGAAAACTTACACAAAGCCTTGTAACTTAGAAACTCTGATTCTTACAGGTGTGGTGTGTATTGTCAACATATTGAAAGAAGAGTATAACAAAATATGTTATTTTTGACCTCTGACCTCTTTTTCAAGGTAAAATATTTGTAGTAAGTATGTACTTGCATTTTTTCTGCAGTGTTGTCACACCACAAGCATATGATCTGTTTCCACTCTCTTACCAGACACTTACAGAAAATCTAAAAACATTTTTGTTCTCCCTGGTTGAGATCTAGTGATCTTAAACAGGGCAGGTTTCTCTCGGAAGAAATGTTTGGTTTGCTCCATTTACCCAGCCTCTGCTGATAGATGATGTACTCGGGCCGAAGGCTGGCAGCACCTGTTGTTCAGCTGAAGCCAAAACAGGTAGCTTTTCTAACTGACAGTTCTTTGTTTTTCTGTAGGTGATGTTTGTGGTTTGCTTTGCACAAAAAAGTGATCAAATGATCAGATAACCTAACATGCATGTCTTTGGACTGTGGGAGAAAGCTGGAGTATCTGGAGGCACAAACAGAAAATTTGGACCCTCTTTACTTGTATATGGTTAATATAGTAAGCAGCTGTCGTTGTCAAATGTCAAATTCCACAGTTTATCTGTACTTGCTTCATGGCATACCAGTTTGCCTTGGAACACCATTTGCAAACCAGTGATATGACACTATACTATATAATAGATACCTATGGTGATTAACTTGTTTTCAGAGAAGCCAAAAGAGTTTGTAGAGTTGAGTAACATTTCAAAGAAAAACCCGCCCACAGGAAACTGCAGCTTATGTATTCATGTAGCCTGAAATGTGTGAGAGCTGCTACAAAGCGTTTTTTTTAAATCTTATACTAAATGTGATGTGGGTGCCTTCAAATTGATTTGTAAAGTCCCTATTGTGCTACTCATTATGCTACAACCATCACACTTGCACTCACTGACAGTTTCACAGCTACAATCCAACACTCGCACACATTTGTTGCTCATAACAGAAGCGACTGCAAATGAGTCAGATCCACCGGCCCCCCCTTTGTGTTAGTCTCTATCAACACACTTGCATTCCTTGAGGTCGTTATCGTTTGTCACCTAGGCAACCTACTCAACAAGTAATGCCTTACTGACCCCTGGTTTTGAATAATGTCCTGTATGTGCTAGCTGTGGCTGTAATCCCTCAGAGCATAGGCGCTCAGTGTTTCACTGCTCGCTCAAAAGGCAGCACACACTTGCAATAATTCATAGCATTAACACTACTTTAACTAAAGCTATCAAAGAACACAGATGACCTTTGTTCACAGTAGCATGATGCAGAAATGTGTTTGTGTGTATGTGCATGTGCGCTCCAGGAAGTCCACCAGACTCTAGTTTGGAATGTTGAGAACAGCTGTGGACATGATCGAAAGAATTTACATAGAAACCTAAGCTCACAATGGTATCTGACACACACACACACACACACACACACACACACACACACACACACACACACACACACACACACACACACAGACAGACTGTAAACAACTGTTTAAATATTTAAAAGGAACAACCATCTGTCTATTTGTTGCTTATCTACGTCTGACATGAAGCAGAAAATTATCTGTCTATAACCTGATGTTGCACCCTGTGCCCTAGAGAGGGAAGAATTATGGACCGAAATACAGACACAAGGAGGCAATTCAATTCATTTTAATTCACTGACAACCATATCTAAAGGAAGCAGATGAATGATCTTAACATGGGGAGTTGGGAACACAGGAGGACTCCTCGAAGTCCTAGGTTGGTTATCAAACTCATTTTACATGATGATCCAAATATATAAATATATAAATATGAAATCTATGCACCCCTTCAAATTTTCGAAAGTTTCCAGTGGGCCAAATTTTAATCTTTGCTGCTCTAATTCTGGTGCCTGGGCCTTATATTTGACAAACCTTATGAAGGTAAATAATTTTTGCAAATGATTACTTTGCTGCTTTTCACTCATTTTGTGTTTTGTGTGTTTAGCTGACCATTTTCAGATGAATAGTTTGTTATTTAAGCAGCGCACATTTCGGTGCTTTATTTTGGTGCTTTTTTTTCCTGAGATGTCAGACACTTTGGATTCTAGCCAATCATTTTACCTTTGCAAGGATAGTAGGCGGGCCCAGGTACGTACGTTCTTTTAGAGCAGAGCTACAGATTAAAAATGCCCAAGGCGAAGCGGTCAAAAGTCTGGCTGTACTTCACAGCAAAAGATGCAAACTCAGCAGCCTGCAACAAGTGCTTTAAGGTGATACTGTGCAAAGGAAGTAACACCTCAAATCTGATGAAACACCTAGGGACGCCTGGTGGTTTTTTTAAAAGCTGAGAAATGCACCATATTTGATAGCTTGCTGCAAGACCTCACACCGAGCACATCTACTACGGGTGTGGTGCCTGTTATCGGACCCGGAGTTAGCGACATCCCCCAAAAACCCGAAGAGTAGAGTCCTGGCCCCTAGCCCTGCCAGTGTAGCAGAAATGATGATGGATGATGATGCAGCAGCAGCCGTTCTTCTCTGCGTGAGTAGCTTAATGTTGTTCGTGTGTAATTTATGTTGGCTAACCACGTTATTAAATTAATGCATGTAAGGTGAACTAGCAAACACCGTCATAGTTCCATGCGGCTGTCTTCTTGTTTGATAGAGTGATACCATATATGCTCTATAGCTGCAGAAAAGGCAAGCATTGTTATCTTTTTACAAAAAAAAACAGCTAAACATGAGAGGTTTTAGGACAAAGTTTGTGTTTTCCATTCTTTAAGCACCGGTTCCAACCAAAGGAGGTATGTTGTATCAACAGAAAAGGCTAACTTGGTTATTATTTTGCTGAAAAAAAGAGACTTCTAAAAATAAAAACATGAGAGGTTTTTGGACAAAGTTTGTGTTGGTTCGACTGGTTCGAACACCGTTTAAGCACCGGCACCGTTTCAAAAGTACCAGTTAGGCACCAGTATTGGATAAAACCTAAACGATACCCATCCCTACCTATGAATGATTCAAGAATAATAATACCAAACCACCAATAACTGGATTCTCAATGAGTCAGTGACATACTTGATATGTTGAGTGTGTCCTTAAAAATTTGAGGAAATGGAAAGTTGGAGAATAAAAGAAATGTCAGCCCTCCCTCAGAAAAACTGTCTGCAAATTAACTTTATCTGAAAGTCATGTCCTTAAGAAACAGAAGAAAAAATCTGACAAAGACCTGGCTCAGGAATGTATCTGGTTCTCCATCTGATTCGTTTACTGTTCACTGAAGCCTAATAATACAATGGTCTAAGTGGAAGAGTGGTTGACAAAAAGCCGCTCTTAAGGAAGAAAATAGGGATGAAAGGCTGAGGTGCCAATTTATACTAGTGGGAACAGTTCTTGCGGAGTAATGAATCCAAATGTAAAAGTTTTGCTGGAAGCTGTACGAAGGAGATCAGGAGAGAAGTACAGTGTTTACAGCCACCTGTAAAACACAGTGGAGACGGTCATAGTTTCAGGCTGCATGCCAGTAAGTGGTGTTGTAATAGAAATATGAATACTGAGGAAAAGTACCGTCAGATTTTGATCTACAATGCAATACCATCTGGAAAGTGTGTGATTGGCAATGACTTCATTGCCATGACAATGATCCCCAAGAAACCGCCAGGACAGCGAAAGTATTACTGGAAAGGAACACACACAGTGGAGCACTGTCAGCAATGGATTTGCCTCCACAGTGCCCGAGAATCAACATTATTGACGCAGTGTGGGATCGTCCTGACAGAGATTGTAATAAAAGACAGGCAACATCCAAAGAAGAGATTTGAAATGTCTTTCGAGAAGCCTGGAGATCTATTTCTGAAGACTACTTAATGAATTCACAAGAAAGCTGCATCAGAGAGTTCAAACTGTGTGGGATAATCACCCATCATCCCAAATATTGACTTTCAGTCTTATTATAATCAGTGCTGCTATTTCACATTTTACTAGCAAAGAGTGGTGGATTGAGATTGTGTTTTACTTTGCAACAACCTCTTCATCTCAGATTGTTTTATTATCTAAATTATTATCGAAACAACATATGTAGAATGTGCAATGGAAAAAATGCATTTGTCTGATTATTGGATTCAATATGTTTGCACAAAGAGATTCATCATTTCTAATTGCTTTGGGGGCTACCAAAAGCTTCACAGAAAACCGAAATAAAAATACCAAAACAACTTAAAGCACAGCTCTTTCTTACCTAGTTTGACTCTTTGACATGTACGTACATGCCATTGTGTCTTGCAGTGCAGTGTCCCATCTCACTCTGAACAAAAAAGGATTTAGGATAGTTTTGAAGGAATTTAACTATCAGCTTAAAGACAGAAAATCTCATTACCAAACAGTGAAAAGTAAACAGCTCAGGTTCATTCATGAACGTTCTCCTAACTCAGTGGGATCGTGTAAAAAGACTCTAGAGCTCTGTTTCCACCAGAATTTCCTACCGCGGCTCCATTACTCATCCAGACACACAAAAACACTCACACACCAATATCCACTACACACACACACACACACAGACACACACACACACACACTTCTGTCACTCTTTGACGTTCACATCCCAAGATGATTATTTTGACACAAGATTATGAAAATGGGAGTGTACACAAGTCCTGGTCTGCGTTCGCTTATGCAGGCACGCACGCACGCACGCACCCACACACACACATGCATAATACTAATTGAAAACAGCTCTTTGCAGATAAACGTGCATGTGTGCATGTACACCTGTTCTCTTCTGGACTGAGAGGGACTTAATGTTTCAGCATGTGGCTCTGTGCTGAGATGTTCATTAAATTAACCACAACACAAGGTGCTAAGAAAAGAATGAATGACTGATAAAGTTGTAGACACAGCTCATCCACAGACATGTTTTCAACCTTTTAACCCTTTCTGCTGACTTTAAGGAACGATGTAATGAAGGAGAACACCATAATCGAAGGTCATTACCATCCAATTACATTCAGCTGACACTGGCCATCACAGGCTTGCTGCTCTGTTCCCTCATGTTTTGCTTCTCTATCCATTGTTTATACCAGTGTTTTGAGTCCAGAAAGGAGTCATTCTCCATAAGGATATAGAGGTCATTCACTTCACATTGGCCTCAGTGGAAACTCAAGACCCTTTCATTATACCCTCATTCAGCAGCTCTTAGTGCTTTGGGAAGTACCCTTCACCCCCACACCCAAATCCTCTCCTATCCAGCAGTATTCTCCAGCCAGCAGGGTCGAGGACGATGTTACAGTTACAGTTTTTTCTGAATGCTTAAACCCTAACTGTGATTCTTATAGCACAATTTCTAAAACTATTAATACTTATAGCAAAACCACTCACTGAGTTTGCAAAACTAAAAGCACAAACACTGCTTTGCACTCAGTTTGCCATTTTGTAACACACACTTTGCAAACCTGTAGCTACAATCCACTGCACAGCACTCTTTTTGCAGAACTGTAAACACAACTCACTGCTTTACACTCAATTTCCAAATGATCAACGTACTCCTAGCAAAACTATACACATTTACGGCCATTATTTACACTATTTTGCCAACTGGCACACTGTCACATGTGAAAACTTTTTTAGATAATTAGTTCACTTTGCAATCAGCCTAAGCACTATAATACAGGTAAGCTCTGTGTGTGGAGTACAATGGAGGGAGCAGGAAGAGTGAGAAGTAGAGGAGACCGAGGAAGAGGACGTGGAGGTGAAGTAGTAGGATGAAGAGGACGGCAAGGACAAGGAGGAGCAAGAGGAGGACGAGGAGGGGGGAGAGGAGGACGAGGAGGGGGGGAGAGGAGGACGAGGAGGGGGGAGAGGAATGGTAAGAAGAGTAAGAAATAGAATTGCTGATGACATCAGAGCTACAATAGTGGACCATGTAATCAACCATGGAATGACCCTGAGGGAAGCTGGCCAACGGGTCCAGCCTAACTCGAGCCGCTACACTGTAGCAAGCATCATAAGGACATTTTGAAATGAGAATCGGTTAGCACAGTCACTTTGCACTAAGATCTGTAGCACTGCCATATGCCAATGAGAAACACAACAATACCATAGATGTAAAATTCCAGAAGATATTTTCCCTAGTGCCTTCGACTAGAGGACATGTACATGTACAAAACGATGTAGACAAAATTTTGTGGTCAGATCCAGAGAGACAACACGATGTAGACTGGTTTCTTTTTTTTTTCCTCAGTGAAATTACTATTTCGTTTTGACTTGGAAATAAACACTTGTGTTTGTTTTGATGTGTGTGAATAAACACCAGTACGTTTGGATCCGTCTATGTTTATGGACCTATGACAAAAGTATGACCTCAAACTGACATAGCCTACCTTGTGCACAGAGAAAGCAAAAGCCAGATGTGTTTTTCATTCATACCATCAGTGTGTAGTTGGTGCATTGTGTGCTTATTAATGTGATGGCTTGTGTTAACTGTTGGATACCAAAATACCATTTTTACAAAGGTGTGGAGAGTTAAGCAGGGGTTATTCACTTTTACAAGAAAACGACAATGTTTTGCTGATTGGGTGAAGAGTTTTCTTATTTGTGTGTAGAGTTTTGCAAAAATAGCCAATAGTTACAAAAAATGTGCTCAAGCCATCAGAAAAAACTGTAAAATGACTCTTCTCATAAGGCACCCCACACCCCACAAGAGCTGCAGTTTGGAAGATGCTCTGACCCAGTCATCTAGCCATCACAGTTTGGCCTGTTTTCAAACTTGCTTAAATCCTTACACTTGCCCATTTGAGGACAAAATGTTCTTTATTTCTTTATTAATTTATTTATTGTTATTAACATGATGAATGCAGGTAGATGATCTGTCTGTGGCAGTAACATGACAAATCATGTTGGTCTAATCTCATGGAGCGAATTAAGGTCAGTCATAACACTAAGTCCTATTTTTGCTCCAAAACGCCGTTGTCTTCTTTGGGGAGGTGGTGCTTGGACAAAGGCTAGGAGAGCAAGCACATGCCGATACACAACGTTTCAGAATGAGAAAATGGCATAGGTCAAAGGTCAAGGATGTTCCCTCTGACTTTACCTCTTTCATTTCAGAAAAACTACAAGCTAGCTATGCTATTCCTACCATCATGTTTTGGTACAATTCCATGTTCACACACATTCTCTTGTTTTATTTCCACTCAGAGGGGAAAAAAAGATTTCTGTTTGTAATCTGACCCCATTTTGCC
The DNA here is from genome assembly GCF_056152115.1 of Neolamprologus brichardi. Taxonomy (NCBI): domain Eukaryota; kingdom Metazoa; phylum Chordata; class Actinopteri; order Cichliformes; family Cichlidae; genus Neolamprologus; species Neolamprologus brichardi. Next base: position 968,582 of record NC_142114.1, on the reverse strand, counting down.
GGCAGTGTTTGTCCAGGGAAGAAAGTTGTTTCTCTTTACAGCAACCATAATATGCAGGAGGAATACTCAAGACCTAGAGCAAAGAAACAAAAGACTGAAGAGGAAGAAGGTAAAGAGGAAAAGAAATAAGGAAAATATTAACAGTCAGAGAATACTTTCTCTGATTTAGTTTGTTTATAGAAAAACTTATCTACAACTTATTTAGTCCCATAAAGGAAAAAAGATGGTTTAATCCCATTTGTGGGGAATTTAATTTTCTAGTTCTGGGTAAAACATGGTGAACTGTTACACTGCAGCTGTCTCCACAGAAGCCCTGAAAAGTAATCCAGGGATCATCTTTGCTTCCTCTGTTGCTTTTTTGATGGGATTAGAGCACCATAGCAATTACCAGCAAACAGGAACTCGTGAGCATTTGTCAGGATGTGTTTTTGTGCTTTCTGAGACACACAGACAAACCTGCAGTTCTGTTAATCAACCAAAAAAATAATACTTGCTCGAAGGACCATTCCTAGGAATTTCCCAAAACATGGAGCAATAGTTTGGCTTTTTTACTCGATGCATCCACCTTCAAATATGTTCAGAATATATTTAAAAATTGCAGTAATTTAAATTAAACTTATAAAACTGCATTTTGGTCTGGGCCTTCCCCAGCCTCTTCCTGTTGTGCTGTTCAGTGTTGGATCAGTAAGATGGGCAGATGTCCAGGCCACCCTCCAGAGACAGAATAAAAATAGTTCTTTTAGCGTACTGAGTCACTAGAATTGGTCTAGTTCAATATATATTTCATGTCACAAGCACATATGTTTTGTAGAAAAAGTGGGGAAATGTCACCATGGCAACCAGAAAAGCAAAGTTTTAAAAGAGTAGCCCCTAATATATTTCTCCAAACCTAATCAAGAAGTTTTTCATGGCCAAATAATGACTTTGACTTGTCATCATTTTGTGGTGTGAAAGTCAACATCAGTTACTCCTCCACCACACGCAAGGTGCTAAGACACAAGGTGCCCACACATGGGCCAGCACAAGGCCAGTTGCAGGCACACTAGTGGTCCTGTGCTGGCCCATGTGTGGACTACGTCTGGCAAACCTGATCTCGGCCACCAAAGGGCCGTCATTCTTTGTGGTATGTGGGCCATGTGTAATTGGTGTGCAGCCACGGACCAGTTGTAGACACACTGCTGGTCCTGTGCTGGCCCAGAACAGTTTCAGCTCTGGCCCCAGATGTCAGCCTAATGTGTACCTTAAGCAAGCCATGTAATAACAACATGTGCCAGAACATCAAAAGTAACATGACGACACTATTCAGACAGTGAAAGCACTGACTCTTACATAATGCCTTTCTAGTCTCCCGGATTATTCAAAGTGCTCTATAGAACATGCCTGATTCACCCAATCACAGACTTTCTCTAAACTGAGTGCTTCCTAGCGACATTCATACTTTTGACATGCAGACTGGAGGAGCCAGGGATCAAACCACTAATCTTCCAATCAGTAAGTGACCTGCTCTACCTCCTGAGCTGCAGCCACTCACTGGCAAAGACGAGTAAACCGTCTTTAGGTTTTGGATAAAGTGTGCACTCACAAACCTGTCAAACCTGCCTTTAAAACGTTGGCTACCATAGCAGTATAGTATTGCAACATTGCATTTGGGTCTTCTAACTAAAATAGGAAAATAGGAACATAAATAGTGCCATCATTGCCAGACCTGGCCCACATCTGGTTGACATACACCCTGCCATGACAGTGGTCAGTCAGAAGTGCCAGCTTGGTGCTAGATCCAGACTAGACCTGTTTTCTATGGGCTTGGGCCACATACACCAAACCACAATCGAGCCAGATATGGCATGCCATCACATCTATGCCAGGTCCGGCCCAAATCTGGATGATCCGGGCCAGACCTGCTTGCTATGTGGGTATGAGAGCGTACTGTTGACAAGTCGTTTTCAGGGACACAAAATAATGTTGGGAAATTTGTATTGAGGAACATAAAAAAGAACAGGTAAATATTTGTGTCTGTCAGTGTGAATCAATAACTTAAAGGTCATGACTATTTCACAAACTGCTTCGAGACTGGGTTGGTGAATCATGTCTAATGAGTCTAGACTGTCACCGTCATCGCGTCTCTGCCTTGTATTATCATCATTATAAACTGTGATGTGTAATCATCAGTCCAGTATGTTTAGAAATATGCTCCAAAACCCTCAACTATATGATTCCATTGCATCATGCAATGTTTTTTCTTTGATGTTCCTAGTGTTCAGAGTATTTTGCTTAATTTATTTAGAAGATGACAGAAAATATAAGATAACAGTTCTTGAATTCAAACCTTCTCTTGCTAGGAAGTCAAACAAACATGCATGCAAGCATCCAAGCATGATTTAAGTATATTAAACAATTCTAAACTCAACAGCTCGTGAGCATGAATTTAGCTCATGCTCATGTGGCTTTCTAAGTACAAGGGGTAAAAGGGTGATTTGGAAGGTGAAGGAACCCTAAGACTGGGTGTAGGAGTAGGGAAAATAACCACTTAGAAAGAAATTGCTCAATAATTTGTACTGTGAGCTCCAATGAGATGTAAGTGGATATTTCACAAGCTATAATAGCTGATTTCCAACAGCCAGACATTAGTAAAAAAGATAGTAAGAAAATGAAATTCAGTAAGTGAATCTAATCAGCATCAAGTTGTCTGTTAACCTTAATGCAACCTTACACCAGTCTGCTCCGTACCAGCCCAACGTGCATTATGTTAGACTTCACCACAACACTGCAAACTACTTCTTCTAGAAAACTGCACAAAATTGCCTAGCTGTTCATTTAATCTGTGAATAACACAAAGTTATTACACTTCAGTTTGTTTCAAAATATGAAGAAAACAAAAAAACATGACTGCCAGGATATGATTTCAAAATAAAAGCTCTAAAATAAATTAGAACATTACAAGTAAGCTTTAAATTTCCAGTTGATCAAATGTCACTTACTGACCAGTCCTTGGCTTTGAAAACACTGTCTTATCTTCCTCTGTTTCTTACAATGTTCTCCTTCTCTGAGAGCTTATTAATACAGTATGATTTTTTTTCTTCGTGAGAAATACACCACGTGTTGGTTTAGCTTCCAAGACATGTGTGGGATTCCCACATATGTTTATACAAACATTTTTTTCTTTTGTGCTTTCTATTTAAAATTCAAAGTCCAATGACAACAACTTGGTATCTTGCCCAAAAATTCATAGGCATACAGACTGGAGCAGCCAGGGATTGAACCAGCAACTTTCTGATTAGTCGATAATCTATTGCCACCCCTGAAGGACAAAGGATGGACTGTGTGATGTCATAATTTTATACTTGCTAGAAGCAACACTAATTCACTCAACAGTACTAATGAAGTAATCTGCCTATCAGATTTAAATACTTCTTTACTGAATCCTCCCTGGTAGTGCTGTTCTGACCATATGCACATCAGCTTTGCATGCAGGCTGAGCCATCCTCTGCTGAGCCAAAATAGGGTCTCACAGAAGCTTTTGATCCCATCTTTTTTGTCAGCAAAGATAGTTTGGTCTTGGTGATATGTGATGACTTTTAAAGAAAGGCAAGCAGAGGAGATTGCCCTGACTCGGTGCCAGTGTTTGGTATATTTTACACTGTCATCAACAGCTATTCTCAGACCCCCATGTTGTGGTTGATCTATCAGGATAGCATCAGTGTCTCCGTCAGGGTGCAAAAGCATACATCAAACCCCAGTTAAGTATTCGCATACGCAAAAAAAAAAAATTAAATTCAAATGATTATTGGATCATAAATGATGATAATTTATTTTTTACTAAATTTACTTTCATTTTTGTATGTATACAAAACACACAAATGAGTCAAACTGTATTAAACGTAATTATTGCCAAAAATCAGATATATGCCTTGGCTTTTTACACCATGCCATAAAAAACATCCTTAGCTTTAATAATTGGGTTATAAAAACTACTAAGAAATAACTTAATAATTAGATAGACACAATTTTATGTATATTTCCATGTTGTCTCGATGCTTGCTCAGTCATCCAGGTAAGTAAATCCCAAAAGGTTGAAAATGGAAATGCTACATGGGAAATGCTACATGGTCAGGAAAACCTGCAGTCAGCTCAGACTGAAGAAGTCACTTGAATGAGTGACGAAACGTATCTCTCATTGAAAATGCTACATCCAGGTGGACAGCATCAACCTTTTGCTACTTGCATGCATGTTACTTAGTCCAGGTTAAAGATACAGAGGATGCCATTGGGGTTTCTTATGGGTCTTTTGGGTCAAACTAATTAGTTTTCAGCAGTTTCTTTCTAAATATGTGTGGACTTGCCTGATCAAGCAAGCTTTATTTTAGTGTGCGTGATTGCCAAGACCGTGCAGCAGACTCTGTCATTTGTCTGATGTCCATTGCAAAATCTTTCCCAAACTAAATCATGAATCCTTTCACCTGTGCCAACAATGCTGTAAAATGAGCTTTTCTCTGGAACTCATATGAGAAGTAAAGGTCTTTTCTCTTTATTGACCAGTTTACAGTAAAGACAGAAAAAAAAGAAGTCTGACATGAATAGAATAGAATAGCCCTTTATTGTCATTGTACATGCAAAAAATAAATAGTACACAGCAGGAATAAATAACAAACAAGATAAAAAAAAATACAATCAAGATGGCTATATACACAAGCACAGAAATACATGCAAAACTAAGAGGAAGGCACACAATAGAGAGCAAGTTGCAAAGTGCTTGGAAGTAGTGCAAACAAAAAGACTGAATACAGTCAGTGTGTGAGTGGCCTGAGTGGTTAAGATTATTCAGACCATGGCTCAGATTGGTGAGGTGAATGGACAAGGGTGGGGTGTAGGGCAATAGTGTTTGCTAAGAGTCTGAATGGCCTGGTGGAAGAAGCTGTTTGTTAGTTTGACCTGAGGCGCCGACCAGAGGGCAGCAGGTCAAACAGGTGGGTAGGGTTCAATGGGTCACCCGCCTGGATTTCCTGAGACAGGAGAATCTGTCCATGGCCTCCAGGGGTGGCAGAGGGCAGCTAATGATTTTTTGGGCGCTGTCAATTACCACCTGTGCACTTCTTGTTCTCAGTTGTGGCCCCTGTATACCGAGCACCCAGGCAGTGGAAGAGCACACTCTCCACTGAGGAGCAGTAGAAGCCCAGCAGCAGCTTCTGGTCCAGATTATTCTTCCTCAGGGTACGGTCAGTGTAGCTGCTGCTGGGCCTTCTTTACCAGGGCGTTGGTGTTGTGGATCCAGTGGGTCCACTGTAAGGTGGAGACAGATTCCAAGAGTTCTCCATTTATAATGAGAGGGGTGTTGACCAGAGATGGGCAACGCGTTACTTGTAACGCGTTACTGTAATCTGATTACGTTTTTCAAGTAACGAGTAAAGTAAGGGATTACAATTGCAAAAAAGGTAATTAGATTACTGTTACTTTCCCGTAAGCACGCTACATTACTGCGTTACTAAAACCGTGATTTTTTTGCGAGAGTGTCTCATGACAGTGACGTAAGCGAGTGCGACGTTCGTAGCAACAGCTGTGTGCAGATCAATAATGGATAATATATCGAGTGCGGCAGAGAGTATGAGCGTGCAGCGTTTAAAGCGTGGAAGTACTGACCTTACTTTGAGTTTGATTCCGTAAAAAGTGACAAAAACATTAGCGTCTGCTGTACAGTGCATGGGAAGAAAACTTCTTTTTACAGTGAAAAAAACCCCTTAACCTCTGAGCAAGCACCGAGTGCGCTGCCACGGGAATGTGAAATTCACAGAGAAACTCGCGGATTCTTCCACTGACCGCTGCAGCACACCTGCACCAGGGTAAACATCCGCCTGCCTCACTCCTGCTATACAGGTGAAAATAGAGCAACAGGACCGCTGAGTCTTTGATTTAATTTATTTTCTGCTGTGTTTTACTTGCATTTATTTGAAAGATTTAGTGTAAACACAAAAAATGTTTTATTTTATGTGCTGGAATGTGCAGAAAATAGGTTTAAATGTTAAACAAATTTCTTCCAGTCAGAGAATGTTGCATATAATTAAATTTTTGCTTGATGCGTAAAGTTAAAAGATTAAAACTGATAAAACAAGTTTTAAAAAGAGACTTTTCCATTTGATTACATTTTGTATGATGGATTATGCAGAAAAAGTAGAATTGGGCTGAAAAATCTATCGCTTTATCATCTATTCAGGTTGTAAATCATGTTTTAAAAAAGTAACTAAGTAACTAATTACTTTTGAAAATAACTAATCAGTAAAGTAACAGGGTTACTTTTTGGGGAAGTAATCAGTAATTAGTTACTGACTACTTTTTTCAAGTAACTTGACCAACACTGGTGTTGACCTGTCTGTGCCTCCTGAAGTCCACAATAAGTTCTTTGGTTTTAAGGGTTCAGATGAGAACCTCTCAGTATCTGGTGCTGAGAGACTGTGGAGGGGAGAGGTGGGGGCTGAGAGACTGTTCAAGGTCAGTGGGTTAGGAAATCTTAGCAATGGATGCACAAAAAAATAAAATAAAATAAAAAATAAAAAATTCACACAGTCCTTTATTTTCTCTTAGCTTATCAAACTTGTGACCCCATGTTGTGATGCTGTGGTCAGCATATCTGGTGTGTGTCAAACTGTTTTATCACAGTAACAGATGTGGGAGGCCAGGAGTAATCTGAGTAAGGGAACAAATAACAGCTGATAAGAGTGGGTGGAGGAGCATGTGGTGTGTGTGTGTGTGTGTGTGTGTGTGTGTGTGTGTGTGTGTGGGGCGGTTCTGTGTGTGTTTTCATTTGTGTGTATGTGTGTGTCAGTTTAAAAGGCAACCACTTGTTCTTGCAGGAATTATCCAGCCCCCGCAAGACAGGAATGCACTTCCATGTCCTGCAATGCACGTACCATAAACTTACATTAATAAACACACACACATATTTTCTGACCCATTAGAAGGCGCCTGAGTTAGTGCTTGAGGGTGAGAGGTACCAACTAGATATAGTCGGGCTCACCTCAAAGCACTGCTTGGGCTCCAGAACCAGTCTCCTGGAGAGGGTCTGGACCAATGTTCCCTCTAAGCTGCGCGCGTGCACAATTCCGCACTGCTGCCGGTCTCTGCGTACAGAAAATCTGTGTCGCGCACAAAAAAAAAACCTAACCTGAATTGAAATTAAAATTAAAACTTTAACAATTCTGTTTTGCAGTGTTAGTCAGTAAGTGACTGGCTGCTCCCGTATGGGATTAGAACGATGCCACCTTATCCCACAGTCCAGCCAATGATGCGATTCACATTCGTATATACGCAGCTAATCAACGTCGTTGACAGGCTATGACAGCGTCCTTATGTGCCGACACCGGTGTTTTAGCTAGCAAAGTGGCGTGGCTGATGTGGAGTGAAGCCAACCATTGGAGATGTGAGCAGGACCGACGGAACAATTGATGGGAAAAGTGTGGACTTTATACCAGTTTTTAAATTGTGTTGATCGGCCACGTAAAACCAGTTATGATAAAAATATCTGCAATGTTTGGTTTTCTTCCTGAATACTATCGTTGTTTATATTTACTGCGGGAAGAAACGGTAAAAATGGCGTTTTATAAGGAAAGCACTCTCGCCTGTGAGCAAAAACAAAACCAAAAAACCCCAGCCTTTCCTATTGGTGGAAAAATGTACCATGTCGACCAATCAAAAAATGATATGGCAACATGGCATTTAGTTGTTTAGGAAGGGGGAGGTTTTAGGAGTGACGGCGGTGTTTTGAGATGTGAGAGATTTGCGACGTTTAGCAAAAACCCACTAGTCCCCCTGGACTAGTGGGTTTTTGTCAGGGAATGGGACTTGACCTATGCGTCGAACGACAGTTCAGATTACCTGGCCTTCTTGGTGTCCCTGAGTGGGTTGCTTGAGGGTGCTCCACCTGGGGACTCTGTCATTGGTGACAGCTGATAGGTACCAACAGGGCAAGCGGAACATGGCTTGGACAGTAGCTGAAGCATAAACTCGAGTGTGTGAGGAGTTCATAGAAAAAGACCTTTGGACTGCCTTGAAAAGATTCTGGCAAACCGTCAGGCACTTCAGGATGGGAAAGAAATGCTCTATCTGCACTGTTTATAGTGCGGGTGGAGTGCTGCTGATTTTGACTGAGGATATTGTTGGGTGGTGCAAGGAATACTCCGAGGACCTTCTTAATTCCACTGACACGTCTTCCGTAGATGAAGCAAAGTCTGGGGTTGAGGGGGATGTCCATCTCTTGGGGTGAGGAAGTGTTGGGGAGTAACAGAATACATGTACCGCCGTTACGTATTTAAAATACAAAATATGAGTAACTGTATTCCGTTAAAGTTACCGTTTAAAAAGGTGGTATTCAGAATACAGTTACTTTGTTGAAATAAAGGAATTACACGGCGGTCTTTTCCTGTTTCATATGTTAGGCTACGCCCTCTCTATTTTAGGTAATTCCACGCCGGTGGAAACCCAAACAAAACACGCATTAAGACGCTCCAATGCCTATGTCTCAATCAAAGTCACCTCTACTTGCGGCCCGCATAATGACGTGAAAACATATTTTTTAAAATTATTGTTCAAAAAATGATTTAATATGAAGGCAATAGGCAGAGTTTTACAGGCATAGCCCTAAAGAATGTAGCCTCATGGGCAGTGTAGTCCAGTTGTAAGTAAGCTATTAAGACTCGACTGTGTTCGTGTTTTCCTCCAAAACAATAAGCTCCGTTGGAGCGGCCTTTCAACGCCTCTCTCTGTCTCTTGCTACCAAAGTTGACCCAGACAACAAAGTAAAGCTAGTTTTCGGCTACGAGCCCGACACAGAACCCAATGTATTAGCCAGAGGTCCCTTTACTACGGTTCAGAGCCCCGGACCTGTTTTATATACGCGTGGAATTGTTTTCTATACGAGATCGCTGCAAAAAGTGCAGCCTTACCTAATGTCCACCCAACTGTTACTCATTTTATATTAAGATTTAAAAATCTAGTTGGTATTGGTATGGTGAGTAACCTTCAGTAACAGTAATAAATCACAGCAATAGTACATTCATGTAGTTGTAAACAGCATGATAATATATTAAGTAATCCAAAGTATTCAGAATACGTTACACTCATTGAGTAATGTAACGGAATACATTACAAAATACATTTGAGGGCATGTATTCTGTAATCTATAGTGGAATACATTTTAAAAGTAACCTTCCCAACACTGGGGTGAGGTCACTGAGGCAGTTAAACAACTCCTTGGTGGCAAGGGCCGCTGGGATGGATGAGGTTTGCTCTAAGTTCCTGAAAGCTCTGGATGCTGTTGAGCTGTCTTGGTTGACGTACCTCTACAACATTGTGTGGTGATCACAATGGTGAGGGTGTGCTCAGCCTCCCTAGGCTATAGGAAAATCTATGCCAGGGTGCTGGAAAAGGAGAGTCTGTGTGTTAGTAGAACCTCGAATTCAGGAGAAACAAATAATGCTTTTTTTGTCCAAGTCGTGGAACACATATGTTTTGTGAACTTGGAAAAGGCATTCAACCTTGTCCCTCGGGATGTTCTATGGGAGGTGCTTTGGGAGAATGGAGTTTCTGGCTCCTTCAATTCTTGTACAACTCTTACAAAAGCTTGGTATGTATAGCCAGCAATAAATTGGACTTATTCCCAGTGGGCCTTGGACTCTGTCAGGGCTGCCCTTTGTTACTGATTCTGTTAATAATTTTTATGGACAGAATTTCTGGGCTTAGTCAAGTGGCTTCATCAGGTGGTATCCTCTAGCTCACACTAGAGCAGTTCGCAGCCAAGTGTAAAGTGGTATGAATGAGAATCAGTATCTCTGAGGCTATGGTCCTCAGCTGGAAAAGGGTGGAGTGCCCACTCAGGGTCAGAACGAGTTACTGCACCTAGTGGAGTATTAACAGTTCAACAGACGCATTGGTGCTGGGGCTGCAGTGAATCGGACACTCTAGTGGTCGGCTGAGAGTTAAAAGTGAAGCTCTCTACCCGTTGATTTATGTGCCAACCCTCACCTTTGATCACAAACTTTGTGTAGTGACCAAAAGAACGAGATCATGGATACAATTGCAGAAATTGACTTTCTCTGAAGGGTGGCTGGCCTCACCCTTAGTGTGGAGTTCAGCTATCTGGGAGAGGCTCATGATAGAGCTGCTACTCCTCCACATCGAAAGGAGCTAGTTGAGGTGGTTCAAGCATCTGACAAGGATGCCTCCTGGGCGCATTCTGAAGTGATCTGAGCATGTCCCACCAGGAAGAGGCCCTGGGGCAGACCCAGGACACGCTGGAGAGATTGGGCTCGAACGAGGCGCGCGGGGATCTGCGCCTGCCGGAGGAGGGGGAACAGTCGGGTGAAGGGCCGCTCCTGCCGGGAGCGGTGGAGGAGCCGCTCCAACCGGAGGCGGCGGAAAAGGCGCGCAAGGGTCTGCGCAGGCTGGGGGAAGAGGAGCCGCGTGAGAAGCTGCTCGAGCCGGGAGCAGCGGCAGTGACGGAGGGGCCCCGCAAGGAGCCGGAGGTCCCCCGTGCTCGATTGGAGCTGGCGAGCTCGCGGTGGGGGAGTAGGTTCAGCTGAATGGCTCCCCGGCCTCAATCGGGCAATGGGGGTATGTGGTGGGGCGTGGTCTCCGGTGCCGTGCAGGGAGGGCGGACGCACCTGCACAGCATCCTTAATCACGCCCGCCTAGTTAAAAACACGGGGACTCAAACCTATGATCCCTGGACCCGCTGTGTCTCATTCACGCCACAGGAACACATTGATTATGTGTTTTAAAAGTATCCTAAAAAGAGAAAGTGATTACACAAGACTGTTTGTGTTTGATAGTGTTGAAGAGTAAAAGAGAAGTAAGATAGAAACTCCTACTGAAAAAGAAGTATCCTTCTATTTGTGTTGTTCTAATGTAAAAAGCCATTTGACATAATCTTTTTCTTCCTGCATTTCCCCTTCTAATTAATCACTTATCTGGGCTTTCCGGGCACGGATGCAGGAAAGAGAGACGTCAGCAACACAGGGCGTGGATTTGTTGGGAAAGACTGCGTGCTGTGGTGGGCTTTTGGTGGATACAGAAAGTTTAGAGCATTAAGTCTATATCACCAACAACAAAGAGGGAGGAAAGCAAAGCAAAGCCAAGGAAAGCAAAGGAAAGCGCATAGGCTATAAGTCATATGTGCAGCAAATATCTTCCCAGTGACAGTCTATGTTGGTTAACCGTTTGACTCTTTGGTGCAGACTGAAAGTTTTGAACTGTTGGATAGTTTGGGGCTTATGTTATGACAGAATCCTCTGTGCGGAGAGTATTTTTAAGGAATCCAGTTTATGTTCAGATTTTTTAATTTGCAGATTCAAAGGTGACCACAGCAACAGTCACCTCAAGTCAAAGGGAAAAAATACCAGACTGTGAAACCTGGGAAACTGGTGTTGAGTCTCCCTCAAGTTTCATTTTCACTCCTTTTTTGAAAAGCTTATGCATTGAGTCATAAACATTTAAATATATCCTCTTTCTGGTGTGCAGAGCCCCTGTAGAGCGCTAAGATGAAGCCAGTGCATTTGGCTTCTTGTCATGGTGGCATTACACTTCAAATTTCAACGGTTGAGGACTAATTTGCCAGCTTTGAGTTGAGTAATTATATGAGTGAAGTCAGTGGAATTTTCTATTTCTCTCTGCAGAGGTTTATAAGATATTTCTACAGATTAGCGCAATATGAATGTACCACAATGTAAGTGTGAGAACTGTGCCCTGTTGATTTAACTTTATGTTAGGTTTTGGTACAGTTTTTATTTCTTTCTAAGGGATGCACTGAATGTAGGTAAATAAAGAGAACTAGTTTTATTTTAATGCAAAAAAACAAAACAGTGTTCTGTTTACAGAACAGCAATGAAAACATTTTCTGTCATCAAAATCAATGAATATTTGTGATCTCAATACTGAACAACACAACCATGATGATCATCCTGGTCACAACTGTGTAGCCTCATAGGACATGCATTATGTTGCATATATCATATGCTGTTGATCACAGTTGTGATTCTCTTTGTTGCATTTGTTTTTGATATGTTAGCTCAGCAAATCCAGTATTCTTAATCTTGTTGGAATGTGTGTACACAGTCTCTGAACATGGCAAAGTCTCTGAAGGTTCATTATAAAAGTAAAAGTCCACATTAATGAGTCCTGATACTATTCAAACATGATTATCTGATTACTATAAGACTGCAGTGATGAATGAGATTCAGCATAGCTGCACATTCAACCTCTGTGTGAGTCTTCCTCCCTTTTCTTTCTCCTCAGCAGAAGGCTGTGTGTCTGTGGTGTACCTCACACATCAGATGTCACAGCTCATCTTAGCTTTTAGATGTTTGACCTTTCACCTCTGCTGTTTGGAGTCGGGGGAAGTGCATGTCATAATGGGCTGCATTCAGGACTTGATTCATGACCACGAAGAATATGATATAGTTCACACACACACACACACACACACACACACACACACACACACACACACACACACACACACACGAATGTGATGACAAATGAATGTGGTGACAAATGAATGTGCCTGCACATACATGTAGGCTGACACATACACAGACCACAAAACATCTGTGACCAACCTGGTCCCAGCTCCACTTGTGGTTTATACAGGCAGGGAAATTATGGACAACACGTGTACAGCACTGTGTGAAAGTTTTGGGCACATTAAAAATTGGATTATGATAACTGATAACACAATTATCATATGACTTTCGACAGAGGACACAATTCCCCTTTAATTACATGGAATTTCAAACAGATTTATTTGAAATTACTAGAAAATTAAATGCACCTACAGACACATTGGGACACTAGAATAAGAGGATAACAAGTCAGGTTTTTTTTAAAGGAAACAAAAATAAATATTGTGTAAGGACATTTAATTACTTAATTAAGTACCAATTACCTATGTATCTAGTGAGTAATTACTTAATCAGTTGCTTTCCGAATAAGTAACAGAGTAAAGGAATTTTGCAAAAAAATGAAACAAACAATATTTCCCCATCAGACATCATGAATACACTGTACTTTTCAATGTGTGGCTGTATTATGGAGTTGTCCGGAATATATGTGATAGAGATTGTTCTCCCTGAGCAACTTACAATAAACTATTCTATACTATTAATATTTCCATCCCTATGCGACCGTATAATGATGAAGCCAAGTTTAACTTAACTTTACTTTTTCTTTCACAATTACTGTTAAGACCAAACTTTCAAGAGGAGTGTACAGAAAGTACCCGGAGGTTGGGCAAGCCACTCCATAATATGACCCACAACCCCACAAATACAGAGAAATATTGTTTTTCCAGAAAATGACCAAGAAATCTTTTAAAAGCGCAGCACTTATTATGGAGTGCCCAAAATTACTTACAGTATAATTTGTGTCTCCTTTCCTGTAAAATACCTGGAATTTACAGCACTACTTAAAATTAGTTATGTATTACCTACTTTCCTGTAAAAGCCTGACCTATTAGACCCTTATTTAACTGTACCAACCTTTACCAACCTTTAAGTATTTATTGATAAAAATGATTACATTTTAATTAACCCTTTAAGACCTACCATAGAAACAAGTCCGCCAGAGCTTATATTATATTTTTACATGCTGTGGAGCAATTTTTGGGAGAATTCCAAGTTGCTATACATCAATACAACCATTACAGCCTAGATTTTAATAATATGTATGCATTAAGTGCATAGTGATTACATAAATTGCAAAAAAGTGCAATAAACTACAAAAAAATTGAAAATCGTTTTTGTTTTTTTAACATATATTTCTAGTTAGAGAAATTTAAGAGGCTTATCCCTCAAAACTGTAAATACAAAAAAGTTGCACAAAATAGTTTCCCACCACAGGAAATTTATTTTGAGTGTCTTCATAGTTTTATTTTTAAAATACACCAATTTTTATATACTGCAGGAAAAACGAAAATAAATATTATAATGCAAATTTGCAAAAAAGCAGCATATGCATCAAAATAAACTATTTCCAGCAGTGCAATATGAGTCCTAAGCATCCCAGAAACGACACAGAAAGTCATAAAGTCAAACATAACTTTTAAAAACACCAGTATAGGCTCATGAGGCCTTGATGGTAAAAAAAAACTACATTTCCGCGAAAATGACGTCACATCCGGTTTCTGGCAGGTCATGGCGGACATGCGATAGTTCGCGCTGACGTCTATTCCAACATAGGAAGTGTTATGAACAGCTGATCGGATCGGCAAAGCGTGTTTCTGGAATATTATGTTTTTGTTGCTGCAAGCGCTTTTTATGCAGTTTTTGCAAAGCTATATGTGGAAGGAAACTGTGACCGAGGACAAGCTGATGGCATAAGATGTAAGTACAACTCCTCTGGTTTCATATGCAAAAAAAATTATTGCGCTAGCTCACGTGGTTGCAGAGCTACCGGGATTTAAAAATAGTTACGCAAAACAGAGCGTGCCCGCTCTGACCGGTTTTAAAGGGTTAAAAAAAAAACAATTCAATTCAATTCAATTTTATTTATATAGCGCCAAATCACAACAAAAGTTGCCTCAAGGCGCTTCATAGATACAGAGAAAAACCCAGGGAGGTTAGGAGTCTTCCCTCACCCTCGTTCTCTGCGGCCTGCTGGAGCGGGGGTCTAGGAGGAGTAGTTGGCCGTCCGATTGGGGTGGACGGCCTTAAGGTCATTAAGAATGTGGGGCCTCCCTGCTGCTGCAGAGTCGGGGCGGTCTGCTTCTCCCCACCGCAGGGAAAAGGGTAGCACCACCTGGGTCTGGGTGCAGTTCCCCCCTCCAGGGGTAAGGGTACCTAGACCCGGTTCGTAGGGTACGCTTGGGGAGTGTGATTGTGTGTACAGCGTCTCTTTATGTCTGTCTCCACGTTGGTTGAGTGTGGAGTAAGTGCATATGAGAGCATGAGGGTGGGAATGGATGTTTGTATCTGTGTGTGCCTGCATGTCTGTGTCTATATGTGTTCAATTTGTTCAATTTTTTATTTATATAGCGCCAAATCACAACAAAAGTCGCCTCAAGGCGCTTCATAGATACAGAGAAAAGCCCAACAATCATATGACCCCCTATGAGCAAGCACTTTGGCGACAGTGGGAAGGAAAAACTCCCTTTTAACAGGAAGAAACCTCCGGCAGAACCAGGCTCAGGGAGGGGCGGCCATCTGCTGCGACCGGTTGGGGTGAGAGAAGGAAGACAGGATAAAAGACATGCTGTGGAAGAGAGACAGAGATTAATAACAGATACGATTCAATGCAGAGAGGTCTGTTAACACATAGTGAGTGAGAAAGGTGACTGGAAAGGAAAAACTCAATGCATCATGGGAATCCCCCGGCAGCCTACATCTATTGCAGCATAACTAAGGGAGGATTCAGGGTCACCTGATCCAGCCCTAACTATATGCTTTAGCAAAAAGGAAAGTTTTAAGCCTAATCTTAAAAGTAGAGATAGTGTCTGTCTCCCGAATCCAAACTGGAAGCTGGTTCCACAGAAGAGGGGCCTGAAAACTGAAGGCTCTCCCTCCCATTCTACTTTTAAATACTCTAGGAACAACAAGTAGGCCTGCAGAGTGGGAGCGAAGTGCTCTAATAGGGTAATATGGTACTACAAGGTCATTAAGATAAGATGGGGCCTGATTATTTAAGACCTTGTATGTGAGGAGCAGGATTTTGAATTCAATTCTGGATTTAACAGGAAGCCAATGAAGGGAAGCCAAAACAGGAGAAATATGCTCTCTCTTTCTAGTCCCTGTCAGTACTCTTGCTGCAGCATTTTGGATTAACTGAAGGCTTTTCAGTGAGTTTTTTGGACATCCTGATAATAATGAATTGCAGTAGTCCAGCCTGGAAGTAATAAATGCATGAACTAGTTTTTCAGCATCACTCTGAGACAGGATATTTCTAATTTTAGAGATGTTGCGCAAATGGAAGAACGCAGTCTTACATATTTGTTTAATATGTGCGTTGAAGGACATATCCTGGTCAAAAATGACTCCAAGGTTCCTCACAGTGTTACTGGAGGCCAAGGTAATGCCATCCAGAGTAAGAATCTGGTTAGATACCATATTTCTAAGCTTTTCAGCGCCGAGTACAATGACCTCAGTTTTATCTGAGTTAAGAAGCAGAAAGTTAGTGGCCATCCAAGTCTTTATGTCTTTAAGACATTCCTGCAGTTTAACTAATTGGTGTTTGTTATCTGGCTTTATGGACAGATAGAGCTGGGTGTCATCTGCATAGCAGTGAAAATGTATGCTATGTCTTCTAATGATGCTGCCTAGGGGAAGCATGTATAATGTAAACAGAATTGGTCCTAGCACTGAACCCTGTGGAACTCCATAATTAACCTCAGTGTGTGAAGAGGACTCTCCATTTACATGCACAAATTGGAGTCTATTAGATAGATATGATACAAACCACTGCAGTGCAATACCTGTAATACCTACAGCATGTTCTAATCGCTCTAACAGGATATTATGGTCAACAGTATCGAATGCTGCACTAAGGTCAAGAAGGACAAGCACAGAGATGAGTCCACTGTCAGAGGCCATAAGAAGATCATTTGTAACCTTCACTAAAGCTGTTTCTGTGCTGTGATGAACTCTGAAACCTGACTGAAACTCTTCAAATAAACCATTCCTCTGCAGATGATCTGTTAGCTGTTTGACAACTACTCTTTCAAGGATTTTTGATATGAAAGGAAGGTTGGAGATTGGCCTATAATTAGCTAAGACTGCTGGGTCTAGAGATGGCTTTTTGAGTAAAGGTTTAACTGCAGCCACCTTGAAGGCCTGTGGTACATAGCCGATTATTAGAGATAGGTTGATCATATATAAGATCGAAGAATTAATCAATGGCAGGACTTCTTTGAGCAGTTTTGTAGGAATGGGGTCTAAAAGACACGTTGATGGTTTGGAGGAAGTAATTATTGAAGTTAACTCAGAAAGATCGATTGGAGAAAAAGAGTCTAACTTAACATCAATGGAACTAAGAGTAGCTGTAGATAATATTACATCTGTGGGATGATTATTGGTAATTTTTTCTCTAATGATAAAAATTTTATTTGTGAAGAAGTTCATGAAGTCATCACTAGTTAACGTTAAAGGGATGGTTGGCTCAAAAGAGCTCTGACTTTTTGTCAGCCTGGCTACAGTGCTGAAGAGAAACCTGGGGTTGTTCTTATTTTCTTCAATCAGTGATGAGTAGTAAGCTGTTCTGGCTTTGCGGAGGGCTTTCTTATAAAGCAACAAACTATTTCTCCAGGCTAAATGATGATCCTCTAAATTTGTGACACGCCATTTCCTCTCCAGATTACGAGTCATCTGCTTTAGGGTACGTGTTTGAGAATTATACCACGGGGTCAGGTACTTCTGATTAGAGACCTTAGTTTTCACCGGAGCTACAGTATCCAGAGTCGTACGTAGTGAGGAGGTGAAATTATTAACAAGATAATCGACCTCTGTTGGGGTAGCGTTCAGATAGCTGCTCTGCTCTGTGTTGGTACAGGGCATTGACGATGATAACAGTGGCTGGATTATATGTATTATATATATGTCAGGTTGGGTATCAGACGCCACCTCTCTGAGGACATCTCAGGCCCTCCAAGGTTTGGAGGCCTATCTCCCCCCACCACTTCCCCTGCCGGGGGCGGACTCCCTCAGACATCGGTGTGTTGGTGGTTCTTTGTGTCCGGGGATAGGCGTCCAGGTACACACCGGCCCACTCCTTGGCGGCTGCTTATCGGGTCCTGGAGCCTGGGGCTCGCTCGGGCCACTTCGGAGGTGGGGTGCCCCCGGCCTCTCGGCCTGGGGCTCGGTCACTCAGGCACAGCTGGCTGCCGGCGGAGCTCACGGGCACGTCACTGCAACCCCCCCTGGCTTCTGCTCCGTGGCTGCTGAATGACCCCTCATCTGGGACTCTCCTCAGCTCTTTCTGGGACAGTGGCACGGCTGCCCCTCTGTTGGTCTTCCTTGGTCTCTTGTGTTCTGGGGGCCTCTGGATGTCTGGAGTTTTGATCTCCTCCATACCTGCTTCATGCCCTGGAGGACGGGGCAGTGGCCCCCCACACCCTCTAGCAGATCATTACATGAAGGAACCTTTTAAAAAAAAACAAGCGCGTCCAGTTATCATCTGGAAACAGAGTCCATTGTTTTACAATGTATTACGTATCATCCAATTCAATTCAATTTTATTCATAGAGCGCCAAACATCAGTCACCTCAAGGTGTTTTATATTGTTAGGCAGACCCTACAATAATATATACAGAGAAAAACCCAACAATCATATGACCCCCTCTGAGCAAGCACTTTGGCAACAGTGGGAAGGAAAAACTCCCTTTTAACAGGAAGAAACCTCCGGCAGAACCAGGCTCAGGGAGGGGCGGGGCCATCTGCTGCGAACGGTTGGGGTGAGAGAAGGAAGACAGGATAAAACAGGATATTATAGCACAAATACCATTAAGGACAACAACAGTCTGACAAAAGGTTGTCGAAAATGGCCAAGAGCCAAGAGGGCCAGCATTATTGGTGAAAAGTGTGTACAGTGTAGTGAGTACATCATCTGGGTTCTCATGGTGCACTGGAACCATATTCCTCAATGTGAGTGCTCTTAAAATAGCAAGTTTAAATACAGGCATATTAAAATAGATGCAATGACACAGCAAAGTCTTTGTTATTGTTGGTTACAGGTTGTTGTTGGTTGTAGTGTTTTCTTTTAATACTGGAGGTTTGAAGCATGAGAACATCTGTAGATGAAGAAGTAGCTGAAGCTGTGATTGATGAAGAAAAGTTATTCATTATTCTTTAAGATCATATAAATACTACTGCAATAAGACACCCAGCAAACATTGTGGTGCTGAATGACCATCACATGACTTTCTTTTATGGACATCAAGTCTTGTTTGAAAAATACTTTCAAAATAAAGGTATTGTGGACATCGGAAACGCAACCTGGAACCTTCTGCTGGATGTCTTCTGTGATCATTGGACTTTCTACCAAAAGGGAAGTTTGTGTACAATTCTTTCTTTTATGATTTAGGAAAAAAAAGAAACAAAACATTCTTGCGTGCCATGAAATACCAACATGTAACTAGTTCCCACAAGCTGATGTGGTCACATCGAGAACACAGCAGCATCACATCTTACAAAAGTTTTTTTTTTATTGTTTGTTCATATTCAGAACCACTTTAGTTTTAAATCTGTTACAAAAATTCCAGAGATTCCTAAACTGTCCATCAGCACTCAACCACAAAGCAGTGGAGTGGAGTGCACTGTGCAATAACCACAAACACATGACTGTGATTAGTGGTCACTGTGGGAACTCACTGAGAATTTACAGCTAATGTGATAAGACAGTATAAACATATATAACTCTAAAAAGGAAGAAAAGGACCCATTTGCCTGACATGCACAAATGATTGGAAAACTTCATATGATATTCTGAAAATGCCAAAGCTATTCTGAAGCTATTATGACAGATAATTAATAGAAGTGGAAGAATGGAATCAAGCCCTAAATTATTAGAATATTTAATTCAAGTTTGAATAAATAATATTGCAATAGCAGGTAGCTCTTGGTCTCATTCAGTACATGTAATCACAATTAAAGAGAAGCCCATTGCACTCACAGTTGACCAGATGACAACTGTTGACATTCTCCACAAGCAAGGTAAGTCACAGAAGGTGGTCGCTTTTCACACAGTGCTGTGTCAAAGCCCGTTAAAGAAAACTTGACTGGAAGCGAAGTGTGGTAAGGTGCAGATGCAGGAGGAATGACCACAGCCTGAGAAGATTATCAAGACAAGTTTGCTCAAGAACTCGTGAGACCTTCACAAGGAGTGGATTCAGGATAGTGAGAGTACAACATGGCCCATCGTGCACAGATGTCTTCAGGGCTACAGGTTTTTGCATTTCGTAAAATCAAACTGTAGCGTTTGACCCGATAAATACACGCTGGGGCGATTATTCTGACAGCACAACGTTTTATTTAGAGACGTGGGTTTAGTCGCAGCCACTCCCGCTCTCTGCAGCTGTCACGTCCGCTCCCCTCCGACTGTCACTGTCAACATAAGAAGACACACAATCAATGTCGGAACCCAGCACACCTGTCGGCCCCGCCCCTGCGCCGCCCCGGGAGCTCACTGTGTCACCCCTCCTCTGCAGCTGGCCAGAGACCACGCCCACGCCACACAAACCATTCCTCAACCAGAAACAGCTGAAACATCTTACCTGAGCTAAGGATGAAAAAAAATGGACTCAGATTCTCACTTGATGGTTCAAAGTCCTCTTTTTAGATGAAAGTAAATTTTGCATTTCATTTGGTAATCGTGGTCCTAGGTGGGAGAGCGGAGAGGGCATTGTGTTTTACTCAATGCGTTGTGTTTTTACTCCAAAGTTTTAAGTCCAAAGTCAGGATAGCAGTTTGTTGATCAATCTGCAGACAAGTTTTATGGAGATGCTGCTTTCCTTTTCCTTCTATAATGGTTGGTTAAACACTGACCATTAAATTATTAAAGATCCAATCTAAAAACTAAAGAATGTTGTTTCATTCAATAAAGGAAGCTGAAACGTACAGCATGAGTCTGGTAATGGAAGTACAACCACACAACTTGTAAAATGCTTTGTCTCATCACTCAAGCTGGCAGAACGGGAGTTCACTGTGCTCCTCTGGCAAAGCCATCTCTCTCTCTGACACACACACACACACACACACACACACACACACACACACACACACACACACACACACACACACACACACACACACACACGCATCTGCTGAAACATTCACCCCCATCCCCATCATGGTGGTAAGTGAAAATCAAGAGGGATGTTTTGATCTGAGAGAAATACTACTGGAGGAGAGCATGAAATTCAGACTTTTTAAGTGAAGATCTGAAGAAAGAAGGATTAAGACGGAGATTTAAGGGTCCAAAAATGAGGGTGGAGCATAACAAGGAACACAGTAACAAGGTTCCAAAGTGTCATACTATACACAGAAAGAAGCATGTGCCACATGTTGCTTTCATGCAGTTGGGAGTGACTGGAGGAGCTGCAGGAAAGCAGGGGCTCATCAGTCAGCAGAACATGATATGTTCGCAGTGTCGCCTTGTGATTTCCCCACTGCTGTTGTTAATCTGCTTCCTAACCTCTCCATTTCTCTTTCTGCAGCCAGAACAAAACCCTGGAGATGGGTGGGGAGCAGGGGAGTGTTCTTCAGCTTTATATAATTTGGATTTTATTTTCCTAAAATGTACAACGTTTCAGTTTGTTTTTAATTACTATTATTCTTGGTTGGATTTTCTTAAAGGATTTTGCTACAGCGGATCAGAGAAAGTAGTAAAACTTAACATTAACATGTCTTCACAAGCAACATTTAATTGGCAATTCTTATTGGACAGAAGGAGTCACGCTAAAAGAGAGATGCTTATTTTCTTCAAAAGAGAAGAGTCCCCATGAAAGACAAAACAGATAATTGATGGTTTGTTTGTTTTTTTCACATTTTCTTTGCTTAGATTATTCGTGACAGTCTTCTGTTCACAATGTGTGTTCCTATTTTTATTGGTATTACTATAATTAAAGAGTGTCTGCATTTCTTTCTTCTTTTGAGGTTGGAGTGAAGAAAAAATAACATACCATATTTGATCTTTTAGACAAACTGCATATGAAAGGATAAAGCTGAAGTTTCTCTCTATTTTTCTTGTTGTTTACAAATCCTTTGAAATAATTCTGTTGCCAGACAAAGAAAAGTCATATTAGATGTTTCTGCAAAACCCCAAATTACAGAGTACATTGTTGTAATTCTTTCTTTCTGCAACATCTGCACACAACAGTCACATCACTATAAAAGTTATAGGGAAATATAATATTAATGGAAAGTGACAGGCATACAGTGACTTTATTCCTTCTGAAAATTTACTTGCTAACGTAAAATGCAAATGATTTCTAAGACAGAACCATATGGGAAGTTAACCTTGGAAATTCTTTCAAGGACGACTTCCTACCAACAAAAGGCTTCAGTGCATCTCTTTGATATTCTATTAATGAAGAAGAATCATGTATTTCTTATATAAATAATGCCGTAGAACCATCCTATCATCGCCTTGTTTTCCGTTATCGTCACACCTGAATTATAGTTGCCATAGTTGCAGTACAGGATGTTGACTTGTGTAAGATTTAAGGAACAAGATAAGTTGTCTGAAAAGACCACACTAACAATGCTAGGTTCGGCCCAAGCTTATTTTTTTTCAGATTACACATTCATTATTGCTGAAAAACATCTTCTTCTTCTTTCTTTCTTTTTTATCGTTATTGTCATTGTAAATACTTGAAAAGATACATGGAGGTGGCTTCCTTATGGTGACAGTCATTCACACAATACACATTGCACTTAACACATGGCACTATTGCATGAGAACACCATCACATGTGTGGCATTATTGCACATCTTTTACAGTAATGGCTACCGGACAGAAGTTAATCTTCGGACCAGGGTGTGAGGAGTCTTTTAAAATGTTCTTGGCTTTCCTAAAGCAGCGGGATCTATGGAGTTCTTCAAAAGAGGGTAGAGGATAGCTGCTGGTCTTCTGGGCAGTCTTAATGATTCTCTGGAGTGTTTTTCTCTGTGCTGCTGTGCAGCATGATAACCACACACAGAGGTACTAGTAAAGGATGCTCTTAATAGACAGTGTTGGGAAGGTTACTTTTAAAATGTATTCCATTACAGATTACAGAATACATGCCCTAAAATGTATTCTGTAACGTATTCCCAATACTTTAGTATGTTATTACTTAACATATTATCATGCTTTTTACAACTACGTGAATGTACTATTGCTGTGATTTATTACTGTTACTGAAGGTCCGCGGCTCCGAACCGTAGTAAAGGGACCTCTGGCTAATACGGTTCCGTGTCGGGCTCGTAGCCGAAAAATAGCTTTACTTTGTTGTCTGGGTCAACTCTGCTAGCCAGAGACAGAGAGAGGCGTTGAAAGGCTGCTCCAACGGAACTTATTATTTCGGAGGAAAACACGAACACAGCGTACAGTCGAGTTTTAATAGCTTACTTACAACTGGGCTCGTCAGGCACTCTTCTTGGCTGCAGTGGTTATTATTATATTTACATGCTTCCAGCTCCCGTTTTTGCTCGATGACAGCTCGTACTTTTCCTTTTCCTCCCTCCTTGCGCTCACAGACACATAACGAGTATGGCAGTCCATTCTCCCTGCAGCACGGACTACACTGCCTATGAAGCTACATTCTCATTCTACCTATTAGCTTAGCACAACAACAACAACAACAACAAGGCGCTCTCTCACCCAGGAAACACGCAGAGAGAGAGCGTCACCCTGTAACCATGGCAACCGTAATGCTGCCGCCTGGAACAACAGAACGTAGCTGTCAAACAAAACCCAAACAGTCCTGACCCGCCACAATATGAAACAAGAAAGTACCGACGTGTAATCCATTTATTTCAACAAAGTAACTGTATTCTAAATACCACCTTTTTAAACGGTACCTGTAACGGAATACAGTTACTCATATTTTGTATTTTAAATACGTAACGGCGGTACATGTATTCCGTTACTCCCCAACACTGTTAATAGAGCATCTGTAGAAGGACACCAGCTTTTCTTGAGAGATGCTGAGGACTCTTTTGCTGGGCCTTCTTTGTCAGCTCTCCCACCTTCACATCTCAGCTCAAGTAGGGAGGTGGGAACCGGTGTTGGGAGCTATGCTAAACATATTACTAACGAGTAATCTGAGTATTTTAATGTTTTACTTTATTACACATTGCGCCAAACACAGGTCACAACTGCTAAACATATTGTGTCTTGTGTGTGTGACACACTACAAGCCACATCCGCTAGCAGTTACAATGCACAACATTAAACACAGACAGACTTATTTTTGACCCACTGAGTGATGTTCCAGTCTGTTTACTCTGCTGTTGTAGAGCAAACACGAGTTCTGGCTCTCTTTGACACACTGATACGTCATATATCCCTACAAGTCCAAGAGCAGCAGATTTACAGATGAATAACTGCGTGACTCAAAGTTTTCAACAGCAAAGTTAACATCTGCACATTTCAGAACGCATTCAGACCCGTTTACTTTCACTACATGTCATTTAGTTGTCGATTTGTTTTGAATGGATGAAACTAAACATTTTCTCTTCAGTCAGTACTCCATAGCAAACACAAAGTGAAAACGTCAAAACCTGAAGTGTCTTATTACGCACTTTAATACTTTATGAAACGTAGACTTTATAGAAGTTACAGTTTCACGTCTCTACAAGTGTCCACATCTGGATTTGAGCAATTTATTCCATTCTTTCTGGCAGATCCCATCCAGTGCTGTCAGACTAGATGGAAAGCGTATGTGAACAGGTCTCTCCACAGATATCCTGTGGGGCTTAAGGCTGGGCTTTGACTGAGCCCCTCAAGGACAGTCAGAGACTTTTGCTGAGGTTTCTTAAGTGCTGTTTTGGCTGTATTCTTCCAGTGCTGTGTTGTGGCTGAATCATGGACCCAGTCTTAGTTTGCTGTGCTGTAAAATGTTTTCTTTTAGGACCTTTTTTGCTTTTAGCTGCACTCATCCTGCCTTCATTTCTGATCTGTCTCTTTTTCTGTTGCTGAGAAGCACTCACAAAGCATGAAGCATGATGCTGCCACCACCATGCTTCACTGCAGGGAGGGAGGACTACACGGAAAGTTCGTACTTGTCATCTAACCATGTCGCAGCCCGGAGGATCAGCAGGTAGCTGATCAGTAGCATTACAGTTTCTCTCTCGCTCTCTCTTTCTCTTGCTCTCTCTCGCCAGGGTGGAACTCATTGTGGGTTCACGCCCTCGACCTACGCACCTGTGAAGTGGAAACACCTGGGCCTCATTATTGCTGTCAGGGATGGCAGCTACTCATCGCTGGATTGTTGTGTGACTAGCGTCAGTGTAGCCAAGCTCTCAAAGATTTCTGTATAGCTCTTGTTACTTCTTTGCCTTCGTGCATGTCCTTATATAGATTCCCTGCACCCGTCGCTGTGTTCCCTGAGAGGATTCCTTGTCGTGAGTGATTGGAGAGCGGCTGGCAGCGAGCAGTGAGTGACCGAAGAGGAGCAAGTGTTTTCTTTGTGAGCAAGTGTAAAAACAGAAACAATATAACTTTAAATCTCCCTGAGGGGCATATTATAAGGTTTAAGTTCAACAAAGCCATGCTTCTTTTGTATTAGCTGACAAAACTTGAACAAAACAGCGACACGTTAACTGACTGCAGAAGTTCCTGTATAAACCGAACAACTCTGAAAATCCAAGGAAAAGCTGAGTGTATCTTCTATCTGTATATCAAAGTGTACACACAGTGTCTCACTTCATGCTTGCTCTTCACCAACCTCTGGTGTCACTTTGTAGTCACTTGTGTTGTAATTGTCTTATTTGTTGCAGAGGTTTTTGCTTGGGAAGTAACCGTGACCTCTTTTTCAGAGGCTTCTCTAACATTTAATGCTTGTGAAAAATGTTTTTCTCCTTTACTTTAACACCTAAGAGCATTTTGAGCACAGTATAGACTGTACTGAGGATTTTTGAACTATGGCCTGTTGTCACTGCTGAGGATTTGTGTACACAGATCCTGCTGCTGTTTACAGTTTCAAAGTCTTCATCAGAACAAGCACTTGTAATTGTACTTTGCTCCTCACTGTCTTTGAAAAGCAAGAGCTGATAAAACAAATCCAGTAAATGCATTTTTATCTTGAAGTTTGGTATAGTAATCTGTCTTAATATATTTTATGTTTTATTTATTATATTGGGAACAGGCTGTGGTCATCCATCCTGTTCTAATAAACCCGAATTTCAGGAACACCTTTAGATCTGTTCAGTTTTATTCATATAGCACCAGTTAACAGTCAACAAATCTTGTCTTGGGTCATATTGTAAGGTAAAGACTACAGTGTTAACCTAAGTCAAATGTTCACTCTGATTCATTGATGAAGTGAATGCAAGTCAGTAATCAAAGGTGAGTTTTTGGCCATAACTCACTATAGTTAGTGTTGGGAAGGTTACTTTTAAAATGTATTCCATTACAGAATACATGCCCTAAAATGTATTCTGTAACGTATTCCGTTACGTTACTCAATGAGAGTAACGTATTCTGAATACTTTGGATTACTTAATATATTATCATGCTGTTTACAACTACATGAATGTACTATTGCTGTGATTTATTACTGTTACTGAAGGTCCGCGGCTCCGAACCGTAGTAAAGGGACCTCTGGCTAATACGGTGGGTTCTGTGTCGGCTCGTAGCCGAAAACTAGCTTTACTTTGTTGTCTGGGTCAACTTTGCTAGCCAGAGACAGAGAGAGGCGTTGAAAGGCTGCTCCAACGGAACTTATTGTTTTTGGAGGAAAACACAAACACGGTGTACAGTCGAGTCTTAATAGCTTACTTACAGCTGGGCTCGTCAGGCACTCTTCTTGGCTGCAGTGGTTATTATTATATTTACATGCTTCCAGCTCCCGTTTTTGCTCGATGACAGCTCATACTTTTCCTTTTTCTCCCTCCCTCGCTCACAGACACATAACAGGTATGACAGTCCATTCTCCCTGCAGCACGGACTACACTGCCTATGATGCTACATTCTTTAGAGCATAGGTGTCAAACTCTGGCCCGCGGGCCAAATTTGGCCCGCAGCCTAATTACATTTGGCCCGCAAAGCCATACAAAATTACTATCAGAGCTGGCCTACTGGTATTACACAGCTAATATATATATTGTTTAGTATTAAGCTTTGCTTGTTCCATATTCAGTTTTTCAGCAAAACGTGTTTCAGTCCATAAGAAAAGATTCATTCTTATATCTGGAGGAATAAATATATTTCAATAAATATTAATGTTAGCCCGCGACTTTGTTCCAGTTTTGAATTTTGGCCCACTGTGTGTTTGAGTTTGACACCCCTGCTTTAGAGCTATACCTGTAGCATTCTGCCTATTAGCTTAGCACAACAACAACAAAAAGGCCTCTCTCACCCAGGAAACACAGAGAGAGAGAGAGCGTCACCCTGTAACCATGGCAACCGTAACGCTGCCGCCTGGAACAACAGAACGTAGCTGTCAAACAAACCCAAACAGTCCTGACCCGCCACAATATGAAACAGGGAAGTACCGCCGTGTAATCCATTTATTTCAACAAAGTAACTGTATTCTAAATACCACCTTTTTAAACGGTAACTGTAACGGAATACAGTTACTCATATTTTGTATTTCAAATACGTAACGGCGGTACATGTATTCAGTTACTCCCCAACACTCACTATAGTATATCATGAGTGGACAGACATGGATGTAAACCACACCTTAACGGTTTGTCTGAGCCAAAACAACCACAGCAGTGATTCTAGCTACATTCTTTGTTTGTCAGGTGTCCTGTTTGGAGAAAACACTTTGAAGCCACTTGAATGTATAGGAACACAATTACACAAAGACAAACTGACTTCAAGAAAAATAAAAATGCTCAAATTCTAAAGTTTGAGCTTTGTCTCTGTCTTTATATTTTAGTATAGTTTGTGAGTTGAGACAATAAAAGAATATTTAACGTTAAAAGCACCAATGTTCTTGTGTACTACTTGTGCACAGATCATTTTAAGAAGTTTTCATTTAGAAGCAAATAGTGTGTAAGCTTGTAATTGTATAGAAATGTATGGTTAAGGATATAAAAAAGTAAATTTAATGGGGTAAAGTTAAAAGAAGTGACAGTAAATAAGAATAGAAACAGAATTTACAGTTTTTCTATTAATGGAAAATATCCACTAATGATACAGAAACGATACTGTGAATACTGTAAATAGTACAGAGAATATACTGTAAATCTACAGAATTTTACCGCTTATGGAAAAGTCTGTCAACTTCCATAAAGAAACAGAAAATGTACTGGCAAAAAACATACCAGGACATTTTCTGTTTCTTTACGGAATTGTTTTTTACAGTAAAGGAGCAATTAGAGGAAGTACTTCAGTCTTGTCATCATGGGTACTGATAGAGGTTTTTGTGGTTAATGAACACTCCACGAAGCCTGTGTGCAACACGAGACAATAAAGAAATGCTGACAGAGTAGGGCAGGTTATTGTAAGTCCTCTTGTCTCTCTGTGGCACAGCTGCTACATTCTGTTACGGATGGACCCTCCCTACAGGAAAGAATAAATGTATTTCCCTGGCTGACCAGTGAGGGTAGTGAGTGGCTTTGGGCAGTATTTGTGTTGGGTGGATCATCTCTTCCTAATGAAACTCAGCAGGCTGGAAATCCACAGAGAGGCAGAGGTGGTGTCAGCAATGATCCGTTTGGGTGGATTTCCTTAAAAATACCAAAAAAGGAAATGGTGCTATTAAATCGCTGGAACAAGGACTACTTTTTGCAGTTTGACCCAAATCTAACACAGCGAGTGATCTAACAATCACCTGCTATGTTAGATTTTTTTGTTTCCTTTGCACGCTCGTAATGACAAGCATGCAAGACTGTTTTGTAAGGAAATGGAAAATAATTCAGCTGCTAGGTTTCTCTTAGTATATTCTGTCCAATATCACGCCTTGCTGGGAGTTCGTGTGCATATTAGTCCTCACGAAATAACCTTTTCTCCACATACTTCTACATGTTCTTCCAATCAGTGCTCCCTCTGTGAGCGACTGTAGTTGCTGCAGAACAAACGGCATGTGCATTTCATTGTGCAGCCCCTTTATATGTGCGTGTGTTTGTGTGTATCTTTTCTGGGGCAGTTATATGTCACTTTTGGTCAAGTGTTTTATGGAATTGACATGTGTTGCAAATTGTCTGCCAATGCAGTTACTGGAGTGTCTGCGAGCTCTAAAGAAAGACTGAGACAGTGAGCACACATGAGCATAATTCTTCAGAATGACGATGGGAGTGGACTTACGGAAAGTTGCCTCAGTATCATTTATCCTGCACGGATAATGTGTTTTGTAGTCTGTAGTCTAGACAGTGCGAACACGCATTTCACAGAAATGAACGTGGTCATAATTATGAACAAATGTACTCATTAATCACATGTTCTGCAAAAGAGAGAAAATAAACACATTTGGTACAAGCTGTGGTTTTTGGTCTGACAGTACAAATAACACATGCAAATCAAAGGATGTGAGCCAACACATGAAAGTGTACTGACACACAGATGTCATGGCATTTCAAAAATTGTCAGAAGTGATAGTTGTATCATCTGATCATTAATCACACACCAACACTTGCTTACCATTCAGCTTACAGTTCAGGCCTTGTCCATAAACCCTTTGATGCAATGACAGGAGGAGCTGGTGATTGAAATGCCAAGCAGGAATAAGTAAGTTTTCTCACTACAAACTTCCTGGTATAATAGTCTTAACTGGTTCTTGCCTCTCCACCAGATGTGTATAAGTGGTTGCCAGGATTTTCCCCTAAACAATAACAAGAGCTGCAGTGAGAGCCAACACTATTGTTGGGTAAGAACTGGCTCATTTCAAAGGTGTTTAATAGGAGGCTAAAACCAGTGTTCTTTGCAACTGGTTTCATTTCAATTAGAGGAGTTTCAGACCTTGATTATATTGTGGATATGTTGACATGTACAGTGTTATGAAGAAATATTTGCCCCCTTCCTGATTTGTGATTTTGGTTTTGCATATTTGTCACACTACACCTACAGCTACAGGATGACTGTAGGATAGCAAGTGACCGCTTAATCAGAAATGTGGTGATTTGATCCTTTGGCATGAAGATGAATGTGTGTCAATGTTAGACAGAAAGCATCTCACTACACTACCGGTGTAGAAAAAAGTGCTTTGAAACCTCAAGTAGAATACAAAAGCGCTATATAAGAACTAGTGGCTTTTTCATGACTTATGAATGACTATCTTATGGCATCAAGCACATTTCAGTATTATACAAAGCTGACCCGAGTCAATGCAAAATGCAGAGACATTAGAGGGTTTTCAAGCATGAGCAGCCTTTTAAGGTCATGCCCACATATCTCAATCTGATCTAAGTCGGGATTTTGAATAGGCTTCTCCGAAACTTTTTCATGATTCAGAAGCTCTGGCAGTAATCAGGTCTGTTTGTGGATACTGAAATTTAACTCAGCTTTTACTTGCCAAGAAGGTTTGGATAACCATGTTACCATGTTATATTTTGTATTTAATCTTCTTATTTTGTTTAATATGAACATTTGTTTGATGATGTGAAACATGTAAGTGTGAGAAATATGCAAGAAAGGGGCAAATACTTGTTTATAGCGCTGTTTGTGGACAGCTGTGGACATCACAGACAAGTAGTTGTTTTTGACTTGGTGGTATGGCTCTGTCTTGGACCTCCTCTTCTTTTTACTTGCCTACACAGAATTGAAAAGCCAGGCAGCATAGCAGCATGACCAATGTACAGAAGAAAGCAGGCATCAGTGAAAACAGGTATAACAGGGAGCAAGTCAAACAGAACATGAAAGGAGGATCTGAGGTGGAGCTGGATATAAAACAGCTTGTAGATGTGCAGCAGTTAGGGGCAGGCCAAAGGAGCCTGAATAAAATGGTTTATGTGATTTTTGTCAATTGGATTTGAAGAAGGATATTAACTGAGTCATTAGATGATAATCTCTTCCAGGATTGTTGCTAAGTATATCTTCCTGGCCTGCCTGAATTGGCTCATTGTTTTTCAACTCCTCCATTGGGAGTCAACCTGGAGGATGGTCTAAGGAGCTTGGAAAGAAAAGCATCTGGACTTCTTTAAGTTGCTTGAAGACGTTTCACCTCTCATCCGAGACGCTTCTTCAGTTCTAGGGTCAAAATGTTGGAGAGTCCCAGATTTAAACCCCGTGGGTGTATCCCCCCAAAGAGGGACAAAAGGACCCCCTGATGATCCTCTGCTTATTTAAAGAGAGAAGCAGCTGATCGGTCAGCCTATGATGACAAAATTTATCACACAGACTCAACTGGTCCACCGTGATTATGGAACTCTATAACAGTGGTGTCACATTAAAACAGAGCAGGACAAGCACAGGTCCAAAGAAGCATCCTGAGAATAAAATCTGAACAGATCTTCAAGTAAATGGTAAATGGCCTGTATTTGTATAGCGCTTTACTAGTCCCTAAGGACCCCAAAGCGCTTTACATATCCAGTCATCCACCCATTCACACACTGGTGATGGCAAGCTACATTGTAGCCACAGCCACCCTGGGGCGCACTGACAGAGGCGAGGCTGCCGAACACTGGCGCCACCGGGCCCCTCTGACCACCACCAGTAGGCAACGGGTGAAGTGTCTTGCCCAAGGACACAACGACGAGACTGTCCAAGCCGGGGCTCGAACCGGCAACAAGGCGAACTCCCAACTCTTGAGCCACGATCGCCCACGTAAGGAACACTTTCAGTACCATGATGATCCAACAATCATTGATGAGCCACGGTCATGTAAAACAGAATGTTTTCTACATTTTATACTTAAGTTTTTCGACCGTGGGGAGTATAATTCAATATGTGATACAGAATCTTATGAAAAAGGTCCATAAGAGGGCCTAAAAAATCTAAAGCTTTTCCTGATATTAAATAATTGAATCTCCCATTTGAAGATGATCCTGTGATGATGATCTGTTCAGCCAATAATATGAGCTAAGCAGCCGTAGTGCAGCAGTAATCCTACTGTATAGTGACCAGAGAAAATCAAATACCATGCATATACATGTCTGTCTTTGTCTTGTTCTTCTGTATCCTTACCTAAATATGTCATACTGTGCATATGGATTATGAACATTAGAGGTTTAGATTCATATTGGAGAACTCAACCTGTCAAGGAGTAACCAACGAGGCCAGGTACAGTTTAAAGGCAAATATAGATTCATTTTTTGTCTTTACTGCACTCTATTATTTGTTAATGGATTCATTAACATTTGTTAATGGATATAATAAGAATACTTATATTATAGACGTATTATACTTAGTTAATCTTTGTATAGTGCTACAGCCAACCTGCAGCTCTAAATATCTTCAGTCTTACACAAACACAAGCAGCACAGTTACTATTCTAAAAACAACCCCCCAAAAAACAACAATTAACACTATTTTAATTTTTCTCTCTATATATGTAAATTAATCATGCCTATAAGCTCAGCTTAGGCATCACCTCAGGCTCATCTGACCCAGAGCCTCTATCCTATTTGGCAGTGAGCTGTGACAGTGGTCAAAGGATTAATGGAGATCAAACACTCGCTTTAACGTGAAAAGACAAACCAAAGCTCAATTAGCTGCGTGTACATAACCATCAGCTGACTCCAATCACGGCACAGGGCAATCTGAGCAGAGGAAGAGAGGTGAGACTAAGTCTTCTCTTCTCGTTGTTGTAAATTGGGGATACAGTGAAATAGATCTGATTGATTGCCTGAAAGATTTTTTGTGTTATAAAAAGTTGGCAAACAGATCAGTACAATTTGTTTTGCTAACAAAACAAAGCCATGTGCTCCTGTCACTGCCCAGCTGTTTTAGGTACACAGAGGTTTTAATTAGTTATAAATATTAAACAGTTAATAATATATCCAGTTTCATAGACGATGCTTGTAAAAACCACAATGACTGAGGCTTCATGGAGCCCACAAATGCACATTTCTTGAGGTAAGCAAAGAGGGTTGAGATAATATTGTTCAATTTGTTTATTCTTAAGGGCGTTGATTATAGGAAAATACTTTCCTGTTTATTTTATGGATTTTTTACTGCAACAAGACTCTAAATTCCTAGCAGCAGTTTCCCCTAAACCACTGCAACCAGCTGCTTCTTCTACAGACATCTAAGCTTTTGTTGTGGTTTAACTTTCAACTTTAGTTATCATCTGGAAACAGATTCCATTGTTTTACAATGTATTACGTATCATCCAATTCAATTCAATTTTATTCATAGAGCGCCAAACATCAGTCGCCTCAAGGTGTTTTATATTGTAAGGCAGACCCTACAATAATATATACAGAGAAAAACCCAACAATCATATGACCCCCTATGAGCAAGCACTTTGGCGACAGTGGGAAGGAAAAACTCCCTTTTAACAGGAAGAAACCTCCGGCAGAACCAGGATCAGGGAGGGGCGGCCATCTGCTGCGACCAGTTGGGGTGAGAGAAGGAAGACAGGATAAAGACATGCTGTGGAAGAGAAACAGAGATTAATAACAAGAAGTATTCAGTGCAGAGAGGTCTGTTAACAGATACTGAGTGAGAAAGGTGACTGAAAAAGAAAAACTCAATGCATCATGGGAATCCCCGGCAGCCTACGTCTATTGCAGCATAACTAAGGGAGGATTCAGGGTCACCTGGTCCAGCCCTAACTATATGCTTTAACAAAAAGGAAAGTTTTAAGCTTAATCTTAAAAGTAGAGATAGTGTCTGTCTCCTGAATCCAAACTGGAAGCTGGTTCCACAGAAGAGGGGCCTGAAAACTGAAGGCTCTGCCTCCCGTTCTACTTTTAAATACTCTACCAACAACAAGTAGGCCTGCAGTGTGAGAGCGAAGTGCTCTAATGGGATGATGTTAGAGCACTTCGCTCTCGCACTGCAGCATAAGCCCTCAACTGACCGATCAGCATGCAGTAGCAGCATTGTTATATATATAACAAAAAAGGAAAAAGAAGGACATTAGTGTTTTATTTTAAAGTGGACATATTATCAATACTGTATTTGTGAAAACTGTGTGTGAAATGAAATGTGAATTTATTTATTTTTTTGCTTTGTTTCATTTTGTTTTGCCTGAAAGCTATTGGAAATGATTCCGACACCACTGAATCCTGTAGATTGAGGACTTTTTAGCACTTTCTGCTGTGCCCCTGGCTGAATCGCTGACAATTTCTCTATAATGGGAGTAAAGGGAAGATGAATGGCTCTCCTAAATTGGTTCTGTTCTTTGTGCTGATGTGTCTTCCCTCAGGGTATGAGATCCAGCACGCTACTGTACAAAAACAGGGCGAGAGTAATACTTAAAGGCAACACAATACACCTGTGTCAATCACATTTGCTCCCTGGCTCCAGTCCCTAAACCACTTGTGCTATCTCTTGCTCCTGCAGCTTCTCTAACCAGAAGCACTACAACAACATTGTCAAGTTACCGTAACGTTTGACTTAAAGCCAGCTGTTCATGAACCAAGCCTCTGAGGTATTTAGTCTGTGTTTGTAATAGAAAACTATAAAAAAATGTATTTTATATATTAGTTTTATATAAAAATATATAAAATATTATTAAGGGACATAATTAAATGGCAATTTTCACCAAGTCAAATTAAGTTATTCTACTGTTTTAATTATATTTTGGAAATGTAAAACTTCTTGCTAATGCCTTGTTCACATTTGGACTAATAAGTTGGCTATATTTGGTCTATGGAGCAGCCACTATGTTGTTATTATAGTAGAGGCTGCAGGGATCAGTGGGATATCTGGGATTGCTGAGGCTAATCAACCTGATCGCCCTGTGTTGGAAATGTGGGAGCAATTTCAGCTCCCAGCATAGACCATTTACACTGTATTGTCCACCAGCTGAGGCACTTTCGCTCCCTCCTATATCACAATTCTAGAAATTCAAACCAGATACTGATAGCAAGAAAACACTCAATGCCATTTTGGATACTACAGGGAAGATTTTGACGCCATCCTGCACCAACAGAAGTAACGGTAAAGAAAAATTTATCAACCAACTTTACCAATTATAAGTTGGATTTCAGAGTATTTAAAATGAAGTTATAAAATATTTTGATTATTTTAGTAAACTTATTTTAGAGCCTACTAAAAAAAACAAAGGGTGCAGAAATACCACAATATTTATTGTAACTAAGTCATTTAATTAATGTTGAAGCATAGAAAAGTAAAAAATGAACTTATTCTAAAGAAGAACAGAGCAGTAACTGTGAAGGACTGAACCAATCACCGCCTGCATATTAAAACTGACCTCACAGCTGGCTACAACAAAACATGAAACAGATTTTAATAAATTAATGTAAAAGTAGAAAAGTTTTTCTGTATCAGCTGAAGAGGGCGAAAAAGGCAGGATAATTATTGTAATTTTATATTCGTTTTGTCATCATTTTATGTTGAGTTGTTGGTTAGTTGTGTTTACTTCCACTTCCTCTTCTTGACCCTTTTTTGCTAACGGTTATAACAACCTGGATTTTTCACTGACTGTGAATGTTGTTAAGAATGTTGTTTTTTTATCTTTTATTTTTACTTCAGTCATGAGCATGATACCATTAACATGGAGATTCCCAGAATTCATTTCCACAAATTTGGCAGCAGTTCCTCTGAGGGCTGCTGTTGTACTGTCCTGAGTTTCTGTTGGCACTCACACTGGATGCTTTTTTTAAGACAAGGGTTCCTCTCCCTTTGAGATACAGTGCACTCTTACTGTACCGTAACTCCTGTGTAATGTAAATATACTCTTTTTTTTCATTTACACAGGACACATAGATATTTTATATTGTCTAAATACTCCTAATCTGTTCCATGTTTGAGCTTTGTTTGCCACACACTAATGAATTCCAGTGTTCTTTGGATGGTAAAACTTAGTCACTGCAACAGAGACTCTGTGTTATGTTGGAAATTTCCCCAAACCAATGCATTTTTTCTCAACACAGAATGCCAGGGAAAAATAGCAGGAAACAAAACAAGATGAAAATGTGTTTCCTGCTGTGCAAAACACTGTGAAATTGTCCCTTCATGTCATGATCACATCATGATTTCTTAATTAGTGGCTGGGTGGTCAGCCATGAGTACCGTGTGATGTAACTGAAGAATAATAGGCGGGATACTTCATTTAAATTTAAATTTTAATTGAATGAATGATCAGCGAATTCATCATCATCACTCTGGGACTGGGCAGAGGCATCTGGACGCAGACATGGAGACAGACGTTGGATGTCTTTCCATGGATCCAGTTGGGTGGGGTGGGTGGTACTGTATGCCATGGTTAAGAACTGGCAAAAAGGACAATGCACCAACCGACCCTGAGGAATGATGCACATTATTTATGCATCATTTAACAAAAAAATAGTTGTGACTCACGATAAGCATAACCCACTTCACATGTTGCTATGTGTTTTTGGTTTGTTGTCTTTTGTTTAGTACATATTACACAGATTACAATTTTAGCATACCTTTTTCCAACATTTTTCTCTCAACATCTGAAATAGATGAGAGAAAGAGTTACTGGGCACATAAACTGGTAGATGGGAGATGTTTACCTTCTGGTATGTGTTTAGAGATGTAAAAGGGTATATTTGAAACCAAATAACCCAAATCCCAAAATTTTAGGACTCAGCTTTGTTGCCTAAAAGTAACCACATATTTCCTAAAGGCCTAGGCCTAACCTAAATAGTAACAAAAAGAGTAAAGTCACTCACACAAGTAAAATAAAATTGGAAAAAGAAAGTCACCCAGTTAGACTTAAATGCTTGTCTCATATTTAGATTCATACCAGCCAACGAGAACTTTCCCCCCCCAATGTTTTTAAATTACACTAAAATGATGGTAAGGGGGAGACCCCTTTCATTAAAAGATGATGAGAAAAGGTTCCTCATAAGTGTACCAACAAACTATTGCAAAATATAACTGAACTCCTAGTTTAATTACAGGTAGTGAACTACTCAACAACACCGCTCATTTTATTGTAGGAGACCTCTAACAGCTGTAATGACTACATATTTTCTGCAATTTTGTCTTGAAGGTACAAATCTTGAACATTCACAAAATTAGAGGAGAGTCAGAGGACAACTTCAGAAGCTTGTATCAAATAGGTTAACACGTATTTGACCAGTTTTACTCAAATTCATTAATCAACTGATTGATTGATTCATATAATAAGCGCAGTACCCATCTTTTAGAACATATAAAGTAAGCAAGAATCAAATAGTCCACCTTATCAACTCTGACATGACTGAGTGAGTTCCATGCTTTTCATTTAAAACCCTCATTGCGGAGCATGTTTTTGTAGCTGTCTGAAGTGTTGAGCTATGCCTATAAACATATTGCAGTACTGTAATGATGAAAGAGAAGAGTTCTTCAGAATTTTACAAAGTGCAATATACATCCACTGTGAGTCATGATTCATTAGAGGGTTGGGACAAGACTTGTTGTCTTGGCAAATTCAGCTCGGGAATCCAAACTCCCAAGCATGGGTAGATACAATACATTCCTCTAATCTGCAACCCACACAGCAGACCTCCAGTTAATATTACTACTGTTCATCCACCCATCCATCAATCCTTGTGGCCAACATAGATCAACTCGTAATTCACACATACTGATTCCAGGAAAAAGAATTCTTGGAGGACCAATGCTTTATTCCAAGAGATGATTTAAATTCTGAGGTTCTGTGTCCCTGAGTGGGTCAAAGAGATCAGAGGTATTTATATAAGTATAAAAGTATTTTATACTTATATATACTTATAGCTGCTGGCCTGGGAACGCCTTGGTGTTCCCCCGGATAAGCTGGAGGAGGTGGCTGGGGAGAGGGAGGTCTGGGCCTCTCTGCTTAGGCTGCTGCCCCCGCGACCCGACCTCGGATAAAGCGGATGAAGATGGGTGGATGGATGGATAAAAGTATTTTAATCCATATAATATTGGTAGACTTGGTAGTAATGAGCACTAAAGATGGGTGTTCTTAATCAGACTCATACGTCACACTTGTTGTTTTAACTTGTACAGGCTTGAGTCTGTGGGCGTCCTAGTTCAGATTAGTAACTAATGACCACAGTCAGCAAACCCACGTGGCAACATACGCCCACATGGCTTGGCTGCATTAGTCCTACGTGCCTCATTCTTTAAGCCAACACAGCTGTTGTATAGACTGTAGAATAAACTGTGGCTTTACTCACTGCCTTTGTCATCACTCTGTGGTTCAAGTGTATCTCCGACCAGAACCCTTTCAGTGCACGCACAACTCACAATTCAAGGCTTCGTACCGATGCATTACTTACTTCCAGGTTTGCTCATCGTTCAGGGAGTGGCACTAATATGATACACTTGTGTTACACTCCATATGCTGTATATGAAGTTGGGCAGCCTGACAGCTCCTTGCAGGAATTCCAAAATAAAGGGATCATTCTCTGATGGCTCGCTGCAATATAGGCTCTCAGTGTTAGAGGTAATGTACCTAAACTACATTTATTTGATGCTATAAAATCATAATCAGTGACAGCTGAGATTGACAGCTTCTTTGAATTAAATAGTTGGAGCAACACTGCAGACTTCTGTTCAGGGGCTGTACTGATGAATGTGGAGAAATCAGTGTTTTGTTGCATTGTTTATGGTTCGTTGAAGGCATCACTATAATACAAATCATTGTAAGCATACTAATTTTGTACCCTGCAGACCCTTTAGATAGCTACTTCTACAGATTCAGTTTTCTCCTTGTTAAGAATAGAAAAGGCAGTTCAACATCAGCCTTTTTCATGCAACTAAACACGCTTCCCTTTTTATTGGCTCTGTCTCTAACGATGTCATTGTTCTGACAAGTAGCCCACTGGACTAATCTATGTAGCTCTTTCATTCTGGGACAGTTGATTTCAGAACACCCTCCCCCGACCCCCCTGACCCCCCAACCCTGTTGCCCCTCAGGCCTAACCACATGCCCTTTCACCTCTGCTATCCTCCAGTCCCCCGTGTACTTCGTCATTACCCTCCTCACACGTCTGTTTACTTCTGTTGTTAGGGCTGTTCACATGGTGACCAATCTGGACTCTCAAACCAACGTCTGGGCTTGTGAACAAGTCTGGGGAGAAAGAGTGGAAAGGAAGAGGAGTGAGAGAATGAGAGAGGAAGCCAAAGAGAGAAAAAGAGACTCGATCTAAAACACTCTCCAGACATGGCAGAGGAAAGTACATCTATCTGGGAAAGCAAGTCCAGCGCTCCAGCTTTAATTATCTTTTAAGATGCATATGGGGCAGGGCAAACGATTCCAGAATGGAGCGATGAGTACAGAGGCCGGGCAGATTCATGCTGCAGATTCCTCTTTTTCCTCACAGCAGACAAACAAATGTAAATAGAAACCAAAGGTCGACAAGGAAGAAAACATTCACGGGAGATAACTTATTATTTCAGCATTATTCTCCACCGGTTAAAGCTTATAGAGGCCTTAAATGAACCTGCTGTGCAGAGCAGCATCTGTTTGCCAGAGAGCAAGCGAAGCCTCCACCCCGGACCAGACCAACACTGAGATCATTGTTGTTCCACAGCCCTCGCCGGGCTCTAGCAGTGGGGCTCTACTGTGGTAGGTCTTCCATAGACATTTAAAGTGTTTTCCAAACTCATTTCTGCTCTATTAGATAATGCACCTAAGAGAATGGCAGTTAGGCAGCAGGAAGATGTAACTGATGTATGAGCAGTGTTGGGAAGGTTACTTTTAAAATGTATTCCATTACAGAATACAGAATAAATGCCCCAAAATGTATTCTGTAACGTATTCCGTTACGTTACTCAATGAGAGTAACGTATTCTGTAATCCATTTAT
Source organism: Neolamprologus brichardi (assembly GCF_056152115.1). Taxonomy (NCBI): domain Eukaryota; kingdom Metazoa; phylum Chordata; class Actinopteri; order Cichliformes; family Cichlidae; genus Neolamprologus; species Neolamprologus brichardi. The sequence goes on along the minus strand of NC_142114.1, from coordinate 929,092 downwards.
TTCAACAAAGTAACTGTATTCTAAATACCACCTTTTTAAACAGTAACTGTAACGGAATACAGTTACTCATATTTTGTATTTTAAATACGTAACGGCGGTACATGTATTCCGTTACTCCCCAACACTGTGTATGAGGAACTAGGAAATCCAGAGGTCACCAGACAAAATCCTATGACGCTGCTCAATCACCTCACCATATGCTCACGGAGGAAAACCCTGACTGCAAACATTCGTTCTGGTTTAGTTTTTGCTGATCTTTTGTGGCTTATGTATGTCCCATTTTAGCTGTGTCTGTTTCTTTCATATTTTATAGGCATATAACATATAAGCATACACTATATTGAATATACACACACCAGCCATTCTATTAGTTGTACCTGTTCAACTGCTCATTAATGCAAATATTGAACCATCCAGTAGCATCAAGACAACGTGCTGAAGATCAAAGTGAACATCAAAATGAAGTAGAACAGTGACATTGAACATGGCATGATTTAACACCTTGACAAAATCAAAAGTAGTGAGGTACAATATCTATCTATGGGATTCTATGGGGATTCACTTTAACCTTCACTAAGCCCCCTTCCCACCTCTTGCACTGAAAGCAGAGGTGGGGGAGCTGACATGCTCTCAGTTCAGATAGACGCGATGCATGGTTAATTCCATTTTTACCTTCACTAGGGAGTCTCATGTATGTTTGCTGTCTTTAACTTCAAATTATTTTCCTTTATTTATTTATATTTCTCCAAGCACCTTTTAGATGATTTCCTTAGCTGCTTTATATGATATAACAGGCACCGATCACTGAGAAGTACACTGAGAATACATCAACGCTGTTGCCATCTTATTAATTGATCAACTGAAAATCCTTGTTTTGTCAGGCCACAAATGTTAGGCTCTGTGCCTTTACTGTATGTGTGAAAGCACTGATGATCACACAGTTCCTGAGTTTCAGTGTCCCACCTACTCCCTTTGTTTGGATAATGCTAAAAACAACTTTGGTAAATCCAATCCAAATACTGAAATCTGGCTTTCATTGCAGTGGAGGGAATCTCTCTTTAGCACTGACACACACACACACACACACACCTACGTGTTTTCGTGATATATCAGCACGTATGACAAAAATGTGACAAATGGGAACGTGCCTTTCCGAAGGTCCTAGAGGCATGGGAATCACAAAAGGTTTGACCCATGCTTCCAGGAACACGCCCATCTGTTGAGATTTTGGCTAGGGCTAAATTTTGGTCAAACCTGAATTTACTGCTACTTGTGAGGACACTGTCAGGTTTATGTGACTTATGAGTACCATAAGGTCACACACTGATATTTCATGTTTAGGTGAATTGTGAAGCCCATGGAAACACATAATTTTCAAGTATACATGACTTATAAGGACCAGGTAAGGGTAGGTTCTGTATTTTTAGCTTGGCTCCTTTTGAGATTACAATATATAATAGGCATGGATGCACAATAGTAATGCTCACCAGTCGGGTAACTTCTGACAGAAATATCAGACATTTATGTGTTAATAAAACAGTAAATCTGAGCTGTGTAGAGACTTAAAAAAAAGACATAGGTCAAATGTGGTCAGTCTACTTTTTAAGTCTTAATATTGTAATGCATTAATTCATTTTGTAGTGAATGTTCATGTGAATAAAAACGTGGAACATTATCTGCCTTTCTTATCATTTAATTGCAAAAAGCACCCAGCATAAACCACAGATTTATGAGTAAGAACAATGCAATACAGAAAACTGCAATACTGACATAACTGTGGAAGTAACAAAGTATCTCTCTTGCTTGTTTCTTTTTTTCTTGCATCTTTCTTTTAATGCTATGATCCTGTTGTGGATGTAGTACCTTATGAGAACCCAGTCTCTGCCTTTCAGAGCTGCCGGCTCTGCTTGGAGGCAGCAGTCACATTCCTTTTTACCTGGTACTTTGCAGCTTGTTATGAAGTGAAACGTGCCGCTCAGCAACCTTCACTTCATCATTTGTCCACTTGATTCTCACCTTCCCAGCTGTCATAAATGGAAACAAAAGAAAATATCTTAATGTGAATGCAAAATGTTCTTAAACCTTGCTTTCTACTGGAGCACTTTAAAGGAGCAATAAGCACAATTCATCATACTTAGGTTGAAGGAATTAAAAATGGCTATGTGAAGAACTAGAGGTGTAATTACATCTGGAGTACAGCATGAAGTCATAATCCCTCTCTCTGTGTTGATCTCCAGCCATAGACTTTGGTTTGGTTTACAGGCAGTGCACAACAGCACACCTAGCAGTGAAAAGATATTGCTTATTGCTCCTTTAAGGATGCTTGGAATGAACCATTTGAAGTGCTGTGTTCTGCTGGGAATCAAATGAGATGAAAGGATTTATGATAAAAGCTCTCAATAGTGTCATGTCTGAAAACAATAAACTTGTCCTTTGATCACAAGTATATTCAGCTAAAACATTTTGTATTTGGGTGCGTTTACCCCTTCTTGGTGAAGTGTTGCTAATGTTTTTGTTGTCCAGGGTGATTGAGGCAGAGGTGCCCTTCATGTTGTCCAGGGCAGCTGAGTAAAGCGTGTGGCTTGGAACCCCAGAATACTTGGTCCTTGAGCCTTTGAAAAGTAACAGTGAAATATGAGAATCAATGCATGCAATAGGTCTGTTTGCTTTTTTCTCTGCATTGTAGGAAAAGTCAGCGTTGGGCAGTGTGTAATTCTAAAATTAAGGGGCTAAGGGGCTCAAGAGTTGTAATCGGAAGGTTGCCGGTTCGAGCCCCGGCTCCGACAGTCTTGGTCATTGTGTCCTTGGGCAAGACACTTCACCCGTTGCCTACTGGTGGTGGTCAGAGGGCCCATGTCCTCATGTCCTTCACAGCTTAAAACAATATGAGGACAATGTAACACACACACTACAATCATTGGTCCTACCATATGAGGACTTCTACTTAAACACACTCATGTCCTTCACAGCTTAAAACAATATGAGGACATGACGACTGAACACATGTAGAGTTCATGTTCCTGACTTCTTACTTCTCCTGCTGTTGTCAATAAAAGCTCTAAACCCAACACTGATGTAAAGCCATCTATTTCCCAAGAAATTAAATCATGTAAACTGATCAGTGGGAGGTTAAATGGAAAAAAACATGTGTAAAAGGACAAAAATATCAAATGTAGTCAGAATAAAGATCAAGCTGATGCTTTAAGGGAAAGTTTGGACTAACATATGGTATAGACAATTACTTTCTCCTAATGCTAATGTTGATTTTGGTTAACTTTGACTCAAACTGATTGTTTTAATACAATCAAAGTGCATTTCATTTATGCACTAGGCCCAACTGACACCTATACTTGATACTAAATACAAAAAAATAATGTGTAACCTGTTGGAAGAATGAAGTGGGTATGTCACTCACCAATTGGTCTGTACAAGGTTGAGACAGGACCTCAGCACTTGGTGTCTGCAACAAAAGACAACAATATAATGTCAGAAACATTCAGTTCTGCTACCCGACTAGATAATTAACTACAGATCATATTTGTATGAGTGAACATTATTGCAGAAGGATCTGACTTCCTTATACCAGATTCTATAGAAACTTAACACTGTACAGTTCTGCTACCCAACAATATGAGGACAGTGTAACACACACACTACAATCACTGGTCCTACCATATGAGGACTTCTACTTAAACACACTCATGTCCTTCACAGCTTAAAACAATATGAGGACAATGTAACACACATTACAATCACTGGTCCCACCACACGAGGAAGGCAACTGAAACACACTCATGTCCTTCACAGCTTAAAACAATATGAGGACATGACGACTGAACACATGTAGAGTTCATGTTCCTGACTTCTTACTTCTCCTGCTGTTGTCAATAAAAGCTCTAAACCCAACACTGATGTAAAGCCATCTATTTCCCAAGAAATTAAATCATGTAAACTGATCAGTGGGAGGTTAAATGGAAAAAAACATGTGTAAAAGGACAAAAATATCAAATGTAGTCAGAATAAAGATCAAGCTGATGCTTTAAGGGAAAGTTTGGACTAACATATGGTATAGACAATTACTTTCTCCTAATGCTAATGTTGATTTTGGTTAACTTTGACTCAAACTGATTGTTTTAATACAATCAAAGTGCATTTCATTTATGCACTAGGCCCAACTGACACCTATACTTGATACTAAATACAAAAAAATAATGTGTAACCTGTTGGAAGAATGAAGTGGGTATGTCACTCACCAATTGGTCTGTACAAGGTTGAGACAGGACCTCAGCACTTGGTGTCTGCAACAAAAGACAACAATATAATGTCAGAAACATTCAGTTCTGCTACCCGACTAGATAATTAACTACAGATCATATTTGTATGAGTGACCATTATTGCAGAAGGATCTGACTTCCTTATACCAGATTCTATAGAAACTTAACACTGTACAGTTCTGCTACCCAACAATATGAGGACAGTGTAACACACACACTACAATCACTGGTCCTACCATATGAGGACTTCTACTTAAACACACTCATGTCCTTCACAGCTTAAAACAATATGAGGACAATGTAACACACATTACAATCACTGGTCCCACCACATGAGGAAGGCAACTGAAACACACTCATGTCCTTCACAGCTTAAAACAATATGAGGACATGACGACTGAACACATGTAGAGTTCATGTTCCTGACTTCTTACTTCTCCTGCTGTTGTCAATAAAAGCTCTAAACCCAACACTGATGTAAAGCCATCTATTTCCCAAGAAATTAAATCATGTAAACTGATCAGTGGGAGGTTAAATGGAAAAAAACATGTGTAAAAGGACAAAAATATCAAATGTAGTCAGAATAAAGATCAAGCTGATGCTTTAAGGGAAAGTTTGGACTAACATATGGTATAGACAATTACTTTCTCCTAATGCTAATGTTGATTTTGGTTAACTTTGACTCAAACTGATTGTTTTAATACAATCAAAGTGCATTTCATTTATGCACTAGGCCCAACTGACACCTATACTTGATACTAAATACAAAAAAATAATGTGTAACCTGTTGGAAGAATGAAGTGGGTATGTCACTCACCAATTGGTCTGTACAAGGTTGAGACAGGACCTCAGCACTTGGTGTCTGCAACAAAAGACAACAATATAATGTCAGAAACATTCAGTTCTGCTACCCGACTAGATAATTAACTACAGATCATATTTGTATGAGTGAACATTATTGCAGAAGGATCTGACTTCCTTATACCAGATTCTATAGAAACTTAACACTGTACAGTTCTGCTACCCAACAATATGAGGACAGTGTAACACACACACTACAATCACTGGTCCTACCATATGAGGACTTCTACTTAAACACACTCATGTCCTTCACAGCTTAAAACAATATGAGGACAATGTAACACACATTACAATCACTGGTCCCACCACATGAGGAAGGCAACTGAAACACACTCATGTCCTTCACAGCTTAAAACAATATGAGGACATGACGACTGAACACATGTAGAGTTCATGTTCCTGACTTCTTACTTCTCCTGCTGTTGTCAATAAAAGCTCTAAACCCAACACTGATGTAAAGCCATCTATTTCCCCAGAAATTAAATCATGTAAACTGATCAGCGGGAGGTTAAATGGACAAAAACATGTGTAAAAGGACAAAAATATCAAATGTAGTCAGAATAAAGATCAAGCTGATGCTTTAAGGGAAAGTTTGGACTAACAAATGGTATAGACAATTACTTTCTCCTAATACTAATGTTGATTTTGGTTAACTTTGACTCAAACTGATTGTTTTAATACAATCAAAGTGCATTTCATTTATGCACTAGGCCCAACTGACACATATACTTGATACCAAATACAAAAAAATAATGTGTAACCTGTTGGAAGAATGAAGTGGGTATGTCACTCACCAATTGGTCTGTACAAAGTTGAGACAGGACCTCAGCACTTGGTGTCTGCAACAAAAGACAACAATATAACGTCAGAAACATTCTGTACTGTAAATCCCGACTAGATAATTAACTACAGATCATATTTGTATGAGTGAACATTATTACAGAAGGATCTGACTTCCTTATACCAGATTCTATAGAAACTTAACACTGTACAGTTCTGCTACCCAACAATATGAGGACAATGTAACACACACACTACAATCACTGGTCCTACCATATGAGGACTTCTACTTAAACACACTCATGTCCTTCAAAGCTTAAAACAATATGAGGACATGACGACTGAACACATGTAGAGTTCATGTTCCTGACTTCTTACTTCTCCTGCTGTTGTCAATAAAAGCTCTAAACCCAACACTGATGTAAAGCCATCTATTTCCCCAGAAATTAAATCATGTAAACTGATCAGTGGGAGGTTAAATGGACAAAAACATGTGTAAAAGGACAAAAATATCAAATGTAGTCAGAATAAAGATCAAGCTGATGCTTTAAGGGAAAGTTTGGACTAACAAATGGTATAGACAACTACTTTCTCCTAATGCTAATGTTGATTTTGGTTAACTTTGACTCAAACTGATTGTTTTAATACAATCAAAGTGCATTTCATTTATGCACTAGGCCCAACTGACACATATACTTGATACCAAATACAAAAAAATAATGTGTAACCTGTTGGAAGAATGAAGTGGGTATGTCACTCACCAATTGGTCTGTACAAAGTTGAGACAGGACCTCAGCACTTGGTGTCTGCAACAAAAGACAACAATATAACGTCAGAAACATTCTGTACTGTAAATCCTGACTAGATAATTAACTACAGATCATATTTGTATCAGTGAACATTATTACAGAAGGATCTGACTTCCTTATACCAGATTCTATAGAAACTTAACACTGTACAGTTCTGCTACCCAACAATATGAGGACAATGTAACACACACACTACAATCACTGGTCCTACCATATGAGGACTTCTACTTAAACACACTCATGTCCTTCAAAGCTTAAAACAATATGAGGACATGACGACTGAACACATGTAGAGTTCATGTTCCTGACTTCTTACTTCTCCTGCTGTTGTCAATAAAAGCTCTAAACCCAACACTGATGTAAAGCCATCTATTTCCCCAGAAATTAAATCATGTAAACTGATCAGTGGGAGGTTAAATGGACAAAAACATGTGTAAAAGGACAAAAATATCAAATGTAGTCAGAATAAAGATCAAGCTGATGCTTTAAGGGAAAGTTTGGACTAACAAATGGTATAGACAATTACTTTCTCCTAATGCTAATGTTGATTTTGGTTAACTTTGACTCAAACTGATTGTTTTAATACAATCAAAGTGCATTTCATTTATGCACTAGGCCCAACTGACACATATACTTGATACCAAATACAAAAAAATAATGTGTAACCTGTTGGAAGAATGAAGTGGGTATGTCACTCACCAATTGGTCTGTACAAAGTTGAGACAGGACCTCAGCACTTGGTGTCTGCAACAAAAGACAACAATATAACGTCAGAAACATTCTGTACTGTAAATCCTGACTAGATAATTAACTACAGATCATATTTGTATCAGTGAACATTATTACAGAAGGATCTGACTTCCTTATACCAGATTCTATAGAAACTTAACACTGTACAGTTCTGCTACCCAACAATATGAGGACAATGTAACACACACACTACAATCACTGGTCCTACCATATGAGGACTTCTACTTAAACACACTCATGTCCTTCAAAGCTTAAAACAATATGAGGACATGACGACTGAACACATGTAGAGTTCATGTTCCTGACTTCTTACTTCTCCTGCTGTTGTCAATAAAAGCTCTAAACCCAACACTGATGTAAAGCCATCTATTTCCCCAGAAATTAAATCATGTAAACTGATCAGTGGGAGGTTAAATGGACAAAAACATGTGTAAAAGGACAAAAATATCAAATGTAGTCAGAATAAAGATCAAGCTGATGCTTTAAGGGAAAGTTTGGACTAACAAATGGTATAGACAATTACTTTCTCCTAATGCTAATGTTGATTTTGGTTAACTTTGACTCAAACTGATTGTTTTAATACAATCAAAGTGCATTTCATTTATGCACTAGGCCCAACTGACACATATACTTGATACCAAATACAAAAAAATAATGTGTAATCTGTTGGAAGAATGAAGTGGGTATGTCACTCACCAATTGGTCTGTACAAGGTTGAGACAGGACCTCAGCACTTGGTGTCTGCAACAAAAGACAACAATATAATGTCAGAAACATTCTGTACTGTAAATCCCGACTAGATAATTAACTACAGATCATATTTGTATGAGTGAACATTATTACAGAAGGATCTGACTTCCTTATACCAGATTCTATAGAAACTTAACACTGTACAGTTCTGCTACCCAACAATATGAGGACAGTGTAACACACACACTACAATCACTGGTCCTACCATATGAGGACTTCTACTTAAACACACTCATGTCCTTCACAGCTTAAAACAATATGAGGACAATGTAACACACATTACAATCACTGGTCCCACCACACGAGGAAGGCAACTGAAACACACTCATGTCCTTCACAGCTTAAAACAATATGAGGACATGACGACTGAACACATGTAGAGTTCATGTTCCTGACTTCTTACTTCTCCTGCTGTTGTCAATAAAAGCTCTAAACCCAACACTGATGTAAAGCCATCTATTTCCCCAGAAATTAAATCATGTAAACTGATCAGCGGGAGGTTAAATGGAAAAAAACATGTGTAAAGGGACAAAAATATCAAATGTAGTCAGAATAAAGATCAAGCTGATGCTTTAAGGGAAAGTTTGGACTAACAAATGGTATAGACAATTACTTTCTCCTAATGCTAATGTTGATTTTGGTTAACTTTGACTCAAACTGATTGTTTTAATACAATCAAAGTGCATTTCATTTATGCACTAGGCCCAACTGACACATATACTTGATACCAAATACAAAAAAATAATGTGTAACCTGTTGGAAGAATGAAGTGGGTATGTCACTCACCAATTGGTCTGAAGGAGGTTGAGACAGGACCTCAGCACTTGGTGTCTGCAACAAAAGACAACAATATAATGTCAGAAACATTCTGTACTGTAAATCCCGACTAGATAATTAACTACAGATCATATTTGTATGAGTGAACATTATTACAGAAGGATCTGACTTCCTTATACCAGATTCTATAGAAACTTAACACTGTACAGTTCTGCTACCCAACAATATGAGGACAGTGTAACACACACACTACAATCACTGGTCCTACCATATGAGGACTTCTACTTAAACACACTCATGTCCTTCACAGCTTAAAACAATATGAGGACAATGTAACACACATTACAATCACTGGTCCCACCACACGAGGAAGGCAACTGAAACACACTCATGTCCTTCACAGCTTAAAACAATATGAGGACATGACGACTGAACACATGTAGAGTTCATGTTCCTGACTTCTTACTTCTCCTGCTGTTGTCAATAAAAGCTCTAAACCCAACACTGATGTAAAGCCATCTATTTCCCCAGAAATTAAATCATGTAAACTGATCAGCGGGAGGTTAAATGGACAAAAACATGTGTAAAGGGACAAAAATATCAAATGTAGTCAGAATAAAGATCAAGCTGATGCTTTAAGGGAAAGTTTGGACTAACAAATGGTATAGACAATTACTTTCTCCTAATGCTAATGTTGATTTTGGTTAACTTTGACTCAAACTGATTGTTTTAATACAATCAAAGTGCATTTCATTTATGCACTAGGCCCAACTGACACATATACTTGATACCAAATACAAAAAAATAATGTGTAACCTGTTGGAAGAATGAAGTGGGTATGTCACTCACCAATTGGTCTGTACAAGGTTGAGACAGGACCTCAGCACTTGGTGTCTGCAACAAAAGACAACAATATAACGTCAGAAACATTCTGTACTGTAAATCCCGACTAGATAATTAACTACAGATCATATTTGTATGAGTGAACATTATTACAGAAGGATCTGACTTCCTTATACCAGATTCTATAGAAACTTAACACTGTACAGTTCTGCTACCCAACAATATGAGGACAGTGTAACACACACACTACAATCACTGGTCCTACCATATGAGGACTTCTACTTAAACACACTCATGTCCTTCACAGCTTAAAACAATATGAGGACAATGTAACACACATTACAATCACTGGTCCCACCACACGAGGAAGGCAACTGAAACACACTCATGTCCTTCACAGCTTAAAACAATATGAGGACATGACGACTGAACACATGTAGAGTTCATGTTCCTGACTTCTTACTTCTCCTGCTGTTGTCAATAAAAGCTCTAAACCCAACACTGATGTAAAGCCATCTATTTCCCAAGAAATTAAATCATGTAAACTGATCAGTGGGAGGTTAAATGGACAAAAACATGTGTAAAAGGACAAAAATATCAAATGTAGTCAGAATAAAGATCAAGCTGATGCTTTAAGGGAAAGTTTGGACTAACAAATGGTATAGACAATTACTTTCTCCTAATGCTAATGTTGATTTTGGTTAACTTTGACTCAAACTGATTGTTTTAATACAATCAAAGTGCATTTCATTTATGCACTAGGCCCAACTGACACATATACTTGATACCAAATACAAAAAAATAATGTGTAACCTGTTGGAAGAATGAAGTGGGTATGTCACTCACCAATTGGTCTGTACAAGGTTGAGACAGGACCTCAGCACTTGGTGTCTGCAACAAAAGACAACAATATAACGTCAGAAACATTCTGTACTGTAAATCCCGACTAGATAATTAACTACAGATCATATTTGTATGAGTGAACATTATTACAGAAGGATCTGACTTCCTTATACCAGATTCTATAGAAACTTAACACTGTACAGTTCTGCTACCCAACAATATGAGGACAGTGTAACACACACACTACAATCACTGGTCCTACCATATGAGGACTTCTACTTAAACACACTCATGTCCTTCACAGCTTAAAACAATATGAGGACAATGTAACACACATTACAATCACTGGTCCCACCACACGAGGAAGGCAACTGAAACACACTCATGTCCTTCACAGCTTAAAACAATATGAGGACATGACGACTGAACACATGTAGAGTTCATGTTCCTGACTTCTTACTTCTCCTGCTGTTGTCAATAAAAGCTCTAAACCCAACACTGATGTAAAGCCATCTATTTCCCAAGAAATTAAATCATGTAAACTGATCAGTGGGAGGTTAAATGGACAAAAACATGTGTAAAAGGACAAAAATATCAAATGTAGTCAGAATAAAGATCAAGCTGATGCTTTAAGGGAAAGTTTGGACTAACAAATGGTATAGACAATTACTTTCTCCTAATGCTAATGTTGATTTTGGTTAACTTTGACTCAAACTGATTGTTTTAATACAATCAAAGTGCATTTCATTTATGCACTAGGCCCAACTGACACATATACTTGATACCAAATACAAAAAAATAATGTGTAACCTGTTGGAAGAATGAAGTGGGTATGTCACTCACCAATTGGTCTGTACAAGGTTGAGACAGGACCTCAGCACTTGGTGTCTGCAACAAAAGACAACAATATAATGTCAGAAACATTCTGTACTGTAAATCCCGACTAGATAATTAACTACAGATCATATTTGTATGAGTGAACATTATTACAGAAGGATCTGACTTCCTTATACCAGATTCTATAGAAACTTAACACTGTACAGTTCTGCTACCCAACAATATGAGGACAGTGTAACACACACACTACAATCACTGGTCCTACCATATGAGGACTTCTACTTAAACACACTCATGTCCTTCACAGCTTAAAACAATATGAGAACAATGTAACACACACTACAATTACTGGTCCTACCATATGAGGACTTCTATTTTCCTGTTGGAGGTTGAGACAGGATGGAGGGACAGCAGGGTAGTAGCTCGCACAAATGATTCTATTGACACAACAGGGAAGTGAGATTAATGAACTGAACACAACAGACTCTTTCAAAATAAAACAGGAAACATGGCATGAAAATACAAACGTGGTAATATACAGCCCTAACATAAATTCCTTAAAACGATGTTAATAACGTTATGCCAAAGTCAGCTAACCCACCACCAAACATAAGAAACTCAAAAACTTTAGAATAAAGTCAGAAACGCTGGGCCAGAAACCCAGACCGTGAGCGAATAACTATAATACTATTGATTTGTGCTAAATACGAAAACATTAATATTATCATTTAAATCCCCCCAAACATATCTTGTGTTGAAAAAAATGTGTGTTGCAGTTAGCTACACTTAAAAAGAGCTTAGGCTGACTGTCTCTGCAGTTGAAGATGCAGAGCACATGCTAGGCCGCAGGTCCCTTTAACTCCAGTGGGAATTTAAGAACAGTTAAATTTAACTTCTAATATCTATTGTTGAAGATAAATCTTAAGTAATTTTTTAACATTTATCATCATTCACCACTTTCAGTTTGTTCAAATCGATTGTGCATTGTTTTAATTCCGTTTAACTAACGTTAATTAGCTTGTTAAACATACAACTTTACCTTACGAAGTGTGCGTGGAATCATGGATATCAAAGGTAAATACATACGTCAAGATAAATCTCTCCTGAGTGCTGAAGGTCCCGGATGTGCCGTTTACGCAGAGCTCAAGCGAGTTGGTATCTTGCCGTGACCAGCAGCTCTTTGGTTGAGGCTTTCGAACAATCAGATGCAGCTTTACTCACTTGTTGACCAATCACAGACGTCGTTCTATGCTCCACTGACGAAATGCTGCATCCTCTCACCAGCCACGGACTCTCCTCGTCCATTTAACAACAAAAACACAGCAACACGTGCTGTATTTGAGGTAGGAACACTTGAGAACTGTCACAATGTTTTGCAAACTGCTGTTACAGTTAATTTCGTTCCGTTAATTTGTTTGGTACCTATTGTTAAGTAACACTTGGTACACATGTGGTTAGCTTGCTGGTCTAGTTTAAGTTAGCATGGGCATGCTGTTCACTGATGGAGTAAGGCCAAATTTGTCTTGATATTGTCAGTGTGTTATCATAAACATGTCCTAATTTGTTATGAAAAGAAGAGCAGCACCCCTAGACCCCCAGGTGAAAATACAGATAATAGATAAGCAATTTAAGAAAATAAGTATAATGTGTATAATAAATGATTTTACTGTCACTTTCCTGGGTCTGTTGACCCAGCGTTTTAAGTTTTAGTTTGTTTGGAAGTCGATGTTTATTTATAAGTTCTTTAGGTTAGCTAAGTTCATTTGTTTATTAGATTACCCTTGTTATGTCTGTTTTATTGTGAAAGTCCTTTTCCTATATCCAGTGTGTCTAGTTTTGTTTCCCCTTGTCTTGTTAGGTCTGATTTGTCCCAGCTGTTCCTCATCCCCTCATTATCTCTCTGTGTACTTACAGTGGCTTGCAAATGTATTCGTCCCCCTTTTCCACATTTTGTCACATTACTGCCACAAACATGAATCAATTTTAATGGAATCCAATTGCAGCAAAAGGTGGTTCTACAAAGTATTGACTCGGGGGGCTGAATAATTACGCACACCCCAGTTTTCAGTTATTTATTTGTAAAAAATGTTTGGAATCATGTATGATTTTCGTTCCACTTCTCACGTGTACACCACTTTGTATTGGTCTTTCACATGGAATTCCAATAAAATTGATTCATGTTTGTGGCTGTAATGTGACAAAATGTGGGAAAGTTCAAGGGGGCCGAATACTTTTGTAAGCCATGCTGTGGATTAATAAGACATGCTGTGGATTAATAACTAATAAGTATGATTCAGTGCAGAGAGGTCTATTAACACATAGTGAGTGAGAAAGGTGACTGGAAAGGAAAAAACTCAGTGCATCATGGGAATCCCCCGGCAGCCTGGATTCAGGAGACAGACACTATCTCTACTTTCAAGATTAGGCTTAAAACTTTCCTTTTTGCTAAAGCATATAGTTAGGGCTGGACCAGGTGACCCTGAATCCTCCCTTAGTTATGCTGCAATAGACGTAGGCTGCTGGGAATTCCCATGATGCATTGAGTTTTTCCTTTCCAGTCGCCTTTATAACTCAGTATGTGTTAATAGACCTCTCTGCATTGAATCATATCTGTTATTAACCTCTGTCTCTCTTCCACAGCATGTCTTTCATCCTGTTTTCCTTCTCTCACCCCAACTGGTTGCAACAGATGGCCGCCCCTCCCTGAGCCTGGTTCTGCCAGAGGTTTCTTCCTGTTAAAAGGGAGTTTTTCCTTCCCACTGTTGCCAAAGTGCTTGCTCATAGGTGGTCATATGATTGTTGGGTTTTTCTCTGTACCTATGAAGGGCCTTGAGGCGACTTTTTTTTGTGATTTGGCGCTATATAAATAAAATTGAATTGAAATTGAATTGTACTGCTGCATACTGTGACATTTACAGTTGCTTAGTTAATTAAGTGACTTAATTACTCACTTTTATTTACTAATTTAATTACTAAATGAAGCTGGAATTGTGCATTCTGCAGTTTTTAATAGTGTGTTATTAGTTTTTAAAGAAGCAATATGCATTTTATACTATATTGTAAAAAGTATAAGGTAAGTTGAATTTAAAATATAATGAAGTGTTGACTTTTTTCATCAATTCTTGTAGATACACAGAGTCGAGACTGAGCCTGATGATCATACTGAATCAGATGACAGCGGCAGGAATCTCCAAGTTCAACTGCAGATTGCAGATGCAATTATATTAATGCAGATTAATATAAACTCTTCAAGGGTCAAAATCTGCACACACATCATTCTGCATAGTGAAGGTCAGAAAATTTGTGCATTGATCTTGAGAAGTAAGACTCATTAATTAATAGTAATATAATTAGACAAATGTTGAAACTTTATATTTCGAGACATTTTGTCAACAAAAAAAAAAACCAAGATGTGCAGGCACTGATAACTGAATCTAAAAACCTTCATTTTTGTCAAGATTTGCCTGATTTAACTGTTGTTACCCTTGCTTATAGCTCACCCTAAAATGTATAAAAATGGGAAAAGTTTTTGATATGTGTTAGAATGATTGTTTAATTGGCAAGGTTTGAACGAACAATTTTTAGAAGCCTCAAATCTTATCTGTTATTATTCCACGAATGATTCAAATAAAGTTCACCTCCATTTCAACATTGAATACGACTGTGGACATAAGAGCTAAAAGGTGCTGTCCACGCATGTGTCCACTAAGCCCCAGAAGGGTATAACCTGGGTCAAATGTGTTATTGTGTCTGACACACCTACAATATGAGGACTCGCAGAGTGACGTCACTGAAAGTGTGTTTAAAGTGTGTTAAGTTCCAAAACTGGCCAGTAGGTGCGAAAACTGAAAATGAGGAAAAACGCTAAACACACTTAAACACACTTTTTCATAAAATTGTGATGTTTCAGGACTTTCGAGATTTTTGGTTTGGGAGCATGTTGGGAGCCTCTAGAACACTTTAGAAGGCTCAGAAAAATGAGGACCTCAAAAATGTCCTCATTTTTCTGAGCGTCCTCATTTTGTGAGTGTGTTATCATAAAATTGTCCCAAGATGTCATGAAAACAAGTACACACACACACACACACACACACACACACACACACACACACACACACTTTTTTGTCCTCAGTGGAAGAGAGTTTGTAGCAGACAATTGTTAAAACTAATGACATCACTCCTAGTGGACCTGAGGCCATGCTGACTGTTGTCATTATTTCTTTGAAGCTATGATGTGATGCTCCTGTTTACAGTGGACATATTTTGGGTGTGGGGTTCCTATAATTTAGTGGTGATGTTACTGAATATTCAGTAACAGTGAGACAGTCGTATGTTTCACATCACAGACACAAAATTACCTAAATAATTTCAACAAAGTGCTGTATGTATGCACAATGTTAATCAACTACCCTTAACAGCGTCAACATGTACTACGAGGGCTATCCTGGGCCAGTTAAAAACACAACTGTTCCCTAACATTATAAAGATCCACCCAAAATACTTGCATTTCATGCCTCTGAATCACCTTTTAAAAAACATGCAGCGGATACATCAGATGTTTTCACTTCAGCCACAGACTGCATTAGTCAGTCTGTGGTTGGGATGAGATGGCAGAAAGACAAAAAAAGGCTGGTTAAAATCATCGGATTAGCTGGGAACATAATGATCATGGATGTAAACAGATGACTACTATTGTAGCTGTACTGAAAAAAAAAATCATTTGTGCCCATGTAAGTAAAAGTTGCTATCTTTTAACTTCATTTATTTGAAGTTTTTAAAGTATGTTTTTCATTACTTGTGTTAAATAATGCTACTCCCGCCTCTACATTTACTACAGGTCTGCACATCACCCTTGTTCCGCACATAGTCTCACTCTCCAGGATTGTGTTAAACAATCTAGGTAAAAAATCCACTGCTCTTTTTTACACTCTTCATCCTCTTTATAGGTGTCATCACTGCCTCCTCACTATCCTCTGCACTTCCTGATTCATTAACTGTCCTCCATCCATCCTTCTCTCTCCGTCATTTTCTTCATTCATTGCATGTCTCTCCTTTATCACCCTAACTTACTGCACATCCTTTTTAAATGCTTATTAACAGCTTCTGGCACTCATCTATCATGGAACTAGCTTTTACCAAGCAAACGACAAAACTGCGAACAGCTGCTGCGGCACTGAGATGTGTAGAGGCACAGAGACGCTTCAGCTGTACTTCCCCAGTCATCAGGTAACTCTTCCTTACCACCAAGAGTCTATCACAGCTCTTTCCTGAACTCTGTTGAACGTTTATCCTTCTTCAACTTCCAGCATTTAATCCTTGCTTTGCTTTCACCAGCTTGCTCTTCTTGGTTTCTAAAGTCATCCTACAGAATACCATCCAATCCTTAATATCCAGAGTCGTTCCTGACAACACCGTGTAGTCTCCGATCTTTTTCACATTTCACCTTGTGCATAAGATGTAGTCCACCTTCCTATGTCCCTGCCTCTTCTTAAAGTGCACGGTCACTGCAGCCATTTTTCATCCTTTTTGCAAAATCCACTATGATCATTTCTCTCCTCGACACCATACCTAGCCAATAACTCCTCGTCACCTCTGTTCCCCTCACTTACACGTCCGTTGAAGTCTGTACCAATCGCCAGTCTCCAGAGAGTGGAGACACACTCTACTACTTCACCCAGTGTATCCAAGAATTCTTCTCTTTTAACAGACCTACCTGCAGTAAAACCTCAATTTTCACCTCTATAATACGATTCCCATACTCTTCCTTCGGGATTACTCCTACTTCATTTCACTTCCATACAGCTTGAATCCATCTAGAATGCCTTGATTTCTACTCTAGTCCTATCAGTCAGATCTCTCTTTTACCATAGTCCCTGCATTTCAAGGCCTCTCCTCTCTCACTGCCTTCGCATGCCTTCCTCCTCTCCTCCTCATTTGTCTTTGGCCAACAATAGCACAGTTTCACGTAGCCCTGTTGGCCAACGGCACCAGAGGTGGTCATTTTTAACCTGGGCCTCAACCAAGGTAAGAAAATCCCAGGCTTTATGATTGTTACGTCCCTACATGAAAGCTAGGCGAAGAGGGTGGGGGACAGTAACAGTTGGATCCGGGTTGAAATTAAAAGAATGCCAGGCAGAGGTATTTAACACAAAATACATCTTTATTATCATCAATTAACTCAATATTCATATAAACAGTAACAACAAAACGAGACAGCAACGCTGCATTAATGATAAATCAGACAGGCCAACCCAAAGAGATGGTGACCACTTCACTTCAACAGAAGAAGACAGCAACACTGCTATTAGCAATAACCAGGCAGGCCAAACAAAATAATGGAGGCCACCGACACTTAAGGAAAACCACTGCTCAGTTAAGAGCTACGCACAAAGAGCCACACACGGTGGGGCTGGTCACACACAGCAGGCCTTTTCCACACCTAGACCAGTATCACACACTGACCAGCACAGAGGAAAACCACCAGAAGCCTCTCCCACTGCTCCCACCACTCCACGCCGTAGGCAGGACAATCACACACCTAGCTCTCAAAGCAGAGACACCAGAGAAAGCCACCCTCCCACATCCAGCCCATCCCCAGTTTATATGACCTCAGAGAGGTGATTGCTGACTGGGCCCAGGTGGTAAATGAGGCCAATGAACAGCAGCTGTGTCCTGGGGAGAGAGAAGAGCAAGAGAGGGAGAGAGGGGTGGAGCAAGAGAGGAAGAGGCGGAGAGAAAACACCACACCCACACAAGGGCAGTTTCAGGAGGCCCAGCTAGGGCCGTAACAACGATCCACAAGTTTCATTTGGCAAAGTTTTATGGCCTGAATGCCCTACCTGACACAACTGCATTTACCTGAGCTTGGGACCGGACTAGAAGTGCACTGGCTTGTGCCCCCGTTCACGGCTTAATTATAACTACATTACGTCATATATTTATTGTCCTTTCATTATTATTTTTTTTATTTTTAGCTGTTTTAAGTATAAATTCATACATTTAAAACCACTTACTTGTTAGATGTAATTTAAACATCTGGTTATAAAAAACACTTTTGGCTGCTCCCTCGTTAAAACGGTTCCCCGCAGCAGGAAGCTCTGCATGCTTAATTTGGCGAATGGCATTCGTGACGCAACCGCAACAGAGGATTTTGTCTCCTACAGTCTGAAGTGTTTATTGATTATTTTGACCATATTTAAATCATTTATCTATCGCTGTGAAAAATATCCACAGACATTCATGCAGAATATGTAAAGTTGGCAGCGTCGTGAGAAAAAACTTAACTTCAAGAGTGTGAAACAAACTTTGATGTGTATAAAATCTTTAGCTGGGTTTTCCCCATACCTATCAGATCGTTACCACTGCTGACTAAACATACAAGACAACTTATCTGATATGGTTTCAAATACACATTTGCGAAACAAGGCCCCGTTTGTTATCTCTGACTGTGAGTCATAATCTTGTAGGTTTATGGTGGCGGTCTCTGAGGGCATGCTTTGGGAGTTTCTGCAGATTTTAATGAAACTGGCCCTGGCCAGCTGTGGATCCTGAAACGAGACAGTTATATAACCACTGCTGTGTTGACAAAAAGGTGTTTGATGTGTTTCTCGTAGGTTTAAGACGTCTGGGTTTTTCACACAATCTGAAGAACAGCCAGGAGCTGTGAGACTCTCTTAGACATCACATTTTTACCTCTAAGCTATAGTTTTTACAAAAACCTATCAGGAAATACATTATCTTTCTTTAGCTGAAATAACAATTCTCCAAGTACAACGGGGGATACATCTCTGCAGCTTAAATGATGATATAGATTACTGCTAATAATGTTCAATAATGTAAAGTTAAAGGAATCTCATCATGGAACAAAGCTCTCGCTGTGTGGCAGGGAAACATCTATGAGGCTCGCTGTGGTTTGGAAATAATCGAAATGCCACGGCAGCCTAAAAGAAAGGATTAATACAGTAGAAGATGGTTCACATATGCCCTGTAAATGCATACAGTTAACTGGGTGTGCACTCAGCTGCACAAAAAACCTGCCTTTGTTTTCTGTGCACACTGAGCTCCCTGTTTAACAGATCTTTTATTCAGCTCAAATGTCATGAAGCGTGAGCTGTAGGGGTCGTGTGGCCGGGAGGTTCAGAGCGAAGGGTCAGAGGCCAGTAGAGTCAGATGAAGCAGCTGATTGTATAATGGGACAGTAATGAACACCAGTGCTGAGTGAGTGGGTTGCCAGGCAGCCAGAAAGGTCAGAGAGGTGATGAGAACCATCAGCCTAGCTTTCTGCTATCACACTGTCGCTCACACACACTCTCCATATCGCTCTTCTTTTCTTTTTGTGGATCATTGCACTCACGCTTGGATAGATTAAAAATAACTAAATAAACACATTAAAAAAAGTTTTACTTTTTGAATTTTTGAGGTGAGTTAAGGTGTTCTCTAGAGAAGGACAAGTACAAGTGCAGTACAAGTAGAATTTCTATAAAAGAAGCTAAAAGTTACGCTTAATAAAACTGATAACATTTAAGTTATGATTTCTCCTTCTTTTTACTTTTTACTGTTCAAGCTATTCTGCTCATAAATGTTAAATATTTTCAGAGTACAAACAGTTCATTTATTTACTAAAATCTCAGGGAGCATTAACAATAAAACAATCACATCATTTTACCAGTTTAAGCTTAAGAGTTTCAAAACACAACAGTGTCACCATCTACAGGCTGTTGTATGTCAGCACACCTGAGAGCGAGATGAGGGTGACACCCATACAAGTACAGGCTTTTATTTTTCTAAGAGAATATATTTTTTTGGATCTCTTAGACAACTTAAGTATCATTTTCCCACACACCTGCTTATTTAATTTCAAATGGAAACTAGAAGGGCCCACAGAGTATACTTGTTTCTTTTCCCAGCTCTCCACCGTGTTTAAGTGTGCCTTGGTCATTTTTTGCACAACCTTCTGATAGTCAGACAAACAATCAACCTATCTGATACCCATGCATCCATGTTAACCTTCTCTGAGGAATCAAACATTCAAAATTTTATTTTTGCAAGCCATCAGAACTGCAGTTGTAAATGATAACATGCACAAATAAGCTGCTCTATGTGTCTAAAAACCAAGAATAATGTTCAACAGTCTGGCAATCCCTGTCCCTATACTGCCTTACAACTCATTAAAGTAAATAATGTTGTAACCATTAATAGGACCACTGATTAAAACTGTGTATTATTAGAACATGGTATCTATAAATGGTTGTTTCAAGTGATAAATCGCATAATGGAAATATCTTTTTAATACTGAAATGTTCAGTGTTGTTTAAAGAAAAAACTACAAAGAAAAATAACATGCTTATGGAAAATTTTGTTGAATTATGTTTAATTTTTTGAATGAATGTAAAAAACACTTTAAACCTAAACAAGTGAAGTAAGACATTTCTTCTTCTTCTTCTTCTTCTTCTTCTTCTTGACAAACTTTCATTTCCAGGCTTCTTCAACCCAACACAAGTAAGACAAAAACCCTCACTGAACACCAGATGTCATCCTCAACCTTCCTCAAGATTAACACAGTACGTCAGCCACAGCCCTGGCAGGGGTCATTTCTAACAGAAGCCGTAATTATCTGCGCCTGCTGACGAACTGGACCATCATCTTGGCCTGTCAGATCTCACAGCATCTAGATCTACTTAAATAAATGTTCATCAGATTACTGTAAATTTAAAAAGAGACACTCTTCTGAAAAGCTATGCATTAAGCTGTAAAAACGAATCTAATTTTAACATTTATCTTATCATGACAAATTTTTCATTTAAATCTGCTTTGATTTAAAAGTGAAAAGTACACTGCCCATGGATGTTGACCAGATGACTATAAATATAAGCAGTGTTTTGTATTTGTTTTTTATTTGTAGCTGACTGTTCTTATGATTGTGGCCTTGTTACTGAAGATTTTATAATGTTGTCTTGATAAATCATTTGTGCAGGACGTTTAAAATGTTGACTCTTTAAATTTGGTGCAGTCTGTGTTTGGTCCTACTCATAAACACACTGGATCTTGTCCTCTCATACAGTTTGGTATGCCCATGTCAAACCTAGAGATTTGTGACACTATGTTCTCTGATCATATGTCTGTATCATATGAGGTTGGGTTGTCTTGTGCTATACTTACGAACACGTGTTCGGCGCTGTCGGATGTTCAACCCTTTCACTGCTGATCAGTTCTCTGCTGTTTTTGATCTATTCTGTGGTGACTCTGTGAATCCAGAGGAGCTTAGTGCCTGGTTCACTTCCTCCTGCAAAACCATCTTAGACTCTGTGGTGCCACTAAAAATGAAACAGCCAAAAGCTAGATCTGATAAACCTGGTTCAATGACGGGAGTGCCAAAGAGCTGAACGAAGGCGGAAGAAGGACAAGTTGCAGGTGTCCTTTCAAATCTTAAAAGATTGTTGGCGTCTGTATTAAATACCTTAAACAGGCTAAAAGATGAGACAAAGATGACTGCAGCAAACTGTTGTAACTCTCGCCTGCTGTTTAAAATTATCGACTACATTCTTAATGCCTTTATTTTGAAACCTCCCTTTTTTTTATTGGTAAGGTTGTCACCACCAGGGCTCTCATTTCAACCCCTGTTTTTGACCTGTAAGCCTCGGTCCCTTGTTCTGCTGTTTTTAACCAGTTTGAGCCTGTGTCTCTGTGTTCTTAGAGGATGTGGTTCATCACATTAAGCCCTCAGGTCCTCTGCATGATGCTGTTCCTCCTTAATTTTTAAAGAGGTTTTTCCCAGTATAGGGCAGTCAGTTTTTGCCATCATTAATAGTAGTCAGTCTTCTGGTGTAGTCCCTGGAAACTTAAAAACTGCAGCTGTGCAACGTTCAATTAAGAGATCTGATCTTGATCAAACTGTGTTAGCTAATTTTAGGGCTATCTCTAAGCTGTCGTTACTTTTCCAAAAGATTGTTCATTATATTCAGTTGAAGTCTTTTTTGGAAAAGCAAGATATCTTGGGTCATAACCCCCCTACCCCCCCCCCCGGAAATTACACCCCTGCCCCCTGATAGAAACTCTTTCAAGGTTAAACTTTGTGCCCTCTCATTCCTCAAATCTGCAGTCACAAAGTTATTGATCATTTTTCAGTATCAGTACCTTCACAAACACCTATCCTCATCAACATTTCGTAATACCTTACTAATAGCTAAAAAAAACTATAAACATTTTAAATATTAACAAAGAGTAACACATAGCACTTTGAAACATAAAACAACAAACCAAACAAAAGGGATCTTGCTATAGCCAATATTTACTGTGTTACTGCTGGGTACATGTGTATGTGATGTGTGCATCAGCATACACGAAGAAGGCAAACTGGTGGAAGGATAATGATTATCTTGGCAATACACGTTTGGGAAACCCTGTATTCAGTATTCACATGGTCGATAATTTGCCACCTACTTAAAAAGTGTTGCAGGCAAGGAACATCCATCCATTAATTCATTAATCATGCATCCTCTTAACCATGTATCCAATTCAAGGGGGCTGAAGCCTATCAAAGGTGCTACTATAAGAGAGGCAGGGTACACCTTGAACAGTGCCAGGAACATTAATTTGTGGCTCTGGTACTCTCTGCTACACAGGGATAGCAGTCTTGCTTTGTAATACAGACTTTAGATCTCACGAGCTGGCGTTGCGTTAGTGGCACACAAAGAGGATCACCAGCATGTAAGACTGTTCATAATTCTCATGTCTAGAGATTAAAATATCAATAATTTGAAAGAAAAACTATAGAAATGGTAAATGGAGTGGTATTTATATAGCGTTTTTTACTCTTTAATTCAACCCTATTGAGCCATAGCCGCCTCGTTATCATGCTTGCTTTGTTTTGTAACAGTCAAGTTCCTGGTCACAGTTCTTGTTGCAGTAACAGGGGATTGTCTGCTTTCTTCCTTTCTTGTTCCTATATCTGCCTTAAACTGTCTGCCGGTTCTGAGACGCGTTGTTATGTTTTCAGGGAGGAATCATCTCAAATTTCACACTGAGCAGGCAGTCCCTCCTTAAACACCACGGCTTTTACTTTGAAAAGTCATTTCCCAGACGCTCGCGTAGCAGCTGCGCGTTCCCCTGGGAGAGAGAACGGCGCTCGCGACACCCCGTAGGCTACTTTTTTGAACTTTGCAGATACAAAATTAAGGACCTGGTTATATAACTTCTGGAAAATGACATATTAGAAGCAAAAACAGTTTTTAGTTAGCAAAACAAGCAGTTTTCAGACTAGAAGAAATTTTGTTGTCCGACTGGCCCGTGGCCGTTGCAACTTCAGGACCACCGGCTGTCTCATGCTTGTGTGGAGATTCAGCAACCTCCAGTCAAAGGGGATGTCTGTGTGATAAATGAGATAAGGGTAATGCGCTCGACCAGCGACACGCACCATGGTGAGAGTCTTCTTTTGTCTTCCTGCAGTTTCCCCTTCAGCCTTGCAGTCTGAGACAAGACGGAACACTTTGAAAGTTTTCAGTCAAGTGCTGAGTAGGCAGATCCACGTGTCTGTTTCAGAGAGTGCATAGTACAGTCGACCACATATTTCATATGTTAAATGAGTTTATAACTAGTAGTGGCAAAAATATAGTTGTAGGTCCTAAATGTGGACTGTTTGTACATTGCAGAGCACCAGTCTCACACCGGCATTGTAAAATGGAATCTTAGTGAGCAGAACTCCCCACTCTATAAATAATAAGGACACTGCCATGTAAAAGTAGTGTAATGGAAGTGTGCATATTTAAAGACCACGTACACAACAGACAGCTAAGCAGGACCTCATGCATGTGTGTGATTACTGCTGTCGGCTGCTCCCTTCCGTTCTCAGCCCCAGTTGTTGTAATTCTGCCTTAAACACACTCTGCTGTGTGTTGGTTTCAGCTGCAGATGTTTTTTCTTTCATTTAATTGCCAGTTTATATTTTGTGCATGGTCTTGGTTCAGTGTGAAACCATCTAAAACTGCAGTTTTGCGCTGATAAAAAGGAATTTGGAAATGAGTACACACCAGCATATAGATAAGTTATATGCACAACTGAAATTGTTACACTGTGGTGTTTTAACTGAAATGCATCTGCGTTTTATTTATTTTTTTAAACAGAAAACAAGGACATTGTTGGGTGACTCTTCAAGAGTGCTCTTTCTTCTGCTTTCTTTTGTGGTCTGTTTCTTCTGCTATGTTTTCCTCTCAGCACAAGCTGTTTTAAATTTCTGGGTGACTAATGGAGGAGAGCTGGTGCAGATGGTGCTGTTGGCCTTGCACACGTGCATTTCTCATTGACCGTAAGTCATGACCACTGAGAAGTGCAGTCTCTTTGAATGCTCTTAACAAGGCAGCAGTATTTGTGCAGCTACTTAGATAATTAGAGAGAATTCATGTATACAAATTAACTATTGAGGTAATAAACTGTGACTTTGCGTGACAGCTTACTTCTCGAACATAAAGTGTACAATGTCATTAGCTCCTTATTGATCTTGTCCCCACATTGGGGTTAATTTATCATCACTTACGACTGATGTGCTACTTTTTGGATGGATTCTGCCTTTGTGAAGCAGCAGGTTTTCAATAAATTAAGAGAAGACTTCTCAGAACAGCTGGAAGCAACAACCTAACTTTAATCTTTTGTCAAAATGTATGTTGTAGTCATTAGAAGTGAGCCTAGTTTTTACAAACTTTCACATTTCTTTAATCTCAAGTTGTATTTTATAAAATTGTATTCTGTAAAAGATACTGTAGAGCAAAGCAAAAGACTGAAAGGATTCGCTTTACATAAAAATGTATTTTGCTACTTAGGAGTTGTGCTCATGGATGATAATTATAATAATTATGCAGTCACTGGTATAATGGTCCTGCCAGCAAAAAAGATTCTCTTAAAATCTAGGCAAGTGTTGTAACAATGAATATTGCATTAATTGTAGACTAGACTGTAGGCCTTAATGACTGATGCGTTAGACTTCAGGAAGTTTTGTTGATCAGTTTCAAACTTTTATGACATTTTACATGACAATGTAAAATTCATTTTTTTGGAAAACAAAATAAACTTGTGGTGAGGAAATGTTTTTCATTTGATATTTATTACTAAACGTGAACAGATTTTTCCTAACAGTAAAATGAATGCTACACATGTGCCATATACACATCAATAAAAAAATATGGGCAAAATTGTCTGGGTATATTAAAATAGGTTTTAACAGAATAAAGCAACAAAAGCTTCACTTTTCACTTGTTTTCACTTCACGATAAACTTTTAAAAGTATATTTATATGAAAACAAAATGAATATATATAAAATACAATACTATACCCTTAAAAGTAAATACTGCCCAGAGAGTGAGCTGCCTTAATGGTGGTTTGTGCTTCTTGTACTTATATTAGTTTGGTTTGTTTGTTTTGCCGTATCTCACAGCGGGTAAGAATCCTTAGATTCTTAGATCCAGCTCCTGTGTCAGTTTGGCCCACCTCTGGTAAAATTTTGATGGAAATCTATCAATAAGTTTTTGATTAAGCTTCTTAACAGACAGATAATCCAACCATATAACTGCCATTAATCTCTCCTGTAAGTTACAGTCACAGTCACCTTTGAAAGGAAAAAAGATGCACACAGCCTGAAACTCTCTGAGACGAGATATACAGGACCAGAAAACACAGTGTAACCTGATATATTTTGATACAAAATTTGAAAAGAGCTTGGTTGGCATTTAAATACTTGTTTTTCTATCATCTGATTGGCAGTCATCCTTCTTTCAAGGAGTCCCTATAGTTTCACATTTCAAATTGGTTCCATATGCAGAGCAGGCGCCTGGGTTTAAATTGCCACATGGAAACCACAAACCTCTTCTCTTCTCTTCTCTTCTCTTCTCTTCTCTTCTCTTCCCTTCTCTTCTTCCTGCACTGCATGCTGGGAGTGTGAGTGAATGGGTGTGTGAAGGTGTTTGGTGAGTGCGTGGAGCTGCTGAGTGAGTTTGGGACGTTTGGACTGTTTTTTTCCAGAAAACTTTGGCCTTTATGGGTGGTTAACAGGTAAGGCACGTTTATTTCATTGTGTGAAGTGAAGTGAAGAATTTTAGTTAATTGGCCAGTTTTACCTTGAGTCATGGCGTCCCTCCCTAGTGAGGGTTCGCCTCCCCTGTCTGTTAGACATGGGGCCAGGGTGGTGGCACCCCAACAGTACACCGTGGAGCAGGTTTTGCTAGCTGTTGGTGAACAGGTGGGCCATGAGAACATAACTTATGGCTCTCGGGTGAACAAGGCTGTGGTTGCCTTTCTCCGTGAGGAGCGCTTGGTTCACCTGTTAGTTGAAAGGGGGATCATTTTGGATGATTTATTTGTGGCCGTTTCGCCACTGTTTGTGCCATCTACACGGGTCACCGTGTCCAGTGTCCCGCCATTCATCCCAAATGAACTGCTTGAAAAGGAACTGACCCACTTTGGAAAGTTTGCTAGTGGGTTCAGGGTTGTTCGCCGTGGCTGCAAAGATGCCAGACTGCAGCATGTTCAGTCTCTACGAAGGCAGGCCTTCATGTATCTAAACGATCCTTCACAGACACTGCAAGTGTAGTTTAAAGTGAGATATGAAAACAGCTTATATACTGATTATGCAAGTGCACGTAGCATGAAGTGCTTTGAGTGTGGTGATGTTGGCCATAAATGCTCTTCCTGCCCTCAGAAAGAGCAGGAAGTGCGCGGTGACACAGGTGAACAAGAGGCTCATGCTAGTGGAGCAAGTGAGCAGGAGCGTCCTGTAGATGCCAGCATGAGAGAACAGCCTGCTTGTAGCGGTGCGGACGGGCAGTCGTCTACGCGCAGCGCTGTCAACAGCGAGCCGCTAGCGGCGCAGGGTGACAGAATGGAGGTCGCAGCCAGTGCTCCACAGGCTACACTAGAAGAACTGGGGATAGTAAAGGGGACCAATGAGGTGGAGGATGGAAGTGATGACAGACAGGACAAGACAAGTGTGGAGGAAAATCAGGACAGTGGACAGACCGAAGCACCGGCTAGTGCGGTAGGCCATGAAAATGTAATTTCAGGTTCTTTGAGTGCGGAAAATGAGAAAGACGACTTGTTGGAAGATGATTCCCTGTCACAGTTCTCTGATATTGTTTCTCAAGATGAACATCAGCAGTCGTATTCCTCGCTTTTTGGATGAGACATTTGGCATGCAGTCTGTGGAAGTCGGAGTTTTTTCCAGATGTCGATCTTTTTATAAAATCTGTTTTGAAAACAAGGAGAGTTGTTGGTTATGAACAATTGAGCAAACAGAAAAGATTCCGCCTAAAAAAAGATCCTGACTAAGTTGAGGAGGGAGAAACGAAGAAAAACTCCTTTAAAAGCGCAGTAAAATGTTCAGAGCACTAAGGGTGTTTTTTTGGAAGGGTTTCACTGTCTTCCTTCTCTTTCTCTTCCTGTTCTCTCTGTCTTATATGGCGAGTTTGAGAGTGGGGACGCTTAACATTAATGGGGGTAGGGATAGAGAAAGGCGTGCAGTTTTGGTGGAACTTAGCAAGAACAAAAACATTGATGTGTTCTTTTTACAGGAAACACATAGCACTATAGATAATGAGACGGAATGGGGAATGAGTTGGAGTGGGCATGTTTCCGTCTGTGAGATAGAGCAGGGAAGGGCACAGGTAGTACAAGCAACCATCAAGGGAATACCTTTTGCTTTTATGAATGTATACACCCATAACTCAGCTGCAGGTCGTGTACGGTTATTTCATAAAATTAATTATAACTTATCAAAATTACATAGTGGTTTTCTGATCATCATTTAGTGACTACAGATATTTCTTTATTGATGCACTCTAACATCTGTTCGCACTGGCACTTTAACATGCAACTGATTCATGACAAAGAGCTCTGTCTAGCTTTTTCTGACTCCTGGTGCCACTGGAAACAAAGGAAAACTGTCTTTTGCAATTTGGCTCAATGGTGGGAGGTGGGGAAAACGCAGATTAAGCTTTTTTGTCAACAATACACGTCACATGCAACGGCCACTGTTAAAGACTGCTTTGAGGACTTAGAACGAGAGCTCAAGATGCTAGAGCAGGGCTCTAGGGTGCGACCAATTTGGTCGCAAATGCGACCAAATTTTTCAGTGGTGTGACTAAAAAAAAAAATTTGGTTGCTCCTGTGCGACCAACTGTTGGGTAGCAAAAAAAAAAAAAAAAAATCTGCAACCTTCCCTGTGGTCAACAACAGACACACATTATGCCCCTATCGTGGACTAAACCAATCAGAGATAGTAAGGGGCGGGACCTCTCTGATTAGCCGTGGTCCAGTTGAAAGTGCAGGTGGAAGTGGGAGGTGAGTAGCTTGAATAAAGCGATATCAATTCATTAAATCCTGAATCAACTTTTAAATATAACTGTGTTTTGCCAGAAACGCCAGATTCTCAGATTAAAGCTCACAAAACCATTTCAACAACAACCAAACAGCAAATGAGAGCAGGTACACGGATTCCATACAAAGACGTAAACACAGAATGGACCCGACGCATCACACACTTTGTCTTTCTCGGCTTTCTCACCCGACGGCCCGTAGACGGACACGCTGTCGGAGCTTAGCGATTCTGATGCGTCCGCGCTGATTCTTTTTTTTTTGCGTTAATTCTGAGCTGCAGATTTTGTCTCTCTCCAACCAAAATTCACCGAGCCAGCAGCAAAAGAAGCAGCAAACTGCGCTTCACATTTGATCAATGTCGTCATGAATTTTGCTGTTTTGCTTCCACGACTATTAAAATCACACTTCATGCACAGCTAGCTCTCTCTCTATCTCTCTCTCTGTACTTCAAGAACAGTTTCCCGTCTCCAATCTCTGTTTTCTGTATTATTCATTCGCTTATTACCCACCAGTCTACCGTTGTTTACAGCGCTGTCGGCTGCTGTCTTTTTCTTTTCTTTTTCTTTTTTTCACTTAAATGACCTCGGACAAGAAAGCCTATTTTTTCTGTTGTTCAATACTGAAGAAATTTAAACTTTATATGCAGAACATTGTAGAATATTTTTAAGGTTATCTGCTATAAAAAGCCAGACCAGGAAAATCTCCTTCATGTTTTTCTGTGTTTTATTCTCAGTTACTTTCACACAAAGGCATCTGCTGTGATGTTCACAATTCTGATGAAGTCAGTACTGATAAATGATCAGAATTATAATATTTCTGACTGTCTGAGGCGAAGTTGAATCGAATCGGGACTTTGAAAACCGGAATCGAATGGATTATAGAAATCAGTGATGATACCCAGCCCTAGTGAGCAGCCTAGGCACGACAGAAGTGGATGTAGCTGTAATAGGAAAAGAACTATTGATAACTTTTCTGTTAAGTTACGGCCTGATCCTTCTGAAATTCATAGCCCGTGCTCTGACACGGTGTCATCAATCTTTGAATGCTGAAAAAGCACAGTGTATCCAGAAAAACACATTATATTATATAAATTATTATAAAATTTGAGTGCGCCTAACTTTTGTGCCAGTACGCCTAACTTTTTAAAGATAGGCGTACCGGTACGCCCATGGCAAAAAGTTAGTCTAGAGCCCTGTAGAGGATAAGATTATAAGTGGGACAGATGATACAAATAGTACCTGGGACAGTAGGAGGAAGGCTTTAGGCAAGTTTCTCCACAAAAGAGCAAAAGGTGCTTTTATAAGAACTTGGATTTCTACTATTAAAGCTGGAGAAAAGGATTTGCGAGTCACACCAAATGATGCACTTAAGGCTTCCAAATGGGAAGGTAACATCTGACCCAGCAGAAATGAGGAAGCTTGCCATTGACTTTTATGCCAGCCTCTTTAGTGCTAAAATGTGTGACCCTGACTGTGTGACAAAGATGCTGGAGGCGCTGCCACGGCTGGATGAGGCTCACTCGGCTGTGTTGGAGTCTGCTATCTCTTTTGATGAGATGTCTTCAGCGGTTCAACAACTCAACTGTGGTGGGTCATCAGGAGTTGATAGTCTTCCTGCTGCATTTTATCAGAAATTGTGGTCGTTGCTAGGAGAGGACATACATGAGGTTTTAACATACTGTATGACTACTGAGATCTTGCCAACAAGTTGCACAAGGGCAGTTTTGACTTTACTGCCAAAGAAAGGGGACCTGGGCCTGCTTAAAAATTGGAGACCAGTTTCTTTGCTTTGTACGGACTATAAGATTATTGCAAAATGTCTTTCCAATAGGTTGAAGACCTGTATCGACATGATTGTCGATGTGGATCAAGCATACTGTGTCCTTAAAAGGACTATAATGGACAACTTGTTTTTAATTCGAGACATTGTTGATCTGGCCAAGGTCAGAGACTTGGATGTGGGGTTTTTATCTCTGGATCAAGAGTTGATCACTGCTATTTGTTTAAAACTTTAGCTTTTGGGTTTGGAAACATTTTCATTTCATGGATCAAACTGTTGTACTCAAACGCTGCTGTCATGTTAAAGGTGGGCGGAGGGTTAAGTCGGCCTGTTCCAGTTCAGAGAGGCATCAGGCAGGGGTGCCCCCTTTCTGGTATGTTGTATACGCTGGCCATTGAACCCCTTTTGCACCATCTTAGACAGGGACTCTCAGGTTTGACCTTTGAAGAAGCAGGAAGCACAGTAAAATTGTTAGCTTATGCTGATGATGTTACCGTTTTCATAACCAGTCAAAGTGATATTAAAACACTCCGACAGAAACTGGACTCATATGAGCGAGTATCCTCCACGAAGGTTAACTGGTCGAAGTGTGAAGGTTTCATTTTGGGAGGGTGGGTTGATAAAGAGGAGCCAGTGTTACCGGCAGAGTTACAGTGGAACAGGGAGGGACTGAAGTGTTTGGGAGTGTTTTTGGGAACTGATGCTTTTCAGGGGAAGAACTGGAAGGGTGTTGTTGGAAAAATGACTGCCCGCTTGTCTCGATGGACTTGGGTCCAGCAACAGTTGTCCTACAGGGGAAGGATCTGGTTGTTAACAACTTGGCCGCTTCTGTACTCTGGCACCGTGTCACTGTTGTTGAACCTCCGGCCTCTCTTCTCAAGGAGATACAAAAAAGACTGGTTGATTTATTTTGGGGAGGGCTTCACTGGACCAGGTCTGCTGTGCTGTCTCTACCTGTGTCAGATGGGGGGGTGGGGGGGTCTGGGTTTGATTGACCTTCGCAGCTGCATCACAGCGTTCCGTCTTCAGACAGCACAGCAGTATTTTTATCGAAAATAATAACCACTCTGGTTCAAGACTGCATCTATGCTGCTTCACAGAATAAAGGACCTTGCATATGACAAGCACCTGTTTCTTATAGACCTAACTGGCATACACCTTTCGCAGACCTCTGTTTTTTACCAGTCTGTTTTGACTGCTTGGAAGACGAGGAGGAGTCTTGTCTTGTTGGTGAGGAGCCTCTTTTTTAAATGGTAAATGGTAAATGGACTGGTTCTTATATAGCGCTTTTCTACTCTTCTGAGCACTCAAAGCGCTTTACACAACTTGTGCATTCCCCATTCACACCCATTCGCACAAGCACATCTCTCTAAGTGCTTTCTAGATAACATTCACACACATTCATACTCCGATGGATGCATCGGAGAGCAATTTGGGGTTAGTATCTTGCCCAAGGATATTTGGCATGCAGACTAGGGGAAGCCAGGAATCGAACCACCAACCTTCCGATCAGTAGATGACCCCTGATGCCAAGTAGGATGATCAGCACTACTAGTGTGCAGAGGTTCCTCGTAAATGCTGGTCTAACTAAGCTGGCGGGCCTGAGGATGGCAGGGCAGTGGAAAACGGCTGCTGAGCTGGCTCAGGAGACTGGAATCAGATCTCTGAGCTTTCTTGACAAACTGGTGGAAGAAGCCATGGGTGGTCTTCCTGGACTTGTAAGGGCTGCGCTGGGGACTCTGCAGGTGGTCAACCGAGTTCAGCTGACTTTCCGTCGTTGCCTGTTTGTGCTGCAGTTGGGGAGCAGGATGAGGAGGGAGGCTCTCTTCTTTCCTTTCGAAACACCTGTTCTGGGTGACCTGTCAAAGATTTCACAGAAGGCTATATATGAGGTGGCTGTAAAGGTGCTGAACAGATTGTTGGCTGGTGTTCTGGAGTCGAGGTGGTCAGGTGTGTTGGTTCTGGGGTCATCTCCAAGGGGCAGCTGGAGGTCCCTGTACAAACCTCCCATAGAGAAACGCAGTGCGGATCTCCAGTGGAGAATAGTGCATGGGGCCATGGCTGCGAATAGGCATGTGGCACATATGGATCCACGAACAGGGAACCACTGTCTTTCCTGTCTAACTGAGGAAACACTGCAGCACCTGTGGCTTGGCTGTCCCAGGCTAGCTGGCCTTTTTTCATTGCTGCGGCAGTGGCTTGCTGGCCTTAGGAGTGTTTTAGAGGAGGGTTTCTTTATCCTGGGTCCGAGGTACTCTGCAGTGCAGCGTAGGAAGGTTTGCTTGATTAATCTTTTAATAGGTCAGGCTAAGATGAGTATATGGCTCACAAGGAGGAACAAAATGAAGGGAACAGGATCTGTTAATTTAGGAATTATGTTTAAAGGGTTAGTAGGTGCACGTTTGAAAGTAGAGTTTTTTTTATTACAAGATGGTGTCCGATAGTTTGTCTCTATTTGGGGAATCAATGGAGTTTTGTGTAAAATAACTGATGATAATTTATTTCTGAATTTTTGAAAAAAACAGAATGGAGTGTCTTCTGTTTTTGTTTTCATTTTTGTGTTTATTGTATTTGGGTGGGGTTGATGGTTGTTCATATGTTGATTTGGCATTCATTTTCAGTTATGGTTGTAAGTTGAAGAATTGATATAATAAAGGTGTGTTAAAGGTCTCTTCTCTTCACATTTCTTCTCGTAATGTACATTATATAACTAGGTTTTTGCGGCAGATTGGATTCAGTGAAGGTGACAGACCTAACTAAATATAGACAGAACAACAACGCAGCCCTCTGCAGTGTGTTACTCCATGTCTGCATCTGTGTGAGAGACAGAAAGAAAAGCAGGTAGACACGCCTTTGCTGATTGCAGTGTATCAGTGGAGTGCATCCCTACTAAATATACTGTAACAGAAATGTGGTTAAAGCACCAGTTATAATTTTGTCATGCACGCTACAACCATTTCAAAGTTAGACAGCACTGCAAACAAGTTTCCTTCAAATCTTTATATTTTAAATTATGTTAGTTTGTTAGAGCCTCTGAAAATGTGTCTCTGTAAAAACTGTAATTCCTAAATAGTTAGAGTTAATACAGCACTTTGAATTAAAGATGAAAGTCTACACTTCAGTGACGTCTTGATTGTTTTATTTATACCCACTGTAATGGTGCACAGAGACAAAATTAGAAAAAATGTGCCAATGTTCAAACATCTCTCCTCCACACTCCACCATGCCCTCTCCACAGTGTTTTACCAACAAACACACACTTACATTGAGTTCTAAAACTGAAAAAGCAGACAGAAATATCACCTTCAGTTTTTTCATTGCAGTGGTGATGGATCAGTGTAGCAGTGTAGAGGGCAGGAGTGCAAGCTTTAACTTGTGTTTTGGGCACTGGTGTGTGCCCACACATCTGTGTTGGTTATCTGGTGGTCATCATAGCAGAGGCCTGCCCATCGCGGCTGTTCTCTCTGTGTCTCATAGTTAGTATAGCATTTTTAATTTCTCTTTGCTATTTGGGCTGATTGGGACATGATGAATGTAAAAACAAAGAATTACCAGATTTTTTATTTATTTATTTTTTTTACCTGATTTTTGTTTCCACATATTCGCTTTAAATTTCGATAGAACAGTGTCAAGTCAAGTCAAGTTTATTTATAAAGCACATTTAAAAACAACCAAGGCTGACCAAAGTGCTGTACAATAAAATACAAATATAAAATACAATAAAACACAATTACATAAAACACCTCACTGATAAAACAATAAGTTAATACAGTAAGTTAAACCTTGCTAAAAGCCAATGAGAAGAGGTGAGTTTTAAGAGCAGTTTTAAAAGGTCCTAGGCTTGTGGAGAATCTGATGTGAGGAGGTAAACTGTTCCACAGTCTGGGTGCATCCACAGCAAAAGCCCTCTCTCCCCTAGTCTTTAATCTGTACCTGGGAACATCTAAAATGCGGTAAATGCTAAGAAGCTCTGCCAGGTAAGGAGGTGCAGTACCGTTAAGAACCTTAAAAACCAGCAGTAAAATTTTAAAATCAATCCTAAAAGCAACTGGGAGCCAGTGGAGAGAGCAGAGGACCGGAGTGATGTGGTCTCTCTTTTTGGAAACGGTCAGCATGCGAGCAGCAGCGTTCTGCACCAGTTGGAGGCGATGCAGACAGGAACGATCTAAACCAGCATAAAGGGAGTTACAGTAGTCCAGCCGTGATGTAAAAAAAGCATGGACCACCCTTTCTAGATCGTTCCTGCACAGGTAGGACTTGACTTTAGCTAAAATCCGTAGATGATAAAAAGATCCCTTGACTACGGAGCTGATTTGTTTATCAAATTTAAAAGCACTGTCAAAAGTAACACCGAGGCTCTTAATGGAGGAAGTACATTTGGAAGTTAGGGGTCCCATAAAATCATCATGGGACCCCTATATATTGCAGTGGCAGTATAATGTCCTCATAAGTGGATATCAGGCACTTGTAGAGCACAATTTAGTATTTTGGTCTAGACAACCCAAAATGTAATGTCCACATATGTGGACGCCAGGTCCTAGGAGGTTAAAGCAGCGTTATAACCCTGCATCAGTTGAATGCAACATTAAATTGGTCCTCACCATGTCTGTCAAGCAGCCTTTCTGATAGAAAACCCTAATTATGGCTGTAGACTAGTTATTTGCACCGTGTTGAAGAAAGTGAGCAGCAGTGATGATGATGTAATCTCATGCAGTCTTACTAACTCTTGCATTTGTGTGTTTGCATTGATGATATGAGTTTCTGCAGTACATTGGTTTTGGTTGCTTTGGCTTTGCAGCGTAATGAAACTGGACAGGAAACAGAAGAGATTTCAGTGCAGTGAAAGTGACTTCAGAGGCGCTTTGCCTCCCACTCAATCTGTCGCGAGTACAATTCCAAGAGGGACGCTGTCCACACAGCCATCTGCTCCTCGTGTTTGTGTGGAGGTAGCTGGTGTATCGCTCAAAACTCATAATGGTATGCATTGCGACTTGTTGGGTAAACCAAGTAGTGGGTGGTGAATGGGAAAGACAGGCTGATGTAAGGAGATGGTAGAGAGTGGGGTGTTAGGAAGTAGTGACAGATGAAAAGCTGTGATAGTTGTAGAAATCGATAGAGTTTATAGCCTCTGTTTATGGTGGATGTGTTATATTAGGCCAGTGCTAATAACCATTTGGTCTATGATACCTGATGGATTTGCATCAGCTGTGCTTCTGTCTCGTCACAGAACAAGGAGAGAGAATGCCACTCATTTTCTTTCTTGCTCTATTTTTCTACAGTTTATTGTAAAAATGAAACACTTGGCTGGGACGTCTAGCCATTAAAACGGACACCTGTGAGGGTTTTTGTTAAATATCTTTAAAGTCTTTAAAGACTTAAAGATTAACACGAAGAAATTAACAGAAATTGCTAATAACAGAAAGAGATACTAGAAAGAGATAATAGTCATTATCTTAAGTAATTTGGCAAATGTGGCGTGCACGTAGTCTGGCCTGTGGTTGCCAATGTTTGTTCGTCCGTCCGTCAGCCAGTCCGTTTGTAACGCCCACGTCTTCCACCTGGGCATCTATCGATCAAACAGAGCAGTTTTTCCTGACACAATTTGCCACGTTGCAGACTTTCCACCAGAAAATTGCCCAGCAGAGGTGGTGATTGGTGAGCAGCTGGTGTCAGTGTCAGGTCACATATATATTTGTAAATAAGAAGTATGTAATGCTGCTGGCCAGACAGCTATTGAAATCTTTCAGCCACACATACACTTCTCCAAGGACAAACTCACAAGGTTTCAGAGATTTATGCAACATAATGGTTTATATAATGAACTGCTGCCAGTTTAGCAAATTAAAAGCACAAGGCTGTAAAGGTAAAGACAATTCTATATTTCCTGAAGCCTGTGAAAATCTCCTCTTTACAGAACTGTGGATGGATCCTAAACAGGCAGGGATGACTATTACAGCTGCATTTCTAGTGAAATAAGTACACACACACACACACACACACACACACACACACACACACACACACACACACACACACACACACACACACACACACAAACAAACTGGCCTTTTAATGCCTTTTAGCTTGACTGTTTTACCAATTTAATTTTTGAATCCAGTCTCAAGTGGCAAACCCAAGAACTGCACTTCCACGTCCACTTTTCTTATCATCCGTGGGGATTGCTGCTTGGTATTAGGACTGTGCCATCATTGTTATGAACCTTTATGTCATATAAAAGTGTTTTATCACAGTATCATTGCTATAGCAAGGCAGTTTATGTTCCCTAGTGCAAATAACAAGACGAGCTCAGGCATCTCTGAGACCAAGAGCGGCATTTCAGTTTCCGATCGGGCCTTAAAAAGGATCTACTTCCACAAATTACAACATGTGCAAGAAAAATGTTTCTGTTAAAGGTGCAGAGAACAACATGTTTCATCTCTACTTGGTTTTAACACACATGGCAATTCAGGGAAATATACATGGAGAACCCATTGGGATTGAAATGCACATTTAGGTGTCTTCGCATGTGATCTGGGACAGGTACGTTTTTGTAAATCCTAACTATTCTAAAAACTGACATCAAATGTAATTGCATTTGATGTGTCCGTTAAAAAAAGCAAAGACCCAAGGATACTTGATACTGGAGTATCAAGATAATGTATTCAACCTTAGTAGTGACATTACTTTTTTTATAATTTGTGTTTAATATAAGTATATATGACCTTTGAATAATTCAATTATGAATACTCCTTATTTATCTTATAGTGGTACTTTTTGCAGCCCACAGGGGATGCATTATCTGAATCAAAGCGGTTTTCACAGCCAGACCTGTGTATTTGAGACAGCCCATTTAGGGATCGACAACACACAGAACCAGGAGTAGAAAAAGAGTTTAAAAGCAAAGTTTTTAAGCTCTTGAGATACTGGGTGCATCTACACATATTTGGAACCTTTGGTCATGTTTAATATTAGAATCTCCCTTTATGACAGCATACAGTGCTGTGAAAAAGTATTTTCCCCCCTCCTGATTTCTTACTATATTTTTGTCAAGCTTGGAAATCATAAAACCGATTTGTCAAAAAATGTTTTAGTATGACTTTGATAAGCTACGAAGCCGCACTGCTTGATGGATTGTTGGAGCATTAAGGCTACCGTAGGCGGGAGCCTCATGGAGGAATCTGGGTCCAAAATTCCGTCTTCTTCAGGTCCCAAAGTCAAACGAACACTGCAGCATTACTGAGAGTTAAAAACTGTCTACATTCTTTTATCTTTAATAAAATGATCAGCGTTGCTGCTTTACCAGGTGTAACAATTAAGTTTAACATCCATGAAAACAGAATTTATTAAATTTAACAGAGTTAAAAGTTAGCAGGAAGTTAGCTTGCTAGTTTCCACCTAAACATGATATAGCATGTTCTGACTGAGAGATTTCTGAAAGAATTAAAACGTACAGCTCTGCTATCACTTCCAACATAAATGAAGACGGAAAACTAAACAGCAGTGACTTTTTTAGGGTTACTGAAGTTGGACCGGATATATATCGATGTGCTACGTGATCGCTAGCGACACAGCTATGTTAGCATAACATAAACACAGTGAAGGTGGAGGATGAATGCTAACTTTTTTACACTCAATAAAAGTTAGATTCATTCTCCACCTTCAACGCAAGAGTTCCCGATGGTTAGGGACAAATGCAATGGAAGGATGCTGTAAACAGACTAAACTTCAGTCAGGAGAACAACTGAGATAATTCATCTACTGCAACAACACGGGAATAGAGCAGCTGCAAGAGAATTCAACATTAATGAATCAATGGTACGTAAGTGGAGAAACCAAGAGAATGAGTTGAGTAAAGTTTGACTTATCTGACTGTTTTGTTTCACTTAATGAGCCTTATAATCCGGTGCACCTTATGTATGAAAACAGACGTTTTCATCGACAGTGCGCGTTATAATCCGGTGCGCCTTATGGTCCAAAAAATACGGTATACATTTTTTTAAATAATGAGTTCATCTATTAAGGAATAAAGCTTTCTAGACAAACCTGATCCTTCACTAGTCACATCCAGGTCTAGGTGTGGCTAATGAAAGTAAAGGGCTTTTTAATGACTCAAATACCTCAAAACTATGCAGGGCTTAGGTTAATGTACTTACATTTTACAAGTACAAATAAGCAGCCAGGGATGGTTTCCATTTGTAACCAGTTGGTCTACTGAAGCATTAGATTAAATACATGGTGACACTAAGAAATATAGAGGAAGTCTTCTACCATCACTCAAGCTATGTGTCCATGGCAGGGTTGCTGTGTTCAGTCAATTGAGACAACATTTTTGTCCTTTAAACAAGAATCACTATTTCTGCTTTAGTTTAATTTTGGCTTAAGTTGTTGTAATTTGGCTGCAGCCCAAATGTAGTCTGTTTCTTGCGAGCCAGTAAATGATCCTGAAAAGTCAGCCTTCATTTTCTTCCTGCTACCACTTCTTTCTGCAAAATTTGCTCTTATGCAGCCCCTTCCTCTTAGGAGAATGGAATGTGCGTTGTGGAACAGACTCGACCACGTATGCACTCAGATCTCTTTGCAGCCATATGGAGGAAGGATTTTTGTGCCATAGAGTAATTACTTTCAGAGCTGTGATCTGATGTTTGGGCTTCATTCTACACACGGAGATGAAGAATATGAAGAAATGTATTCTTTATTCCTTTGCCAAAAGGGAGAAAATCAGGTCTGTGCACTCACATAAAGCTTTTTAACAAAGCTTTCTAATTTAAAAGTGAGATTGGTTTGGGATTCTGATGAAAAAGAGAGGTTTTCTCAGTGCCTGTAGTACATATCTTATTAGGAGGTAGCTTTTAGAAAATGAGCAACTTTTAAAGGCAGATGGGGTTTTCTTAAAGCTTAAAAAAAACTTAAATTAATCAGCACATAAATCCCTGAAAGGCAGCACTCATTAAGTGTTTGCTTTTAACATGTCAGAAAAACTTGTGGTTTTAAGGAGTTGACTTGTACTTATTGATTGTTATAATCAATGGGCAGGTTGCACAGTTGTTTCACTCTTTTGAAACTTGCATCTGTTCAACTTACTCATTTTATTATGGCAGGAGTTCCCCTCCTCATAATCAAGGCTTTCATTAAAATGAGAATAAATTGAAGTGATTGTTTCCTTTCTAACGCTAGCTCTGTTTCAACAAATGCCCAGATGATAACTTCTCAGAGCAGTGAAAGCAGAGCCAGCAGCAGCTTGTCTAGCATGCTGGTCTCCCATCAGCCTTCCGACAAAGACCAGAGGTTTAATGCGCATGTGTAGACAACCAGAAAAAAGTTACTGGTTTCTCATCTTTACAAGCTCCAGCGTTTGTTAATGAGACATAGACACAGCCATGAGAACACTTACCCCATGAACATTTCAGCTAATTTAGCAGCGCTAATTCTGCTTCCAGAGACAATAGCCAACTGTGGCCACAAGATGGCAATAATACAAGGGATATAAGTAAACAGACCAGGGGCCTATTTGATTCCTCTGTTGTTACTGAGCTGTTTGTCATTGTCTTGATCTGGTTTCAGAGACCCTTTAAAGTAATCAGTTCTTTTGCGCTTTCTTTTATTTTTATTTTTCACTTGATGATTTTTTTCTTTTCAGTTGGTAGTGAGGGAGTGACAGATGCATCTAATGTCATAGCCCCGGGGATTCAGTGCACAGGCACCAAAAGATACGTTGTCAGCAGTTTTGAGAAATGGGCTGAGAACAGACTAAAATACTAGGACCCAGGGTTTCCTAGAAGACAGTTGCACTGTAACGAGAGGATCGACTTTATTCACCTAATCAGAATCAGAATACTTTATTAATCCCTAAGGAAATTATGTGGGTTACAGTTGCTCCACTACAGTAACATTAACAGAAACAGACTGTACTATTTAACAATAAAATCTGTTACAGATTTAAGAAACAGCACAATATATACAAATCACTAAATAATAAATATCAAGGATTGACAGAGGTGATTATAAATAAGTATCTAGAATATTGACAGCAACATTACTGAGTAGAAAAGAGTGTGTGCAAAAAGGGTGTAACTATTGCAGTGTTTACAGTGTATTAGATGGAGGAGTTATACAGGGAGATGGCCACAGGCAGGAATGATTTCCTGTGTCGTTGACTGGTGCTTTTTGGTAATCTCAGTCTCTCACTGAACGTGCTCCTGTGGCTAGCCAGAAAGTCATGGAGTGGGTGGAATTTATTATCCAACATTGCCTTTATTTTGGACAACTCCGACACCACCTTAAGGGAGTCCAGCTCCATCCCCACAACATTGCTGGCCTTGCAGATCAGTTTATTGAGTCTGTTGGTGTCTAGGGGCCTCAACCTGTTCCCCCAGCATGCAACAGCATGGAGAATAGCACGTGCCACAACAGACTCATAGAAAATCCTGAGCATTGTCTGACAGATGTTGATAGAATAGAGACCACTCTGGCCCTTCCGTTAAAGTGCAGTGGTGTTTTTAACCCAGTCCAGTTTATTGTCTATGTGTACTCCAAGGTTTTAGAATAGAATGCCTTTATTGTCACTATACAGTTGTACAATGAGATACAGTATTTTATAGTCCTCCACAATGCCCACGTTGACCCCCTAGATTAAAACACGGGTCAAGGTTTTCCTGGTCTTCCTAAAGTCCACAATCAGTTCCTTAGTCTTTGCCACGTTGAGCTGCAGATGATTCTGGTTGCACCATGTAACAAAGGAGTCAACACAGCCCTGACTCACGGTCTCTTGTGGTGCCCATGTATTGCTGATTACCTTGTCAGACACACAATGTGGAAGACGCACATATTGTGGTCTTCCTGTCAGGTAATCAACAATCCAGGACACCAGAGAAGCATCCACCTGCATCGCTGTTAGCTTATCACCGGGGTCGGCC
Source organism: Neolamprologus brichardi (assembly GCF_056152115.1). Lineage (NCBI taxonomy): Eukaryota > Metazoa > Chordata > Actinopteri > Cichliformes > Cichlidae > Neolamprologus > Neolamprologus brichardi. Next base: position 887,520 of record NC_142114.1, on the reverse strand, counting down.
TGATGGTGTTGAATCCACTGGAAAAGTCAAAAAACATGACCCTCACAGTGCTCGCCAGGTGGTCCAGATGGGTGTAGATATGATTGAGCAGCAAACTGAAGGGGAGTCTGATGTGGGCTGACTATGAGTCGGAACTGGTCCAGGACGAGTCTTTCCAGGGTCTTCATGATGTGGGAGGTCAGTGCCACAGGCCTGTAATCCTGGGGGCCAATGTAGAAGTGTTTTTCACGTAATTTTTTGTTGATCTGTGTCTATGAAATTAACTTGGCACCCATCCTAAATTTGTGACCATGAGTGATTTTTTGTTTTGCCTAGTTGGTAACTGTGTAACATAAAATGCGTTTTCCAACTGATTTGGCCATTACTTGTATTTTATCTGATTAACTTTAGCATGAAATATAGTCTCTCAAGAATGACATCATATGAAATTGAGGGATGTACCCTTATGCTAAAATCAACTTTTACCATTCCAGGGCAGATGGATGGCATGAGGAGACCTGCCACAATACTGAAGATTTACAGTAAACTGATTAAAAGGGAATCTTTAATTTTAAAAGCTTCTGCAAATAGTTCCTCTTGTGTGTGGCATAGTAAGTAAAAGCCACTTTTTCGATTGAAGTATTAATATAATAATTTAATTGATCACATAGTCTTGAGGTGAGCTTTGTCTGTCGTTTAGAGAAAATTAATATGTAAATAAAGAAAAGGCAGTGCAATTCTCTTCTATATTTAACAGAAGTGATCCCCATTTCACATCTTGAAGTGTACATGTTAAAGAAAACTATTCTTCTCTAACATCAAATTAAAAACATCACTGTTGTTTTCAGTGTGCACATATGGAACAAGGCATGACATCTGGAACATTTTTAAACACAGGAATTTCAGTATTGTAAATTATGAGCAATTTATATTAATCCCAGTTATGACGACAGGGCTGTTTCCAGGACAACCAGTACGTGGTCTGGCAGTGTACAGCTCAAAAGAATGACTGAATCGCTGTTCCTCACACACACAAACACAGCCTATGTGCACTTTAGAGGTATGCAAATTAAAGGATATGCAAAAACATGCACGAGGCCACACACAGTCACACAGCACTTGGCCAGCTGAAGGTCTTGTCAGCGAGAAGATTGCCAGATTGCCCGCTGTCACACTCCACCTACTCAGCTGACACATAGTACGATGGCAGACAGGTCACTATGCAAAGAGACCACACAGTCACATCACAATGGATGACAGCAGGTTCCACACAAAGCAAACAGAGCACAAAAAGACATTTCTGGGTTTTTCCTGCTCACTGTCTGTGAGGTCTGTTACAGGATATACACAACTATAAAACTGCATCAGCTGAGTCTACATTTCCTGTTACAGGGCAGCAAACACAGTACATCAGGTGCAGATTGCAGTTATCTGTGTACATGTAGTAATACTATTCCATTACAGAAATATTGCTCTACATTTAAAAATACTGGTGTTGGAACAAAAAGCTGCTCAGGAAATGACAGTACTTACTTTTTAATCATCTAGCAAACATAGTACTCTTAATGTTTAAAAAGGATGTGAAGCAGGTTAGGGTGATCAAGGAAAGACATGGAAATGTGTTAATGACAGAGTGTGTTGAGAAGATGGAAGGAGAAGCCTGCTTTGAGGAGCTGACTAATGTGGAAAATGAGGGGAGGCTGGGTGGAGGACAGTTAGCGAATCAGGAAGTGCCGAGGATTGGTAATGAGAAAGGCAGGGCACCTATGAAGAGGATGAAGAGGGGAAAGGTGGTTGGTCCAGATGGCATACATGTAGAGGTATGGAGATGTCTGGGAGAGAAAGCAGTGGACTTTTTAACCACATTGGTTTAACACAGTCTCTGAGAGTGAGAGGATGTCTGAGGAGTGAAGAAGACGTGTACTTGAACCAATTTTCATGAACAAGGGTGATGTGCAGAGCTGTAGTAACTACAGAGGGATAAAGATGATGAGTCATACCATGAAGATATGGGAAGGAGTTGTTGAAGTGAGGCCAAGACTAGAGGTGTGAGCAGCTTCATGCCATGAAAGAGAACTCCAGGTGAAATGTTTGCTTTGAGAGTGTTGATGGAGAAGTGTAGAAAATACAGAAAGAGTTTTGGATCCAGATACAGTCTAATCCAGACGGGCTCTAAAGAGGAAATGAGTATATCGCCGAGGCAGCTCAGAGTGAGTGGTTTGGAGAGGCAAGGCTGAGATGGTTTGGACATCTGCAGAGGAGGGAGCATGCATACATGGATAAATGTAAAGGATAAAGGATATTGAAGATGGAGCTGCCAGGCAGGAGGAAAAGAGGAAGACAGTAGAGAAGATTCATGCATATAGTGAAGGAAGATATGCAGAGGGTTGGTGTGACGGGACAGGGTGAGGTGGAGGCAGATGATGTGCTGTGGAAGAACACTAAGCATTTGAAACAGGTTTTTAATATTGTATTACTTATTTTTCAGTCATGTAATATAATGTGCTTTACTGTTATGTTGAGAAATTAAAGCCATCTCCAGCTACAACATTTAAATGTTTTATGCATTAATTAATCGACATTTATGATTATTATATATTATAATATGTAAAACGAGAAGTGGGAATCACCAGAGACCCAGTGATACCATATTATCATGATAATTAACTCACAATATAGACATTAGTGTGATTTCAAACATTTAGTGATATGGTATTTGTGTAATATTGTGACTTGTCACCCAACTGTGAATAATGCCACCAAACGTAAGCTTTGTCTGTTTTAGGCATTTAATTTGATTTGAGAAATTATTGGTCGCTTGCTCTCACCTAGCCATCACCACAGACCATAAATGTTATCTAAACTTTACAAACTGAACTCTTTGTGTTACGATCTAGTTCAAATTAACTGAATGCAGACGTGTGAACGTCCTCTTTAAGATAATGAGCTGTTTTAGTCACATAGGAGCCCATGATGTCCATACGTTGTACAGTTAATTCCTCATAACCCCTCATCATACTTCATTTTCCACAGCATGTAACAAAAGTCCTGGTTTTCCACAGCACTGCATCAGTGGAGGTCTTTGCACATAAAGTGGATGATGGTTTGTGCTTTGTTTTTCTTAGCTCACTTTGAATTGGAACAGTTTGTTTTAAGCTAGCTTTGCCATCATTGGCTGACTACGTTTAAGGACACTCCTTGCAAATCACATATGTCACATTCATCTTTTTCGTCTCATCCTTATTAATAAATCCAAAATAATTCCATACATTTGAATTTAACCAGTGTTGGGGAGTAACGGAATACATGTACTGCCGTTACGTATTTAAAATACAAAATATGAGTAACTGTATTCCGTTACAGTTACCGTTTAAAAAGGTGGTATTTAGAATACAGTTACTTTGTTGAAATAAATGGATTACACGGTGGTACTTTCCTGTTTCATATTGTGGCGGGTCAGGCCTGTTTGGGTTTTGTTTGACTATGTTCTGTTGTTCCAGGCGGCAGCGTTACGGTTGCCATGGTTACAGGGTGACGCTCGCTCTTTGCGTGTTTCCTGGGTGAGAGAGGCCTTTTTGTTGTTGTTGTGCTAAGCTAATAGGCAGAATGCTACAGGTATAGCTCTAAAGAATGTAGCATCATAGGCAGTGTAGTCCGTGCTGCAGGGAGAATGGACTGCCATAACCGTTATGTGTCTGTGAGCGTGAGGAGGGAGAAAAAGGAAAAGTACGAGCTGTCATCGAGCAGAAACGGGAGCTGGAAGCATGTAAATATAATAATAACCACTGCAGCCAAGAAGAGAGCCTGACGAGCCCAGTTGTAAGTAAGCTATTAAGACTCGACTATACACCGTGTTCGTGTTTTCCTCCGAAACAATAAGTTCCATTGCAGCAGCCTTTCAACGCCTCTCTCTGTCTCTCGCAAGCAAAATTGACCCAGACAACAAAGTAAAGCTAGTTTTCAGCTACGAGTCCGACACAGAACCCACCGTATTAGCCAGAGGTCCCTTTACTACGGTTCGGAGCCGCGGACCTTCAGTAACAGTAATAAATCACAGCAATAGTACATTCATGTAGTTGTAAACAGCATGATAATATATTAAGTAATCCAAAGTATTCAGAATACGTTACTCTCATTGAGTAACGTAATGAAATACGTTACAAAATACATTTTGGGGCATGTATTCTGTATTCTGTATTCTGTAATGGAATACATTTTAAAAGTAACCTTCCCAACACTGAGTTTAACACAGATGGGTCTTTTATGATTTAATTCTCTGATGCCTCTGTCTTTCTTTTACTTAGTTCCTCCCGCATGGTGATTGTCACTTTTGCTAACACAACATTTCATTTGTTAATGTGAAATAATAACATGGAAAAAATGACCACCTGACCACAGGTCGCCACCTTTTACTCTGTATTTGTCTGATCTATTTACAAATAACTATGACTGTCGCTCCCAGGCCACAATCACTTGACCTGCATGCAATATATATGAGCTGTGAGCAAATAGCAAAGTTTGCAATTTCCTGGAAATGTTTGAATGAAGCTTTATGCTATATGGCTTATGTCTGATAGGCGTGTGACAGAATACGGTGACTTTAAGAAAACTGAGGCCAGTCGTTTTAAGTATTTCATGTCTGAAAAGAGGAAAACGAATTTTCAGTAGATTGATATGTTGTTTCATCAGCAGTCCCATTAATTTTGAAAAGTGTAGAGTAGAGATTTGGGGGTTTATTACTTCACAGATGGAAAATATCGAAGCAGTTTTATGGAGTCAACCTTACACAAATATCCACTATAGAAACATTTATTTTTAGTGTCTATGTGTGTTTCTGTGTGTGTAAATCTTTTCTAAAACCATATTTGAAAATAGACACTCTCTTTAAGACCAAATAATGGGGGTGGATACCCGTCATAGGTGATGTTATACTTCATAAAAATGATATGGAGTGGACCTGGCACCTGATTGAAAGTGCGGTCCCTGGGCTCTTGCCTGTTTTGCTTGGCTGATAGTCTAACCTTGGTAATTACTTTATAAAAATAAACTTTTTGAAAATGTAACCCTGTCCTCCAGACGTTGCTCTTCATTAGAAACAGCTAACCATCCTTTAAAAAGGCAAAAGGATTTTCCAGGATGATTAAATACACTTCAGATTTCACCGTTTGTCAATTGGATCCAACGCCTGCTTTCCGGAAGAAAAAGTTGCTGACAGGAGAGCAGGATAGAACAGTGCTCATATTTCAAACTCCAGGAAAAGCAGGGGTTAGTTTTCTTCTCGAAAGAGGATCTCTGTGGGAATATTTAGATTTATGCTTATTCAAAGGCCTGAACTGAAGTGTGTTATTCACTGTGCTCTAGCTTCGGAAAGATATGGGAGCACATGCAGGGTGGAGTTCATACTTTATGAACGCACAAATGCATTTTCTTGTGCACGTGTGTAGCTGCCTTCATGGATTAGTTCCTGCTGTGTGAACATTCATCCCTCTGACTGTGCGCGCTCATATCAAGACACCAAAAACATCGGTTTGCATTACATCAGCAATTCCATAGCCCACTGATGTATCCAATGCCTCAGGCTTGTGTGCCCTTGAGCTGAGGTGTTACATATACCAATATTATTGCTTACTTCCATTTCTGTGCACTGTATGTCATATTGATACCATTTCTTTCTGTGCTATATACTACCATTTCTAAAGTATAATTTTGAGCCCTACTGTTGTGGGCGAACTGTGGAATTCATTATGCTGTATTGTGCATCACTGGTGCAACAAAATCCCAGCTCTATGCCAAAGACTCAGCACAAGGCAAGCTGATGACTTGAGCTGACTAATACTGTGTCTCTGGCCCAATGACCAGTCTAGTTGGAGATGCAGTGTTACAGACTGGAGTAGCTGTTTCTGACTGACTGGTAGTTGCATCAAGTAGAGCTTTTTCACCTTACTGTGCGTTGCTTGGCTTCACACTACTCTTTGTTCAGCTTTGATGCTACAGGGATGGACCTATCAAACTATTTCCAGCTCTAAGATGATATTGATACCTTTGGGTGGGGAAAAAAAAAATTATTAATATTAATAATGTTATTGCAATATTTTGCATTGTATTGATACAGGGACACCAAGTAGCAATATTCCAATAAAATACTCAGTGAATTCTATGAAAAAGCAAGCTCATGCCCCAATATCCTGAGATAAAGTTAACCGAGCAAACTTACATTAACTCGGGTTAACTGAAAAACCAACCAACGCTGGGCACACTGAGCTTGGCAAAGCTACCTCTGAATTCAGAGCAAGCTAATGGCTCTGGAAAAGGAGTAAAAATAGGACAGCAACCATCTAGCATCTACTAGAAAACAAAAAAAAATGGCGACTGCATTTAATTTTTTCCACCTTCTGCGACCAACTGCAACTTTCAGTGCGTTTCAGTGTCCATAGTTGAGGTTTCACACTCACAGCCACTTTTGACTGTGAGGCAATTGCACAGATTGTCCAATCAGACAGCTACATTCTGACTTGGACTGACTATAATCATTATTCTCTAATTTATGAATATGTTGCCATCATTTTAATTGCTGTACCATCAGAAATGATTGCATGAAATTTCCAACTTGACCCCAGTCAAGCAGACTGACTCCATTATTTTGAAACATTTATGACAGGGTTTAGTATTGGTGTGCTTGATAATTAAATTGGCAAATTTTAGCTCTGATGACCTTATTTGCGACTGAAAAAAAGTGATAAACACACATGTTAAATGTTATTGAAATTCTCTGTAACGCTAAGTGCAGCCACAGTAGAAAAAATGTTTTTATCCTCTGTTTCAAAAATGAAATTGAAAATAACCAATATTTAAAAGAAAATAATCTGAACTCTTTCTCCCTCATCTCCTCTTTCTATAGTTGCTTTGTTCCCATTATTGTCTGGGTAGAAAAATACACTGATATCAGGCTGTAATCTCAAAAGTCATTTATTTTTCATCTTTCATGTGTTGTCATCATCCTCAGACTCAGATGCATCAGAAAGTGAAGCGAGCAGTTGCTGAATGCATTCTGTGCCTTGGTACATCAGTTTGCTTTTGTTGCATTGCTTTTGCATTTCTTTCATCTTCCTGCTGTCCTTTCTCACACGCTCTTCCTTATTCATGTGCATGTCAGAGAAAAAGAGGATCTGACCACTTTCATTAAGGTCTGCTGTCGACAGCTGAGACACACACACACACACACACACACACACACACTTCATCTCTTCTATAGAATTCCTCAGATGCACTTTTGTCCTCCTTTTCTTCTCTTTGCTTTTTTGCACCTTTCCTTTTTGGTTGTTTGGCTGTCGTTTTTCGGTTGTTTTCGACTCAGTAAATGACTCTGGGGTTTTCCTCTAAACAAACAGCAGACTGGACATGCTAAAAACATTCAAAGTCTCAGCTGGTTTTAAACTACATATAGTCTGTCACGGCATGCTGTTCTTCATCACCACTTGGGCAGGGTTTTTATATGAGATGTCCCGAGTCAGTCATAAGTTGAAATCAACACTTATCCAGCCATATTTTAATGGATCATTATGGGATAAAGTAAAGCGGAGCCAAATCCAATTCTTTTCTCTGTAAGATCTACAATCTGAACTGCTTTTTATCATTAGAGTCTAAGGTCATACAGCAGTACAGTAGCACAGGTAGAGGCCAGCAGCCTTCTCTGTGGTATTGCATGTTGTAGGCTAATTTAACCCTACCTACCTTACCAGTAACACAATAAGACATTCCCGGTTAAATAAAGGTTAATTATTATGAATGACAATATTATTTATTGTCATTCATTTTATTCATTAATTCGTTATCATTTATCTCATCCATTTAAAAAAGCTTTACCTCGTAGCTGCAATTCTCCCAACCTGCACAGAATTGAAAACTGTGTTTCTTCTAAAAATATCTAATGTTAAATCTAATGGTCTTAGGGAGTTCTTGGAGCACTGTCCACTCACCTTGTTTGGTCAGAGTCAGAGTAGCTATGTAGGTGAGAGCTTGGTTAATGATTTTGGCTTCCGTGATTATTGATCGTTAGTTGAACAAGGTAAACTGTGTCCCAACATTGGTTATGATACTGCTTACATTTTTTAAATTAACTTCTTTTAAATCCTGTTTTAGTTCTTCTGACTCATTCAGGCTGTTTGTATTTTTGCAGAGGTAATCAACACTAACTTTGAGGTAACATTTGTGTTTTGTGAGCCAAACTACAAAATTCTTTGATGCTTCGTCCAAGTCAGGTGTGAGTTTAGTCATGGATTTATTCAGGCAACCGTTTGGAAAGGATGACACGAAGTTCAAAACCAGCTACAGATAGAACGACAATTGTTAAATAATGTTTGGCAACACCTTAGAATTTGTCAGCAGACAGCAAAGTTGAAGAACCCTGACTGCTGTGGCTGAACGCATACTGAATTAAGCTTTGAAATGGCCAGTGATAAATGCTTCATGCCACGCAGGTCTCTGTTTTTGATTGTTGGTGAATTGAGGCTGTTTCATATCTTTCATAGCAGAGCTCACTCAGGGTTTCTAATATCCTGTCTCTGAAACTAAACTTAGGTATTTTATAAATTGATTGTATCCTCACTGTTTATCCTGCAGCAGCAACCTGTACAGATAATCGTGTTCCTGTTGGGGATCAGCCAGTGATGTGTATTTACTTGTAAAGGTGAACTCTTTGTAAGAGCATTGCACAAATTTAATTGGCCTCTGAACGCACATCCAATTAATTTAACAATGTCACTGATATTAAAGGATATCAGTCCAAACCGGGTGTTATGAAGTGGCAAGCTGTATCTTTCGTGTTGAAGCTTGGCTGTTAGTTAGTTGATGTTGCACATAAACACGTGCGGTATATCTGTGTCTCTGAAGATTTGATGTCTCTCTGATTGAATTAATCCAGATTGAATTAACTGGGTTTTTTTTTTAGTCTCTCCACCCACTTTGATCCAGACGGAGAGTTATTCTTTGCTTGTGTGTGTGTTTGTGTTTATGAGGGGATGATGTGTGTATTCGTGTGTGTTTTTGGTTTTTTTTCTTTCTTATAATTGAAGCTGGCACAGACAGAGACCTTCTGACCTCATAAATTTCAAACATAATTCCAGCTTTGATAGCTCTATTAAACCAATCTCAGCTGCTGGCTCATTCAAACTCTCTAAAGCCCTGATGCCAGCTTCTTATCATTCATACGCTGTTAAACCTTCTTTTCCCGTTAGTATCACTTCATTATACAACAACATCATAGAGTTGCTTCTTTCTGTACTTCTCTATATAAATGTTTAATTGCTAGACTATAACACTAATGATTAATGAAGACTTCAGCTCTGTTGTACATTTAAATCAAAGTGCACTCAGCTTTACTCCGTTTGACCTTGAAGCACCACATTTGGAATAAAACAGCTCAACAGAATGGAATGAAGATAGTAGCAGTGAAAAATACTGATGCAGCTTAAACAGCTATGATAGCAATTATCAAATAACTTGGATGTATATTGGTAGATATGTTTTATAGATGTTGACTTTTATTCTTTTTTGTTTTTTTGTTGTTGTTTTTTTTTATAGATATATATAGGCAGCACGGTGGCACAGTGGTTAGCACTGATGCCGCACAGCAAGAAGGTCCTGAGTTCAATTCCACCATCAGGTCTTTCTGTGTGGAGTTTGCATGTTCTCCCCGTGTTTGCGTGGGTTCCCTCCGGGTACTCCGGCTTCCTCCCACCATCCAAAGACATGCAGCTTGTGGGGATAGGTTAATTGGATAATCCAAATTGTCACTAGGTGTGAATGTGCGAATGAAAGTTAGTGCGAATGGTTGTCTGCCCCTGTGTGTTGGCCCTGCGACAGACTGGCGACCTGTCCAGGGTGTACCCCGCCTCTCGCCCTATGACAGCTGGGATAGGCTCCAGCGCCCCCCGCAACCCTGAAAGGGATAAGTGGAAGTGAATGGATGGATGAATGGATGGATGGATCGATAGATATATATATATAAAAATTGTGCTTTGCATCTCTCCCGACCTTTGATCCCATCTTACTCTACAGGGACTGAAATGCCATTTGTTCAAGACATGAAATCTTTGAGGATGAATCCTTATACCTCTTTTTCGCCATGGTGTTGCAGTTTGTAGTTCAAAGTCAAGAGCTTAATAACTAATAATAAAGTCCCCAACGAGGATATCAGAGCCTTAGTTAATTAAGGCCTCGAGCCACATTTACTTTCCCTAATTTGTAGCATTTGTAATTTTTGATCTTGATTTCCGTCAGTTATTTTATACTAGTGCTAGCCAAACGCTCAATCACACAGGACTAGCATTGGTTGCTTTGCTTTGTTTACTACAGAGGGCTGCAGTCACCTGTAGTTTGCACAGTTATATGCTTTTGTGTGCAAACCCATTCACTTTTGGATCCGTTTGCAGCAACCCTCATTGGTTCATTTGACTGCATGACTAACTTAACAGTCAACTCCAAACCGTTTTTTGTTTTTCATTTTTCACTTAATTTTTCAGGTTCAGCAGTGATTCTGATTCTAATGTAATAGAGTTTTAAGTTAATTCTAAATCTGTCCCTTTTTACTGTGAAGCACTCGTTTGATCTGTTTCATAATAAACACAACCATTGCCTTCACAGCATTGCTGTGTTTCCCCTTCTTAAAGCTGAAGCTAGGAGCTGTTTGGTGCAGTCTGAGTAAAAATGAATGAAAGCGAGCCTAGCCCAGACTCACAAGGTGAGCGTGTGAAAGGATTATCAACAGTTTGTGCTTTTGACTCTTGACTTTGAGACTTTGTTGCTTGCCCCAAGGTACTGTGCTAGTCTGCTGTTGCTGGGGGGGCTGTCTTCATCCCTGTCTGCAGAAATCTTGCAGTGGAGGCAGGCTTGTGCATGACTGACTTAGCAGTCAACTCCAAACTGTTTTTTGTGTTTTTCATTTGAATAATATTTTAAGTTTAAGAAAATCCTCTGTGAAGAATAAATAAACTAGTAACTGAATGATGTACATGTGGACGGTAACACAAGAGGACCTTCCTGCTTTATGTATGATTTGACTGGTGTATGTCCAGTAAGGTGGTCATTTCTGGCTAATTTTTCCCTTTTATAGCACTAAGTCCAAATATACCCCTCCTCACCCTCATTAGGTGTAACAGAAGTGTACTGAGTCTACCCTTCTGTTAGTAAATCACAAAGTGTATTTGTTTGAGCCATGTCACACTAACTACAGCACAGATGGTTAGCTACTGCTCTTCCAACCTGATGGCCAGTTTCCGTTTGTTAATGTGAGGACATCCATCTGGTATGTTAGAGTTAACCGTAATTGCACTGTTCTGCCGTCTTTGTCTCACAGTTAAACACACTTTTGGAAACAGCACATCCACTTCTGCCCACACTGCTCTGTCAAGACTTTTATTCTGTTGTGTCTTGCCCTGTCTCTTTAAACACACTGATAAAAGGTGCCATAGAGAAGACGGTGAAATGAGACAGCTTTCTGGGTCCAGACATTCTCACCTCCTTTCTTCTCCATTCTCTCCTGAGGCTGGCTGCAGCACCTGTTGCGTGTCTTGACCTAATGCTGCATACCTCGCCGTCAGCTTTGAGCAGGAAGAGAAGAAAAGAAGTGATATTAAAAAGAAAAGAAAGGGGAAAGGAGCCAGGAGCTGTCAGATAGTGGCACACCTGGCCTGTCAGAGCAGGTAGGAGGTATACATACATGTGGAGGGTTAGATATGAAGCTGCCAGGTATTAAATAAACAACATATCATCTTTTAGTCACAAATCGACTTAGAGGGGACTAATTATTCATCATCATCAACAACTTTGCCACAGTCTTTATTCCTGGACTTTACTAGACCAGCTTTTCATGATTAAAACTTCAAAATGATTCATCTTCTTAGTTCATCCTTTGTAATAAGCTTCTTTGAGTTTCCTTTCTCGTCCCCAGTTATAATCTGATTGGCTGCCTCTCACAAACACAAAGTTTGAACATCAGGGTTTGTAGGTTTTCTGTGCTCAGTGCCTGAGATGTCCTCTCTGTATTACATCACATAGAGCCAAGAACAGAAATAGCTGTCTGAAACAGAGTTTTAGGAGAAGTCCAAATCCCGAGCTTTTGGCTCACAGGGATTACTTGGACTTTATTTGAAACTCTGGCCATGTTTCATATGAACATCCACCAGTGTTGCAGGATATAACAGAAAAATCAAAAGCATAATATGTCCGCTAAACCATGATATCATTCTACATCTGCAAACACACATGCAGATGCAGAACACTTTGTAGTGCTTTAATACAGATGACTCCAGTTTACATTAGCGATAAGCTCTTAGCAGATAAGAGAGATGAAACATGATGAATTCCCCCCTTCGTGCGTTGTGCTAAAAGATGACTCACTTTGTATTGCTGTCCTCTGGTAGGTGAAAACCACAAAATTATTTAGTTTCATTTGGATATATTGCAGACAGGTCGATAGGATTGGGCAGTAGGGCTGGGCCATATTATACCTTTCACAGTAATACCGGTACAATGTTAGGCAATGATAAGAAAATGAAATATCGCAACAGAATATGGGTAAAATGCACATGTGCAGTGCCTTTCGTACACACATGTCAGAAAAAGCATGGCAGCGACAGAGAAAAGGGCGAAAGCAGATTGTTGAATGAAACAGATGAACCAGAACTGGTTTGTAAAAATTGTGCAACTTCAGTGGTGTGAAGTGGTTTGGTTTTCATCGGTCAGATACCCACCAAAGCACAATTTTTTGTAGAACAAGCAAGCATGCCGTCGTAGCGAAGGGAGGAAACACCACAAGCCTATTTCATCATTTGAAGCAGAAGCACTTGTTGGAGTACAACAAAGCTGCTAAAGCATGTGAAAAGGCGTCCGCTTCAACTAGCGTGGTGGTGAGACCAAAAAAGACTCAACAAACAATCGGCGTACTTTAAATAGCTGCATGCCTCATGACAAAAGTAGCAAATGCTGGGGGGAACTAACTAATGAACTAAACTAATATAAATAGCTGCTTGGTTTTTTTGTACTAATAAAGTTGTGGAGTTGTAAAGCATTTTGTCTTGCGTCAATTATAAGCTGTGTCCCAAAACGTCGGCTGCATCCTTCGGAGGACCCGGCCTTCGCGGTCTACATGGGCCGGGTCCTTCAAAGACCGAGAAGGCCGGAAGTGCGAGGCTGTGAAATGGGACGGTCTAGCCTTCAGATTTGCGTCACCGCTGTCTCGCTGGAGTTTAATAAACTTGGCCGTCTGCTCCTTGCTATTTAAAATATAACAGGACACTGGCGTAAATTCTCGACCGTTTAACGTTTATTCAGCTGTGTGAAAATCCCGGAGGAACCCACCCGATGGGTTAATAAAGTTTTATTTAATCTAATAATCTAATAACTTTGATCTCAGCCAAACCGATTTACTCCAGAACAAATAAAACACCGAAAAAAGGCAAACAATTACATTTTTAAGTTATCCGAGTGACTTATATCATGTTTAACCTGAGTAGCGAAAGAGCGGGGGTCTCAAAACGATGAAGCCGGGAGTCCGCTGCTCTCGCCGGCTGGAGTGACCATTGGCTTGCTATCGAGCTGGTGGGTGACAGACGTCTCCGAAAACGTCAGCACACTTTTTCAAATATGCAATGTCTTGATAAACAAAGCAGATATTTGTAAGTTACACCGCTACTTTCTCGCCTTAAAATATGTTAAAAGTTTATTTTGTGGCCCAGAAAGATTAATAAGAGTAATTTTAAAACTTAGTGGCGGCCACCATTGTTGGCAGCTGAAATTTGGCTGGCTATGAATTCTGGGATATGGTGGGCCACGAAGGACACACCCGACCCATCCTTCAAATTCGGGGAAATGAAGGACTCATTTGTCGGCCGCATTTGAAGGAGTCGACGAATTGGGACAGCCTTCGTCGCCTGGCTGTGACGTAATCGGCCTTCAAATGCGTCCTCAGGAGGATGCAGCCGACGTTTTGGGACACAGCTATAGTGTCAGTCATATCGTTTTGCAAATCTTCAAATATGTATCGTGATAAATATTTTTGGCCTTATTGGGCAGCATATCTTCAATATATCTTCTGAACGTTTTATTGATGCTTGCAGGCAACGGCATTTATAAGTGTAAATAAATAAAGGGTCAGTCTTTTCCAATGACCGACTTTCAGTGATGACACAATGATATGAAATGATAATCTATTGACACAAGGTGCCACAGCAGTATTGCAGTGCAATAGTAATGACACAGCATAAGTCAACTATATGGACAAAAGCAGTGCAGGCAGTTTTTTGCATACAAGTATAAAATATCTGCTTAACACTTAATTTGAAGTAAACTAAACTAAACTTGTATCTCATTTCAGGAGCTTCACAAATATCGTCACTCAAAAATATTTTAATTGGATGGAAATCAGTCATTTTCATCCACTGTTTACTTTTCCTGTTCTAAGAAGTGCATTTACGAGAATAGCTAGCAATGCTTGTTAGAGTCATTTCTTTACATCTGTGCCGCACATCACCAGATGCTAGCATCTCCTCCTTCATAGCCTGGTTTGACTTGACAGGGTGTCGAACATGTTTGTTGTTTCCATATTTTGAAAGGGTCTATTCTTTATCAGATGATGTTGAAGTTTTGAAAAACAAAAGCCTGAGCCGATAGCAGCATACCTAAGGAATGGTTCAGGGTAATTTAAAAAGTCATCACAAAGGAAAATTTGAAGTTTAGCCTTAAATTAATATTTTAGGCTAAGCTTCCTCAGGAGACTGAAATATCTCTAAACTGCTTTCACTGCTTCCCACCATGCTTTAATGCATTAAATCCACATTGCACGCTGCTTTGTGCCTGCACCTGGTGACCTGTTTTGAATCTACGGGAGCTATGCATACCTGAACTCTGGTAACCGTGGACACCGGTTTCATTTCATTTGTAGTGGAGAGAGAAACTGCTGGCCCTAGGGCTGCTGTCAAAGCGTGGAGGAAGAAGAGTGGAGCCAGACAAAGAGGCAGGACTGCAGACACAAATAACCTGTCAGAGAAAAAAGAAAACTGGGAAGATAACAAGTGTAAAATATCTTTAGCTTGGCAGTAATAGTGTCATTTTTCTCTTTGAAAGCACAAACAAAACACTACATTGAGTTAGACTCTATAACCTCAGGTCTTTAGGGGTTTGTGATTCTTATCGCGGCAGAAAAGGCTTACATACGCATGTGAGTGTGTGTGTGCACGGCTTCTCACCACTCTGTATATTTATTCATTGTGTTTGTCCAGTTCTTTCTTTCAAAGTATTCATTCTGTGGGTCAAAGTGCATGACAGCACAGTCAAAAGTACAGCCAACCACATCACGTGACTCATGCAGCGAGTTTTCCCTCCCCTCTCGTTCTAAACATTTAAAAAGTCTGGCTCTGTGCATCTTTGTGTGCTATAGAGAGGTGCTGAAGGCAACAGCTCACTCCACTGTTGACATATTCACATCGAGCTATGCTAAGCTGCACACGAATGGACACTGATTAGCAAATCTCAGCCGAAGTAACTGCTAACGCAGAAGTGTGTGTGTGGGGGGGCTGTAGTATTGCATATGGAATTATATCCATAAACATCTCTTATATTAGTTCATGTTTTGTCCTTTGAATCCCCTCTTGCATTTGCCATTAAATTGGGAAGGGAGACACAACAGTGTCAGAATGAGGCTCTCTGTGTTGTACGCAATGTCAATCAGTCTATTTCACTTATCACCTTGTGTCTTCAATGCAAGGTCATAATTTGAGCTATAATTTGAAACACAAAGTTTAAAGTCACTGCAGATCCAGGTTGATTGTATTAAATAAGAACCCTGTAAACTGTATGCTGTTAGCAGTTAAAGATTTGTCTGGTGGCAGTGTTGTGTGAGTCTTACAGTGGCTAAAATGAAACACAATGATAAAGACATTTTTCAGCTTGACCTACTGCCTGCCACAATAACAGGATGGCACTTGTGACTACTATACTGCTTGCCTTTGGTGGGGGAGTTGTCACGGATGAGTTAATGCAGGCTGCTGATATTTCATTGGGCTACAATGAAAACACATTAGAAATTATTATTATTAGGAAACACTATGTGCATAAGAAGAAAGTACAATTTTAAACTGAACAAAATGTATTGTGTTTGTATTATGTGTGAAGTGCATTAAAAGATTAGTAATGGCTTACTTGACTAGAAACAGTAAGAGTATTTTCACTTAGTGGCACACTCACTGCAAATGATTATCTCTCTCAGTTCCCGGTTTGGTTTTTTATAGTCTGAAGTCTACTGTCGCTATCACACTGAGCACTTTTTCACAGACTTAATTTCTCAAAGCAGCAGGCAACTTTTTTCTGTGAAAAAGCTTCAAACGGCCACTGTACAGTACACAGCCTGCTCAACACAGCAGACAGCAGACAGGCTGAAGAATTAGGAAGCGGAAGAAGACTAAGGTGGAACTAAATTAAGAATCAATGTTGAACTTGAATAAAGTTCATTTATATGGTACTATAAATGGTAAATGGCCTTTATTTGTATAGCGCTTTTACTAGTCCCGCCTAGGGACCCCAAAGCGCTTTACACGTCCAGTCATCCACCCATTCACTCTCACATTCACACACTGGTGGAGGCAGCTACAGTTGTAGCCACAGCTGCCCTGGGGCAGACTGACAGAAGCGAGGCTGCCATATCGCGCCATCGGCCCTTCTGGCCAACACCAGTAGGCGGTAGGTGAAGTGTCTTGCCCAAGGACACAACGACCAAGACTGTCCGAGCCGGGGCTCGAACCGGCAACCTTCCGATTACAAGGCGAACTCCCAACTCTTGAGCCACGATCGCCCCACTAAAGGTATCATATTAGATTTAATAGTTAAGTATTATAATCAAATTCAGTCATTAGCTGAAAAACTGACTTTGTGCAGTTTAGCTTCATAAATTGTATGCAGGAGTGGGGATGGGAACTGGGAATGTCACTTATTAATTTGATTCTCAATGGATTGTCACTGGCTCCACTTTGAGAGTCACCACCATCACTGAGCAGCACATCAATGACGACACGGCATGTAATAAATCTGCATGAATGTAATGTCTAATGTTGGGGTTGTTACTCAAAAAACTAATGTATTACACAGAACACTTTCCTAAAAAATTATGTCGTACTTTACTGAAACCTGAAACACACTGTCTCAAATTACCATTTGACAATATAAACCTATAGGCTACAGTTACACACACCATTACAAATCCTTATCCTAATGAGGACACGTGTGATCTTTCTCTTTAGTATTTAGGGTAAGAACACAAAGCCGACAGCACAAATCAAAGATGGAAACGAGCACAAAGAGACTTTAAAGTAAAGTGATTTTACTCAAGAAAAATGTACAGTTAGAAACAATGGCTGCTTTGGTTGCCTGTTTAAGTTCAGGTTCTGGCTGCTGCTGGGGTCAGCAGACACTCAGTTTTATCATCACTCTGTGTAGGTGCTTGCAAAGAGCTGAAGTTGTTGTAGCAGCAGAATGCAGTTGTCTTCTGGATGCACTCTCGTCTTTTGACCAAAAAAAAAGTTTTGTTTGTTAGCAGGTTAACGGCCACAGTTGTGAAGATATGTTCACATTTTATGTGATGGTAGATACCAGTGATAGGTTGAACTAAGATGAAAATCCGGCCAAGGTCCCACCAAATTTGAAAATCAATAAAAACTTTATTCATCCATTCATTCGCTTCTGCTTATCCTTTTTCACGGTCGCGGGGGGTTGGAGTCCTCGCAGCTGTCTTAGAGCGAGTGGCAGGGTACACCCTGGACAGGCCGCCAGTCTGTCGCAGGGCAAACATATAGACACAGACAACCATTTAGAGGTTCCAATTAACATATCCCCACCAACTGCATGCCTTTGGACTGTGGGGATAGGTTAAAAACTATATGTTACCCATAATATTTTATTGATCGTCTTCAAACTTAAAAATAGACTAGGCCTCGAGGGACATACCTAGGTACCTAGGTTGGCTAAACATTTGACCTTGACCTTCATTGGTACTGCCCTAAGGTCAAAGTTGACCTTGAAAAGAATTTCAAGAAACCATATTGAGTAACGCATTAAAGTGCTGTGCAATCTGTCACCCGATAACATCACAATGATCCCATAAAGTTTTGCAAAATCACAGACTACATGAATATATCTTAAAATCTCAAGTTTTTACAGCTTATAGACGCCAAAGATTTCAACCAGTTCTGTGTAAGTTAAAAATAATATAATGCACCCTCTTGGTGTGTAATGTTTCAAGGTCATACATCTGTATTGTGTATTTAAAAACATCATAGAACATCGAAATTGAATGAATTTGAACATTTCAGATAAGCTATTTCTGTATTACTTGAGAATTTGTATTAATAGTTAAAATATTATG
Source organism: Neolamprologus brichardi (assembly GCF_056152115.1). NCBI lineage: Eukaryota > Metazoa > Chordata > Actinopteri > Cichliformes > Cichlidae > Neolamprologus > Neolamprologus brichardi. Next base: position 869,132 of record NC_142114.1, on the reverse strand, counting down.
ATTGTGAATTTCTTAATATTTTTAATATTTTTAAGCTATCTAATAATTGACCAACCAGTTAAAGATTAAAGTGTTTGTGGGACTGCAAATAGCATCTGATTGTTAGATAAACATTTCAGATAATAAATGAATTGATCAAATGTGCTACATTGAATGTCACTGAATCATTAGTGTGAGACTCTGCTGAATTACTTTAAATAAATGAGATCATTACTGAGGATTAATATGATGTGTGGATAATGACCAAATACAATATAGCTTTAAGGAGTTTATCTGCATTATTGATTTGGAGTAACTATTTAAACCTCTTTACAATGAAGGTTAAGGTGAGTTTTCAGTCATCCTGCTCGAAAGTGTCTGAGGCAGGCGAGCTGCAGATTTGCTGTGAAATCCAATCCATTAGCGTGAAATATAAAAAGGCATTAAGAGGTCAGTAAACGCTGCCAGTCTGCTCAGTAATGATCTCATTTATTTAAAGTAATTCAGCAGAGTCTCACACTAATGATTCAGTGACATTCAATTTCTCCATGTAGCACATTTGATCAATTCTGGACTGAATGTGTGGCTACTATAATATACTGTAGTCTCTTTAACACTGTTAACTACAGCATTAACAATTGTCTTTGAGCGGTAGATGAATATATCTATATAAGTCTGACACTCCAAGTCTCACACTGGTACTGTTGGGTAGTTTGTACAGGCTCTGTCAGCACAGGCAGCCTGATTCAGGCCGTCCAGTCCAGGAGAAGAATAATGGAATCCTTTCACAGGTGGAGGAATCTGGGCATGTTGTTAAGAGGCTTTGAGATGAGGAAGAGATCTCAAGGGTCTGAAACATTCCTTCACCTGAATGCAGAAAAAAATGAAGGTGATGCAAAGGGAGGGAGAGAGCGAGAGAGCAGGCAGGGACAGAGCAGTTATCTGGGTCAACCTGGCAGCTTTCACATATGGCTTTACTTACAGGTGGGGGGAAAGTGTGGTATTCAGATGGCGCTGTGTGGTTCATCCAGCAGTTGCAGGAAGTTTTGCTGATGGGAAAAGTGCTGTATGCGTCCTCTGCCACTTAGCTTCTTAATATTTCCACTGGTAGGCCACCCTGTCTGCAGAGGAGCTACCATCCTGTTCTCAAACAATTTTATTTCGAGTTTCAGCTCAGAGCTGTCAAATAAAACAAATGCTGCTACAGAGACTTCTTGCAACACAACCCCTTGAAAAATCGGACGATAAATCATTGGAAGGGCCAATTCCAGCTCTATTATTTGAATGTCAGCGTCATGGAGTTATAGTTTTGCTGTTTAAAAGCAAATGGAAGGAGTGCAGTCTGCAGTAAATAAAGGGCTAGCACCTCTGCGACAAAATCACTTTGACAGAGCCTTCAGCAAGAACACCACAAGTCGTACTGGGGCAGTGAGAGCACATTGTGAGGAATACGGCTTTTCCATCCTTGCTGGGCACAGGCAATGGGCATGCCACAGCTGTATTGGTCTCAGCTGGATAGGTCCAATGCAATTGTAAGCTACTGGAAAAATGCAGCTGCCTGACACCAGCTTTATATTCTTTATATTCTGCTCCTCACAGATTCATGTTTGTGCAGCATGGACAGGACGTTTCAGTGCTGATGGCTCTATGCTACAAAATTCCAGATTATTCCTCTCACGTAAACTGATGACTCAAAGGTCACTATTCTGATCTCATGCAACCGACCCGAGCTGTGTGCCAACATCAAATTGTTTTTCAGCTTTCCCTTGTAGAGTTTGTTTCCACATGCCAGGAGAAAGACCTCGCAGGAGCACTGAGCACTCCAGTCTGTTTATTGCAGATGCTATCTTTGATTTTTATGTTCCCTCTCCATTATAATCATTGGTCTCTCAGTCTCCCTCTAACTTCTGTTTCTTTTTATCTCTTTTTGTGTTTGGTTTTGTTTTTTAACCACAGGCCTGGCGAGTGTGGTCCAAACTCCGGTGTGGTCACAAATGGATCCTACTTCTTACCCCTCTTTTCCTTCTCTTCCTCATGATCTTTGTGATGACAGTCACCCTGCCACTCCCTTCACCACCCGCTCACATCGCCTGGAGGTCGTCCCGGGCCCTGAGTTCTACGGGGGAGTTCAGGTCCAGGAACAGGATTGTGGAGCCCCTTCCAGCTGCTGGCTTCCAGCAGCCACTCGCTCACATGTACAGCAGGAGCTTGAGAAGCAGCAGTAGAAGAGAGACATCTAAACATTCTGTGCCACTTAAACCTTTCGGGGACGCTGCTGGCAATGACAAAAACAGCATCAAAGAGAGACGTCACGCTGACATACAAAGAAATAAACACAAAAGCAAAGGCATTGCCTCCAAGAGAAAAGAGCTGGCAGGCGCCAGCCAGCCAGCCAGTCATCACCGTCCCCATCCAGAGTTTATAGACAACAACATGCTGCCAAAGCACAGAATTAAACCAAGCAACCACAGTGCTGTGGCAACGCAAGCTACACAAACATACATTTATCTTGAAAAGAGTGCTTCAGCAGATCCCATAGAAAGTGAGACAGGAGCTGCAGATAGACAGGCAGCCAAATTAAGGTTTAGACACACAAACAGGAATGCAGACAAACAGATACATGGCAGCCATACAAGTGCAAAGATAGCACAACAACACCTGGGTTTAAAAAAACACAAACAATCAACAAAACACAATCTGAAATCAGACAATGTGCAGGCTGTTAAAAAGCCCGCTGGATATTTCCTAAAACACCGTAATCTCTCTGAGGATCCCTCAGATGCGAAAAAGATCCCGGGATCACTGGCCAACAGAAAGGCTTTGTCCAAACCAGAGGTCGCTGTGATGGAAGATGACATCGACTGGTGTCAAAGCTTTACAGAGCAGGACTTCCCAGACAGCGACCGCAGAAGGATCAGGGCCGACTTGCACCGCCTTCCCTGGTTCAGCAGGGAAGACATCCAGAAGATGGAGTTCCTCGCGAAGGGCGAGGTGGTTAGCAAGACCAGGATGCCGGGACACGGACAGGTGCTCCAAGTTGCACTGGATGCTCCAGCAGACCAGCAGGTGTGTTGTACTGCTGACTGTAATTTTAAGTTGAAAACACTTCTCAATGTTAAAAAGCTGTTTCCTACTTTTTCAATCACATAATGCAGACGCCTCACAGACGGACACAGATGAGGTGAAAGCAGGTGAAAGAGCGCTGCTCTGATATGACCATAACAAGCCAAAGGTGTAATTCGGCGATGTAAGCTGAATACTGCTTGAGATTGTCAGCCCGTATTGTGTTGGCCTTGAATATTGTGCCATCCTTGTCACACTTCCTGAGACACACAGGGTCAGTGGTGACGGCATGCCTGGGTGACAGGATGAGATGCTGAATTCTGCAAAAACCAACAGTGAATGCATCTTAGCACTGTGCATGTGTAATCGAAGCCGGATACTGTGTGAGGCATGTTATTCTGCACCAAAGAGCATCTATTATTCTCTAGAACTATTTAAAACAGCACTCCTGCTGCTGCACTTCATTCTCTGAACACACACACTGTGGTATATTTTGACTCAGTCTCACAGTCGCAGTCATCTCACTGGAAAAACTCATTATTGCACCAAATGTGGATGAATTGGTAAGACTTTATAATCCTATTACTGCATAAAATGTTTGTAATATAGTTACGCTCTATGAAGCATTAGTAATCAGTTAGTAAATACTTATTTGTAGAGCATTCCTTCTTATTTTGTACTTTCTAAACATGGTTTAGTTTGAATTAATAAGCACATATATAATGGAAATAATGCCAGCACTGTTATACTTACAGTGTTGGGGAGTAACGGAATACATGTACCGCCGTTACGTATTTAAAATACAAAATATAAGTAACTGTATTCCGTTACAGTTACCGTTTAAAAAGGTGGTATTTAGAATACAGTTACTTTGTTGAAATAAATGGATTACACAGCAGTATTTTCCCGTGTCATATTGTGGCGGGTCAGGACTTTTGTTTGACAGTTACGTTCCGTTGTTCCAGGCGGCAGCGTTACGGTTGCCATGGTTACAGGCAGACGCTCTCTCTCTCTGTTGTGCTAAGCTAATAGGCAGAATGCTACTGGTATAGCTCTAAAGAATGTAGCATCATAGGCAGTGTAGTCCGTGCTGCAGGGAGAATGGACTGACATACACGTTATGTGGCTATGAGCGCGAGAAGGGAGAAAAAGGCGAGTGGAAAAGTATGAGCTGTCATTGAGCAGAAACGGGAGCTGGAACCATGTAAATATAATAATAACCACTGCAGCGAAGAAGAGTGCCTGACGAGCCCAGTTGTAAGTAAGCTATTAAGACTCGACTGTACACCGTGTTCGTGTTTTCCTCCGAAACAATAAGTTCAGTTGGAGCAGCCTTTAAACGCCTCTCTCTGTCTCTCGCTAGCAAAGTTGACCCAGACAACAAAGTAAAGCTAGTTTTCAGCTATGAGCCCTACAGGAACCCGATGTATTAGCCAGAGGTCCCTTTACTACGGTTCGGAGCCGCGGACCTTCAGTAACAGTAATAAATCACAGCAATAGTAGATTCACATAGTTGTAAACAGCATGATAATATATTAAGTAATCCAAAGTATTCAGAATACGTTGCTCTCATCGAGTAACGTAACGGAATACGTTACAGAATACATTTTGGGGCATGTATTCTGTATTCTGTAGTGGAATACATTTTAAAAGTAACCTTCCCAACACTGTATACTTATAAATGATGGATTAACTGTAAAGTATTACAGTAAGTACTACAAGTTATTTATTTATTTAATGGTTTGTGCTGCCATTTAGAAAGTCCATGTAAGTGATACAAAAAAGTATTTTGTTCATTCATGCAAAAAAATATGATAAAGACATGAATTTATTGTTTGTGTGGTGAAAGCGGTTTTATAAATAGTTATTTCATATTTTAATTCAGTTGATTACTAGTTGTTAGTTTAGTATTTTGTGTGACTGCCTCAGCCTTACAAAGCAGAAAGTATAAATAAAACTGAAAGGTCAGCAGGACGCTGCCTTCACAACAGAAAAGAAACAGAAGCATAACGTGACAGAGAACATGTGCAAACAGAATACTGAAATATGTGCCAGACCACAGTCTGGGTTTGTAGAGGATTTAAGACATGCTGAGAAATCAAACATAATAACATTATCACAAAACAATAGAGAATATTTCACAGAGCTTCACAAACAAGTGTAGATACCATAAATTGTCCACCATATTAAACAGTTATATTCAAGTCTAGCGTGTTAATAAAGCCTTCACAAATTTATGTTGAGTATTACTCAAAGCTGTTTTGGTGAACTACTGCCCATCTTTACTTGGGGGAAACTGCCTGTCTCAGGGTTGCTTGTTTTATACAAAGTCGTGTTATTGATTTGTCAGTTTTGTCAGTTTAATTCCAGAATGAAAGTGTTGGAATAACTTATTGTTGTTTCAGTCTTTTCATGGGATTTGTGGCCAAAACCAAAAATCTAGAGTAACAGCAGTTTCATCCATTAAGCTGGATTGTCATGCAGTGAGTGTGTGACACAACTAAGAGCTGATGGTTGTGCTCACAAGTCAAGCAGGTTTTTGGTTAATGGATTCCTGCTGTTTATGGAAAAGAAGAGAAAAATATATTACATTTGAAAGAATTCAACAATATTATTATGTATACTCTAGCTCCACCTTTGGCACATTTATATATGAAAGATGTTAAAAGGTCCCATCCTTTAATTACTGGATAAAAAGTCATAATTTGCTAGTTGAATAAATATTCAGTTTGTCATAAATGAAGTCCTTACAATTAAATATGCATGGCTATAGGATCGTAATGGGTGCATGGTCTTAGAGTAAAGTGAACAGCATTATCTAACTGTATTCATCCATCACAGAAGCCATTCGTGATGGAAGACTCACATCAGCACGGAGAAGGGCGTGGACGTTCAACTACCCACAGTGAGCGCTGTCAGCAGGGCTGCTGCTCCCTGGTCAAGCGCACTGATGACTGGATTGAAGTGTTCGCCTTCCACCTGGACAGAGTGCTGGGACTCAACAGAAGTCTCCCCACAGTTCTGAGGACCTTTCATAGCCACGTGCTGCCCAACAGGTACATTAATGGCATCCCCAGACCTGCAGTGTGGTGGGACCCAGATATTCACCACCTTTCTGATGAAGACAATGACCAGAACTCAATACAGCTCAGCTGGGTTCACTACCAGAAACTGCTAAAAGCTCGCTGTGGGAGTGAAACAGACCTGAGGTCAGCCCCCTGCGTGGGAGTGCAGCACTCAGAGTGGGGAAGGCTAGCTCTTTTTGACTTCCTGCTGCAGGTAAGAGAAGGGATTTTGTACATTTTCCTGTGGCTTCCTACTGTACTAATATTAAACTGTGTATATACAGTGGGGCAAAAAAGTATTTAGTCAGCCACCGATTGTGCAAGTTCCCCCACTTAAAATGATGACAGAGGTCAGTAATTTGCACCAGAGGTACACTTCAACTGTGAGAGACAGAATGTGAAAAAAAAATCCATGAATTCACATGGTAGGATTTGTAAAGAATTTATTCGTAAATCAGGGTGGAAAACAAGTATTTGGTCACCTCAAACAAGGAAAATCCCTGGCTCTCACAGACCTGTAACGTCTTCTGTAAGAAGCTTTTCTGTCCCCCACTCGTTACCTGTATGAATGGCACCTGTTTGACCTCATCATCTGTATAAAAGACACCTGTCCACAGCCTCAACCAGTCAGACTCCAAACTCCGCCATGGCCAAGACCAAAGAGCTTTCGAAGGACACCAGGAAAATAATTGTAGACCTGCACCAGACTGGGAAGAGTGAATCTACAATAGGCAAGCAGCTTGGTGTGAAAAAATCAACTGTGGGAGCAATCATCAGAAAATGGAAGACATACAAGACCACTGATAATCTCCCTCGATCTGGGGCTCCACGCAAGATCTCATCCCGTGGGGTCAAAATGATCATGAGAACGGTGAGCAAAGATCCCAGAACCACACGGGGGGACCTGGTGAATGACCTGCAGAGAGCTGGGACCAAAGTAACCATCAGTAAAGGTCACCATTAGTAACACACTACAACGGCAGGGAATCAAATCCCGCAGTGCCAGACGTGTTCCGCTGCTGAAGCCAGTGCATGTCCAGGCCCGTCTGAAGTTTGCCAGAGAGCACATGGATGATACAGCAGAGGATTGGGAGAATGTCATGTGGTCAGATGAAACCAAAGTAGAACTTTTTGGTATAAACTCAACTCGTCGTGTTTGGAGGAAGAAGAATACTGAGTTGCATCCCAAGAACACCATACCTACTGTGAAGCATGGGGGTGGAAACATCATGCTATGGGGCTGTTTTTCTGCCAAGGGGACAGGACAACTGATCCGTGTTAAGGACAGAATGAATGGGGCCAAGTATCGTGAGATTTTGAGCCAAAACCTCCTTCCATCAGTGAGAACTTTGAAGATGAAACGAGGCTGGGTCTTCCAACATGACAATGATCCAAAACACACCGCCCGGGCAACAAAGGAGTGGCTCCGTAAGAAGCATTTGAAAGTCCTGGAGTGGCCTAGCCAGTCTCCAGACCTCAACCCCATAGAAAATCTGTGGCGGGAGTTGAAAGTCCGTGTTGCTCGGCGACAGCCCCAAAACATCACTGCTCTTGAGAAGATCTGCATGGAGGAATGGGCCAAAATACCAGCTACTGTGTGTGCAAACCTGGTAAAGACCTATAGTAAACGTTTGACCTCTGTTATTGCCAACAAAGGTTATGTTACAAAGTATTGAGTTGTATTTTTGTTATTGACCAAATACTTATTTTCCACCCTGATTTACGAATAAATTCTTTACAAATCCTACCATGTGAATTCATGGATTTTTTTTTTCACATTCTGTCTCTCACAGTTGAAGTGTACCTCTGGTGCAAATTACTGACCTCTGTCATCATTTTAAGTGGGGGAACTTGCACAATCGGTGGCTGACTAAATACTTTTTTGCCCCACTGTACATCTCCAAAAGTTGATTCTGTTCATCTGGACGTAGCGTTTTGTGGGAGAAAAGTTTCGTCACTCATCCATGTGACTTCTTCAGTCTCAGCTGACTGCAGGGAGGAACGCTGGTTTGAGTGCGGAGTCAAGGAGGCCATTGACGTGAAAAGGGAAAGACCATCTCTGAATCGAGGAGGGGGCCTAAGGGTACATCTTTCGCCATCTTACAATGCTGTGATTGCAGCCATTCCCCAACTCTCTGTGAATGGTACTCATGGTCATTGATCAGTGGTCTTTGATCAGTGGGTTTTGGTCAGTGTTTGTTGATCAATGGTCATGAGAATTTGCATAATTACAATTAAGGAACTGACCTCCCAGCCCATTGTTCCTTCAGTGGGCTGGTTTCAGTCATTATGCAAATGTACTGTTTATAAGATTTGGGAAAACCTGCAGTCAGCTGAGACTGACGAAGTCACTTGGATGAGTGACGAAACGTTTCTCCCACAAAACGCTACGTCCAGATGAACAGAATCAACTTTTGGAGATTTACTTTCCTGGATGATTGAGAATGCATCAAGAGGTGTATATACAGTTCAGCAGGACAATTTCTTTAGATCGAAAAAGCTGACATGCACTATTAAAGTTATCCAGAAGACACAGGACAATGAATGGAGTTTGCAACTACTACTACTACTGATAATAATGATAATAATAATAATAATAGTAATAATAATGACAATGAGTGAAAGGCACATTTTTTAAAAGCATCAACCTACCCACAAACCAAAAAAAAAACAGCTAGGTCATGTGACCCTCACCTTGTGGGTTGTAGTGTAGTAACTTCCCAAGCTAGTTAACATTGATGCAACCTAAATTTCATTACGTGCTAGCTAGCTAGCTAAATTGCTAACTAGACAATAAGTTAATAGAGTTCATCACAGGCACTCAGATCTTGACTTTTCTGTTTATCAGTTTGTTAAAAGTTTTCTTTTTTTCTAAACAAGCAAAACACTCCAGTGTCAATGTCTGCTTTGGATTCTCCGCTCTCTTGAAAGTTACCAGTGTCAGGCTGACGTGCTGTTGGTCGGCTGCTTTATTTAGGCATGCATTTCAGACCTAAATACAGTTGAATCCAAGTTTTAAATGACTTGCATGCACAAGTCAAATGTTATTTTATGAGATCAGTCATGAGCTATTTTACATTATATAGAGGAGGCTGAGTGATGCCTTTCAGCTTTAAAAGTTGGAACATCTTGTATCTTGTATGTAGACAAACATGGGCTTTTTGATCAGCCTTAACATTGAACCATTAAATCTGACTAATATTCATACATGAATCTAGCATGAAATGTCTTATTCCTTGTACAACATTGAAACAGCCAACATTTGTTTCAACCAGGTTCCAACACTGAGGGTCAGTCATGTGCAGCCTTTTTAAAGCTCTCCCAGTCATGGTTCTGATATTGATTTCTGCTTTGCTGGATAAAAGCAATAAAAAGACCTGTTGTTGTTATTACTCTGACATTTGCTTCACAAGTTACACAAAGCACATAGTTGTATAAGCATGTGCTTTCAGTGGCTCGTGGATTGGGGAAAAAAAGACACTTATGGAGTGAGAATGATGAATGTCTGCTCTCAGACACAAAAACCCACAGTGGCCAAACTGTTACATTTAGGAGGTAATTAAAGCTGCAGCGTTATGTGTAAGAAGCCATCTGGTCACACCTTGTAACTAACGCAAAGCTCTTTGTAGTAATGATCCCACCAAGAAGAAAGTCGTCTAAACATTTTTCCTAAGAGGATTACAAGCCACAGATCACTTGTGAAGTATAAAGCTGAAGTGGTGATGTACTAGAATAATATAATGTCATGTTATGGGTAACTTTAATCTGAAACACCTGGTTCATGCTGAGCGACAGCTGGATTTAATGAGCTTTTATAATAAATGTTTAATGTACATAGTGTACAAAACTAATCTCTGCACACTTTATGCCTGTGGAAAAAAAATGTTTCCACTGGACAGAAAATTATACCGTGTGAAGACTATTATATATTCAGCAAGTATAATTTGTAGCATTTTTTGTATTAAAAGTTTATTATTGCCAATATGAACTCTTACCCGACTTATACATGACATAGCAGATACAACAGAGGAGCATAGCAGTACAGGGCAGTCTGCTGTATGTCTGATTGCACTTAAGTTGATGGCTGTGCCATTTCTAATGTTTTTCTTAACCAGACAATCTTCAAGGAGATAAATAATCTGGAAAAACTTATCATTGTGACTGCACTGAATTTGAATTTTATTCTTTCTAACTTCATTCATTTAGTCAAAGTGACACCCAAGCATATTATGGGCTATTATAAAGTCCGCTGATGTGGTCATTTCGTGTTTATTGTATTTCTGGCTGTTCATCAAATTCCCAGTTTTATGCAGTTTTCCTGGTAATCACATTCATCCTGCATAGAGATTTTCTCATCAGTACAATCGCAGCCCAGGAGGAGTTTAACTATAATATGTACTGCCATCACTATAAGTATTGGTTTATGTATTCCAGTGATACTGCGAGCTAATATGTAGTTTCACTGTAAGTGATGTCCAGCCATCTGTGATCAGGATGATCTTTCCCTACAAATATTTTTTCTAATTTTGTCTGTAGTGGTATATTAGATGGTAAATGGCCTGTATTTATATAGCGCTTTACTAGTCCCTAAGGACCCCAAAGCGCTTTACATATCCACTAGTAGGCATGGGTGAAGTTGCCCAAGGACACAACGACCGAGACTGTCCAAGCCGGGGCTTGAACCAGCAACCTTCCGATTACAAGGTGAACTCCCAACTTTTGAGCCACGATCGCCCACAATAACTCTGTGTGTGGCTGCAAATGTAATATGTGGGTTAAAGTTTATAAATGAAATCTTAAAACCTGTTGTTACTAGCTCTCAAATCTTTTCAGTGTCAGTTTGGCTGCAGTAGCAACTGCTGAAGCTGGTAAGCTCCTTGGATGAGAAGAGGGAGGCAAAAAGAGTTAATTGTAGTTGGCCTGAGCTGCAGTTCCTGTCAGATTTTAGCTTGCCTAATGAGCCAAGTGCACTGTCATGTTGCTTTTTGTCAGCCACACTTAGGAGAATTAATGCAGTTATAAAAAAAGATTACATTGCAGATTACGGTGTGAAATTTTAAACCAGTGGTATTTTTTTCTGTTTGTTCACATTTTAACCCTCTCGAGGCAGGCGACAGTTAAAAACTAACAACCTGATTACCCCACATACATATTCTATGAGGTTTTTTTACTCAGAAGTACCACTGCAGGACTTGGTTGTGCATTAGCAACAAAACGTTTAATTTGAGCCTGAGAGGGTTAAAGATAGATGAACAAAAAGTGCTACAGACGTGCTGCTAGACTGATTTATTTGGTTTGAGGGGTTGTGACACCAGTAATGTAATTAGAAAATAGATTGCACTTGCACAGTAGTTCATTTTGTTGGTGAAATACAATTATGAATATATCCATTTTAATCCAGTTTATAAGTAACCCTCCCAAACGTTCCAGGGCCTCCACCATTTCTGCTGAAAAGGATGTGTGCTTCCATTAATGTAATATCCAGGTTTTTCCACCTGGACAGGAAAAACATGACCTTTATAGTTTTCCCTTCCAGAGACTGGATCACATCCTCATTTTCTTTAAAAGACAGTGAAACATTCCCAAGCAGACATAGAAGTATTACCTATTTCTGTACTAAGACGTTCTTAGTTACATACTGCCGACATTTGAATTCTCATGAATTTTTCACAAACATAACATTGCCTACATAACATTTACATTTGGGACAGCTGAGGTCCCAAATTGTAATTCTGGATGGCAATTGCAAAACCTTGTCCCAAACATCACTGTCTATTACAACATTTGAGCAAAATATACCAGGATGTTCTTAGCCGTGCAGGGAATTGAGGGTCGGGGGAGCAATCAAACACACATCACAGGTTCTGCAAACGTGTGTTCTGGTTGTTCAACAGGTGTTTGATAAATTGCTTGTATTGTCTCCCTTACTGTTGGATCATGTTGCACCTATGATTACAAGAACTGGAGTCACTTACTTGAGAAAAACACAATCTGAAGTCTGTTATATTTTCTCCACAGTGGCCTCTGTTCTGATGTGTGTGTGTGTGTGTGTTTCATCCTCAGCCAGACAGTAACCAACACAGAGTATGAGAGATTTCCTGAAATAGTGACTGGAGGGTTCATTTACCTCAGTTGCTTTTATTTCTCATTCCCTTTTTATTCTAAGTGTGATGCCTAATTCTCCTCTCCCTTCCTCCGTTCAAGTCACTGAGTTATGCTGTGCACTGTGGTGACTCACACCTGAGAGGAATTGCTAGGCTAGTTCCAGCTTTTGTCAGCAGTCCTTTATGCAGACAATAAGAAGAGCATCACTCTGATTAGGATTTATCCATTACGACCCTGGGACAGCGCTCAGTTCTATGACCCACTGTGTGCACCTTTGCTAATCTAATATAAATTGCTGTTTCTCAGCAAGTACTCTTTGTGCGTGGGTTTTTTTCATGTGTAGATGACATCACAGGCCATTGTCAGAGATCCTAGTTTTAACTGACCAAGGTTTTTATTTGATCACTTAAGCAAAGTTTTGGGTTTCTTGTGTGACTAACAGGGACACAAACCTCATGTTATGCTTGGGGTTGGTACTATTTTCTCCTTTATTTGTCATCCTGGAGGAGCTGGACTAGTTAAAGGATGTTATCAAAAACCAAACCTAAAGAAAAATCCATTCAGCAGAGGGTTTAGGAGAGGATAACTTAGTTTTAGGGATTTCTCTTCCAGTGCTCCATTTGTCATGTTCATCTGCACCAACGCAGGTTAAATTGATTCTCAGTGGTTTAAGCTTCCTCACTGGATAGAGTGGGCTCCCTGAAGATTAATGTGTTGTTACACTTTGCTGATCAAGTCTTCCGTTCAAGCAGTGCATTTAATGTCTGTTCATCTCATTTTTTTTCAGTAATCTACTGTGACAAATTGTGACAAAGTTCCCACCCACTGCATTTCTTTTATCTTCTGGAAGGCATCACCACTACTGAGTTGAGTTTGCTTAAAATCCATACAGCTACTCACTGAGTTTATTCGATTTTAAAAGAAATAATCAGTACTTTAAAAAGTTTCTGACTTTTTTCTTTAAGAAGTTGGAGAGCAGAGAAATTAGCTTCTATCTGGACAGCGTGTGGAAAGCAGATGTTTATCTCCACCAGAGATGGGCAGTAACACGTTACAAATTTTTTCCAGTAACGCGTTACTGTAATCTCATTACATTTTTCAGGTAACGAGTAAAGTAAGGGATTACTATTGCAAAAACTGTAATTAGATTACTGTTACTTTCCTGTAGGAACGCTGCGTTACTGCGTTACTAAAACCGTGATTTTTTTTTGCGAGAATGTCTCATGACAGTGACGCAAGCGAGTGCGACGTTCGTGACAACAGCTGTGTGCAGATCAACAATGGATCATATATCGAGTGCAGAGAGAGTATGAGCGTGCAGCGTTTAAAGCGTGGAAGTACTGACCTTACTTTAAGTTTGATTCCGTAAAAAGTGACAAAAACATTAGTGTCCGTTGTGCGTGGGAAGAAAACTTCTTTTTACAGCGAAAAAAACCCTAAACTTCCAAGCAAGCACCGAGTGCGCTACCACATAATGGGAAACTCACAGAGAAACTCGCAGATTCTTCCACTGACCGCTGCGGCACACCTGCACCAGGGTATACCTCCGCCTCCGCCACTCCTGCTTTACAGGTGAAAATAGAGCAACAGGACCGCTAGTCTTTGATGTTATTTATTTTCTGCTGTGTTTTACTTGCATCTATTTGAAAGAGTGAGTGTAAACACACACACAAAAAAATAAAAATATTTTATGTGCTGGAATGTGCAGAAAATAAGTTTAAATGTCAAACAAATTTCTTCCAGTCAGAGAATGTTGCATATAATTTAATGTTTGCTTGATGCATAAAGTTAAAAGATTAAAACTAATAAAACAAGTTTTAAAAAGAGACTTTTCCATTTGATTACATTTTGTATGATGGATTATTCAGAAAAAGTAGAATTAGGCAGAAAGATCTATTGCTTTATCACCTATTCAGGTTGTAAATCATAGTTACATGTTAATAAGTAACTAAGTAATTCATTACTTTTGAAAATAAGTAATCAGTAAAGTAATGGGATTACTTTTTGGGGGAAGTAATCGGTAATTAGTTACTGATTACTTTTTTAAAAGTAACTTGACCAACACTGACCTCCACTTTTATAAATTGGACTAACATGATGAATAACGTGCAGCATGTTGAATTTTGGGTAATGTAGGTTTTGACAGAGAAGAAAAACATGTGGATTAATGCATTGGATTTAACAGACGGTGAGCTTTTTTTAGTGGAGTAAGATGATCTAATAAGACTGCAGTCTTTCAAATGTCGGAGGAAACCTGAGCATTAGTATTAAACTGATACAAGCGTTTAAACACCACATATGCATGTCTTTGCCAGCAAGGTCATCAGAGGCAGATGCATTTAAGCTTTTTTATAATCCAAGCACTGCATCCATGTTCCCGCAAACACAATAGCCTCCTTCTCTTCCTAATGCAGCAGATGTGTAACTATGTTTTCTTTTTAAATCTATTCTAGTTTTTTTTTTCTTAACAGCAAATAACACAGTCAGGTTGGCAAGTTTTTCCCCAGAGAAAACTCACAAATGTCTGGTGTTTATATTATGCTAGAAAGAATCTGTTGTGTAATGTCACTGCTTGCGGTAAGAATTCACAGGAGCCAATATATTTTACATACAATGTACCATATGTAATTTTTGAAAGTACATCTTGTGTTAGTGACTAAGTAAGTTGTAGCAGTGCAGTAACTGCCAAGTTAAGAATCACCAGACTGTTGGCATGTTGTATGAAGCACCTCGAGTTACTTTTAATACTTTGATGAAGGAGCTGAAATAAAATTGAGTGTTTCTGGGTACAAAAAAAAAAAGCAGTGCATCTCTTTTAGCGACAGGCTGAACATCGTATAAGTAACGAGTAGCAAACTGTACAGATGGAATTTATGTGCATGTCGCTGCCAGTACGCTTAAGCTCTGGACTGCAGTTTTCCTGGATTTATCACAGGAGACATTTCCAGCACCTGTCATTGCTTCCCCTGTGAGAAAACAATGACGGACATCTTTGCAAATGGAAACATGAACTGCACAAAATGAAACAAATATAACAGCAGTGATAACATATTATAACGCATTTTATTTAAAATTCAACTGATTTTTGGTGTGACTTTGAATCCAGCCCTCACAGGGTGGGTGGTTTCGGTTTCCACTGAGCATTAATACGCCAGTAAAGATGTTATAATTTAATATTTCTTTCAAGATCTGATGTGTGAGTTAAATCATCCCTTAAGTAATAATTGTGAGTATATGATGTGATTAATTGCTCAGTCCTCATTCATTCTATCTTTTAACTCTTTTGTTAGTTTGAGTGTGTGCTGGAGCATGCCAGAGCTGACAGGCTGATTTTTTTTTACATCATGGATTAACTTAATGAGCAACACCAGAAGTGTTTCTGTGGATTTTTGCTTGTGTGTGCAAAAAGTGTGCGCCTGTGTCTGTGAGTATAGATCCAGTACCATCGGTTCAATTAAAAATCCAATATAGCTCCCGGTGTGTATATTAGTATGTGCACCTTTGGTTCTCCGGGTCTGTGTCTTTGGGTTTGCAATTTTAGTGGAGCTCGTTTAAAAAGTGTCAGCTGCTAATGATCCTGTCAGAGCTGCTGTTTCTGTGCTAAACGACAGCCTGCGAGTAGAGAGCGGAAACTTGACAATGATAGGTAGTTACTTTGTAGTATATGGGAATACTACACTAATGATTGGGAGTCATTCAGTGTGGATATTTACAACATTTATTAGTACACTGATGAGAAACCAAATCAAATGGAAGCACTAAAGGATTCAGAGGTACAAATGCAATAAGTAAAAGCAGTAAGCTGTAATGAATCCCCCCAGGAACGTCACTGAGCTGTGAGGGTAGTCCGGGGGCCACGATCGATTAGGATCTTTTCATGTAATTTGGCCACAAGTCTCCAGCATCCTGAAATTACTCACTTTGAACGGAGACAGTATGAAGGAAACACGGCAGTCTGAGAGTCCTGGATAGAGCGTCTATGGTCTGAGCTCAATGTTCCCTACATCTTCCTCGCTGACTCACAGAACTGCGTATCATGAAGAGTGATGAGTAAATGTCCTTCAGAACTGAGTGAAAATGCTGGAGACATGCGTAACTTATCTGATTACCTGTAGTGTGTGGGAAGAGGCTTTCCTCACAGCCCTATTCTCTCTATTCCACTATTACCCTGTGGGATGGTTGCCCCCTCTCTTTGTCTGATGCTTAATTTCTTTAATTAATGAAGAAAAAACATACATTTGAAATGTGTAATTTTGTAATTTATGTTATATTTTTAGCTTGTAATTTGAGTTTTCCATAAAAAGGCGATGACAAGGCTTTAGATTTGAAAATCATATAGGAGAAACAGAAATACAATGTTAATAAGAATGAATAAGAAAACAGCAACAATGTTCATAATTGTACTGTTTCAGCTACAAAAATAAAAGGATCTTTTACTGCTTTTACATTTCCAGTTAGAAATAGGCATTTATTGGAGATTATGTATCGGAATTTCAGGAGTGGGACCACGCCTCCAAACACGCTCCTTCCGGTTGTCATCTATATAGGTTCACCCAGTTCTGCGAGCTGTTCATTCTCGTTTACGTGCCCCACCCTCCCTCTCTCCTTGTTCTCAATTCTTTAACTTCTTCACTCCTATTTAGTACATGGGGATCTGCCAGGCCTGGGAGCCGTCGCCAGTCCCCTTCCAGCCCTTTCCCCAACCGCAGCTCAATTCATGTCCAAGCATTCACCTTTAACTACTAAAACGCTGTCTAACCTAAAATGAGAACGTGGGCCCAGCTAGTGAATTTAAATTTACTGTGCTGTTGCTGAGGCAACCAGCACCACATAAGTTTAAGGTGAATTGTTTCTTACATTTTACCATAAAGCACAAGTGTACAGTTACCATTAGCTTAAATTAAGCAGAATGTGAATCTGCCATTTCCTCATTTGCAGAAATAAAGTGGTGAAACATTTTATGTTGCGCTCCAGCAGCACTGCACATGTGGCTCTATGCATTAGAGGCATTAGTTGTGTTTCATGCCAAGTTTTTTCTCTGTATGTTTTTAGGGGAGTTTAGAGTAGCAATTCAATTCAATTCAATTCAATTTTATTTATATAGCGCCAAATCACAACAAAAGTCACCTCAAGGCGCTTCATAGATACAGAGAAAAACCCAACAATCATATGACCCCCAAAGCAAGCACTTTGGCGACAGTGGGAAGGAAAAACTCCCTTTTAACAGGAAGAAACCTCCAGCAGAACCAGGCTCAGGGAGGGGCGGGGCCATCTGCTGCGACCGGTTGGGGCGAGAGAAGAAAAACAAGACAAAGACATGCTGTGGAAGAGAGACAGAGATATGATTCAATGCACAGATGTCTATTAACACATAGTGAGTGAGAAAGGTGACTGGAAAGGAAAAACTCAATGCATCATGGGAATCCCCGGCAGCCTACGTCTATTGCAGCATAACTAAGGGAGGATTCAGGGTCACCTGGTCCAGCCCTAACTATATGCTTTAGCAAAAAGGAAAGTTTTAAGCCTAATCTTAAAAGTAGAGATAGTGTCTGTCTCCCGAATCCAAACTGGAAGCTGGTTCCATAGAAGAGGGGCCTGAAAACTGAAGGCTCTCCTTCCCATTCTACAAGAAAATCCAAATTTAAAACCCAGAGACTAATTCCTGTGCCAGTTTGCAAATGTGCCTATATCTGGATATTTATGCAGTTAGAAAAGCTGAGATATTTTTTTGCTTGATTTGGTCAAATGCCTTTCGTGGTAAGTTGGTAATGCAGCCCGTGATCAGCACACCGTCACTGTGAATGATAACAAACATTAGAGGTAGGAATCATGACATTATCACTTCCCTCACAATACTTTTTTCAACTGTAAATCATGTCTGCGCCCCAGTATTTGTGTTTCAGGTCCTGGATTAATATTCTTTGATTTAGTGTTATTCATGTTTTCCCTATTTGTCTCTGTGTGTTATATGCGTAGTTTCTAGTCTCTAGTTTTCTGCCTTCCCTGTGTTCCACGGTTAGTTCCTCTTGTCTCCATGTTTCATGTTCCCTCTGTTCTGTAGTTGTCAAACAGCTAACAGATCATCTGCAGAGGAATGGTTTATTTGAAGAGTTTCAGTCAGGTTTCAGAGTTCATCACAGCACAGAGACAGCTTTAGTGAAGGTTACAAATGATCTTCTTATGGCCTCTGACAGTGGACTCATCTCTGTGCTTGTCCTGCTAGACCTTAGTGCAGCATTCGATACTGTTGACCATAATATCCTATTAGAGCGATTAGAACATGCTGTAGGTATTACAGGTTCTGCACTGCAGTGGTTTGTATCATATCTATCTAATAGACTCCAATTTGTGCATGTAAATGGAGAGTCCTCTTCACACACTGAGGTTAATTATGGAGTTCCACAGGGTTCAGTGCTAGGACCAATTCTGTTTACATTATACATGCTTCCCCTAGGCAGCATCATTAGAAGACATAGCATACATTTTCACTGCTATGCAGATGACACCCAGCTCTATCTGTCCATGAAGCCAGATAACACACACCAATTAGTTAAACTGCAGGAATGTCTTAAAGACATAAAGACTTGGATGGCCGCTAACTTTCTGCTTCTTAATTCAGATAAAACTGAGGTCATTGTACTCGGCGCTGAAAAGCTTAGAAATATGGTATCTAACCAGACTCTTACTCTGGATGGCATTACCTTGGCCTCCAGTAACACTGTGAGGAACCTTGGAGTCATTTTTGACCAGGATATGTCCTTCAACGCACATATTAAACAAATATGTAAGACTGCGTTCTTCCATTTGCGCAACATCTCTAAAATTAGAAATATCCTGTCTCAGAGTGACGCTGAAAAACTAGTTCATGCATTTATTACTTGCAGGCTGGACTACTGCAATTCATTATTATCAGGATGTCCAAAAAACTCACTGGAAAGCCTTCAGCTAATCCAAAATGCTGCAGCAAGAGTCCTGACAGGGACTAGAAAGAGAGAGCATATTTCTCCTGTTTTGGCTTCCTGTTAAATCCAGAATTGAATTCAAAATCCTGCTCCTCACATACAAGGTCTTAAATAATCAGGCCCCATCTTATCTTAATGACCTTGTAGTACCATATCAGCCTATTAGAGCACTTCGCTCCCGCTCTGCAGGCCTACTTGTTGTTCCTAGAGTATTTAAAAGTAGAATGGGAGGGAGAGCCTTCAGTTTTCAGGCCCCTCTTCTGTGGAACCAGCTTCCAGTTTGGATTTGGGAGACAGACACTATCTCTACTTTTAAGATTAGGCTTAAAACTTTCCTTTTTGCTAAAGCATATAGTTAGGGCTGGATCAGGTGACCCTGAATCCTCCCTTAGTCATGCTGCAATAGATGTAGGCTGCCGGGGGATTCCCATGATGCATTGAGTTTTTTCTTTCCAGTTACCTTTCTCGCTCACTATGTATTAACAGACCTCTCTGCATTGAATCATGTCTGTTATTAACCTCTGTCTCTCTTCCACAGCATGTCTTTATCCTGTCTTCCTTCTCTCACCCCAACCGGTCGCAGCAGATGGCCGCCCCTCCCTGAGCCTGGTTCTGCCGGAGGTTTCGTCCTGTTAAAAGGGAGTTTTTCCTTCCCACTGTCGCCAAAGTGCTTGCTCATAGGGGGTCATATGATTGTTGGGTTTTTCTCTGTATCTATGAAGTACCTTGAGGCGACATTTGTGGTGATTTGGCGCTATATAAATAAAATTGAATTGAATTGAATTGAATTGTTCCTAGTCATCGTGTCTCCATGTCACAGTGTCAAGTCTGCGTCTTTGTAAAAGTCTCATGTTTCCTTTTTTATTTTGATAGTTCCTTGTCCTCTGTTCGGTGTATTCAGTTTTGCTTCCTCCTCGTCTCGTTATGTCTGATTAGTCCTGTGCCCTGTGTTTTCCTCTGTGCATTGTCGCATCGTACTCCCTCATTGCTGTCGTTTTTCTCTGTGTTGCCTGAGATCTTCTGGTGTTGTGTTTTTCTAGTTGTCATGGTGCTGGGTCGTTGACCCAGCGTTTTGTGTTTATTATGATTATTTTCCTCTGTTCTAGTTATTCTGATTTTGGTATTCTGTGTCCTCCCCCCTTGTGTCCGGTTCGTGTTCTAGATTTCCTGTTTTATTCTGAAGGTCTCTGTCTGTTGTCATTGTGTTCAGCTTGTGTCCTCCAGTCATCATGTGTATTAGGATCAGCTGTTCTTCCCTCCTGTGTGTGATTACCCGATTACCTTGTGTGTGTATATTTAGTGGGTGTCGGTTTGTGTTCGTTGTCGGCTCGTCTGTGTTTCTTGGTGTCCTGTTCCTTAGTCTGCGTCTCTCTGCTCCTCTCTCCGTTTCGTTATGATTTCAGGTTTGCTCTTTAGTTTTTCCCAGTTTAGGTTTTCGTTAGTAATTTCTCATGCTTCGTTGCCTGTTTCTGCCACTGCCACTTTGTAAATAAACGTCACTCTCATCACCAGTCGCTTGCCTGCATTTTGGGTCCTCATTCATTCCACAACACGACTGCTGCCCCAGCCGTGACACTAGTTTCCTAGTTTATGTTCCTAAGTTCCTAGTTTCCAGTGTCGGTTTTGTTTTTCTCTGTTGTAATATTCCGAGTCTTTTTCAGTTCGACCTTTTGTTTGGGTCCTAATCCTGCCTGCCACAGCTGTAATATGACAGGGAGACCCTCCTGCATCCTTCCTGTCTCTACTGCTGCTTGGTCTTCACAGTTGGTTGTGGTTCCTGTGGTCATGTGGACTCTGTGTTGTGATGTTTGTACTCTGGTGATTTGGGTGATTTTGGTGGCAGTGGAAGTGTCCTCACTGCTGTTTGTTTCTGCTTGTTCCTTTTTTCGGTGTTTGGTTTCTGGCTTTCATTGTGATACATTTTGATGCAGATTGGATAGTGAAGAATATCACAATGATGTCTTCACAAATTTGCAACAAAACCAAAAAACAATGTTGCATCAGAGGTATACTAGGTTATCTTACTTCGCTTTTTCTTAGTAACCAGCACTGTTACTAAACCCTGCCATAATTTGGAGATAGTGTGTTATCAGTTTGTGACTGAATGGGGTCAGGTTAGCAATTACATGCAGTATGTTTCTGATAATACAGCAAATAACTGTGATGAACTGTCAAAAATCACCATAGACAGAAATTCACAATTAATTATTACATTTGCACTCAGTGACCTTCCTGTTCTTTAGGAGTATAACGAGAATACAACCAGCTGGAACCCAGTTGCTTCCAGTCCCCTCGTGCTAAATGGGACTTTGTCAAGCTAAGTGTGTCGGGTGGTTTTTTGGTTGAGCTGATTTATAGTAAGTTTGCTCGCCTAACATTATCTCGATATTTAGTGTCCCTGTATCGGTACATGCAAAACATACTAAAATACTAAAAATTAAATACTATGCTCTATCAGTTAATTCTCACAACCCTAATGAACATAAGGTGACAGTGTACTCGGTCTGTCCATCATTTGTTGAGGTCACATGACACTGTGGCCCTATCACCCTGCTGAAAGACTTTCAGCTCTTATTTCTGTCACAGGAGTGAAACTTGGAAAAAAAACCTCTCAAGTAAAAATTGACATGTTTACTTCTACCAAGTCAAAATTATAAACTAGAGAAGAAATAACAGCTCAAAACAATAGGTCAGTCACACTGATGTTATTGAACCTGTTCCATAAAAATCACTAGTGAACACTGAGCACGAGTTTGAAAAAGAAGAGTTTACCTTCAAACATCCTCTTATGTTTGAAATTGGAAACTCAAAATGAACACGGTACATCAACTGACTCAAACACACTGTCCTTTATTCTGTGCCTTTAAGCGTTTTCTACCTACCGTGCACAGAGACACTATGACAGCTGCGGCTGGAGCATTTTGGGTTTCAGTGCCTTGCCCAAGGACACGTTGAATGTGCCAGGGATTGAACACACATTTCAATTGGGTTCAGAGGAGCCTTTTATCAGTGGCTGTCTTGGAACTCAACAGGCCTTTTTTTAATGAGGCTGCAACACTGACAGTGAAGATAAATGTAACATTTATCCCCTCATTATTCTCAACTGCCATCTGGCTCTTAAAACAAACAGTTTGATAAGCCAGTAAGTTGGCCTGCTGGTGACATTAGACATTAAATAAAGGTTCAGTGTATTGTACCTGTTGTTTCAATTGAAAATGTTTTGTTCTTTGAGTCAAGGGCATGCTAGTCAGCTAAATGTTTAGGTGCTGCAGGTGCATGTGGACCTGTGAACCTGCAGGGAACGAGAGCTATTGCTGTTTGCTAATCTTAGCCATACTGGCTTACAGAATGTGATTAATGGTTCGTAACGGCTAACAATAAATGTTTATATAGATAATGTGTGACATTTTCAGCTCTCTTTTCACAACACAGAACCAAATGAGAATTTTTACTCTAAGAGATTAAGAAAATGTCTCGTGACTACAGATACAGTACTGGTGCATTGGTGACTTGCAGTATACATTTACAAGGTACTGGCTACATTTCTGTTTGTTTACTGTTTGATTAAGAAGGTGGGATTCAGTTGGCCATATCTTGGTATGTTTACACACACACTTCAAAGCAACGACTGCAAATAAAGCCTGGCTCCTTAGATTAGAGCTGCCCACAGTAATCCTGTTTACACCACTGGAAATACGCTTGAGATTATCCAGAGGAAATTTTGTTTCTACTAAATTAAAGAAAAAGCTCCCATCAAAGCTTTTGACAGCTTTGATCGTGCTCAGGGTGGCAATAAATGTGAAATCTGGGTAATTGTTCTAGGCTGGAGTTGGATTCGCAGTTTGTGTGCCAAGTTTTTCAGACTGTGGTGGTGGAGTTAAGGATCATACATTCAAACACACCTACACATATTGACACTGACCTTACTTATGTTCACTTAATGAAGACATCTGCTAGCAATACAGTTGTTCAGACTCACTAGCCAGTTAAGTGTGCATCTCTGCTGGGTTGGACCCAGTTTTGCATTGAGAACCGTCTTAATTCTTCATAGCACAGATTCAACAAAGTGCTGGAAACACTCGTCAGAGATTTTGGTCCTTACAGACATGAACAGCATCACACACTTGCTGCAGATTTGGAAAATCTCTTTTTCAGTCTATTCTCTGTAAATCATAGAGACGATTATATTGGAAAATCTGGGTGGACCAGCAGTTCCTGATATACTCAGAACACCCATGTCACATTCAAAGTCACTAAATCACTTTTCTTCCTCATTCTGATACTTAGTCTTGACCATACTTGCATGCCTAAATGGATTGATTTCCTGCCATGTGAGTGGCTTTTTAGATATTTGTGTTAACGACGCAAGTAACAAATTGCCTGGTTAGTGTATTTAAAGGTATTTTTCCCAAAGGGAGGTGGGATCTATGGTTGTTACTAGAATTTTAAATTTGTATTTTAAATACCGTTACAAATACAAAAAAATACAAACAATGGCGTTTAAAAAAAATACATTTAGAAAAGTACAAACCAGTACCATGTGACTGTTGTGTAAATGCTAATAGTTGGGTGGCTAACACTGACATGCACAGTGAGGCTAACATTTATGATAAGTGTTCAATACTTGAGGGGAAGGCTGTGTGTCAACTGGAGTAGGCAAAGATGATTCTGTTGCCATCAGTACTGTTACAAATGAGTATCTAATCCCACTGTAATTTTTAATATTGATTAGTATCAATATTATAAGTTTTGTCTTATGTTATGTCCTCCAAGCAGAAGCAATACAAGAACACAACACTAATGGCTAGAAAAGAAACTAAACTGTTTGCCTAATACAGACCAAGGGACAAAATATTCCCTGTGGTTTCATGTATGATGGGAAATAATAAACATGCGCATTACGCAGAAGAAACAAAACAGCATACATCTGCAAACCACAGCTGTCGGATTTGCCCAAGAATCCTTATATTTTTTACTTCTTTTCTAGCATCATCATTAGCTGACAGTTGTCTGTGCATAAACGGGTGTAAACAGGAACTTCTTAGAATTAAACCTGCACAATTTTATTTGCAGCAATTCTACAAATCTGCCTGTATGCTAGTGCTAGAATGCAGGAGAGAGAAATATATCAAATATAACGTTCTGTGGACAGGATTAACCGAACATGACATCTGTTGAAAAACAGGTGGTGATTTTAAGTTGTAATTATTCCTCTAGCGGTTCTGAAAACCAGCTCACAGGTGTACTACACAGTAAATTATTAAACCCCCAGTTAGGCGAGGTAATATTAGATACCTCTGTTTTTTTCATACCTTGACATTTTTCACTGAGGTGTATCGCAGCGTTTGTAAAAACGAAAAGAAAAAGAACAGAAAGGTGCAGAGCAGCTGGTGATGGAAGGCGCTCATGCAATGAATGTGAACAAACAAACAAGTTAATGTCTGATTTAACTTTGCTTCCCTCTCTACAAACTAAAAACACTAATTTGGATGCCTGTAGTCCATGTTGTCTCGACAGCTGTCCAACCTTCTGGGCTAATAAAAGCATTAGGATACTAGCTACAGTGGTTTCTTTGTACTAGACCAGTTGATTAGTCTAACGTATTGTTTAAGTAAGTATTATGTAGGGAACCCTAACCTTATTCCACAGATTCCTACAGGAGGACTTGATGATATTACTGAGTCCACTGCAGCAGCAAAGGGTTACTCTCTTTAACTAGAGGTGATGCTCATGTTATCAGTTATCAGTGGGACGAAACCCACAACATTTGCAAACAGTTCTCTAGTTCGACATTGTTTTCTACTTCTTGTCTCCCTCTTTTAAAGCTCACTGAAATTAACTGGCTGTTTACTACTACATATTGCATATTATATCTTCATGCAGTGCATAGGGTCACACGACTGAATTCAGAGACATTATAGAAGAGGGACATGGCACTCAAATACAAATGAATAAAAATATATATGCAAATGACGTAATGGGAAAGATGGTGTGCACCTGTTCATCTATTCATAACAAATGGAGGGTGCTACGTTACTGTAGTAAAATGTTGAGCATTTACTTTTATTTGGGTCATTTATATCATCCATCCATCCATCCATTCACTTCCGCTCATCACTTCCAGGGTACACCCTGGACAGGTCGCCAGTCTGTCGTAGGGCTAACACACAGAGACAGACAACCATTCGCGCTCACATTCACTCCCGCATTCACACCTATGGGCAATTTGGATTAATCAATTAACCTATCCCCACAAACCCCCACATTTATATCTGCAGAAATTTAAAAAAAAAAATAGAAAAAAACAGAAAATAACCAAGAGGGTGTAAGTTGAAGCTACAGCTTATATAACACCAACCTGATGCAAGAAACTCAACATATAAGGAAAATTAGAACAGTGACAGTTTTAATCTCCCACTTAAAAAAGTAGTCACGACAGAGAAGAAAAAGAAAGAAAAGGTAGACCGTTCACGTCAAACCCAGCTATAGATGAACTCTATGTATACAGAGCGTCTTCACACTGAATATTTAACACCGTTCTGAATAATTACGTTCAGTTCTTTTCATGTCACCTTCTCGGTGTCAGGCTTGTCGCGACATGCGCTGCTTGCACTGTGGTGACTGCACCCTGCCGCTAATTTTACAACGTCCAATAGTCATTTGGACCTGCTTTGTTCTGTCCACACTCTCAGATGGAATGTGTATCTAACACCCATCGACAGTGTGTGTGTGGGATGGAATATGAATAACCCATGAGGCTGCTCTCTCCCCCTCTAGATGTCAATCCCTGTAATAGGGCCAAGCTCTAATAGCCTCCTATTGATTTGCTGAGAGCCGATGAGGGCGCCTCTGAACACTTGTTTCTACCTTCTCCCTTAACACCTCCCTTGACTCTGATAGCAGGGAACCAAACACCAAAGGCGCAGGAAGAATAGTGTGAAGGACACATATTCTCACACATACAATGGCAGTGAAGAACACCCTGGGTAGGATAAGGGAACTGAGGCTAAGGTAACAATTTGAGTGTAGGTTTAAAAAATGAAAGGTACACTGTTTCAGACTGCTACCTAGCTGTTTGTGCTATAGCTGCAAGGAAAGAAATCGACCAAAGCTTAGCACGCTCAGCATGTTTCTGATGGGCTCGGATTATATTCTGAAATCGTTTCACAGTGTGATCAAACCAGCCTGAAGCCAATCACTCCAGTCTGATACCCAGAGAGCAGAGCCAAATAGTCCTTGCTGAAGATAAACAGCTTGGTGATTTTCTTATTTTCTGAGATTTATTAAAATGTGAACATAGATTTTAATGACATCAGGTTAAAATTTTGGGTTGTTTGTCTATTCAGTTTGTGGAAATGTTGAATTCTCCTCAAGCTGGCACTAAAGAAAATTGTGTGAAGCTTCAGCACCAGCGTAAGCTTTCACCACGTCCAAAAAAGGGGTTGTCCCCTCTCCACCACCTTTAAAGGGCTTTGATTCCGTAAATGCACCTCAAGGAGAGAGGTGGCTTATGGAAGACCTTAAGAAGAAACACCAGTGTGTTTTAGCCTTTTTTATTAATTATTGTGAGGTGCAAATTTGTCTCAGTACAGCAATCGAACCTGTTTATCCGGCACTGAACTGCAGAGTATTTTCCTCCAACAGAAGAAGACATTTTGCAATATGAAAAAAACTCATTAAATCATTTAGAGATCCAATATCTGATTTAACAATTGACATCTTAGATCTAAACTTTAAACTTTCAGTTTATCAAATGCCTCTAAGCAGTCCTTACCTTTAATCTAACCTCTCTTCTTCCTCTCCTGTCTTTGTTATCTTTCTCCATCTCTGAGTGAATTTAGCTCTCATTCTTTTCTCTCCCTGTGAAATATAGCAGCTGTTACCTTCTACCTAAAAAAACATTCCTGCCTTTATGCTCGCCCCTTTTCTGTAGTGCTAGCTAGATGCTAACTTACCTTACTTACCATAACTTACGAACTTTGCACCCATTCCAGTGTCGTGCCAATTTTAAAAAATTATATGGTTTTGCAGCCTTCATATTATTCATCTCTGAAATAATAACTCTCCCTAAATATGCTGAACTGAAAGTAACAAGTCTGTTTTGAAAATGTTAAGAGTAGAAAGTATAAAGATAGTGTAGAAAAAGGTCAAAAAAAAAATATTCAAGTAAATTACACATAAATAACACAGGTATGTGTACTTACTTCCTACCTCTGGTGATGTATAAACTTCATAGTGTTTACATTGTAGTGTTATTGGTATGACTCAGATAATGTTATAGGACACTTACATATATTATTTGTATATTGTCCGTATGGTGTCTTGGTACCTGTAGTTCATTTACTCTTGTCTGAATCAGTTGATGAGTTTGTAAACTTGTTTTCACACAGAGTTTATGTTGTCACATAAACTCCAAGCGAACCAAAATATGTTCAGTCCGCTCAATGGCCAGATGTGTCTGGTAGTTGGTTCAAATTGAGGTCGGATAATGTTCACAACAGAAACGAACCGATCTGGAGTTTCTTTGGAGCTTACAGCACCTCCTCCCAGGGGTCTTGGTGCGTTTGTTTTGGTCTGCACCCAAGTGTAATTACTGTGTTCACACCTGCACATATTAATCACAGCAAGGGGGGAAGACCAGAATTCGATTTAAATGGGCTAAACGGAGGTGTGACAACACCCTCAAAAATCTAATAGACAGTATTTAATAAGTGTAAACGAAGAAATCATAATAACCCCGTGGAAGAGATAATGAACACATTTAAGAATAATGTTCTCTTTTAGTTTTTAGGCCATAACAGCAATAGCTCTTTAACAGGTGGGTACAAATGCCTTCCAGGTGAAGTTTTTCAGGTCGACCAACTGAGAAGAGACCCCGTGACAGACCCAGGACATGTTAGAGAGGCTATGCGTCTACTGGGGGCTACCAGGAGAGGGATGTAGCTCTGCTTATACTCCTACCCCATGATGAGTAATGCAGAAAAAAGTCATACCCACCTTGAGACATTTTCTTTTTCAATCCAAGCCTTCAGACTGCTCATTCCCCAGTCTGGAAATCTTGATGCAACTTTTATCACACTAGGTTCCCCTTTGATTCTTAAGCTACAACTAGTTATTCAAAATGCATTTCCTGGCCTTCACTCTATCACATGTGAATTTGTTATTTACAATCCAATATAACTTTCATGGTGTCTAATCTGTTCTCTGCTCTGAGTGACTGATGATGCATGTAACAGCATTATGCATAGCCTTTTTTTCAATTAGCAATTATAAACCTGTGCAGTCATTTTAAGAACAAATGATATGGTAATTCATGCGCATAGATTTCCTCATCCATTTTTTACTACAATGACCCCAATGCACTGCGCAAATGTGCTCGATAAGTTTCATAGCAGTTGAGCATGTAATAGGCAGAAAGCTGGCTTTAAAATAATCTTAGTGCTAATTTTCCTCCTCTGCATATACTTTATTTGCAAAGTACTTTGTTACAAATACATTACTGAGCAATATAATCAAGATTTATCTCTAGTAAGACTCAGCCTGTGGATGAAGTCCACCATCTGGAGCAGCAGTTGGCTGTAGTCCCTCTTGACTGCAGCACTTGTGATCTTGGCATAATGGTGCATGAAACAGTTCTCCACCTGTTGCAGGTTCCAGTTAGAGTGGCCCTCCAGCTGTCAACAGCTGCAGTACAAGAACTGTAGAGCTGGAGTTTATCTCACAGCTGGTTAGCTGGTTAGACTCAAGCTAGCACAAAGTGACAGACTATTAACACTGAGCAGAGCTTAAGAGCAGAAGCCACTAACAGGGAAGCCTGATGACCACCGCAGGGGTGAAGATGATCTGGTGAAAATCCAAACACCGCCCCAAGGCGGACCCACCGTTGTCAACTCCAAAAAAAAACATGGCAACAAAAAAATAGAAAACACCCTTGCCATGACACAACCACAATGGCTGCACCCTGCAAACGGACCACTAATTAACCGCTGTGATTCCTGGACAGACCTCTTTTCATTATATATGAGGCAAACCTAGACAATCTTAGGAAGGTGGTTTTAATGTTATGCTTGTACATTGTATCTCCACAGGGTGCCAAATAGTAAATAGCATAGAAGAAATACATATATTGAAATTATTTTAAAAAAGCAGTCTGCTCCCTGGGATTCTGCTTTGAAACATTTTAATTGTGTGCAAAAAATGCTAAGTGCTCTCCTGATAATTTAGTATTCTTATTTTTGCCATCCAGCCTATCTGAAAAACTATTAGATGGACTTCCATGAGATTTGGTTTCTTAGTGTTGGGACCATATTCAATTCAATTCAATTTTATTTATATAGCGCCAAATCACAACAACAGTCACCTCAAGGTGCTTTATATTGCAAGGTAGACCCTGTAATAATACATACAGAGAAAAACCCAACAGTCATATGACCCCCTATGAGCAAGCACTTTTGCAACAGTGGGAAGGAAAAACTTCCTTTTAACAGGAAGAAACCTCCGGCAGAACCAGGCTCAGGGAGGGGCGGGGCCATCTGCTGCGACTGGTTGAGGTGAGGAAAGGAAGACAGGATAGAATATGCACAGAATTATGCTGCTTAGTATTAATATGTAGTTGGAGTTGTGAAACCACAAAAAGTGGATTGAAAGCAGAGGAAAGAGCAACGCCTACACGAAGTCAAATTTCATTAGAGTGAAAAAAGTAAGGAGCAGTACATGCTGCCCACACTGAGACTGAACGCTGAAAAGTTGAAAGAAGAAAGCACCAATAGACATAGCACCAGAGGAAAGTGTTTATGGGGATAAATGGAAAATAAGGTCTGATTGCCACGTTAAATAGGTTGCTGAACACGTGATGATGCAGTGTATCACTCTGTTCCAAATGGACACACGCAGTGGAAAAATAGATTTGAGTAAATCATACTCCCCAGATGCACTTTACAATTTGTTCCACTTTAATATTGTGTTGACTCTGACCGCAGAAAGCTGTCTCACTCTGAGGCTTGCTGGCAGTGTAAGTCAATATTGGCTTAGTCTCCACAAAGCTGCTGGACTGTGCTCAAAATCACTATATTCCAGTGTGGGAGTGAAATGTGGCAACGGGGTGAGAAGTCTCCTCAAACAAGCACACAAGTGAGAAGAAACAGCAGAGGTGCATCTTTAGTACACAACAAACACACAATCACCTCTCACACATTCTCACCTAGTGTTGACTTGAGGGCAATAGGGTCATGTGAGTCATACACCCTTGAACACGCACACAAACCTTCCTTACTACATATACACACAAACCCTTGCAGTTGACCTGAAGGCAGATCTCATCAAGGTTGTATCTGTTTGTTTCTCACTCTGTCAGTCTCTGCCTTCAACGCCAGGGAGTAAATTACACACTGTAAAACCCAATAAGTTAATTTAACTCAAAACTTTTGGTGAAACTGATTACATAAAATATTTTAAGTAACTAAAACTTAAAAATAAAAGTTAAATAAACACACTTTATTTATTAGCTTTAGATAAATATTTTTAAGTACCACTGATAAATGTTTTTATGTTATATCCACATTTTTGGTTTAGTACTCTGTACTTGATATTTTGAGTTTCAAGTACAAATCTAGCTCAAGTAACTATTAGGAATTAATATTTAGTTTCAAAATGTTAACCATTTTAAGCTAATACAACTCAAAAATTTAAAATACAAATGCTTGTAATATCGAAATCTACTGTGTTTTGAATTTGATATTAAAAAAAAGTGCCCAAAATAATTACACTTGTAAAAACATAAGACAGAAAATATAAATTCAAGTTACAAATTTATTGAGTGTTACTTTAACACATAGCATTTCTAACAAAAAGCCCAAAGACATAAATCCACCACATTTTATAGGGAATAATGTCAGAAATGTCCAGTTTTGGCACAAGGTTACAATATTAGAAATAAAGAATTTCACAACATGTTTTAAGAGTATTCAGATTTGATTAACACATGAGTATGGCCTTTTATTTAAAAAAAAAAAACAAAAGGAAAAGAAAATCCTGCATTATTAGATGGGAAAACCAAATGAAAGTAATAGTATAGTATAGTGCAGCTAATACACTGAAATATAATTGGTAACCTTTTTAATATGCCAATACTGTGGTTATGCAAAATGCACATTTGTAGAGTGCAATCACAGTCTCAACAACAAAGCAATAAAACATTAAATAGAAAAATACTTCTTTAGAGACATAAAACAAAGTGTTATAAACCTCCTTAGCGCCTTATGTCAGTTATGAGCAGTTCAGGAGGAACGTTCCTTAAGTGACATTCAAGATCCCACCTAGAAGCCAGAAATGCAGTGAGATTGTCCTTCATTTTCTCTATGGATTTACAGTTATCTGACTAAAAACACAATCAAAATCAACTAAAACACAAGTGATGATGGGGGAAAAAAATAAAATAAAATCACCCCTTTTACTTTGGATGTGAATTTAAGATAATGAAGTATGAAACGGAGTCTGCAAAGATTTATTCATTCTATTCTCTTTTTTAAAAAAACTTATCCAGACTCGGAAACATGATAAACTGAATTACTTGCTTTAACAGGCACTTGAGGGCTGTGTAGGAATCCTGGACATTATTCTGTTGCCAAAAGATCATTTTTAAGACTCAGCACTTTGGGCTTCAACTTCCCACCCTCCAGACCCATCAAAACGTTCTGAATAAAGTCAAAAATGTTGGCCAAACATGTTGGGTAGCTTAGGTGCAGGGTGTAGGTCAGTCCAAATATTACTAGAAATGCATCAGCCAGGGTGTTGAAAACAATGATCACGTTACCCTCGACCAAAACTGCAGTCTTCTCAATGTTGCATCGCTGGAATTGGCTCTGATGAGGAGGAGTCCAAGTGGCACTTCACTAATACCTGGTCTATCAGAATGCATCATCTACAGAAAACAAAATTACTACATGTTAGTGCATTCCTATTTCTCTTAGTTTCATCTATACAAGTCACATTTCTGGATTATTACTAGCTCAGAAATCAATTGTTTGAACAACAAAAAAGCCACAACACACCAAAGATTTGAGAAAACAAACTGACACAAATAGTACTTTTAGTAAAGCAAAGTCATACCTCTTCGTAGCAATAACAACAGAAAGTCAATAGGAGTTATATATTTTTTTCCATTTGTACAGTGATGTATGGTTGGGCTAGGAACATTATAGAAGGTCTACACACATTAAAAACATGTAGTATTTCCATTATGTGACATGGACACTGTTGTAGACAGATCCAAGCATGGAGATGCTTCTCAAACTGTCAAAGTGTCATAATGTTTTGAGAAATCTAAACAAGGATGCTACTAAGATATTGTTCACAACTTTGTCCAAAACTTACATCCCACGTTTTGATGAAGGTAGAGGTGTCTTGGTACAAATAGGCAGGGAGGGCATGAAGCACACCAGCACGTTGGGCATGGATATCAGCTTGTTCCTACATCACAAGAAAAATTTTTATTTTAAATTATTGGCTAACCTAGTCAAGAATGGTAGTTAAAATTGAAAAATTGATCAAATTAAATAAAGCTCAAAAAACAAGACAAAAACCCACTAACCTGGAGATTATAGCTTCTGAAGAGCTGAGACAGGACATCAGACACGTTCCCTGTGCAAACAGCTTTCTTTCTGAATAAGCTCTGGAGCATGTTGGTCCAACACACCATAAAAGTGGTTCTTCAGGTGGAGGTTTGTAATCCTGTGCAATTCTGCACAGATCTGAACACACACGATAAATTTATGTTTACAAGTTTCAATTAGTTCAATTCAATTCAATTTTATTTATATAGCGCCAAATCACAACAAATGTCGCCTCAAGGCGCTTCATAGATACAGAGAAAAGCCCAACAATCATATGACCCCCTATGAGCAAGCACTTTGGCGACAGTGGGAAGGAAAAACTCCCTTTTAACAGGAAGAAACCTCCGGCAGAACCAGGCTCAGGGAGGGGCGGCCATCTGCTGCGACCGGTTGGGGTGAGAGAAGGAAGACAGGATAAAAGACATGCTGTGGAAGAGAGACAGAGATTAATAACAGATATGATTCAATACAGAGAGGTCTATTAACACATAGTGAGTGAGAAAGGTGACTGGAAAGGAAAAACTCAATGCATCATGGGAATCCCCCGGCAGCCTACATCTATTGCAGCATAACTAAGGGAGGATTCAGGGTCACCTGGTCCAGCCCTAACTATATGCTTTAGCAAAAAGGAAAGTTTTAAGCCTAATCTTAAAAGTAGAGATAGTGTCTGTCTCCCGAATCCAAACTGGAAGCTGGTTCCACAGAAGAGGGGCCTGAAAACTGAAGGCTCTGCCTCCCATTCTACTTTTAAATACTCTAGGAACAACAAGTAGGCCTGCAGAGTGGGAGCGAAGTGCTCTAATAGGGTAATATGGTACTACAAGGTCATTAAGATAAGATGGGGCCTGATTATTTCAGACCTTGTATGTGAGGAGCAGGATTTTGAATTCAATTCTGGATTTAACAGGAAGCCAATGAAGGGAAGCCAAAACAGGAGAAATATGCTCTCTCTTTCTAGTCCCTGTCAGTACTCTTGCTGCAGCATTTTGGATTAACTGAAGGCTTTTCAGTGAGTTTTTTGGACATCCTGATAATAATGAATTGCAGTAGTCCAGCCTGGAAGTAATAAATGCATGAACTAGTTTTTCAGCGTCACTCTGAGACAGGATATTTCTAATTTTAGAGATGTTGCGCAAATGGAAGAACGCAGTCTTACATATTTGTTTAATATGTGCGTTGAAGGACATATCCTGGTCAAAAATGACTCCAAGGTTCCTCACAGTGTTACTGGAGGCCAAGGTAATGCCATCCAGAGTAAGAATCTGGTTAGATACCATATTTCTAAGCTTTTCAGCGCCGAGTACAATGACCTCAGTTTTATCTGAGTTAAGAAGCAGAAAGTTAGTGGCCATCCAAGTCTTTATGTCTTTAAGACATTCCTGCAGTTTAACTAATTGGTGTGTGTTATCTGGCTTCATGGACAGATAGAGCTGGGTGTCATCTGCATAGCAGTGAAAATGTATGCTATGTCTTCTAATGATGCTGCCTAGGGGAAGCATGTATAATGTAAACAGAATTGGTCCTAGCACTGAACCCTGTGGAACTCCATAATTGACCTCAGTGTGTGAAGAGGACTCTCCATTTACATGCACAAATTGGAGTCTATTAGATAGATATGATACAAACCACTGCAGTGCAATACCTGTAATACCTACAGCATGTTCTAATCGCTCTAACAGGATATTATGGTCAACAGTATCGAATGCTGCACTAAGGTCAAGAAGGACAAGCACAGAGATGAGTCCACTGTCAGAGGCCATAAGAAGATCATTTGTAACCTTCACTAAAGCTGTTTCTGTGCTGTGATGAACTCTGAAACCTGACTGAAACTCTTCAAATAAACCATTCCTCTGCAGATGATCTGTTAGCTGTTTGACAACTACTCTTTCAAGGATTTTTGATATGAAAGGAAGGTTGGAGATTGGCCTATAATTAGCTAAGACTGCTGGGTCTAGAGATGCTTTTTGAGTAAAGGTTTAACTACAGCCACCTTGAAGGCCTGTGGTACATAGCCGATTATTAGAGATAGGTTGATCATATATAAGATCGAAGAATTAATCAATGGCAGGACTTCTTTGAGCAGTTTTGTAGGAATGGGGTCTAAAAGACACGTTGATGGTTTGGAGGAAGTAATTATTGAAGTTAACTCAGAAAGATCGATTGGAGAAAAAGAGTCTAACTTAACATCAATGGTACTAAGAGTAGCTGTAGATAATATTACATCTGTGGGATGATTATTGGTAATTTTTTCTCTAATGATAAAAATTTTATTTGTGAAGAAGTTCATGAAGTCATCACTAGTTAACGTTAAAGGGATGGTTGGCTCAAAAGAGCTCTGACTTTTTGTCAGCCTGGCTACAGAGCTGAAGAGAAACCTGGGGTTGTTCTTATTTTCTTCAATCAGTGATGAGTAGTAAGCTGTTCTGGCTTTGCGGAGGGCTTTCTTATAAAGCAACAAACTATTTCTCCAGGGTAAATGATGATCCTCTAAATTTGTGACACGCCATTTCCTCTCCAGATTACGAGTCATCTGCTTTAGGGTACGTGTTTGAGAATTATACCACGGGGTCAGGTACTTCTGATTAGAAACCTTAGTTTTCACTGGAGCTACAGTATCCAGAGTCGTACGTAGTGAGGAGGTGAAATTATTAACAAGATAATCGACCTCTGTTGGGGTAGCGTTCAGATAGCTGCTCTGCTCTGTGTTGGTACAGGGCATTGACGATGATAACAGTGGCTGGATTATATTCTTAAACTTAGTTACAGCGCTTTCAGAAAGACATCTACTTTGATAAAGTCCACTCTCCACTGCTGCGTAATCAATTATTGTAAATGTAAATGTTATCAAGAAATGATCAGACAGGAGAGGGTTTTCAGGAAACACTGTTAAATGTTCAGTTTCTATGCCATATTTTAAAACAAGATCTAGAGTGTGATTAAAGTGGTGGGTGGGTTCTTTTACATTTTGAGAGAAACCAATTGAGTCTAACAACAGATTAAATGCCATGTTGAGGCTGTCATTTTTAGCATCAACATGGATGTTAAAATCACCCACAATAATTATTTTATCTGAGCTCAGAACTAAATTAGATATAAAGTCTGAGAAATCAGACAGAAACTCTGTGTAAGGCCCAGGTGGACGATAGATGATAACAAGTAAGACTGGTTTCTGAGTTTCACAGCTGGGGTGGACAATGTTAAGCATCAGGCTTTCAAATGAATTAAAAGTCTGTCTTGGTCTTTCATTAATTAATAGACTGGTGTGAAAAATTGCTGCCAAAACGCCCCCTCGACCTGTGCTTCGAGATTTCTGGTAGTTAGAATGACTCGGGGGTGTTGATTCATTTAAACTAACATAATCATCCTGCTGCAACCAGGTTTCTGTAAGGCAGAGTAAATCAATTTGTTGATCAATTATTAAGTCATGTACTAACAGAGACTTGGAGGAGAGAGACCTAATATTTAATAATCCACATTTCACTGTTTTACTCTTT
Organism: Neolamprologus brichardi; assembly: GCF_056152115.1. Taxonomy (NCBI): domain Eukaryota; kingdom Metazoa; phylum Chordata; class Actinopteri; order Cichliformes; family Cichlidae; genus Neolamprologus; species Neolamprologus brichardi. The sequence goes on along the minus strand of NC_142114.1, from coordinate 832,854 downwards.
GGTTCAGATGTGGATACTGTATTGTTCTTTCTTTGTAAATGTTTAAGTTGTTTGTTGCTGGTTTTTAGTTTGTTTTTTGTCTTTTTGGAAGCAGACGCAGTCTCTATGGAGATGGGTTTTTGGGGGGGTAGCAGGAGGAGAGAAGCTGCAGAGAGGCGTGTAAGACTGCAACTCTGCTTCCTGGTCCCAACTCTGGATAGTCATGTTTTGAGGGGTTTAATAAATTTGTCCATATTTCTAGAAATGAGAGCTGCTCCATCCAAAGTGGGATGGATGCCATCTCTCCTAACAAGACCAGGTTTCCTCCAGAAGGTTTGCCAATTATCTATGAAGCCCACATCATTTCTGGGACACCACTCAGACAGCCAGCAATTTAAGGAGAACATGCGGCTAAACATGTCACTCCTGGTCTGATTGGGGAGGGGACCAGAGAAAACTACAGAGTCCGACATTGTTTTGGCAAAGTTGCACACCGATTCAATATTGATTAGTCTAATTAGTCTATAAATCTTTGCAAAATACATCAAAATCCTTCCACTCCAAAGGCATAATTTGTTCAAACAGGCCAGATAACAGGAGTTGATATAAAATACATCTTGTTAGATACATCTATATACATTCTTACCTGGGACTGGGATTTCAGAGTAGGCCAGCAATCCAGGATCTGACCTACTGGTAGGTCATCATTGATGATCTCTTTGCATCGCAAGGCCAAAGTTGTGTGCATCAGCTTTGTAATCAGGATTCTTTTCACTTTTCTCGACTTCATCTACAATCTGTAGTCTTAGCTGGTCAAGGTAAACAGCATCTTCACCCCGGAAAATTTACTTCTGCCCTGGCATGGACATAACAGTAAAACACAGAAGACAAGACAGACTACACAGAGAACAGAAAAGACACATAACCAAGGAGACACAGATGAAACATAACTAGCCCAGAACTCAACTAAACCTTAACTAATAATAACAACAATACAAGAACTTTACCTCATTTCAATATAACATAAGAAAGCAAAAATACAAAATAAACTCAAAATGCTGGGTCACAGACCCAGCCCCTGACAGAAAAAAAAACTAAGTCTTTCACTAATGAACACTGGGCATCAGAATAAAATAAAAGGAAAAAAATAACTGTCTGGTAAATATATTATTGATGGATTCACCCTTAAGCTAACCTAAAATAGACCAGGCACAACAATTTTACAGTTCAGAAGCTTCTACATTTCAACTTAGTATACATAACTATTTGCAATGTAAACCAAGTTCTACCGCCTAATTATGTAATGATTAATCACTGCTTTTGTAAGTATATCCTGTGCCTACAATTTTCCTGCCCCAGTTTTAATATGTACAACTCCAGAGAACGTAAGTTTCAAGTTCCACCAGTTAGCAAATGGGTTAGCCAAAGTCAATATCCATGTATGCGCTAAGTGTGAAGCAGCCTCTGCTGGGACTAATAATGTGTTATACTAAATATGAGCTTATTAGCATAATTCATGCAAAACACTTTGGGGCCAAGGCGACATGGATAAAACGATGCATGCATGTAATTCTTAAATGCCTACTAGAGTTGTACATTTATGACGATAAAAACCCATATTACAACGGAGAACTATAGTTTCAGAAAAAATAAAACTTACCACAAAAGCCCTCCTGAAGATGCTGTAAAGGCGGTAAATGCAGCTAGCCAAGTGCAGAGCGTTAGCTGTTCCAGTTCAAAAGTCTGTAACATACCATAGCACGTCCTCCTTTATCCAGCGTCAAAGGCAATGCCGCAAAAAAAAAACCCTTCACAAATGTTTTTATTTCTGTTCGGATATTAACGTTCCACAAGTTTCTTTCGGAGTAATGAGCGGGCATTCGCACTCGAAGCGAGGAATCCAAGATGGTTGCCAGCACTTCATAAAGAAACAGGTGGCGCACGTAAGTACGTAGGCACGTAAGTGACGTCAGTGTTAAAACTCAAATTACTTAAGGGCAATGTCAGAAACTAATCAATATATTCAAGTACTGATAACTTGAAAAAACAAACTTGTTCAAACTACTCAAAAAAATAAAGGTGTATGAACTTATAACAGGTTTTTAAGTAGTTGGAACTCATTTCATTTATCGAACTATTACTATTCGGTCTTACAGTGCACTCTTACACTGAGCTTTCTCTCATATTGTTAATCATTTTACCAGCTGCAGAATGGGAGAGTTGACTACAGGTTCTCATTTTTGAAATCTGAAAAATGTAGATTTATATTGCATGGATACTGTTTGTAACCTTGCAAATTTCGGGTTTACTGTAAATTGATCTTGTACTCATGAACCTTCAAACTTCTGGTAACGTGACTGACAGTGATCATCTCAATGTAATGTTGGGAAACCAACGTTACACTGAGATGATCACTGTCAGTACCCTCATGTGGCAGCCATCTACACCAGCATCGCGCTGCGCCCTGCCATACCATCTACCAACTACTTCTATAGCACTGCGCACTTGCGGTTTAGGCTCCAATGACCTGGAGCCTAAACCGGTCATTGGAGCAAGTGGTTGCTATCACTTGGCAACCACTTGCCAACTGGTAACCACTACCAGTTGGCAAGTGGTTGCTTGTTATTGCGGCGCCTTTTGAAAGGAGTTGGTTTCAGCACTAACGCATAACTTTCACACTGAAGGCAAGTAATGTCTGTTTCAGGTTTTTTCATCACACTTTTTGCCCTTTAGTTGAATTGAAGCAAACACAAGGAGATGTGGCACCCTCTTTATGACTGATTTCACCTGTGTACAGCCAGCAGCTACTTGCCAACACATTGGGGAAAATACATTTTTCCCTACCAACAAGAGGTTGCCAGGAGGTCCCTGACTTATCTCTAGGCCCGTGGGATTGAGACCTTAGGTACATATGTCTCTTAACTGGTACTTTATATCACATTAATGCCATGAAACAGATTTAAAACTAACTTTTGACCCTCTGTGGATTAGAGAATAATATATCTAAACGTATCCGCCCAATTCAGTCAATAAAAATATATACTGTACAATCATTCCATCCTGGAAAAAGAGAAGTTCAAAGAAAGAAATAAAAGCCCAAAATTGCAGTAACATTCATGCCCATGATGAGTGGATGTAAACTACTGACCACAACTATGTAGTGGGGTTGGAGGTTCAGTCCTTAATCTCTCTGCGTGCTCAGATGTTCTTAGTAAAGACACTGAATCCCCCAAGGTTGCAACTGATAGCAGCCACTGTGGAAGAGAGCTCCACAGCCACTGGTGTGTTTGAATGTGTAAATGAGAAACACACTCTAAAGCACTTATCTGGCCAAGATTAAAAGGCGTTATAGTGCACATTATTTAAAATTTCATGAAGGATGTCATCCCTAATCTTGCTAGGCTTAGATTACAGGAAGTAAAAGAGACTTGGCAGCAGGTAAGAAATAGCCAAGAAAACCTTTTGTTCCATGGAAAGTTCCATGATCACTTGAGTAAATTGCCCAGTTACCTCAGCTATTTGAGTTAAATATAGTACTTAGAATATCAGGTCACGGGCAGTTCTCACAGTAGTTGCACCGTTTTTTCACACTGAAATGTAAAAGCTGTGTTCAAATACTTTGCTGCATAGAAATAGAATAAACTTCAAAATATATGAAACCACATTCTCTCGTTTCACTAGAACATTAAAAGGTTCTATTAATTCATCTGCAGTCGCAATTGTACATGCTTTAATTTTTCAATATGTATGGTTTCAATGACTATACCTTATATACAACTGTGCACAGACGTGCTTGTGTGGAGTGCAGTCCTGTCCTGTATACATGTAACACGACGTTATCTGCAACTATTCTTTTTCAGTTGTGTTAAATCCATTGTCTGAAGTCAACACAACAGAAGTATAATACCAACCTCTGAGTTCAGGCACTGGCCTGGTATGTCAGTAGAATTTAAATTCACTTAAACAGATGTCACATTAGGTTGGACATTTCCCAAATATCAGCATAGTCTGAGTTGTTCATAACACCAAATGTGTTTGCATATTTTTTGGCAGCGATCACTGAGTATGCGGTGTAGAATATTCATGTCTCATAACCAAAGCTATGAATTTCACTTTTAGCCCTAATCAGTGCTTCTCTTGTTTTGAACACAGATACTAAATGTGAGTCTATTTTTTAACTCCATGAGATTATCTGTCAGGCCAGCAGCCAGAAGCAGATAAGTGGCTGGGGTGATGAGCAAGCAGGACTAACCCAAAGCTCCATGTCTTTTCCTTTGTAAGCATTGATCTTTATTCCAAATCATTTGGCCAAAAAAAGTAAGATGTAAAATAACAGACTATAAGGAGGGCAGAAAGAAGTCAGAGATTCTTCTTTTATATGCGTTATTTGAACTATTTTTTGAACTATTTTTTTTTTTTGCTCTTATACTGTTTAGAGATCTACTCCATAGTCCTCATAGTACCAAATGCTTTGGGCTTTTAATAAAGATTTTAGTACTGGTTTGGTTTTCTTACTGGTTACTTCCTCCCTACCATTGCTAGATGTTGCTCATAGGGTCTATATCTTACAGTATAAAGTGACCTGAGAAAGCTGTTGTTGTTACCGGTGCTGTAACTAAATTGAACTGAAAAGGAATTCTTAACAAATTAGTAAACATTATAATTTCAATTGTTTGTAACCAGTAAATAACTGTTAGCAGAGTTTTATTTACTATCAATTAATAATCATTCAATTGTGTTACTTTAAATCTGATATTGATAATTCTACAGCTAAAGCCTCCACTCAGTGTTAATTTACTGTGTCATAAAAAATATGTATTTGTTTAAATCATATTTTATTTGATAAATTACAATTAAAAGATCAAAGTGGAAATTTGCATGTATTACACAGTGCCCTTGTATTAATTTCTGCACTACAAATCACTTGTCTTGAATCACTGCAATATTTAATATGTTTAAATATTAATATTATTCTATATAGTTTTTATCCCAAAAAACTATATTAGTGCGACTGTTTGTATTTCTGTCTTAGCCAAGCTTCATTATTGCAGCACTAAGTCTGAGGGGCACTCTTGGAGCAACTATTTTAGAGACGTGCTTCCTTTGCATACACTCGACCTTTCTACTGAGTATCACAAAGTGCAGCCTGGTAGCTTTAGCACAAACATGTTGACAGACAAACAGAAAGGCAAACAAATGCCCCTGAAAACCTTCTGCCGATGCATGTCCACATAACAGCAGTTTGAGAATTCTTGCATTGCTAACTTTCTGCTAATTTGCAGATCAAGGCTCTGCAGCAGAGGTCAGTTAGTAACCTCTAGGTCAATTATTATCATTGTATGTTCTTTGTTTTGCAGGTAAACGACCGACTGGACAGGTACTGCTGTGGATTCATACCTGATCCCGCAGAACTCTGCGTGGAGAACCTGCTTTATGCAAAGTGTGCCAACACCAAAGACCTGCTGCTGGTTCACATCCTGGTACGTATCACAGCCTGCCCTAATGCTTTTTCATCCTGTCTAGTCGCTGCAGACAGTAGACCCTTACGTTTCCTCTTTGTTCCATTATCAAAGTAATTTATGTCCCGAGACACTACAAGGCAAACATTAATCAGTTATCTTCAGTCAGCAGACCACTTTACTGATCACTGTTTGATGGATGTGATAGCAAACAATGCTTTTCTCTTGCCATTCTAAATTGTTATTTAATCAAAAAATATTTAAGTGTCAGTTTTCTGTTGTTGCCAGATCATTATTCATTATATCAGTGGGAATGTACTGAATAAAAACCACCTTGGCTCCCCAGTTTTCATTACACAACAATTTGTTGCTGTCATTCTTCCGTGGAAAGACAATGGTTCTATATTTACATGATACAGCAGGAGTGGATATTAAACTCTCCGAGTGTTGATGTGTGTGTATTCACAGACAGAAAATGAGTTCAGAGCCTGGCAGATGTTACCGAGCTGATTATGCTGCATGTGCTTCATATTGTTTATAAGAATGGATAAAAGCTCACAGCATTTCCTGCAGGAAACAAGCTCTGCAGAGAGAGTCTCGACACATCTTAGCAGCACAAAAGAAGCAACATTAGGTACATTGGAACCTCACAGAAATTTAGACTCTTGAACAATATAAAGACAATAAAAACACCACGACAGCCCGTCAGTCCAAGTTAGTGCAGGTGTGTGTGGTTTTTGTACAAGCAGTCGGGTTGTGTGCTTTTGTGCTTTCTCTGGGTTAGCTGAACATCTTTGCACGCTCTGAGTGACACACAGCAGTCTGTTTCTGACATCTGTTTGTTTGTACGTCTGATGCAGTGGAGGGGTTTCTGGGCTGCATGTTCTCAAGGGTGCCGAATATCTTTAGTGATGAGGAAAAAAACAATTTGATATTTTAAATGTTGCTGCACATTTTTAATATTAATATAAAAATAAATGGTGTCCCTAAATCAACCGGATATTGTCCAATATTCCTTGAATATGAAACAATAGCAGTTACAGGGGGCAGTTTTGAGGATGGAACTTGAGAAAAAAGACTTCAGGAAACACAATTTCTGCTTATGCTTTATATCTCCACTATATAATGTAGATAAGGTAAATCTATTTTAATGTCATGCTCTCCTCGCTTCTTATTTTCTCAATTAGTCTGTGTTTGATGTTGTTTTTATACAAGTTGCAGTCAGACAGTTCTGTGACATAAAAAAGTGAAACATACGTTTGTATTTGGCCAGTCTCCCTTTTTTATGAACCCTTGGGCAGCACTGTTGATATTTTAAGATTGTATCAATGATTACAGGTGCACATCTGCACTTTCATCTCAAACACCAACTTCTATGTCAGGCCAACTTGACCTTCATTATCAGGGATAATCGCTGGTGATGAAATCTACATCTGCAGGTATGACCTAACTAGGGAATCGCCATTTAAAGGGGCCAAGACTGAAGGTATCACAAATGCACCAGGAGCATGCATGTCATTTTCTTTACAGGTCACAGGATTGTGCACTTGTTCTTCCTGTGGAGTCTGAGGGAGAATGGTCAGGCTACCTGTGTATGATCAATACTAAAAAAATCAACATGAGCACAACAGCTGAAATGGTAAATCGACTGATTATTATAGAGCGCTTTTCTACTCAAAGCGCTCTATACAACATGCCACATTCACCCAATCACACCGAATCTCACAAGCACTTTCTCTAATCCGAGTGCTTGCTAATGACATTTACACACAGTCATACTCCCATGGATGCATCGGAGAGCAACTTGGGGTTAGTATCTTGCCCAAGGATACTTGACATGCAGGCTGGAGAAGCCAGGGATCAAACCACCAACCTTCCGATCAGTTGGTGACCTGCTCTACCTCCTGAGCTACAGCCACCCCATCATTTTGGAATTAAGTGGATTCTTAAATCAAAAATGATGTTCCATGTGTAAACGTGCACCAATGATCAACCATAAAGACTCTGATTAAGAATGGAGATATGTACAGTAGTTTAATGACTGTGTGAGAGCATCACTGGCTTTATTTCCAGACTGCAGAGTGTACACAATGCATATGTCCAGGTGGGGATGATGTGTATGTGTGTGACTGGAGAAGGCAGATTGTGTTTCAGCTTTCTCGGGTGTGCGCTGTGCACCTGAGAGCGATCGTGTTCACTGCGCATAAGCTAAATTAGAGCTATCACCACGATCAATCACTTTGACGCTCTGTTCTGAAATTCTTTAATTCCCGGTGATGCTATCTTGGATATTAACCAGTGATGATCTTCCTTAATGTGATGAGGAAGACTCACTACATTCATATTTGGGAAAGGCACCCCAGACTTTTTCCTCAACCTGCCACATGCTGTCATTATCCTGTTAGCTGCTGTGAGCTACTCACCGTGAGCGTCAGTGTCAACAGTCGGACCCTCTGCTACGTTCTCCAGGAGTGTGGAAGTTGATTGTGAAACACTGAGCAGATGTTGAAATTTAATTTGGCTCTCTGATACTGAAGTAACACTGCTGACATGAATGTTTATCATAAAATTAATGTTTTTCACGAAGTCTGCAAACCCAGTGCCAAAAGAGTTGGCACACTGAATGCAATGATAGAACATACAAAATATATCAGATGTTTGAAATATTTTCTCATTGTGAATTTGATGAAAGGAACACATCAGCCGGAGGAACATTTTGCACATAAGTCAGTTAGATAGGCAGCTGGTCAGTAATGTCATGGGTATAAAAAAAAAAAGACTTTGGATATTTCATCATTAAAATATCCTGGGAGGCTGGAGCAATGACTGAGCGCAAAGGACAACACCAAATATTAATATTGGATGCCTGAGGTCTTTGGGCTCTGAGGGCTCTGCATGAAAAACAGACATGAATGTGACATGGAAATCAGAGCAGGGCTCAGAAACATTTCAGAAATAACTGTCTGTGAACACGTTTTGCTGTGCCATCCACAAATGGAGGTTAAAAAAGAAGCTATATGTGAGAATGATCCAGAACCCTGGCTGTCTCCTCTGGACCAAAGCTCATCTAAAATGGACCGAGGCAAAGTGAAAAACTGTTCTGTGACTAGACAAATTGAAATTTGAATTTCTTTTTGGAAAATACGGACGCTGCATCCTCTGAAGTAATAAGGAGAGTTACCATTCAGGTTGTAACCAGCACTCATTTCCAAAGCTGATATGGGGGTGCATTAGTGTCTGCAGCCTGGTCATCTGGAAAGGCACAGCCAGTGCATCTATAACAAGAGTCTGGATCCTGGCCTGCCTGTACTTTAGACCTTCTGGCACATCATGAACTGAAAAATAAAGTTAGTTAAGACCCAAGATTGCTGAGGAGCTAGAGTCCTATATCAGACAAAAATAACAACAGTCTTCTCCAAAAAGTTTAGCAGCTGCTCTCTTTCAGTTTCCAGATGTTTATGGACGAAGAGGGAAGCTACACAGTGGTGAATGTGGCCCTGTCCTGGCTTTTTCAGATGTGTTGTTGTCATCAAATTCAAGCACTATTTCTATACTCTAAATATACCATAATATTACCTAGTAAAAGATGCTAGACTACAGTTAAATCCATATTATGATCATTCTGCACCACTGCAAAACCTTTTGCCACTGAAAAGCAAACGTTTTATTTTACAACTGAAATGCGTGGACACTGTTATTCTGTGGCTAGCTTTATTGGAATGTGCATTTTATGGAGGAGAGTATCTAAATTGACGGTCAAACTAATCATCTTACTCTGCAGCTCTTGTGGCTGATACAGATGCTGTGTATCAGCCACAGCATCTGTATCGTTTATTTGAAAGTCAGAGATGTTGTGAGGACAAGCAGCGGCTTTGGATGGCTCAAAGCTATGATGCTCTGTCCCGTAACTCCTTAATGAGTTCCCCTGTCCCACATATTTCTGGTCCTTAATGATAGAGGTATTTTGATAAACAAAGCAGACTTAATTTACTTTGAAGCATCAGGGGGAAGAGGAGACTCAGCACAGTGAGGCAGACGAGTTTTTACAGTGAGTGATGCGCTATTAAAAAACCTAAAAATATGTCACCTAAAACATCATTCAGTAGCTTTTTGGGTTTTCTCCACTTTTGCCTATTGTTGTGGTGAGTTTTACTAAGATTTGCATGTTTAGATAACAGCTTTGGCAACTTTAATTTTCTTAGTCACTAAATTATGTGCATGTGAGGTTAACAGTAAAATACTAGCTTCAATTACATGTTCAGAAAACTTTGCTTGTAACCACAAAATTGAGTTGGAAGTTGACATATTTGGTTTGGCATTGATTTTTATGCCGGGCCTGGAACCAGCCGGGGTTTTACATCAGCTTGTGATTTGGTTGAGTTGGTTGTTACAATAAAAAAATGTCAGTTAAATATATTTTTTATTGTAACAACCAACGATTTATACAGGAAAATAATGACTATTAACAAGGTTGCCCAAACTTTTGCATCCCACTGTATCTGCCAAAATACAGCTACTAATGGGACTCACACAAATCTAAAGTGTATTTTATTATCTGAATGTTGCAATGTGTAATATTGGCTTTGATAAATGCTGGCAAGTTTATATGGCATGTAGCAAATCACAAGCAACCCACGCAGGTGGCACAGTAGCTAATTTCATTATCATGTGGACGGATCAGGATGGGATAATAAACAATGTAATGTCTTTTCCACACCCAACAGGTAATCATTGAGTCGCACATTGATTTATCCAGAAAAGGTTTTTATTATTATAAAGTATTCCATCAAATAATGTTCTCTAAAGCTGGGCTCACACTGTGTGATTTTTTTCTGCTCATTTTGAGCCAATTTTTCAGTCGTGCGACCGTTTTGGTGATCGGCCCGAGTTTGGCCTTCATCGTGTGTCGTGCATCGTGTAGTATACGTGGGGTAACGAGAAGCGATTAACACCTCTTGACCAGCTCCCGATCATCAATCACTTGGTCGTAAGAAAATCAAACCTGTTTGAAATCTTGTCGGCCGTTGTGAGGGTGTCACCGCAAACTCTCACACTGCGCACACACAAACACAGAAATGAAAGTGAAAAGACGGAGCAGCACGGTGGTGCAGCGTATGATCTGGACACAAGCGATGGAGGCAGAACTTTGGCAAGCTCATCTGAGCCTTTTCGATGTGGCCTCACAAAATTATCACGACCACAACAACCGTGAAAATAATTGGATGGACATTGCTGCTCAATCACAGCTGCCTGATCAATGTTTTTCATTAGCAATTTAGCAAAGTTGATGGTGGCGGTGTGCGTGAAAAACAGAGAGGGAGAGAAAGGGAGAGCGAGCGACAGATTTTCTGTTATAACCTTCATGTTATGGACGCACAGTGCGAGCACTCAGGTCGCATCAGAGCATCGGGCCGTATAGTGTGAGACCTGCATCATGACCTATGAAATTCTAACCCCTGCGAGTCAATCGTACAGTTCGAGCAGGAGCTGAATAACGCGACTGAAAAAAATTTGCACAGTGTATGCCCAGCTTAACTGAATTGATTTATCCAGATTGCTGATACAACATCCAAGACCCCACACAGTTTCTAGTATTTTCTTACAGTAGAGTCTGTCTTAATAGAAAATATCAGTTCTCATTGTTTCACTGCCATAGGTCTCATGCTGATTTGCTAAGGGTACAGGGGAGGTCGTTAAATGTTTTGTTTATGAAGCGAAGATTTCATGTCTGGAAAAGCCACTTGGGTTAATGTAAGAATGAAATACTGAAATGCTTCGAATGCAGTTTGACACGGTCCAAGTGGACTGTCATGTGTCTTTCAATCTGTGTAATGGTGACACACTATTTAAAGAAACCGTTAAAGGTGAACTGTGGTTTCACTTATCTTTTTTATTTAGGGACACACATAATGTATTTTATCCCCTTTGTAAAGAAACTGCACAAAATTATATAAATCTGTTGTCACAATCTGGGTGAAGCAGACTGTGTGGAGTGAGGACCCAAGTGCTGACACTGACAGTGCTGACAGTACAAAACAAAAGGGTAAGGGTGAAACTAAACTATAACCAAAACTGTGTGATCTAACGCTAACAAAAAAAACCTGGAACATGAACATTAAAACCTGGCATGAAATACCTGGACCAGGAAGGCTTGACATGAATACATGAAATCCCCCCAGACTGGACAAGGAATGAATGAAAACTCAGAGACTAAATACACGCAGGAGGTGATATGGTGACGTGGAAACACATGGGGAAGCAATGGGTTGACTTAACATAATGACGACACAGGGGAAGTGAAACTAAACACACTGAGCACAGAACACCAGAGCATTTCAAAATAAAACAGGAAACATAATGGGAGGCAGACATGGGACACATGATAGACTAAGGTTGTGTCCACATTAATGGGCTGCATCCTCTTGAGGACCCGTCCTTCGCGGTCTACGTGGGCCGGGTCCTCAGAAGATCTGGTAGGCCGGAAGTAAACGGCTGTGAAATTGGACGGTCTAGCCTTCAGATTTGCGTCACCGCTGTCTCGGTGGAGTTTAATAAACTCGGCCGTCTGCTCCTTGCTATCTAAAATATAACAGGACACTGGTGTAAATTCTCGACCATCTTACACTTCTGTTTAATCAGTTTTCTGTTTGATGTTTATTCAGCTGTGTGAGAACCACACAGCTAGTTTTATTTTATCTAATCTAATCTAATAATTTTAATCTCAGCCAAACCGATTTACTCACGAACAAATAAAACACTGAAAAAAGCCAAACAATAACATTTTTAGGTAAGTGACTTTTATATCACGTTTAACCTGAGTAGCAAAAGACCGCGGTGATCTGAAAATGATGTGCTGGGAGTTTGCCGTTCTCGCCGGCTCTAGTGACCCTCGAGCTCCCGGCTAGCTAGTTTCCGAAAACATCGGAGCACTTTTGCGTTGTGTTATCTCGATAAACCGAGCAGATATTTGAAGTTTACACAGCTGCATTCTCACCTGAAAATATGTTTATTTTGTGACCCAGAAAGAGTAATAAGAGTAATATTAAAAACTTAGTAGCGGCCGCCATTGTTGGGCCGCGCTATGATTTCTGGGATATGGTGGGCCACGAAGGACACACCCGACCCATCCTTCAAATTCGGGGAAAAAGAGGACACATTTGTCGGCTGCATTCGGAGGAGTCTACAAATTTGGACAGCCTTCGGCGCGTCGCTGTGACATAATCGGCCTTCAAATGCGTCCTCAGGAGAATGCAGCCCATGAATTTGGACACGACCTAAGACACATAGACTTAACACAATGGATTGGCGAGAAACACGCACACTACAAATATGGAGGAAGAAGGGAACTGGAGATGAGACATGGACATAACTAAGCACAAACAGGCCATGATGGCTGGGAGGAAAAGGAATGGTTCACAAGGGGAATACGTGTAAGCAAGGGGGAGACGGCAGACAAAAACATTACTGAAACGCATTAAACACAAGGGGGTGAAGACACTAGGGGGACTCTAATAAACAGAACCTAGGCAAAATAGAAATGAGCTTAAGATAACTAAATGAGACTTAAATATAAACCGTAAACATCAAAGTATAAGAAAACAAAAAACGACCCAGGATCGTGACGTCTGTAGTGTCACGGCGGGGTGCGCCGGTGTGAGGAAAGAGGTAGACCCAGATGCAGACACGGTGGAGACAAAACGTAGTTTCAAAAATAAAGCGAGCCTTTATTGGCTGATTGTAGAAGACAAAACAAGGAACACGGGAAACTAAGGAGGCTATGAACACTGTGTTAACAAAAAGGCTGTGACACTCAGTGAAAAACTATGACAAACTGTGACCACTGAGTAAACTAGAAAATACAGAGAAACAATGGAGTAAACCTATGAAAACTGTGGTGAGGTTAACAGACGATCTGACATTGACTGAGTGGAAACACACAGACTAAATACTAGGGGTGCAACGATACACAAAATTCACGGTTCGGTTCGATACTTTGGTGTCACGGTTCGATATTTTTTCGATACAAAAAAAATGTTCATGCCTTTTTATTAATTTGTCATTTATTAAATTTTCACGGCACATTCTGCACCACATCTCTGTGCGTTCATCATTTGTTTGAAGCCAGCTCACCTCCTGCAACCACTTTTCCGAGAATACGTGCTTCTTTTGTGGTTCGAACTCCTTCTGACATTTCTTTGGAGGTGGAGGAACATCACAGTAATTGCTTAAAGGAGCTTCTTCGACATCTTTAAGAGTTCTAAACAAATGTCTGTCCTCCTCCTGAAAATCTTATGTACGCAAACACGCGCTGCAACTTCTTATCTTGTGCGGGTTTTTATTTTGACAGCGAATGCGCACCTGCGGACCACTTATGTGCAGCCCTGGTTATTTAGCTCGTCATATTGCAGCCACAGAAATTCTTTTGTCCATGAAACCATAAAGCTGCACTTTCTTTTTTCCTTATAGTCTGATTTGTCATAACTTTTCCGTTTTGTGGTAAGCTTTTCTTTGGCTGTCACTTCTTCACCCTGACCTGTCTTATTTGGCTCAGCAGAACTAAAATATATATCCTGCTGCTTTTACACACGCACTCACATAAGCTCAGCGATTCTCTGCGTGATCAACCTCTCACATGTTTAAGCTGCAGGAGATTTCACTTGTCATGTTTGCATAGTAAGCTAACGATTGATAAGACGATGTCAGAGGAATTGGTGCGCAAATTATCATCACTCACCAATCAGTACTGTCGCTCTCTATACACAGTTCACGCGATTGCAAAGTGAAAGCAAAAAACAAGCGCAAATTCAAACGCGATTTCAGTATGTCACATATTGACAGTGGCCGATGCCAATGACATAATTACCCAGCTACATTTCCGAAAGAATGCAAAAGCATTGACATATAGTTTTCCTTCCTACGATAGGCCGACGGGCAGGGCAGAGATAGATTTTGGTAGCCCGACTGGAAAAAAGCCCCAGGACGTCGGGCTAGCGATTTTGCGAGCCCTGTATCTGATTGAGGAATCACTCATCTTTGGAAAAGAGAGTTTATTATGGAGAAATGTCTCTTTCCAAAATAAAAGCTATACTATACGCTTCTTCTGGGCTATATTCTCAGCAGCATATTAAACATATCAGGTCCCCATAAGGAGAATCATGTGCTAACGGCTGTCTAAATGACTCGGATAAAGTTTGTAGCATGCCTGCTTGTTTTTGTCTGCTTCCACTTGTCTTTGCACTAGGATGATGTCGGAGTAAATGTGCAGTCATATTGGTTGTGTTCCCACTAGTGCTGTCAGCGTTAATCTGAAATGACATTAACGTCACAACACGGCAAATCTCCGTTAACGAGCTACCGCGGATCGCCTCATGAGTGGGGCTGGAAGACGTCAACACATTAACGAGCTAAGTGCGCTAACACACTAGTTCCCACCAATTGAGCATTGCTTGCACATCCAACATACTGTTTTACTTTAGTCCATGACGCGCTTACCTTCAGGGTCATACGTCACATGAAAACCAAAATAGTTCCAAACGCCAGATCTGAATGAGGGTGGGGGAGGTTCAATTTGCCATGTTGCAACTAGCCTAGCTTCTGTCTCGCTAGCTTGCCCTGCGCTCAGTGAATCTGTGTTCGACTACTCCGCCTAGGCTGCACTGTCGAGCGCAGATCCACTGAGCGCTCAACACAGATAGCATCGTCAGAAGGAAAGTTGATAAAATAAATTAAAAATGTTGTATCGTTTGATACATATGCGTACCGAACCGAAAGCACTGTATCGAACGGTTCGATATCGATACGAGTATCGTTGCACCCCTACTAAATACACATAGGAATGATCAAAGGAAGTAGAATCACATGGGGAAAACAGCTGACAACAATTAACATAATGACAGGACACGTGAAACTAAACATAACACAAAACTCTTTCAAAATAAAACAGGAAACATAAGGAGATCCAGACATGACTTGAACTTGACAAACAAAGAAAACTTGGACATGAAACATGGCAGAATGTAACTAGATAAACCAAAATGAAACTAGACTAAAAAGAATAACAAAACACCAAGAAACTCAGAATACTGGGTCACATGACCCAGGGCCATGACATGTAGTTTATCAACTTTTTTCATTCTTGTTAATATTGTATTACGTTTAATGTTACTCACTTCCAATCGGTGCACACTTCTTTCTTGGTGAGCAAACAGTAGGCTCTATGTTAACTGTGTATGTTTGTGTGTATTCTCAGGTGAGGAAGACGGATCCCTCCACACTGGTGTTTATAGATAATGCAGGGAGACCACAACAGTCCACAGACAACCTCAACTTCAAGCTGGTTGAGGGCATTGATGAGTGAGTATAAAACGTTATGTCAGAGAAGAAGCAGGAAAATGAGATTTTTTTTGTGTGCGTGTCCTTCAGTCTAGCAGTGAGGTTCAACAAATGACACCATGCCGATTGAGAAACTCATTTTAGCTCACAGCGGGTAGAAACAATGATGTAAGGAAATGTTCCAGGAAAAAATAAAACACATCCAACAACATATTTCCCTGGTGACGTTTCTGATTTGAACAGCTTTCAAATCAGCAGCACAGAAACGTCCACTGGAAGCTTGTTAGATTTTTGTTACAAGGTCTGTCTGATTAGATTAGCGTGCTTTCAATTAGCCTGCTATTCAGTATACCGAATGAATCAGCTCTGATAGAAATTCCCCTTTGTCTGTCACTTAGGATTACTAAGCTCTTCCATAAAATTCTCTTAAATATCTTAAGCCTGGACTTGGAGCTGAATAAAAATAGAATGTTAAAGTCACATATTATTTCTCATGACTGAAGATTAAAGAGCTAAATAAAAGAGAAACTTGTTAGTTTTCAGAGGTGTTACAGGACTAAATTTTCTCAAAGTCTTACAACTTGCTGTATTTAATTAATATAATTACATTTTAATATACATTCATTTTCACATGATAGTTATTCTTCCTTTTTTGTACACTTTACTGGGTTGAAGGTTTAATTTGAATTTATAAAATACATGTTTTTTGTCAATAAATATGTCATTACTATACTGTTAAATTGTTCATGCTCATAATAAACATAGTGTGAAATATTGAAGTTAAATTAGGCCCAAAGCTCAGGCTTCAAACTTTGCTCTTTATGAGCAAAGAGTAGATTTGCTCATAAAGAGCTGGATTTGAGCTGACCTCTAGGTCAGTCATACAAACAAAGCTCAAAAATTACATCTTCTTTTATACACATATCATCTTTTTTTGTCCACAACAGCTGCAGCAGCGTCGGTCTACTGGAATTAGATTCATGAATTTCTTGGCTGATGAATAAAAAACATTAAACTAAACTACTAGAAAGATTTAGGTTCCAAAAGTTGTTTTTGTCTTTTTCTTTCTCTTTTTTCTTTTTAGTGTGGTGATTTGTTGACCTTTGCTGCTCTTGTAGCACTAGAGAATGGCTAATATTATTCTAAAGCTTTTTGCTTATCACTTATTGATTCAGGAAGCTTGAATCACCAAATGGCTTTCCAACCTGACAGAAGTCTGCACTGCACTATCACAAAAATCTAGTATGGCACAGCATTGTAAAATAAAAAAGTAATAATAATATAATATTAATAATAATGTATGGCCTCCCTTTTCCTTGTTTGTGAAAATCTTCATTAAAAATCTCCCTGTATGATTATTGATCTGTTTGTGAAAAATCACGCAGAGACTCAGAAGAAGAGAACTATGGACAAAACAAAATTAACTTCAGATAAATTGCAGAAAGAACAAAAGGCACAAATATTCAAAGGCAACAACAGGAAATCTGGCTTTGTTTAACCCGAAGAGCCAACAAAACTGAATTAAAGAGCAGATTACAAACAGTAAGTTAAACGCCATTGTTCCAGCAGAAAGAAGCAAACATGTAGTATGAACACTCACATGCACGACATCTCCTATACAGGAGTATAGTACTCTGTGTGAAAGCATGAACACAACAAATCAGAAAAGTCCAGAACACCATTATTCCAATTCAGTTCAGAAGATACAACAGCAAGCAGTGCTTTTTGTGAGTCAGTGTCAGAGTGTTTTGATACAAAAACATGTTCATGCCTTTTTAATTTGTCATTTATTAAAATTCTAAATATATATTTTACCTCAAAAGTACAGTTTTTAAATGTAATGTTGCTGAAACAACAAAATAATAAAATAAAAACAATCTATCTGATCGAGAAATCCCTCTTCTTTGGAAAAGAGAGTTTATTACAGAGAAATGTCTCTTTTCAAAATAAAAGCTATACTATACGCTTCTTCTGGGCTATATTCTCAGCAGCATATTAAACATATCAGGTCCCCATAAGGTGAATCATGTGCTAACAGCTGTCTAAATGACTCGGGTAAAGTTTGTAGCATGCGTGCTTGTTGTTTTTGTCTGCTTCCACTTGTCTTTGCACTAGGATGATGTCGGCGTAAATGTGCAGTCATATTTGTTGTGTTCCCACTAGTGCTGTCAGCGTTAATCTCATTAAAATGACATTAACGCCATAATGCCGCAAATCTCCGTTAACCAGTTACCGCGGATCGCCCCGTGTGTGGGGCTGGACGGCGTCAACACGTTAACGAGCTAACTGCGCTAACGCACTAGTTCCCACCAATGTAATTGAGCATTGCATGGCACATCCGACATACTGTTTTACTTTAGTCCATGACGAGCTTACCATCAGGGTCATACTTCACATGAAAACCAAAATAGTTCCAAACGCCACATCTGAATGAGGGTGGGGGAGGTTCAGTTTTGGCTAGCGTTGAGGCAGTTGCCATGTTGCAACGAGCTTAGCTTCTGTCTTGCTAGCTTGTTTGATACATTTGCGTACCGAACTGAAAGCACTGTATCGAACGGTTCAATACCGAGTATTGTTGCACCCCTTTTGTGTATATATATATATATATATATATATATATATATATATATATATATGTATACACACACACACAGTTATTTATTTGTAAAAAGCAGAGATGACTTGATTACTTTTTTCAAGTAACGAGTAAAGTAAGGGATTACTATTGCAAAAACGGTAACTAGATTACCATTACTTTCCCGTAGGAACGCTGCGTTACTAAAACCGTGATTTTTTTTTTGCGAGAATGTCTCATGACAGCGACGTAAGCGAGTGCGACGTTCGTGACAACAGCTGTGTGCAGATCAATAATGGATAATATATCGAGTGCGGGAGAGAGTATGAGCGTGCAGCGTTTAAAGTGTGGAAGTACTGACCTTACTTTGAGTTTGATTCCATAAAAAGTGACAAAAACATTAGCATCCGTTGTGCGTGGGAAGAAAACCTGTTTTTACAGTGAAAAAAAACCCCTAAACAAGCACCGAGTAGCTACGACGTAATGGGAAATTCACAGAGAAACTCGCGGATTCTTCCACTGACCGCTGCGGCACACCTGCACCAGGGTAAACCTCCACCTACCTACTTCTGCTTTACAGGTGAAAATAGAGCAACAGGACCGCTAGTCTTTGACTTTATTTATTTTCTGCTGTGTTTTACTTGCATCTATTTGAAAGAGTGAGTGTAAACACAAAAAAAAATATTTTATGTGCTTGAATGTGCAGAAAATAGGTTTAAATATTAAACAAATTTCTTCTAGTCAGAGAATGTTGCATATAAAATTTAATTAAATTCTTGCTTGATGCATAAAGTTAAAAGATTGAAACTAATAAAACAAGTTTTAAAAAGAGACTTTTCCATTTGATTACATTTTGTATGATGGATTATGCAGAAAAAGTAGAATTGGGCTGAAAGATCTATCGTTTTATCACCTTTTCAGGTTGTAAATCGTGTTTTTAAAAAGTAACTCAGTAATGAATTACTTTTGAAAATAAGTAATCAGTAAAGTAACAGGATTACTTTTTTGGGGAAGTAATCAGTAATTAGTTACTGATTACTTTTTTCAAGTAACTTGACCAACACTGGTAAAAAGTGTTTGGAATCATGTATGATTTTCGTTCCATTTCTCACGTGTACACCACTTTGTGTTGGTCTTTCACGTGGAATTCCAATAAAATTGATTCATGTTTGTGGCTGTAATGTGACAAAATGTGGCAAAGTTCAAGGGGGCCTTTTGCAAGCCACTGGATATAGATATCCAGTGACTATATATATATATATATATATATATATATATATATATATAGATATATATATATATATATATATATATATATATATATTGATATATATAGATATATATAGATATATATATATAGATAGATAGATAGGTAAATAGATATGAAACCACTCTGGTTGAAAATTTAGTGAGTTCTGTTGATTTTATTTGTGAACACATGTCCATAAACATGGCTTGCCCATAAAAATATAACAGCACATCCAAGGATAAGAGTCAACCTTCAGGTGACTTTTAAAAATGCAGTTTTTAAAAGATTGTGTTGTATAGAATGCATCTTGTGTAATAATTAAACAAAATCTCTTTCTTACACATCCTTAAGTTGAATTTCACCTTTGCAGAGTAAAGGGTATGGTATGCAGTGGGACGCATACAGTATGAAGGGTGGTAGAGTTTTCAAAACTTTATTTATATTTACACAAACTCAAAGAGAAGGACAACATGTTTTTTAATTGCTGTGTAGTTGTTGCTTTTTGATTTTTTAGAAGAAGCTGAAATGGGGCTGTTAAGCCACGCCCCTGAGAGGTAATGAAGAAAAGTGTCAGCTTCCTTTTAATGAATCAGCCGGGTTCAAAAGCTAATGATGGCTGAGGGAGTATCTGCTGTGTAATAATCACTATCAACATGAATTCTTCTTGTGGCACAGAGTGACTCCACCTCTAGCACCGTCACCAAGTCTAACAGTGTACTCGTATATTAAATAATATACAGTTTGTTTGTAACCTCAACATTGAAGTAGAAGAGCATCCCAGCAGAATGAACCTTTTTTTGATAATCCACAAGTTTTCTTCTTGTGCCACCCTCAGGCTAAGTTGTCAGCCTTCAGTAGCCTTGTAGCCTTTATTCTAGCAGCATGCTCAGGGCAATTTTTTGAACTTTTCATGGTAAAGCATTTTCTTCTTTTAAAGTGTTCTGTACAAATCAGGCTTGGCGCCATCGTTTTATCCCTGGCACTGCTAAGACTGTGAGAAAACCTAAATCATGAGCAGGTTCTTTGTTTTTTCCTATATTGTGACGAATAAAGAACATGACGATCTTTAGTGTCTGCACACAAATATTTTAGTTTTCTAGTCTGTGAAACAGCCATTAAAGCTACAACATATCAAAACCAATGTTATGTCTTTTGTCAGATTTCCAGAGAAAGCTGTGTCTGTGCTGCGCTCAGGCTGTCTGGAAAGTCTTCTGCTACGCTCCCTTTACACAGACAGGGAATTCTGGGACAGCCACGGCGGGTCCAGCGGTCTCAGGCCTCTCATCCACATGGTGGAGCAGAGAGGGAAAATTCTCCTGCAGCACATCAGGGACAAAAAGCTTCAGCTCAAGAGGGATCTGTGACTGACCTGATCAGGCCAACCTGGATTTTAAAGTAGATGCAAACTGCAGATCCATGAGCTCGAAATCCTATTAGCTGTCGTCAAAGAGAGCAAGAGTCTCTGGAAGAAAAGAAGCCTGCAGAAATGAAATGCATTGTATAATTTAAAGCACCATAGTCATTCAGATTGAAAAGTGCACCGAGGCACAATGAAAACAGATTTAGAATGGTTTTTGCAGTGCAGAGTCATCCAGGGCTTGCATGGTGGAATAAAATATTTAAATGTGTGCAAACAGATCAACAAAGCAACAAAGTGGACTGAAACACTGGGAGCTAAGTGCACTGTCTGGCAGCCCGAGCCCAGCAATTCATGAACATGTTTGACTTTTTCACTTCATAATACGCCTTTCATTCTTCGTTGGTTAGTCTTAGTCTTCTGTAGTATTGGCTGTACAGCAGATACAGTATTTTTAAAAGGTGCAACTGCTTTTAGGTCAGCTGGCCAGATGGACCCCTGTGCTCTTGCATTCTGGTCTGCACTTTGTAAAGATGCTAAAGGGCCCTCGAGACTGACCAAATGTCAGCATGTGGTGCTTTTAGAGTAAGGTTGAGTTGATACAAAGCACTCTGAAACTTTCTAAAGGTATATTGCAATTTGCGTTATTTCACCAAGTCCTACCACAAAAGACAGTTCTGTTTTCACTTAATGTTTGATGTCTAGGCTTCAAGCTCATCACTCCCACCAAATATGATTCACACAGAAACTAGGGAGTGATGACTAAACATCCTCCATGGAGCCTACAGGTTGATGGAGGTAGAGACCCAGGACAGCAGAGCCATTAATATGTCAGAGGGAGAAATGGGAAATCTGGGAATGGAGGAAGACCGCTAAGGTTTCGGCAGGTATATGACATAAGGAGAGATAGCAGGTGTATAACATAAGGAGAGAGAGTGTGTATGACTTACCAGCCTGAGCTCACAAGCTTCACTCCATTTAATTCATTACAAAATAAAGTCTGTTGTCATGTCTCTGCTTTAGCCTTTTTTGTTGTTATTATTCAGGAAACAGATTCAAAACTAAACCTGAAGGTGTGTCATTGTGCGTACCACGTTAAAAAAAGAGCCAGCAGCCCTAAATTTGATTGACTCAAATTAGGGCTGGGCGATATGACCCAAAATTCATATCTCGATATTTTTTAGCTGGATGGCGATATACGATATATATCTCGATAATTTTTTTTAAAGCCATAAGGTAAGAACAAAAAGAGAGTTCTTAGTCAAAGCTGTGGCCCAGATGTCACACAGGCACTTTTATTAACATACAGCGTAGATGTACATGAAGAAATTACTCAAAAATAAATTATCAGCATTTATTAAATCAGTGGTTCCCAAACTTTTTTTGCTAGGCCCCCCTTTGTTTTACAAGAAAAATGTTCGCACCCCCCCTTCTCGCACGCACATGCACGAACACATCCTCCAACCACACACCCATATTTTGCTCCATCTTTCTTTCACACCTCAAACATTTAGTAAACAATTAAGCAAATACAAGTAATCTGCAATAAATGACAGGTAGTAATAAAGTAAACTACTAACTCTTTTAGGCTACCTTCAAACATATGCGGGTATTTTTGAAAACGCAGCTGTTTCGTCCACACGTAAACGGCGTTTCCTATCACCGAAAACGGAGATTTTTTAAAACTCATTTTTTTCCGTTTAAGTGTGGACGAGGAATACAGAGTTCGTCACGCAACATCAAAGGTATGTGCCTTTTTTCACGTCACGCTGCACGCCACGTTTACATGAGATGAATTGCAGAGAGACAAAATACTGTTACTGTTAATCTGACTATCTTCAGGTTTTACATGCTTACATATAAACACGCAGTTACTGTTCCTCTATTTACAAAGGCAGAGGCGTCACGGTGTGATTATTTTGCGTGTAGTTGTTTTTTTTCATGTGTAATAATATTCAACATTGCTATCAATGTATTTTTCAAAAAATGCCTCTCTGTGCAAAATGGGTTTAAAAACATAAACAACTGTGGGATAATGTTTGTCTGTGATCTGAAGAGCCCAGCGCTGCTCCCGACACAGGGAAAACTAATTCTGTAGGGGAGACCTACCTCGGCACTTGTGCAGGTGAAACCAAAGGGAAGATTTGCTTCACCATATTTTCTAGTCTTTGGCTTGAATGAAGTTGGTTTGGAAACATATTCAGCGATGCTTCATCTCCTGCTTTGCGTCTCTGTGGGCGCCCCGTGCTAGCAGTGTCCAAAAAAACAGACCTTTGGGAAGGTCTGTATTAAATAATAATGCTCCATAAATAAAAGAAAACAATGTTGTTTTTGTACATAACAAAAAGCTCAGAATTGTGCAGTCAAAATGTAAACTAAAAGACGATGAGCATAATAACAAAGACAGACAGATTTCACAGCTGCTCTGTTCCCAAGTTCTACTGCGTGACTGACAGCCTTGAGTTTGAAATCCTCTTTGTAACCATGTCTCTTAACAGGTGCCATTTATGGCCCTTATACACACAATACAGTAATATTACGTTGAAGCACAGTACGTATCACTCCGCGAGGCTCCAGACTACGGTAGCCGTAATGCTCCGACAATCCATCAAGCGGTGCAGCTCCGTAGCTTACCAAAGTCGTACTAAAACATTTTTTGACAGATTGCTGAGCGCCGTGTTCCACATAAAATCGGTTCGCGGTCAGTAAGCACAACCAGAATTCATACATAAGGCGCGCTGTCGATTTTTGAGAAAATGAAAGGATTTTAGCGCGGTTAGCTCGCTAACACGTTGACGCCGTCCAGCCCCTCGCACGGGGCAATCCGCGGTAACTCGTTAACGGAGATTTGCCGTGTTCATCTTGTCGTTGCCTGCAGGTGACGCTATGGGTGAGGGGGAGTTGTGTTCAGTGAAGGAGAGGCGAGGCCGAGTAACATTGCGTAGAGACAAAAGCGGACCAAAGAGAGGCAAACTTGTGGATCCACAAGTATAATTATAACGTAACATAGACTATATCGATATAAACGATATTGTCACATCTTATATCTCGTATGAAAATATATAGATATTTTTTTAAAAACTTGATATATCGCCCAGCCCTAACTCAAATGGTTTGATCATCTGCAGAATATGCAATACCGCTGTAGCTCCGTCTGTTCTTCAGGGCGCCTGTCACTGCTTTTCATTGAAGCCTCCCATCTGCACTCAGTAGCTTCTCCCCAAATGTCGCCTCATTGAAGGGAAATGTGAGACAAATTATCCCCCGTTTCCTGTTTTAATATTACAGAGAACTAGCAGCAGATCGAGTGGAAATCTGCTTTTGTGAGATAAGCTTTTAATCGAGGGATTAAAACTGGCTGTCAGTAAATAGCTTCTGGAGCAGATCCTGGAAGGTTTTTCATTTATAAAAAATTACTAAATATATTTAGATATATATATATATATTATTGCAAACTGACTGAACTTGTACATTGTATAATACAAATAGTGAATCTAAAGTTGAAAGAAAATTTTATAAAAATCAAATACCATTAATGAAGGAACCGAGCTGTGGTCTTTCTGTTTGAGCAGCACGTATTTTAAGCTTCACTGTCAGAAAAAATCCCTTTTGGTATGTTGATATTGTGAGATAAAATTCCAGGCATATTCACAGATTAATGATATTTTCTATGGCTCCCTCTTTCATCACTGAATAAATGGCTGTAATGAGAAACGATTCAGATGTGTGATCCTCTCTTCATCACCACTCGGTCTCTTTTACATTAAATATTTTTCCTTTTTTTTCTCAGTTTTTTTTTTTCTTTTTTCAGTCCACTAACTGTGCTGGCTGCTGTTGGATTTTGCTATTTTTACATCAGTTCGGTCCAGCACATTAAGCCCCATCTGGATTATACCCTACTTAATGCTTTCAGACATAAATAGTAAATCCTTCATACTGTACTGCTGAAGGACGGCAGTTCAAATACCAGAACACTGGGACTAAAGAAAGGCAACAAAATGAAGAAAGTGGTCACAGTCAGATAGATGAGTGTTTACAATACCAGGATTAAAGCTGCAAGCAGCGTTATGAGGGCCATCGCACCCCGTTGCGTTGAGCCACGCCCAACACCTACACCCAGCATGTTCGATCTGATGTCACATTGATGGAATTCATGTGTAGAACCACCAGGTAAAATTTCATCTGAATCAATGATGATTATAGCCATCCCACTAGGTGGCGCTCTAACCATTACTGGCAAATCGCTTATCAAACATTTCTGAGCTTGACTCTTGACTCATGCGTGCGTCATTTGGATGAGATTGGACATTGTGTTTTTGAGTGACAGCAGATTACTGCTTTTTGGCGAATGATTGAAACTCCACGTGCCGCCCTGACCATCCCGTTTCCCTAAACATAAAAAGCTTCGCAATTTAACATCACAGAGGTCTTTAGATTCCATGCATTGGAGATCACATCGTTACATAAGCTTACCAGGTTTCAGACTCATAGATGAAACACAGAGCAGGGGCTGATGTTTTGAAATTTTGTTGGGGGCGCTGTGGAGCCATTTTACAATATTCCATGAAAATGATCACATAACAAGAAAACCTTCAACGCATTGGAGGTCTGCGCCAAATTTCAAGAGTTTTTAAACTTTCCAAGTCCCTCAAAAGCCACTTCATCTTTCATGGTGAGCCGCCTTGCCACCAGGGTGCACCATTCAGTTTAAACTCACAATTTTCTCACTGAAGCATCATCAGGGACTGATGTTAATATTCACCATTTTTGAGGTGGACCTGATGAACCTGTGAAAATCAGTATATCAAAGTGAAATACATGACATTTCCTGTTCCCACTAGGTGGCGCTCTGCGTATTCCTGACAATGGGCATATCAATCTGTTCAGGGCAGGTCTGTCATCATATCTGTAAAGTCTGGTACTGATCAGACTGCCTTTCTTTTAGTTACACTAATTTGTTTCTTCATGGCGAGACATCAATGTTCGCCATGCTGCTGGGGTCACACCGTTTCGCGAAAACTCACACTTTTCAGTGTAACCCAAGACCAACTCCTTAAGGCTTTCCTGGAGAAATTTGAGACTGCACGGGTTACCCATCACTATACTGCACCCCAAAGTGTAAAACATGACATTTCCTGTTCCCACTAGGTGGCGCTGTCACTGGTGTCAAATATGGCAGTTGAAATATGTTCAGGGGTGGAGCCTTATCATATGTGTGCACTTCAGTCCAGATCAGACAATGTATGACAGAATGAGAGGCAATAAGATTTTCATGGCGAATCATTGAAATTCGCCGTGGCGCCACGGCCACACCGTATCCCTAAAACTCAAACGATCCGCAATTTAATATGGCCCAGGTGTGTAGTTGACACTGACCAAATATGAAGCTTATCCAATCAAATCCCAAGGAGGAGTTCGCTAAAGTACAAGGCCTGGAAATGGCAAAAACAGAGCCAAAATGTCAGCTTCAATCCAAAATGACAGACCCACTGACTTTTTTGTTCGTCTCAGCATGATACACGTGTGGGCCAAATATATATATGTGTATATATATATATATATATATATATATATATATATATATATAAACATTAAAATACGAAATTTTTCACCAGACCTGACACGTGCAAAATTTCATGAGTTTTTGAGCATGCTAAAGCCCTCAAAAATGCACTTGCTTTGCCTGAATAATAATAAGAAGAAGAAGAAACGGAGCAGATACAATAGGGCCTTCGCACTCTCAGTGCTCGCACCCTAATTAGGGTTTAAAACTTTAAAAAGATGTAACTTAGTACTGGAGTACTGAAAGCACATAGAAAAACACAGCCACTCAAGAACTAGCTTTGTACAGATACAAAGGCCATATCGGAGGAATGGTTACGTCACTCGTTTTTGGCTGATAACCACAGGCTCAGGTTTGAACGAGCTTATTTTCATCCCAGCTGCTTCACACACTGCGGAAAACTGCTCATGACGTACACGCTGGAAGTCATCACCAGACAGAACCACATCATCAGCAAAGACCAGAGCTGACATCCTGAGAGCCACCCTGTGGACTTAAACATTGAGGCGCTGATTAATGGATAAAATGCTGTGAAGGTAAAAGATTTGAACACTTTTTTTAAAAGCTTTTCCAGCACTTTCAGATAAATTAATGTCCGGGAAGGCCAAAGGGGAACCAAAGGGAAGATTTGCTTCACCATATTTTTTAGTCTTTGTCTTGAATGAAGTTGGTTTGGAAACGTATTCAGCTATGCTTCATCTCCTGCTTTGCGTTTGTGTGGGCGCCCGTGCTAGCAATGTCCAAAGTGTGGGGCCCGGGAAGCTCTGAATTATGGTAAGTAAAAAAATGCTTACATTCTAGAAAAATAAACTTTGTGCCAAAAAACCAAACATAAACAGGACTTCAGTGGGTGGGTTCTTGGCCCATCTCTGAATTCTTGACAACTATGGGATTGACTGGCTCAATATTTGATAAAAGTTGGGCTTCATCACTTCAAATTTCAGTGCGGTGCTAAATCCAAAATATAATAAATGCAATTAGAAAGATAGCAAATCACATCATTCTGACTGAAGAATGAAAACTGCTCACATGCTCTCCACATCAGTATAGGTGCTCTCTTTTAATTCATTGATTTAGCAGTATCCACAGACCCCTTCTTAGTGTAATGTTCCATTTCTGTTCATCTTGTGAATAAAACTATTTACCAACTTTACTGAATGAAAGAAAGAAAGTGTACTTTATTGATCCCTGTGGGGAAATTCCTCTCTGCACTTAACCCATTCACTCAGTGAAGCAGTGGGCAGCCATTGGGCACCCGGGGAGCAGTGTGTGGGGACGGTACCTTGCTCAGGGGTACCTCGGGGTAGCTGTTCAGGGGAATCGAACCCCCGACCTTCCGATCATGGGGCCACCACTCTACCTACTGAGCTATGAAATTAGTTTGCTTCCCTCCCTCCTAGCAGAGCGTGATTTTAACACGTAATGTCCTTTCTGTTAGCCTCAGCTGTCTCCTCTCGACTGCACAGTTCTGTTTATGATCACCAAAAACTGCTACGGTAGCATAGCTACTGTAAATTATTAACATTTAAACTTTTCAATTGGTAAAAACTGCCGGCTGCATCTACACCTACCTGTGTCCTGCCACATCTTGAGACTGAACCCACTGCACCAGCCAGGGGATCCAAATCCTTGGCTTTCATTCAAACTATGCAACATATTCTTTAGAAATACAAATTCATGTTTTTTTTTTCAACTTCCTCTTTCCAAATCCTGAACAGGTGTTGAGTCAAACTGGTAAACCTGTAAACTGTAATTTTTCCTCTAGAAACCAGTTTGTTTATTCAGTGACTGG
Source organism: Neolamprologus brichardi (assembly GCF_056152115.1). Taxonomy (NCBI): domain Eukaryota; kingdom Metazoa; phylum Chordata; class Actinopteri; order Cichliformes; family Cichlidae; genus Neolamprologus; species Neolamprologus brichardi. Next base: position 804,548 of record NC_142114.1, on the reverse strand, counting down.
ACATTAGATTTTAGCCCACATTTAGCCATTGTGATGTAAATGTTACCTCACATAAAAGATTTAAATAGTCAGCATAGGAAGCTGTATTTTATTATGTATATTGTCTAGTGATGTGCGATACCACTGATTTCCTTTCTGATCTGATACAAAGTAAAATCCAGGGTGGTATCGACGATACTGATCCGATACCGATACTCTGTACAAAAACTTATTTTATTTATTGTATCTCATATTATAGCTTCATAATGATTACAGGACATCAGATTTCTTGTTCTTATCACTTAATAATGCAGAGTTCATCATATAGAAATAAAAAAACTGAAGTTGTGCGCTATTTGAACATGTTGCCCGCCTGCAGCTCTAAAGGACTCTGTGAGAGACGTCTGTCTTGCCCTAGCAGCACCTGTCCCTGTCCTCCTCTTCAGTTCACCTCAACATACGCTCGTCATATTCTGTGATATGATTTACTCTGAGGTGTTTGACAAGGTTAGTGATGTTGCCGCAACCATACATGCCAACCCTCCCGATTTTTCCGAGAGAATACCGAATTTCAGTGCCCCTCCAGAAAATCTCCCGGAGCCACCATTCTCCCAAATTTCTCCCGATTTTCCACCCGGACAACAAAATTGAAAAACCATATTGAAGAATTCATAGCGCGGCCCAGCCAATTCCAGTTTCCAACAATGGCGGCAGCGACTTAGTTTTAATATTACTCTTATTTCTCTTTCTGGGTCGCAATTTTTTTTAACATATCTTCAGGTGAGAATGTAGCTGTGTAAACTTCAAATATCTGAGCCGACACATCGTTTTCAAACCCCCGCGGTCTTTCGCTACTCGGGTTAAACATGATGTATAAGTCACTTTGATAACTTAAAAATGCTATTGTTTGGCTTTTTCAGTGTTTTATTTGTTCGTGAGTAAATCGGTTTGGCTGAGATTAAAGTTATTAGATTAGATTAAATTAAATTTAACTTTATTAATCCCTCGGGAGGGTTCCTCCGGGGTTTTCACACAACTGAATAAACGTCAAACAGAAAACTGATTAAACAGAAGAGTTTACGTCAGTGCCCGGTTATATTTTAGATAGCAAGGAGCAGACGGCAGAGTTTCACTCCACTGAGGGAGCTCGTGACGTACTACCCGGCTTTCTTTAGACCGCGAAGGATGTGACTGAAGTTGGCCCCCCCCACCTTCTTCAAATCCAACAAAAGTGGTATCAAACGTTTGTGCTACATTTGTGCTGCAAAAATTTTCATTTGTGCTGCTATCATTTTAAAGATATTCAAGAAAATTTCTAGAGGTCATCAGAGGTCAACCAGCCCCCCCATATTCATGGAATAAAAACTGGTGTCGATTAACTGTGCTACGTTTGTGCTGGTTCGTGCTACTAAAATTGTCATTTGTGCTGCCTCTGTTTTAAAGATATTAATGAAAATGTAAAGGTCAAAAGGTCAACCAGCCCCCCCACATTACCCAAATCAAACTAATTTGATGTCAAACGTTTGTGCTGGTTTGTGCTGCAAAAAATTTCATTTGTGCTGCTGTCATTTTAAAGATATTAATAAAAATTTCTAGAGGTCATCAGAGGTCATCACCACTTTGTTTTGGTCTTTCACGTGGAATTCCAATAAAATCGATTCATGTTTGTGGCTGTAATGTGACAAAATGTGGGAAAGTTCAAGTGGGCCGAATACTTTCGGAAGCCACTGTAACTGCTAGATTTCTTGACATGAAGACAGCAGACAGTACGGGTCGGCAGCAACACCTCGAGCCCAATAACACTGAATACGGGGTGCAGCTACAACAACCTGTCCCTGAATGTGGAGAAGACCAACAGCGACTCTACTTCCTCTGCAAACTGAGAAGTGCAAAAGATTCAACCACCATTATGAGCACCTTCTACAGAGGAACCATTGAGAGTATCCTCACCAACTGCATCACTGTGTGGTATGACTCCTGCACTGGGTCCTGCAGGAAAGAAATGACAACGGGTAGTGAGAGAAGCCGAGAGGATTATGGGGACCTCTCTTGTCTCCCTCCCCAGGAGATCTACTGCACCTGCCTCATCCGGAAGGTCCTCTCCATTACAGGTGAGTCCACTCATCCCTTCAACAGCTTCAGTTTGCTGCCATCAGGAAGGATACTGAAGAGCCTCCGGGCCAGAACCCGCAGACTGAGAGACAGCTTTGTCCATCAAGCTCCATCAAGCTGTCAGGATGCTGACCATCTCTGAAACGAGAAGGGGGGGCCCAAAGGTACATCTATTGCCATCTTACAATGCTGTGATTGCAGCCATTCCCCAACTCTCTGTGGATGGTACTCATGGCCATTTGAGAATCTGTGTCTTTGATTAGTAGTCGTTGATCAATGGTCATAAGAATTTGCATACTAACAATCATGGAACTAATCCCCCAGCCCATTGTTCATTCAGTGGTGCTAGTTTCCTTCGCTGTGCAAATGTACTGTTTATAAGATTGGGGAAACCTGCAGTCAGCTGAGACTGAAGAAGTCACTTGGATGAGTGACAAAACGTTTCTCCCACTGAAAATGTCCGGATGAACAGAATCAACCTTTTGGAATTTACTTACCTGGATGATTGAGCACGCATCAGGACATTCTTTTGTTAATATTTTTGAAATGACAGCAGCACAAACGACAATTTTAGTAGCACAAACCAGCACAAACGTAGCACAGTTGATTGACACCAGTTTTGTTTGATTCCATTAATGTGGGGGGACTGGTTGACCTCTGATGACCTCTAGAAATTTTCTTGAATATCTTTAAAATGATAGCAGCACAAATGAAATTTTTTGCAGCACAAACCAGCACAAACGTTTGATACCACTTTTGTTGGATTTGAAGAAGATGGGGGGCCAACTTCACTCACATCCGCGAAGGCCGGGTCCTCAGGTGGAAGCAGCTTCTGAATTTGGACACCCCCACTGTTTCCGGGCCGGCCAGTAATAACAGTGACATTTAACGTATTTTATCCGATAAATAAACCCCGTAAAATGTATTTAACCCCCCCCAACAGCCCTTTTGAATGTCTCCCTAGACACTACAACACCTCACTCTTGGAGCACTTTTTTGCCACATGTATCGCAAACCACGTCTCAGCTGTTTGTGGAGGTAAAATACGTCCGCACAATTACGCTCAGCCATTGTTGTGAGTGCGCACGCCAGCGGCTGCGAGACATTTATAAAGCCGTATTTCGCACATGACTATGAAAGGCGGAAGAGGAAGTAGTTCCTTTGAATGTAGACAATCCGAATGTTATAGTTTCTTTCCACTGTGTTCCTGTTAATGATAAACTACAAATTTACTCTAAATTACTAAAATATCGATATTGTAATGTGAGAATCGATTCTAGAACATAAATAAATAAAGTAGTGAGTGCTACTGTCATTATCATTTAAAGTAATGCACCTCAGATGTAAGTTATATCTGGTGTAAGGCACGCAGTGTACCGCAGAATCATATTAGCCTTGTTCCTGTTTGCAGTGATTTCCATTAAATAAATGTATGCCTCCCATACATGCTCATAAAAACCCCAAATGTGTTAATGCATTTTTTAAGACAGAGAAAGCAGAGGAGACAGAGAGATATAGATGGCAAATATAAACAACCAGTCAACTATGACTCATCCATAAAAAGCTATCATCATGGAGCAGTATGGTGAAGGTCATTATCTGGTGCAGTGCAAAAAGAATGGGCTATTATGAGATGCAGAGGCGAGCTGCAGGCCTGATGTTGGTGCCTTGAAGCTGTGATGTGAATCAGACTACTGCACTTTGGAAAAAGGAGGCCGTGCAGGTAATGAGGATATTTTTTCTCCCTCATTAGCATGATATCAAATTTTACATTAGCTTCATTTTCAATGCTATTACAGTGAGCCCATTTATCCAGAGTTTATAAATGAACACAGCTACTGCATTTATCAAATTGCCGCTGTGCATTCTTGACACAGAACCAGAAATGTATTTTCACCCAGTAAACAGTCCAGGTCAAATTCAATTAAAACATCCAAATGTTTTAACTATGAAAGTTACAGGTTGTCATGCATAGTTTTGACGAGTTCTGAACAACTGGTTTGCAGCCAGGGTCTGCATCGTGTTCAGGCTCCACTAACAATAGCTACAAACAGTAAGTAAATAAATAAATAAATAATAATAATAATAATAATAAAGATGGATGCAGCTGCTGTGACAAATGACAGGTGTATCTGACTGCAAAAGTGCACAGTCACTGGCTAATGACTTGACAATCACAGGTGAGCAAGCAATGAGCATACACTGGATAATCTATCTTTCCCAAAGCTAGACTGAACATCGGAACAGAAGCACGGCAGACACGTCCACTTTTGCATGCTTTTCATATTTTATTACCACTCGGTTGCTGATACAATACGAGGCCGCGGCTTTCCAGTCGCCCGCAAACATACACACCAACATACAACGACAGGACCCAGTATATATATATATATATATATATATATATATATATATATATATATATATATATATATATATATTATTTATTTATTTATATGAATGAATATATATATATATATATATATATATATATATATATATATATATATATATATATATATATATATATATATATATAATATATATATGTATATATACAAATTATACATCTACATAACCAAGACACAAGAAATGCTCTGGGCTCAATATGCACATTAGTCAGTGCTTCAACACTCATCTCAGGTCTGTTAACGAGCGCAATAGATAGAAGGAGAGAAGTGGTTCTGACAAGAGCCGCTGAAAGAGCAGAAGAAGAATGGAGCTTGTAAGAGAAACAGAGAGAGAGAGCGGACTGTGTTAGTTTTGTGTGTGTGTCTGTGTGTGTGTGTGTAGATGCATTAAACATAGTGTTATTTTTATTTAAAAAAAAACTCTAGGCTCTGGCTTTATTTTCCATTTAATATCAGATTCTTCAAAGCTTGTTTAAGTTTTTGTGATGATCATTATTTCAGTAAGGTACAGTGCTCACCTTTTATAACTGCTCAACACATTCCTGCATGTTCTGTCTAATTACTGAAAAAATCGAGAATGGAATGGAAAAAACGACGGATTTAGCAGCTAGCTTTGATGATCAAAGCTAGGTTTATTAAATGTAAGGTTTCTGACCTGGAAAATAAATCCATCTTAAGCTTACACCTCTGTCCTACATTCTTTTGTCATTTTAATCCATTTGCTATTCCTTAAATGAGGTATCGTTATGTATAATATTTTCATGATATGTGCAGACTGAGAACTCCAGTGTGTGTCTCAAGTTAATTTGATCATTTGATGAGCATCCACGAAAGAGCTCTCAGGTGGAATCAGTATCTATCCTGAAAGAGATCAAATTTTAACATTTAAATTGTGTGCTGGTCCTCTCATAGTTGGAGAACAAATTCAAAACCAATCAAAATGTTCCTTCACTTTTAATATAAATGCAGTATGCATGTCTGTCAAACGTGCAGAATCTAAAACTGGTCCACAGCCAGCATGTTCATGGTTATGTCAGCCTGCCCCCATCTCTGATAACTGCTCCATTCATGCCTCTCAGTTGAAACTGTAATGATGACTGCTGCTACTGCTAGTGATTAAAAGAATATTTACACACTTTCTGCTCTTGCCTATCAGCTAATAATGATGTTTTTACAGCAAGCGACAGCAAGCCATAAATAAGAGAGCTCAGCTGCTCAGCATCTTCTAACTATAGAGGAGATAATGTGGATCAGAGATAGGTCAGCGCCTCAAGCTTCCACTGTTCTCTTTTACACCCAGATTTCTGTTCCCTTTCTCTCTTATCTGCACTCTTTTTAGTCTTTACGTCCCGCTTTTGGAGCCTGAATTTAGGTACAAATCCAAGTCAGCAAACTGCTAACAAGGTTTAGACATTTAGACTTTGACATCTAAGTATTAGTTAAAGAATAAATGCTAAAAAATAACTACTTTTATTTATGATGTGTTATATTATATGACTAATATTATTGTTGGTTGTAAAAAAGTAAAACACAAAGACAAAAAGACGTCCATCTTCTGTGCCTGCAAAATCTGGGTTGCAAGGAGAACTGTACTTGCACTGTGACAAGTGTACACTTTGGGGGGGATTATGGTGTGGGGTTATTTTTCAGGAGTTGTGCTCGGCTCCTTAGCTCCAGTGAAAGGATCTCTTAATTCTTCAGGATACCAAGACATTTTGAGCAATTTTATGTTCCTAACTTTGTGGGAGCAGAAAGTTAGGAACATAACTTGACTGCCTACCAGTGCACAAGGTCCATAAAGACATGCATGTGTGAAGTGGAAGAATGTGAGTAGCCTGCACACAGTCCTAACGACAACCCAATATAACAACTTTGGGATTAATTAGAGCAGAGGATGCAAGCCATGCCTTCTTGTCCGAAATCAGGGTCTGACCTCACAAATGTGCTTCTGGAAGAATGGTCAAAAACTCCCATGATCCCTCCTAAACCTTGTGGAAAGCCTTCCCAGAAAAGTTGAAGCTGTTATATCCACAAAGAGTGGGCCAAAATGCTTTCTTCCATTATTACAATTCCTCATCATGTTGATTTGAATTCATGGAGGGTAGGCTTTATAATGTCCACTTGATATTCAGGTGCATATATAGTAGTTCAGTTTGGTGTTTAAAAAGCTATTCGTTTCTCATGTTAGGTAAAGAAAAAAAAAGTATATGAAAAACAAGTGTTTTAAAACTATATTGCAGTATATTCTTATAGAGGTAGAGCACAGTGCTCTTACGTCAGTTTACCAATAGAAACTAGGGGTTGATCTACAATGCATATGTGCAAACCAGAAAAACGCTGCTGACTCTCAGCTTGCCCAGCTCAGCAATATTTGTTAACAGGAGATGAAAACACCCATAAAACAGAGACAGCTACAGTTTCTTATGAGCACAAAATAAGCAGAGCTGACTGATGCCCCAAGAGGGCAGTATTGAAAAGGATTGATGCCACTGGCAAGGAACTTTATGACAGTGCTGTCTGAGATGGTAAATGAACTGGTTCTTATATTAAATTATATACATAGCATTTTTTTCTCAACTATCCCTGGGATAGAAACAGTCAAGTGCTTTCTATCCCAAGGATACTCTGGGATGCAGATTGCACAATCCAGTGATCAAACACCAACCATCCAATTTGTAGATAACCTGGTCTACTTCCTGAGCTACAGCCAGCTTAAATAAACAAAAGTTAACATTGCTTGTTGTGATGAAAGGGAGGAAGTTTCTACAAACCACTGTATCCAGGCCCAGCTTGGCTGTGATGGGCTCCATCGGTCTTTTTGCTCCAGGGTGAATGTAACTGTTAATGATGTGGATTTTGGATCCTGTTAAATTAAAATAACAAATTTATATGAAACCTTCTGCTGGTCTGCCAGTAACCTAAATCAATACTGTGCAGACTTTGACTCCAAAAACAGGAAGAAGGATCTGTATTTTGATATGCAGCTAATATTTTCAGGTCAAATCAGAAGCACTTTGGGTCCTTAAATAGGGTAGGATTTCTTTTTTCCCAGATTTGGAAATTATTTTCATACATCCATCCATCCATTCACTTCCGCTTATCCTTTTCAGGGTCGCGGGGGGCGCTGGAGCCTATCCCAGCTGTTATAGGGCGACAGGCGGGGTAACCCCTGGACAGGTCGCCAGTCTGTCGCAGGGCCAACACACAGAGACAGACAACCATTCGCACTCACTTTCATTCGCACATTCACACCTAGTGACAATTTGGATTATCCAATTAACCTATCCCCACAAGCTGCATGTCTTTGGACGGTGGGAGGAAGCCGGAGTACCCGGAGGGAACCCACGCAAACACGGGGAGAACATGCAAACTCCACACAGAAAGACCCCGGCCTGATGTTGGAATTGAACTCAGGACCTTCTTGCTGTGCGGCAACAGTGCTAACCACCGTGCCACCGTGCTGCCTTGCAGCATTTGCAAAATTAAAATAAATGTAAAAACACAACAAATATGCAAAATAACAAATAGCTTACATGAGTAAAATAGTATATATGAAACAATTCAAAAAAAGGGCAGAGTTGAAGTAAACTGTTAACAGATGACTTTCTGCTGGGCCGATGTATTGCAGTGTAGAGAGTTACTGCAGTTACTGAGAGAAGGATGGGAGGGATGAGAAAGATTTGCTGTATCTGTCCTTGTGGCAGCAGAGCAGTCATGATTTGAATGCCGATTGTTGCTGATCATGTGCATTGTACCATTTCAGTAGCTGCTTCTAGACGGATAATGATCCTTGTCACACTGGTATCGTGTACACAACAATGAGTTCATTGGTCTCCTTTGGCCGCCTCAGTTACCACATCCAAATCCTTTTCATATAGTATAATTGGATGTATACAGTCACAAAATGTCCAAGAACAAAAATATAGATCTAGAAAGGAATGCAACAAATCCATTGTAGCTACTTATATTTCATCAGAGCAAAATCACAAAGGAGAAACATCCTTGAAACTGCTGCACTGAGCTGCTCATCCTGTTACCAGTGGTCTTGAATCACTGTAAATACATTTAAATACATACATTTTTTAAAAAAAATAGAATGAACAGTGTTCATTCTATTTTTTAAATGTATTTATTTTTACACAAGTGCCATACAAATTGAAACAATGTTACTTTTGACTAACTGCTCAATCTCCTGGTGACAGCAACATATTAATATGAGCATTAGTGGCTGAGAACCATTGATGCACTGAGCAGAATAAAAACAACATTAAACATTCAACAAAGGACAAGAAGACACAGTGGGATACAAAATGTTTTTTCTTCCGCTCAGCCCACACTCCTTTCACTACTCACTCATTATCTCTGGCTGCTGAAATTATTAAGTAAGTGTAACAGAGTTGCAGCCAGGTTGACAGACACATTGTAGGTTGAGATAAACCGCTTGTTGTTGGCTTTTCCTGTCCCCAAATTAACAAAGCCTCGAGAGCTCTTGCCTTGAATAAACTGTGCACAACATTGTCATATCTGCAGCTTAAGCTAGAAGAAGAATAGAGGTTTAAAAGGCTGGTAATGGCAGAGGGTTTTATAGTCTATATATTTAAACACTCTGAATATTTAAATAGTCTATATTACATGCTCATATAAGCATATATCTTTATCCTATAATGCAGCTTACCTTGGCACAGTTGTAACTCCTCACTCTAACCATGCAGGGACGATTATGTGGTATAACATTCATGTGAGCACACAGTGTGGTCCTTTGATATGCCAAAGCTACTGTGAAGATGCATACAGATGTGACTGCTGCTCTCTCCCTGCAGGGCCCCATCCGTTCTTTACAGGTGACGTGATAAGACAGGAGCTGACACATTAGCCCCCTACCTGCCACATATTAACCACATGGCAGCCTGCAGGGCAGACATCAGGCTTTGACCGACAGAAACCGTTTAATGGACTGTGTATTATACTGTAATTACGTATCCCTATTTTATTGTTCAGTCTCACGTTTTTATAGACTGATCTGATCTCTATATATTACATTTTTAACTTCATTGTTGATTTAATGCAGTTCATGCATGAAGTGTGGTTCAAAAATAGGAAGCGTATAATAGCGAAAATCCTTGTGCGATTTAAATTTCCTCTTCAAGAAATTTTTCAGTGCAGCTGCTAATGATATCACCAATTTTGTGGAGCTGGATTTAAGAAATAAGTGCTTAAAGTTAAAAGGCTTTAGGAAATGCCAGTACAGAACGATACATCACAGGATTGGTTGGTTGGGATCAGAACAATTTTATACAGCAAAATAGTCTTTTATTTTATAAAATCCAAACAGGTTACACCATGCATCAGACCACAAACATAATTATATTTCCTACTGAAGAAAAATCGGGAATCCTGACATCCATGTCGTTGGGGGGAAAAATGTACGGTTACTGTGTAACCTTGGTTCTCTGAGTGAGAGACTATCGCTCCACCTTCAGGCCGCTCAGAGACGCATTCCGATCAAGCTATCACCGGTGTCATGTTTGCACAGCTGTTTATACGTAAGCTCTCGGGTGTGGCCGGGCTAGCCAGAGTGTCTTAAAGAAATATCTGCACGCCATGACCGGGGGGGTTATACCCCGTACATATGGAATATGTAACGGAGTGGAGAGATAGTCTCGATATGGTAGAGAACTCCATGTTACGGTCACTTACATTTGAGCATCAGTTTTCCTCACTTCTAAAACAGTTAAGCTTAAGACCACTTGAAAAACGGTCGCCTCTCTGGCGTGTCTCATGGATGCAACCCAACAGTTAGTCTAAGGAGCTTGGAAAGGTAAGCATCTGGACTTCTTTAAGTTTCTTGAAGATGTTTCACCTCTCATCTGAGAAGCTTCTTCAGTTCTGAACTGAAGATTACTATGGCATGGATGACTAAGAACTTACACAAACACCCCAGCAGTTACCATTTACAGTGAGGTCTATAAGTTTATGGACAATAACACAGTTTTGTCTTTATACAATATCTCAGTGCGTTTTAAATCAAATCAAGTTGTGAATGAAGTGTAGCCCTTCGGCTTTAATGGATTTAACAAAAGTAATAAGGAATTATCACTTTTGCAGCCCCCCAACCTTCAGAGGCTCAAAATTAATTGAACATACAGTAGTTAGTAGTAGTATAGTTTCATGGTTCCCAATTCCAAAGAAATGTTGATGGAAGTGAGGGAGGCTGTCACTGGTCTGAAGGTCGACAGAATAGAAATATGTGGATGGGGAGGTGCATCATTACCAAAGACACCTTCATGAATGCAAATACAGAGTTTACAACAAGGTGCAAACCACTGGTTACACTCAAGAACAAAAAAGCCGAAAACATCTAAAAGAGTTGCTAAGTTCTGAAAAATGTATTTGGACAGATGAAACTAACTTTAACTTTTACCAGAATGATGGGAAGAGCAACATATGGAGAAGGAGAGAAACAGCTCATGATCCAAAGCACACCACATCGCCTGTCAAATATAGTGGAGGCAATGTACTGTTTACTGATAATGTTGATGTAAGTAGCACGGTGGATTCTGAAGTGTACAGGACTACATTCTGCTCAGATTCAGCCAAATGATGCAAAACTGATCGGACAGCATGTCACAGCAGATAATGACCCAGAGCGTACTACAAAAGCAACCCAAGAGTTTCTCATATGCGCTGATGCCCACATCTCTTTGGCCTACACATTTAATTTGCCAGTTTGAATTAGCTCCAGATAGTATGTCTTATGCATTTAGCTCTGTCCACTACATGACACACTTTAGTGTTCATTCTTTATAGCTGTGTTAAGCTCTGCTGTACATGGTGGATGGATTCTAGAAGTCTTTTGGCAAATCAACAAAAGTCTGGAATATTCTGGCTGCCAGTTTAGCCCAAAGGGCGAGCAGGCAACCATATGCCACAAGGCTTAATGCTCCAGCCTGGGTTCACCTCTGACCCAACGCCTTTGTTGTGTGTCTTCCCCTGCTTTTCTATCCTAAAAAAGGTCCAAAAACCTATGAGCAGAGTTGAGAATAGATTATCTGTCATAGTATTTTGAAAAGTTTGTGTTGTTTTTTTTGTTTTTTGTTTTTACAAAATCCAGTTGGAATCCACTGTAAATGCTGTGACTTCATGCTGACTATAGCTGCACAAAGGAACAAACTACAGTTGAAAAGCACGTTTCATGTCTACAGGTGGTGAAGATGTGACGGTAAAACTCTACACTCTCGGAGGATGATTCCTTCAAGTTAATCTATTTGGTTGTGGAATCTCCTCGACTGGCTGACAGTTTGCTCTCCATTTTTCATGGAAGTTTCATTTTACTGTCCTGTCATGTCTCCCACAAAATCTTTTACAATTTTATTAATGGCATTATATAATTTATAGCTGTAACAGAGTTGCAAAATGGAGTGTTGAGATTAATACGGATCTTAATCAAAAATTCATTGATGGAAGTGTCAGTCCATCTGGCCATTTCACACTTATCCTTTGTTGGGTCTTACTGGAAGCAAGATAAGCCAGAAGTTTGTCTCTAATGCAACATTTTTAAGCTCTGCCTGTGGGATCCTCAAATATTTCAAGACTGGATGACATATATTCTCTATGGCATAACCTCCTAGTGGGACGTGATGGGAAAACCTGCACAGATAGCAGCCCAGGATGCATCCTAATCAGATGCCTGAACCACCTCACCTGACTCCTTATAATGCAAAGGAGCAATCACTCTACTCCAAGCTCCCACCAGACTGAACTCCTTACTCTATAAGGCACATACAAATCCAGCCTCCAGCTTGAGTTAATATGGTCTGTTGCCGACCCTGTCCAAATTATACAGTGATACCAGGTGCAGTGCGAAGTGGACAGGAGTCAAATCCAGGATCAATGTGTTGAATCTCAGCCAAGCAACCAGTATCTGCGTCTGAAAAATTAAGACAGTGCAGAAAAGGGCAAAAACTGCAGTTCCTCTAGTGGCCACTTGAGGCTGGCTCCATGTTACAGTTTTTTCTGAATGCTTAAACCCTAACTGTGATTCTTATAGCACAATTTCTAAAACTATTAATACTTATAGCAAAACCACTCACTGAGTTTGCAAAACTAAAAGCACAAACACTGCTTTGCACTCAGTTTGCCATTTTGTAACACACACTTTGCAAACCTGTAGCTACAATCCACTGCACAGCACTCTTTTTGCAGAACTGTAAACACAACTCACTGCTTTACACTCAATTTCCAAATGATCAACGCACTCCTAGCAAAACTATACACATTTATGGTCATTATTTACACTATTTTGCCAACTGTCTGGCACACTGCCACATGTGAAAACTTTTTTAGATAATTAGTTCACTTTGCAATCAGCCTAAGCACTATAATACAGGTAAGCTCTGTGTGTGGAGTACAATGGAGGGAGCAGGAAGAGTGAGAAGTAGAGGAGACCGAGGAAGAGGACGTGGAGGTGAAGAAGTAGGATGAAGAGGACGACAAGGACAAGGAGGAGCAAGAGGAGGACGAGGAGGGGGGAGAGGAATGGTAAGAAGAGTAAGACATAGAATTGCTGATGACATCAGAGCTACAATAGTGGACCATGTAATCAACCATGGAATGACCCTGTGGGAAGCTGGCCAACGGGTCCAGCCTAACTCGACCCGCTACACTGTAGCAAGCATCATAAGGACATTTTGAAATGAGAATCGGTTAGTACTGTCACTTTGCACTAAGATCTGTAGCACTGCCATATGCCAATGAGAAACACAACAATACCATAGATGTAAAAATACTGAAATTGTTACTTTACAGAATTGCTAGATGACCAGATGCTGGGGGCAGAGGAAGCATGTTCACTGCAGACCAAGAAACCCATATAGTCAATATGGCGATTGCAAATAATCCTATACTTGGAAATAAACACTTGTGTTTGTTTTGATGTGTGTGAATAAACACCAGTACTTGAAGTTTGGATCCCTCTATGCTTACGGATCTATGACAAAAGTATGAGCTCAAACTGACAGAGCCTACCTTGTGCACAGAGAAAGCAAAAGCCAGATGTGTTTTGTATTCATACCATCAGTGTGCAGTTGGCGCATTGTGTGCTTAGTAGATGATGGCTTGTGTGTACTGTTTGATACAAAAACACCATTTTTACGAAGGTGTGAAGAGTTAATCTAGCTGTGTTCACTTTTGCAAGAGAACTACAATGTTTTGATAATTGGGTGACAGGTTTTCTTATTTGTGTGTAGAGTTTTGCAAAAATAGCCAATAGTTACAAAAAATGTGCTTAAGCAATCAGAAAAAACTGTAAAATGTCCAACTAACAATAGCTGATAGCTTAGTACTCTGGCCTCCGGGCTAAATGTGGTCACATGTGGCTCAAATATCGGCAGGTGATGTCACAGTGATTGCATTCATCTTTTATGTACAAACACGTGCAAACAAAAATAGAACAATGTAAATAATAGAAATTAGGTTGACCTGGTGTCCTTTTTCCATATAATACTAGAAATGACTTTGTTCCTTGTAAAAATCAGTCAAAGTACGACCAGTATGGAACCTGTCCCTCCACATGTGGCTACAGGGTTTTGATCACATAAATCACAGCAGGTACATTTAATCCAAATCAGTGAGAAATACATTTTTGAGGGAAATTGATTCCTGGTTTTAAAACGGATTTTCTGCTGTCAGTGAAATGTCTGATCCTTAGAAAAAACAAACTGCCATCTTATATTTAGGTATCATTTAAAGAGATACAGTGCATCTGTTAAAATCTCCACAGATAATAAAGGAACCGGTTAATGGATCGTTAACCATGAGGTACTTTAAGGAAGAGCGATCACACTCTTTTGTGTAGCCTGAGCAATGAAAATAAGACCTTGTGTCTGTGCAAATGAAGCTACTGAGTGACATGGCATCACCCTTGGCTTGTCTGCCTTGGGCTCAGATTCCTGGCTATTGTTGCTTGACAAGCTGCCAACAAGGCTGGCACCACTGATGCTCCTGACTCCTGCACTGATCCTGTGTCTCAAGCATGGCAGCCTGTTAGCCGATGCTTTCAGTTTCTCAACAAACACGGCCAATGCACTAGTTATTACTCCAGTCTTACTTTTGGAACTGCTAAATTTTCCAGGCATCATGTTCCTCTAGCACTGTATCTGTTCATTTGTTCCTATCGCAGTGGCTACTTTATTAGGTGTACATGTTTTATTGTAACCACATCTTCTGATGGCTGGCTTAAACTGGCTTTTCAAACACACCAATGACTTCACTGTACTCTGTACACTGTATGTGATAGAATGACAGATTTGCACAATGCATGTGCATCCAACAAATCTGCAGAAACTGTGTGATGCTGTGTGATACATCACTTTTCGGGCATAATTGCCATAAATATATTTTATACACAATGAAGGTTTATACCCAGCACTATAACAGAAAGTTGTTAATGCATTTTATTCTAAACCCTTGACAGGGGATTTCTTAAAATCACCCCGCAATTCTTCAGCTGAGACACCTGAGTTAGAAAACACAAACACTGCAGTTGTCTTTACTCGCGAAGACAAGTGACAGAGCTCTCCTACACGTAAGAGACACTCACGGACTTGTGCTCTGTCACCGTCTGCGTTCTTTATTTATACAAGAGAAATGAATACATTTGTTCAGTGACATGAGCATGTGCGTATGTGATCTATCGCTGTAGAAAGATTCAGATACAAATATCAGAACACGTTTCATAAAGAACAATCAGTTCTAAACAAGGAAAAGGTCATCATGCAGTATTCTATCATCAATAAACTTATATCACTAAAAGCTTATACTGACTACTCAGTAAATTTTCTATTGACAACCCTAAATGTAAATTAGACGGTGCAACATCTTAAAAAAAAAAAAGAATTCAAACAACCCAGCACGGCAGCCCAATGTGAGAGATTTGGCACTATTTACCAGCAACCAGCACTTTATGAGTAGTGTGACAGCCAGTTAAGCAAAGTAGAATCAGGTACGGTATAAACCCCATGCTACACTGTTTCAGTGCTACACTGTTAGAGAATAGATGCAAACAGTGTGTCTTTGTGTACTCTGAGAACATAATTTGCTGCTGGCAACGTTATCATGGCAGTGCCATCACACTTCCTGAGTGCAAATTGAGTTGAGTTGGTTGTTGCTTTGTGGTCAGCCTCATTATGCACTGAATGCTTTGTGGTAATCAGAATTTTAGGCATTCAGTGGTGTAATTATCTGAAATTATCTGTTTGAAAAGCAACAATTTTATGATTAACACCAAGTGTGTTGTCTTCTATGGTATAAAATATTGAAACAGAAGAGGAAACGCTCACCCAGAGGTACTTACAGTAAAGGGAAATCTTTATGGCACCCTTATGAAAGATGTTTAAAAGTCCATTACTTATATTGGTTTGAGCTTTTCAGCAATCAGTGGGACTCATTTTTGTATAATTATTTCACAGGTAAGCCAGACTTTAAAGATGAATTATGAGCCAAGTGTATGCTCTATTTAAAGAGTCGCTGTAGCTCACCTAAAACCTCCAACCAGGCTGAATTCACTTCCAACCCTCTGAACTGGCTTTCTGGGCTCTTTGCAGGTGCATTCCTATTTCAATGATAACATGAACACTGTACCCTGCACACCCTCCTTCTCATGGAAGAGTCCGGGGATGTCAGTGGTGTGTGTGCATGTTTGTCTGTGTGGTAATGGTACACCACCTCATACCTTATTAATGCTGATTTCTCTGTACTGGTTCCTTTGGCTCAGAGGGTAAAATGTAGAGAGGATGGAGATTGCTGCAAATTAATGGATAGAGGAGAAGAGCAGAGAGAGGGGAAGAGAATGACATGATGGAAAAGTGGTGACTTAATGATGTCTTGAAGAACTGTAAAAAAAAAAGAAGGGCAGAACAGCAGGGGGGGGGGAACAAAAAACAAAACGTAGGTATACTGTATGTGGATAGAGGTGAGCCATCCATGAAGAGGTCACTGGAACTGCCTCATTAACCAGACAGAACACATAGATCCTCCCTTGGGTGAATTACTATAACGATGATGAGCCGTGTATCGCAAAAATAACTCACACACACACACACACGCTGCAATAGTAATAATGAGCAGAAGTGCAACGGTGCTTGTATGCAGGTGAAAACCCCTTCCTGTGCTGATGTATGTGAAAACAGCCGATCAGGTTTCCAGACATTAAAGATGCCATATTCTTTAAGTTACCACTTCCTCCCAGAATACACTCGGACACAAGATCACCTGGTGCTTGGAGATGTGCTGCAAAGACAAACTCAGGGAACAAACCTTTGCTCGTCGTTCGATAACCTGCCGAAGTGGAAAATACAAATGCATCATTGTACTTTCAAACCTAAACAAACCACTGCCAGTGTTTACAGGGATGAATGCTGTAAAGTAGACTGAAACCCATCATTGTCACCAGTTGTTGCTGTTGCTCTTCTATTAGTCTAATGCATTACTGTTATCAGTTATCACTCCAGGTTTAATGTGGACTGCATGTAAAAGATGAGTGTATCGACTTGTTAGTTTTGGACACTGTGTTCTGAGGCGTACTGCTCACTGTCATACTGATTTCTTTGGAGCCAGAAGTGACCATATTTAGATATGAAGGTGAGGTGCTAAGTGCTAAAAATGGCCAGTCGGTTAGCAGAATCTATAAATTGTATGGGTGCAAAGCAAAGACACACATTTACGAAGATGGATTAAAAACTAGAATTTCACTCAGGAAACTGACACAGTGGATTATAATATTTGACCAGATCAGTGACTTGAATTAGCCGAGGTGGACAGCTATCAGCTACAGTATGTGTTGGCACAGCAGCAATGGGCCTAAACTGAAGCCTTATCAGTATTTGAGGGTAGGATTTTTTTAATTGTTTTTTTTAAATCACCCACCTCACAGCTGTCATGAAGGTGTAAAAACATGTACTATGCTCCAAGAATGATTTTACACAGTAACAATGTCCTGGGATTTACAGCTTCTGTCACACGAGCCGTGTGGTGTTGGAGGAAAAGGAGGACTCAAAATGCAGGCAGTGACTGATGATTCGAGTTACGTTTATTTACAAGTGGTGGAGTGGCAAAAACAGGCAGTGAGGGAAGAGAATTTACAGAACAAACCTAAACTGGGAAAGCTAAATAACAAACCGGAGACCACACGAACGGGGTGGGAGGCAGAGAGACGCAGACAAGGAACAGGATACCAAGAAACACTGACAAGCCGACAACGAACACAGACCGACACCCACTAAATATATACACACAAGGTAATCGGGTAATCACACACAGGAGGGAAGAACAGCTGATCCCAATACACATGATGACCGGAGGAGACAAGCTGAACACAATGACAACAGACAGAGACCTTCAGAACAAAACAGGAAATCTAGAACCCGAACCGGACACAAGGGGGGAGGACACAGAATAACTAGAACAGAGGAAAACAATCACAAAACACGAAACGCTGGGTCAACAACCCAGCACCATGACAGCTTCATTTTTACACATGAATCTCAGCCAGTGTTAGGAGAATGGAGTCTGGGATTCGTCAAAGTTGCTATTTTTTTTTTTTTTTTTTTACATTCAATACAAACAGCAGATTCACAGCCTCAGCTACGTTCTCACTTGTGGAAATACTGAGTTTTATTTGGGTACGGTGCTGTCTGGACAGAGCATGCACTTAGTATGAATTTTCCAGAGTTTTACCTGCCGCGCTGTCTCGTGGATGATATAATTCTGTCGTTTGAACAATCTAAAGCTGATTTCTTTTGTCCAAATCTCTTTAATCAAAGTGGGACTATTATACCATCCATAGTTATTCACTCTGTGAGCATTTCCATGTGGAAAACCAAAAGGCAAGGATATCAACAACAGCGACCCCCTGACACAACAGAACAGGCATAAGTAAATGCCATGAAAAGCACAAACCGGAGGAGTTTGGATGGAGGTGGGTTGCAAAATGGCTTGCAAAGGCAGCATCATGTGGCTGAAACTTAAATAGAACACCAAATGGACAATTTGCAATAAAATGTGCCAAAGAATATCAGCTGAGCCAACAGTTGATGTAAAATAGCATTAAATCAGCTGACTGTGCTTGACACTGTCACCTGCTAAAAGCAACTATCAGTTTAGGGATGGGCAGTCCTGGGAATGTGCACCACTGTTCCAAATTCTTTCCATTTACTGGATTCCATAAACCTTAAAAATGACTTTGTAATCTTTTCTAGACTGATGGATAACAATGACTTTGTTTCACAGCTGTTTTTCTAGACTGAGGCATGATGTATTACATTTTTAGTCTACTTCACTTTTTTAGACATTTTCTCTTTAAGTGATTTCTTGATCCAACAGGCCTGGATGTGCCTCGTGAAACTGAACTTTCCATAAAAAAGTTGTTTTAATCAGTTCATTCATGATGTAATAATTGTGCAATTTCTTTTCACATTGGTACTACTTTTTTCAGTCATTTTTCCAGTAAATATAGTCGAGTCAAACTCAAACTTTTTTTAATTATCATGTAGAGCAGTAGAATTGATGTGGAAATGATTGGTGGGAAAATGAAGAAAAACTGAGGGATTCAGTTACACAGCTGCCTCTCACATACTCTCACTGAATAAATTAGCATGTTTTCACAAAGGTTAAAGGGATAGTTAAAATAAGAACAGTGAAAGAAGTTGAGGCATTACATCTGTTGTGAGCATCGAGTTTTTCTATGTCAGCTGTAGTAAAAGTATTCAAGTTTAAATGGCAACAAGAAGAATGCAAGTAAAAATCAGATTTTGAAGGAAATGTTTTTACGACTGCAGTCTGCAGCTCAGTTTAACATAGTCCAAGGAAAAAACATGAAACTGATGTACTGCAGATAAGTTTATAGCTAATTTCCAACCAGTGTCCCTTGTTGGGCTTACATTCACAATACACGGAGATAAATCATGAAACCAAAATACACCATGAATACAGCTACAATTAACAGACAATGTAAAAACAAACAAACACTGTCAGAACCTGAGCAATCTGATTCTGTGTCGGTATGAATAACAGTACATTTATTTACATTTACTACTGCAGAGATGTCTGTGAAGGTTCTCAGTTATCCAGGTCATCGTAGTCAAAGGAGCTTGCAAAGAAAAGCGTCTGGACTTCTTTAAGTTACTTGAAGACGTTTCACCCCCGTGTCACCTATTGTAGCCAACCTTTACATGGAGGAAGTGGAAAGGAAGGCTCTTGGCTCTTTCAAAGGAAGAGTACCCAGCCACTGGTACAGATATGTAGACGACACCTGGGTCAAAATCAAGACACAAGAAGTGGAATCCTTCACTGCGCACATTAACGCTGTGGATAAAAACATCAAGTTCACCAGAGAAGACACGAAGGATGACTGTTTGCCTTTCCTGGACTGCGCTGTGCACATTGAAGAGAATGGCAACCTCAACATCGAAGTTTACCGGAAGCCCACACACACGGACCAGTACCTCCTGTTTGACTCCCATCACCCTCTGGAACACAAACTTGGAGTAATTAGGACCCTACACCACCGGGCAGAACATGTTCCCTCTAAGCCTGAAGGGAAAAAGAAGGAACACACACATGTAAAGGAAGCACTCAAAACATGCGGCTATCCTAAATGGGCGTTTTTAAAGTCAGCAAAGAGGCACAGAAAAGAAGATCAGACACCAGCGAGGGAGGATAAGAAGGACAGACGCAACAACATTGTCATCCCCTATGTAGCTGGTGTATCAGAGAAACTCAGGAGGGTTTTCTCCAAGCATGACATCCCGGTGTACTTCAGACCCAGCAACACACTCAGACAAAAACTGGTTCACCCGAAAGACAAAACGCCAAAACACAGACTTAACAATGTGGTGTATGCCGTACAGTGCAGCGAGGAATGCCCAGACCTCTACATTGGAGAGACCAAACAGCCACTTCACAAGCGCATGGCACAACACAGAAGAGCCGCCTCCACAGGACAAGATTCAGCTGTCCATCTGCATCTTAAGGATAAAGGACACTCTTTCGAGGATGCCAATGTTCACATTTTGGACAGAGAGGACAGATGGTTTGAAAGAGGAGTGAAAGAAGCCATCTATGTCCACTGTGAGCGACCATCTTTGAACAGAGGCGGTGGTTTACGACACCAACTCTCTGCCATCTATAATCCAGTTTTGAGTTCCCTTCCCAGACGCCTTAACGCCCACTCACACCCTGGGACATCTGACCTCAGAAATTCGCATGATAAGGTGGGGCCAGGTTTCACAATGAACTCACCTGAAACTCTGGCTGATTGGGACCCACACCCAGTTCCACACCTTGGCTCAGGCGATTAGAGGATCATCAGGGGGTCCTTTTGTCCCTCTGTGGGGGGACACTCCCACTAGGGTTATATCTGGGACTCTCCACCATTTGACCTTAGAACTGAAGAAGCTTCTCGGATGAGAGGTGAAACGTCTTCAAGTAACTTAAAGAAGTCCAGACGCTTTTCTTTGCAAGCTCCTTTGACTACTGCAGAGATAAGCACCTGAATGAAAATGATGCCACACGTTACAAAACCCCATTTTCTAGGTCAGCTGGGTCAACAGTAATACACAATCCAAAAACGGCAATGCCAGCACACATAAATGTATTCCCATAGCTGCTAAAGGTCACTTAATTTTGAAAGGTAATTATAGGTTATAATAAGCTGCTCTCATGCAATGTGTGGTTGATTATGTGCAGGAAGATTCTCCTCTTGGAACCGAAATGTCAATGCATTCGCAATAATAACTGTGAGATACACTATAAAAGGAAGATCTTGCCTAACGACCCACCTCCCTCATTTGCTTCCCGTTCTTGGATGACCTGGAACACCTTTCAGGATTGAAAACTACTGCCAGAGATCTACACGTCTTCTGAAAAATTACTTTTTCTATACATCCCAAGCAGAAAGCAATGGCTTGAAGTATATACGTCCAAACAATAGTTTAATTTTTTTGTGTATGAGATCTAGCCAATCAGAAAACAGCTAGGTTTCAGCTAAAGCAGTTTCAGACATAGGAAATCATGAGCTGCACAAACCCCCGGTATGATATAAATAATAGTTATTTTGAACTGTGAAGACCATGAAAAACACAGAGCTAGGCGTGAGCAGCTTATGGAACAAATTTGTTAGGCCGAATTATAGTGCCCCTCTTATTTTTCCAGCCAATAAAGGCTCCAAAGGGAGATCTTCATAAGGTTGGCAAATTTAAAGGCTGCTGTGATCATTTCTGTTATCATTCTGCAATCTTCGCTATAGAAGGAAACACTGGCAGCAGTTTTCTTAAAAGGCGTGTGGTACTTTTTAAAGTAGTCATGCACTAATACAAGCTCAATGCTATTAAAGTGAAAAGTTTTATTATCCAATGACTGCTACTGACAGAAACTCTCTAGCATGAACTTTACACACTCCCTGCCCTGCACAATCCCCCAAAGTCACCTTAACCTTTTAACAGAGATCAAAGAGGGGCAAAAAAAAAAATTCAGAGACACAAGAAAGCTTTAGTCACAGTTCAAAGCACCGATATCTGTGTGTGTGTGTGTGTGTGTGTGTGTGTGTGTGTGTGTGTGTGTGTGTGTGTGTGTGTGTGCAAAGAAATGATGGAGAAAGTGATGAGAGAAGAGAGGGAGAGAGTCAATGAGGCACAACCTGACTTCAAACACATACAGATTAACCTTACACCCCTCCTCATAGTGGCATGTTGGTTCTGCCAGGATCCAGAAACCTATTAGTGAGTCCAAGCTCTCTTTAGAAAGATCGTGATGGGGAAGGCGGGACACTGCAGTGACACTGTCTGAATACAAAGAAATCCGCCTGAACACTTGTTTCTTCCCATTTAATTGGATCTGGTTCAGTTTGTACTCATGTATATGTATATTTTTACTAATGATGTGAAGAAATCAACCACAGTTGTGGAAAAGGATAATCAGAAGTCTTATTGAGAGGTTAATAAAAGAGCTGCTCAAAGGTCATCAAAAACAGCTGGACCTTGAGTTTAGAAATAAATTAATCCTGCCAATTCCAAGGTTACTAATCTGAATGAAAACAGAATCCAAATGAACATTTAAAGTCACGAAAATTTGATCTCAATATATTCTTTCAGTGTTTGGATATAGCCTATAGGTGATCAGTCTGCTAAAGGAACTAATGTGATGACCAGTAGCTGAAAATTAACATTAAATAATGCTGAAGATCAACAAGAGTCGTGGTTAAAAAAGTTACTTTCACTGTTATATAAGCTACTTGGATATTCTTTGCCTCTCTGAAAGTACTCTGTCAGAAACCTCTGAGGGTCTGTCTGGGGGATTTTCCTCCTCCTCCTCCTCGTTGCTTCTTTTTCTTTTTTGGAGTTCTCTAGTCTATGGTTTTTCATCTGCTTGTTTAAGTTCATGGTA
Source organism: Neolamprologus brichardi (assembly GCF_056152115.1). Lineage (NCBI taxonomy): Eukaryota > Metazoa > Chordata > Actinopteri > Cichliformes > Cichlidae > Neolamprologus > Neolamprologus brichardi. The sequence continues at coordinate 781,611 of NC_142114.1, read as the reverse complement.
TTGACACAGGAGTGAATATCTTATATATACAGATTACAGTTTACATTGTTCTCATTTGCAACCATAGAATATCTCCTCTTTTTTTCTGCTATCGTGCTGTCTCACACTCCAGAGTCAGCATGGCAACAAGACACAGTAGAGCAGGGGAGGAGGTGACGAGCAACATGTGCATGCAAGATGTGAGAGAAGCAGCGTTTGTTCAAACCTGTCTACTTTTTGATGGAACAGGAGCAATGTACTGAACACAGAGGGGAGGAACAAACAAAGGTATCGATCCCTTCACACGTATCAATCAACTGGTATTGATACTATCAATATTTGGATCAATTCACTCAATTCGATTCTATTCAATTTTATTTATATAGCGCCAAATCACAACAAAAGTCGCCTCAAGGCGCTTCATAGATACAGAGAAAAACCCAACAATCATATGACCCCCTATGAACAAGCACTTTGGCGACAGTGGGAAGGAAAAACTCCCTTTTAACAGGAAGAAACCTCCGGCAGAACCAGGCTCAGGGAGGGGCGGGACCATCTGCTGTGATTGGTTGGAGTGAGAGAAGGAAGACAGGATAAAAGACATGCTGTGGAAGAGAGACAGAGGTTAATAACAGATATGATTCAACACAGAGAGGTCTGTTAACACATAGTGAGTGAGAAAGGTGACTGGAAAGGAAAAACTCAATGCATCATGGGAATCCCCCGGCAGCCTACATCTATTGCAGCATAACTAAGGGAGGATTCAGGGTCACCTGGTCCAGCCCGAACTATATGCTTTAGCAAAAAGGAAAGTTTTAAGCCTAATCTTAAAAGTAGAGATAGTGTCTGTCTCCCGAATCCAAACTCATAGCAGTAGGTTGTGAAGTCCATATACTCGTAGTTAAATCTGCTGTAGTGTGGAAGTGCCAATGCAAAGGGGTCTTTGGTAACATAAAAATCCTGCTACTTTTGTCAGTAAGCAATAGATTTTTAATGACTAACAAATTACTTTAAAAACATAATGCTACTCAACACTGTCTGTCAGGCTTATAGTATGATTTACTGTTTCTAAAGTTCTCCAACACAGAAACATTGTGTTTTACATTTTGCCTCTGTGCAGAGTAGCTTCAGTGTTTGGCTAGAATAGACTGCAAAGACAGCAATGGAGGGGTAAAAGATAGATAGATGAATGAACTAATTTAAATATTCATTAATGTGCACAAAATAAAGAAGGTAAAGCTGCACAGTTTCATGCAAATCATTTTAAAGTCTTTTTTAATGGAAAACCTTATAAATAGCTGATGAACATGAAGGAGTTTTTATGGTCTGACCAAGTGAAGTCTTTTAAAGAAAAGCCAGCATGTCGTATGAAGGTTCAGTTATCTGTGAAGAATATGGCTCAGTGAGATGAGAAAGGTACAGATATCCCCTCTGGCTGCATCAGATTCATCTGTGCCTAAAATGTTTGCACAGGGAGAGAGAGTCTGTATGTGTGATGACCTAAAAAAGGCAGAAAGTCAGTGTAGGTTCAGAAAAAAGGGTACAGATAAGAGATTTGACAAGAACACACTTCAAGGCAACACACCCAACAATAGCAGCAGAGTATAGGCAATTTTCAGGGAATATATAAACATTTTTTGCAAATGTGTTTGCTTTGCTTACCAGATTTAGAAGAAAACACTAATATTAATGCGTTAAATAAGATCATTTTGAGCATCTTAGAAATTTGCTTGAAATTTAATCAGCACGCTCTTCTACCCACAGGATGAACTGTGTTCATTTGAATTCCCCATGAGCTTTTTATTTGCCATATTCTTTAGCCAGAATGTCACATTCAATTCTATTCTATTTATACAACACCAAATTACAACAACAGTTGCTTCAAGGAACTTTATATTATAAGGTAAAGACCTGACAATAATACAAGGAATACACAGAAAACCCCAACAATCAAGTGCTTTGGCGACAGTGAGAAGGAAAAACTCCCTTTTAACAGGAAGAAATTTCTGGCAGAACCAGGCTCAGGAAAGGGTGGCCGCTGCCGTTACCATGAGCGGAGACAGAGCAAAGACACGCTGTGGAAGAGAGTCAGAGATTAATAATAACTAAATGCAGAGAGGAGTATAACACATAGTGAGTGGAAAAGGGGACTGAAGAAGCAGTGCATCATGGGAATCCCCCAGCAGAATCCAAACTGGAAGCTGGTTCCACAGAAGAGGGGCCTGGAAACTGAAGGCTGTGCTGGGTCCACATCTACAAAACAAAAACCAAACAGCAGTCTCGGGTGGAAGAGCATGCTGTCTTTAAGACTGTGTCAGGTGAGAGTGTTACCATTCGACATTTAAAGTACGCCGTAAACTCAAACTGTCAATGCCAAGTCCTACTGTAGCATCCTGAACAAGAACATTTGGCATAAACAGCTTCATGGACGTGACTGCTGACGGTTCTCCCAAAGAACTATGTGTTTAGTACTGATTACATTCAAGGGCTATGTAACCACAATGGACCGCAGTAAGTTTACATTATTATTTTGAATTATTGAACTATTACTCAGTACACAATCAGATGCTAAACTGGCTTTATGAATGAATCATCGGTCTCTTCAGCTTTATTTCCAGCTTTGTTTGTCCGACCATCTTGAACAACTTCGGCCTTCCTCACATTTCACTTCTCTACCTGGATGTGTTGTCTTCCTATTTATTCTCTGCTCACTACTAGAAGAGGTTAATAATTAACCACTTGTCAATGGGTTCATGTTTGCAGCTCACAGTTTTCTTGCATGTTGTACCTCACAAATCAATCTACACACTTCACTCTTATAAACCCAAAAAATTAAATAAATGCCAGAAGATTCAAATTTTTTGAAACTGGAGTGATTATTGAACCTTCCGGTGAAAAAACAATAAATGTCAGTTTGGATACATCAGTTTAATTTATACCATATTTCTTACCTCTGGCATATTTATATTTATTCCTTAAAAACATATTGTTCGGTTTTTGAAGACAGGAAAAACTGATCATGTAGAACTCTCAGAAACTCATGCATATGATGCACTTGGTGTAGGGTTAAATAACAATATCTAAGCTGTGACTGTTCATTGGCTCTCTTGCATGAAATACACTTAACTGATGACTCACTGACCTGTGAAATATCTACCAAGAATGGGATCACCAGAAGATGGATGGATGGATGGATGGATGGATATGTCCTGTCACTGAACTATTTAATCACACCTTGCAAGAACAAATGGATAATTCTGAATGTAGCTTAATAACTTGAACGAGTTAGACAGCAAAATATCAAGAAAAGAGCAAATAGACATACTGTATATCACTTAGTTTATTCAAAAATGTGAGAAAAACTGTTAAATGTTGAAGCTGTAAATTTACTGTAGCTTGGTGAAACAGCCAATAAGAATAGTTGTGAAAAAACTGTTGGTTTAGAAAAGAAAGCTGAGGTTTGTTTCACAGCCTGCTGCAAGTATTTGTGTGGATGCAGCTCACGAGGTAGAGTGTCTACTAATTGGAAGGTTGGTGGTTCAATCCCTGCCTGCTCCAGTCTGCATGCCAAATATCCTCGGGCAACATGCTAACCCCAAGATGCTCTCCGATGCATGCATTGAAGTGTGAATGTTAGATAGAAAGCATTTCAGCTGGAAAAAGGAGAGAAACATGAATGAGGCATGTTGTATAAAGCGCTTTGAGTGCTCAGGCAAATTAGGACGCTGTCTGTTTATATTATTATTATATTGTTTTTTATATATCACTGATGAAGCGATTACATTTAGAATTAGTTGTGTTGGGTATTTTATGGCACGATGTATGCATATGGCATGCCAGTTTTCAATTTAAATGTCTTCCAACCATCAAAACTGATCATGTGGTGCTTCTTTCTATGATGTTTCACCACTTTCATATTCCAAACAATGATTTTCTCCATTTGATCCCTTTTCACTCCATCTTTTTGTGCTGGCATCCTGCAGGAAGCCTGCAGGGTTAGGTGTATGATGTAATTAGGAAGGAAAGCTGTCTAGAATCCACTCATGCTCCATAAATTCTAGATAAAAGTGCTCGTTTTGAGGGGCTGCTAAAAATCAAGACAGCATTGTGACAAGTGGCTAGGACAGAATTCATTTGCCATTTGTCACTTGCATATATTGTTATTTTGTGTTCTGTTATTTTACAGTCAGCCATAATGCTTTAATTTAGACATTGCTGGTGGAACTTCTCTTAACACACACTATCCCGGGTTTTGTTTGTGGTAGCAGTCGTTACATCCTTTACATCCATGCATGTGTTTTAAAGCAAACACAACTAACCATCAGATCATCTGAATTTTCTTCTGTTTACAGGCACATCTCTGGTAAATTATGTTTCTTTATGTTGCTTCGGTTATACTTACCATGGTGTCCATGTTGTGTATTCAGGTCCTATATGTGAGACAGGTGTATGGGAAGGGCCGCCCACTACTTCCTGTTTATATAGGGTCATGAGGTCAATGATTGCATCACTGGGTGTAACCAAATGGAGGGTTTTTCATTTTGTATAGTATTGTTTGTTTTCTTTAAAGTAGCCTTTTGAGTTATATTGTATGCAGTGTTTTACTTTACAAACCATTTAGTTGAGTAAATGAGTTTGTCAGTTTCATGCATGACTTTATTCCTGTTCTTTGTTTAGAATTGTATTATTTGGTTTGACCTATTTTGTTTCAATGGGCAAAGTCCTGTATAAAGCCAGTGGGATTTTTGCATGCCTGATTGATTGTTTTATGGTAAAATGGAGATGCCAGCAATAAAATATGCTTAAAAAAACTTCAATTGTCTGCTAATGCTATTTACTTATCACCTTCCTTGCTGCTTAAGTTATGCTACATCACAAGCATTATACTTGTATACAGGGCAGGACAGTTTTTTCTATGTTTTCTTAAATGATAATCATCAAGCACCTTTGAGTAAATATCTATATATTCAAAGAGTGGAAAAATAAGGGATAGCTCTAAAAATTCTTATTAAATGGGTTCTTGTGGTAGAGTCTTCCACAAAATGATGTGCATTCTGTTGACAGATGAAAATATATGTGACATGACTGCCTCCACTGAGAGTAGAGAGTCAATATTCAGTGCATTTATCTCTAATTGTCTCTTTCTATGATATCAGAAAAAGCAAAAAATTACACAAGTACTTTACTCTGCTCTGCATTGCCATCAGAGCTACTAGAGCTCTGACGGTGGGATGGAGGAGGGAAACAACATTTGGTAGTTGAGTTTGTGTAATTCCATTCGTAATGATGACAAATCCACTCTAGGGAGTCATTCAAATATTCAACGCATGTGAAGGAAATGACAAACATTTCCCTTCCTGAAGCTCACAAAGACACAGTATTATTCTTGTCAAGTGTAAAAAGCGATTTACATTTCGTTAGAGGCCCAGATTATGCTCATCACACTCACACCCTTCACTGTGTTCAGTGGAACTTGCGCTTACATACACCAGTGGGGGATGGGGATTATTCACTCGTGTGAATCTTATGTTTACACATAAGCAACATCTCTGTCAAGCTTGGTGTGTTAGGCAATTTAGTGACCATAGAAGGGCATTAAAATGTTTTCAACAGCCAATCACAAAAGCAGACTACATCCAACAATTCAGCTTGGCTACTTGTTTTAATTGTGTCTTTTCCTCTAAACTGAAAAATTAAGCAAAAAACAAACACAGTAAAGAGAAAGTGAATTGATGTGTAAGACAGTGAAGCCAAATTTACAACAAAATGTGTTTATATAGTCAGTACAGTAGAACTCTTTGGTACTGTTGATTTTGCCAGTGCATGGTGACACTGAAGAATCATAAATGTACAGTTATATGGCATGACAGACTATAACCTAATACTAAAACAAACCTGATATAAACACAGACAACATTCACGTTTTTAATGCAGTTTTACATGCATGCTTAAATTACACATGTGATGGACATGGGCAGCACGGTGGGACGGTGGTTAGCACTGTCCACAGCACAGCAAGAAGGTGCTGAGTTCAGTTCCACCATCAGGCCAGGGAGTTTGCATGTTCTCCCCGTGTTTGCGTGGGCTCTCTCTGGGTACTCCTCCCACAGTCCAAAGACAGTCCCACAGTCCCCAAAGTGGGGATAGGTTAATTGAGAACTCTAAATTGTCCATAGTTGTGAATGTGAGTATGAATTGTTCACTGTGTTTATGCGTTTTGCCTCTTGCCCCCCCGTGACCCTGAAAAAAGGACAAGTGGCAGCGAATGGATGGATATGTTTATTCTAACTGACAGGTTGCAAAAAATCAGAAGGTTGATACATCCTAATAGTACTATTTACTATTAGCATGTATAGTTAATGAGCAGAAACTAAGACTAATGGAAAAAGTTTAGCAGAAGTAATTAGATGCTGAATGTCAAGATTAATTGACAGATTAATCGGACAGTCCTTTTGTGCGTTCCAAATTCCATCAATTTTGAAAAGCTCTGCAGAACCACTGGCTGAAATGCTGCCCACATCATGACAGAGCCTCCACTGTGTTTTACAGAAGGCTGTAGACACTCACTGTTCTACCTCTCTCCTGACCGTCGCTCCTCATATTGACAATAGTTTTAACCAAAAGTTGTCAAATTTGAACCTGTTGCTACTGCTTGCTCATTTCTTCAGTCCAGTTTTGTGTAATTCAGCATATCTCAGCCTTTTGTCCTTGTTTCCCTTTCATAAGAAAGTTTCTGATGAGGCTTCAGAGAACAGTAGCAGGATCATTGGAAGGGCCCGATGTATCTCTCATGCACTGTCAGAATCTTTGCTAGAACTTATCCTTTTTCTTAAAGACTTTAAAATATACTTTCATTCATTCGCTTTCATTTGTCCTCCACTTTCCAGTTTGCTGATATTTTAAGGACACACAGCGCACAACACTAAGATATGCCAGGATTTTACCAACAGATCTTTGGGAATTGCGTACAAAAATAATAATTTTTTCCCCTGTCAAACTGTCTTTGGCATTTATTGCAGTTTCAGCTACAGAAATATGAACAAATGACGTTTTTTTTGTGACAGGGCGCTTTAACAAAGTGCCTAAAGATATCATTTTAAATTTGGCTCTTTCCTAAGATTTCTGAGATGTGTACACACAGGACTGGTTCATCCCTTGAGTTAGGTGTTCTGTTATTGCTTGAATTCATAGGTCAGTGCTAAGTGGCTTAAAAAAGACATTATTCTGAAAATGGTCAGGTACAAGGGCTGGTTTGAAAGTGAGTGAAGAAGCAGTCGATGTCCAAAGAAAAACTTTTAAAGAGCTTCAGAAAGCCTGGACAGCTATTGCTCAAGAGCACTTTAAAAATTAAACAAAGTCTGTTGCTTTGGAAGCAAAACAAATCAGGGGTGGCTCAAGACCATTGAATTTCACCTTAAAATTTAGTGTAACTCCATTATTAACGCTCATAAATATCATTGTCTTGATTTGGCCATTTTCCATCATCCTACAATTCAGAATTGATTTTTGTCTTTTAAATTAAACTTGCTTTGCTTTAGAAATCAAATTTCCTTCTGAGCCACAGAGAGTGGTTTTATAAAATTTTATTACAGTAAAACGTGTAGCTTAAACTTTGCTCAGCCTTCGACATAGTTTCACCAGTGACTGTACAGTCATTGGTCGTCACTGGCTATAGCTGTGTCTGTGCTTCAGTTCGCTGTGCCGTAGTGATTGACTGTGTCCAGTGATTGCTGAGCATATTATTGAAACAGCTGGGCATGTTGTCAACACGATATTTAGCATATAAATACAGCTGAAGTCTGAACAATAATCACCAACAGCTTCACCTAGCATAGTCAGGCAGAGCAGCTATATACTGTTGGGGAATCTCACTGTATGACTTTTCATAATCTTTCCCAAAGAAATTATGTGAGATAAATGAGACCAAAGCAACATTTTAAATCATTGTGAATTGACTAACACCAGATAATGTTGTCCATTATTGCAAAAGGTAGTAGCAATAACTGTCACTGCAACCTTTGACTGAGAGGACTTCATGTTTTGCAGTGGTTAAAAACCCATCCATCCATGTCCAGGAGAGATGCCCAGACCTCCCTCTTCGCAGCCACCTCCTCCGACTGTTCTGTGGGAACACCAAGGCGTTCCCAAGCCAGCTGAGAGACCCTGCATGTCCTGGGTCTGCTCCAGACCTTCAGGTGAAGCATACCCAGAACCCCTCACCTAGGAGGTACTTGGGTAAAAACCAATCAAATAATTACGATTACAATATTAATCAAATATTTACATGCAATGAATGTAATAAATGTAAAGATTAATTTACTAAGCAATATCATTCATTTGAAGATTTGAAAGTATGTGAAAAGAAACCAAATGTAACATTGCAGCACATTTCAGACTTAATCAGAGATCTATAGATATGCCTTCACATTCTTTGGGAGTCACCGCACTTAGTGCTCCGATTACCACTGGAACCACCGTTACCTTCACCCTCCACATCCTCTCAAGCTCTTCTCTGAGCCCTTGGTATTTCTCCAGCTTCTCGTGTTCCTTCTTCCTGATGTCATTCGGAACCGCTACATCGATCACTACAGCCGTCTTCTTCTGTTTGTCTACCACCACTATGTCTGGTTGGTTAGCCACCACCATTTCGTCCGTCTGTATCTGGAAGTCCCACAGGAGCTTTGCTCGGTCATTCTCCACCAGGCCTCGAGGGCCGGTGTCCTGCAGGTTTTAGATGTGTCCTTAAATGACTAAATTACCTCCTCAACATGTCTTGAAGTTCTCCAGAGGCCTGATGATGAACTAATCATTTGATTCAGGCGTGTTGACCCAGGGTGAAATCTAGCCTGGTTCTGCCGGAGGTTTCTTCCTGTTAAAAGGGAGTTTTTCCTTCCCACTGTCGCCAAAGTGCTTGCTCATAGGGGGTCATATGATTGTTGGGCTTTTCTCTGTATCTATGAAGCGCCTTGAGGCGACATTTGTTGTGATTTGGCGCTATATAAATAAAATTGAATTGAATTGAATTGAATTAAAACCAGCAGGACACCGGCCCTCGAGGCCTGGAGTTTAACACCCCTGCTGTGCACTATGCCGGCCACTTGGTTATGGCGTTCCATGTATGCCTTGCAGCTAGCATCTTACACCCTGCTGTTATGTGCTGGATTGTCTCTGGGGCATCTTTACACAGCCTGCACCTGGGGTCTTGCCTGGTGTGATAGACCCCAGCCTCTATGGATCTTGTGCTCAGAGCTTGTTCTTGTGCTGCCATGATTAGTGCCTCTGTGCTGTCTTTCAGTCCAGCTTTGTCCAGCCACTGGTAGGATTTCTGAATATCAGCCACCTCCTCTATCTGCCGGTGGTACATACCGTGCAGGGGCCTGTCCTTCCATGATGGTTCCTCGTCTCCCTCCTCTTTCTTGGGTTTCTGCTGCCTGAGGTATTCACTGAGCATGCTGTATATATACATATACATATATACAGTGTTGGGGAGTAACAGAATACATGTACCGCCGTTACATATTTAAAATACAAAATATGAGTAACTGTATTCCGTTACAGTTACCGTTTAAAAAGGTGGTATTTAGAATACAGTTACTTTGCTGAAATAAAGGGATTACACGGCTTCACAGAGTGGAACGGACCCTCTTAGAAACCTGTTTGGAGTTACATTCACGCAGTCAACTCTCAGATAAAATACTCTGAAAAGGCGAAACAAGTACAAATTCAGTGATTTTCTATTTTAATATATATAAAAATATTCATGCATTATTATTTTGCTCAGTCTCAGTGAAGCTTTGTATCACACACATGTAGTCCATCTCTCCCTGCTGTGGTGGGCTCCCTCTTCTTCCACTCCAGGGAGGGCCACTGTCACTTAATCCGGCCACTTGCCCCTCTGCACCTGTCAGGTGCCATCTTGTATCTGCGGTTAAGCTAGCAGAAAATAGCCCTGGGAGCGCAAAGCACTACAGGAACTGAAGAGAGGAGCTTTGCAGAATCTGAGCTCTGACCAGGAAATCTGGTCCGTTGTTCTGGAGAGGTGATGGGTCATTGTACTGCAGGGTTTTTCAACTAAAATAATGTCTTCTGGGCAATACACCTTCTGACAATATGGTGACTGGAACATTATAGTAAATGGTAAATGCCATCTATCTAAGTTAGGAACAAACACATGAGAAAAATAAAATCTGAAATTGTTTCTAAAAGAAGTCAGTCTAATTAACCTTTATTACAAAAAAGAGATGAATTAACTGTCGAGGCTGACCAGTCATAATTGATTTGTCCGTTAGATAATCCACTTAAAAACGACATAACACATTACAGAGCCCCTGGACACACTTCATTATGTCCACTGGAAAACATACAGTGGTACAACACCTGCCTTTGTTGAATATGCTGCAAAAATAGACTGGCCATCAGCTTCTCAGAGCTGCACATACATTAGAGCCTGTGAAGCCCTGCTTGTTAGTTAATGCATAAATTATCAGTGAGTACAGAGCAGGAGATGTACTCTCAGTATATACAACTTTAAGAATTTCTAACTTGCCTCCAGTCTAGACTACTGGATGAATTTTTGACTTTTAATACTCATATGTCCAGTTTTACAAAAGTAACCATTTTGCTAACAAAAAGGTTGAGCTTTTACTGTATCCATGACACTGAAAAGCTTAAACCTCCCACTATCCAAGACAATTAGCATTTCATTACCATTTGAAAAACTGCAACACCATGCCAGCCACTAACTAGAAGGTCTAACAGAGCCAAACCTGAGGCACAGTAAAGTGTCCCAAATTTCAGAGATGGTTGTATTTCACACACCTTAGGTTTGTCAAATTTGCATATTTTTGGAAGCACGTTTTCTTGCCATTATGGGTCACGATGCAAAGTGAGCTAATGCTAGTTCTTGGTTAAGATGCCAAAGCTTAAATTGTGTGTATATGTGTGTGAATCATGATCATCACAAGCACGTTAACCTGAAAAATAAATATAACTTGAGTTAGTATATGTGTTTTGCTGTTCTGTGCTCTGTCTTTAACGTGACAGCAAAAACATCACTTTGTCCATCTTTGAAATCTTTGTTCTAGTAGCTGCAAGTCCAGCAGCGTGAAAAAAAAGTGACTTAGCAGCATTAGGACCAAGGCTTAAGTGCAATCAAACTATGTTGGATAGCTTTTGTTTTTACAAACTATCCGTTCAGATAAAATAAATAAGTTAGACTGTGGCTCGATTCATAAAAAGTACTTGGAAGCAGTGCTGAACTCTTCCTTCTTTCTTCCAAGAGCATGCTGTGACTGGCTCCAGGCCACAGTAACCCTGACAAGAATAAGTGGTTCAGCGAAATTAATTATTAAATGATGGTGGTAATTGAAAAGGTTTAACTCGCACTGTAGGTGCCTGATTCTCCCCTGTACTCTTATCTTATGAACCTGGGGCCAGTTCATTTGCTTCCCTCTAATGGGCTAAAGCTAAAATCCCATTTGAGAAGCATCTGCATCGCTTAAGTGTCCTTGAGCAACACACTGAATCACTGACAGCTGACTGTGACTCCTGACCTGTGTGGGGAGGAAGAAAAAGATCAATCTCCATAAATTATTCTTGATTATTGTCCATTATTGATCATACCCTGCTGGAAGCTATCGATAAGGGAAAAGGGAAGAAGAGCCCACTGTGTTCCTACACTGCCTGGATCCATATTTGACTGTTAAAAACCCTCCAACAAACAATAAAGTGAAGCTTCCTGTTCACCAGTCAAGTTGCCCTTGACTGAGTGAATATTTGGGTGGCTCCACCACAGCAGCTTTGATTTGGATGAATTTTATTCACTGATTTTTACTTGAGAGTTGCATCTCAGCAATGATACTGATACTACATTATTTAAAGATTAGTCAGTAAATTAGCAAGTAACACCTCTGAAGTGGAAAACATCAGCTACTGGCTAGCAACTTTATGGGCTTTGAGATGTTTGAGCACTTGAAGAAGAGATACTTTTTCAAGTAAACTAAACTAACAATCTGTTTTTAGTTACTTTTTATATAAATCTGGGTTAAGAGTCGACTAAGTTTTATTATATTTTTATTAATTTTATTATAAAATAATTATTCTAATATCTATACATCAACCAATATTAGTAGGGGTGCAACGATACTCGTATTGATATTGAACCGTTCGATACAGTGCTTTCGGTTCGGTATGCATATGTATCAAACAATACAAAATTTTTAATTTATTTTATCAACTTTCCTTCTGACGATGCTGTCTGTGTTGAGCGCTCAGTGGATCTGCGCTCGACAGTGCAGCCTAGGCAGAGTAGTCGAACGCAGATTCACTGAGCGCAGGGCAAGCTAGCGAGACAGAAGCTAAGCTCTCGTTGCAACATGGCAAATTGAACCTCCCCCACCCTCATTCAGATCTGGCGTTTGGAACTATTTTGGTTTTCATGTGACGTATGACCCTGAAGGTAAGCGCGTTATGGACAAAAGTAAAACAGTATGTTGGATGTGCCAGCAATGCTCAATTACATTGATGGGAACTAGTGTGTTAGCGCAGTTAGCTTGTTAACGTGTTGACGCCATCCAGCCCCACGCACGGGGCGATCCGCGGTAGCTCGTTAACGGAGATTTGCGGCGTTATGGCGTTAATGTCATTTTAACGAGATTAACGCTGACAGCACTAGTGGGAACACAACGAATATGACTGCACATTTACGCCGACATCATCCTAGTGCAAAGACAAGTGGAAGCAGACAAAAACAACAAGCACGCATGCTACAAACTTTACCCGAGTCATTTAGACAGCCGTTAGCACATGATTCTCCTTATGGGGACCTGATATGTTTAATATGCTGCTGAGAATATAGCTCAGAAGAAGCGTATAGTATAGCTTTTATTTTGGAAAGAGCCATTTCTCTGTAATAAACTCTCTTTTCCAAAGATGAGTGATTTCTTGATCAGATAAATTTATTTTTATTACTTTGTTGTTTCAGCAACATTAAATTTAAAAACTGTACTTTTGAGTTAAAATATATATTTATAATTTTAATAAATGACAAATTAAAAAGGCATGAACATTTTTATCGAAAAAATATTGAACCGTGACACCAAAGTATCGAACCGAAACGTGAATTTTGTGTATCGTTGCACCCCTAAATATTAGGTATGCATATGTTAAGTAGGTCATTATACTGAGAAGGAAAAAAATTGTTTGCTGTAATTTTATTTTTCATAAACGCCCCCCCCCCCAAAAAAAACCCCAAAACAAACAAGAACCTTAACATGAAGACACCACTCGACTCTCTACTATCATCAGCTGTGTTCATCTGTGATGCTGCTCTAATACGTGTGAGGCAGAGGACATTAAGAGTAAAGTTGTGTCCACAATGGAAGCAGTTTGCAGTGACATGGTAACCAGGGACCATGAATGACATTCAGTGACTTATGGACAAAATAACTGCTCCCAGCACAAAGTCAGTGGGACAGACACCTCCAGTGTGAATGCAGCTTTAAAACACAAAGGGGAACGAGCATCTCTGATTGGCAAACACGATGATGACACTAGGTATGAACTCAGTATGTCCTGTAAAACTAAATATACATGTTCATTAACGAAAAAACAATTATACCATACACCAGCACATCTAGTTCTGTGTCAGCTTATAATATCACCTGACTGATAAATCATGGAGCTATAACAGATATCACAGACAAGAAAGGTAAGAAATAAGCTTCTTTATTCAATCACACTCACTGAAAAAAAAACTATTTGCTAACAGAAAACAGAGACTCGTTTTTTACTCGGCACATACAGAGAGATACACAGAAATCTAATCAACAACACTAACACATACATATCTAATCAATCACATCCTGAAACAGTTGCTTAAAATAATCTCTTGAACATGCAGTGATAAACAGCTGCATATGACAAGTGGAGGAAAACAGAAAAGGCATGAAAATAAAAGCAAAAAGGAGCAGCAGCCACAACATTGCAGGGGGGACATCATAAAGTGTACAGTAAGGAAAATGGCGCAATCTCAACAATATAAGTCATTATTCTGATGGCAGTGTTTTGCCATTCCATAAAACATCTCTTGCTACATTCCTACTATGACATAGTTTCACCTCCATTTAAAGATTTATCAGCACATTCGTGCACTGGAGCTACCCACATGCAGTATTTCATTTGCAGACTACACTAAAACTGTTTAACAGGAAGCTGTTTCCAGCTAAAATTCAATATCAGACTTCCTTCAGCCAGAAAACCTTAGAGGAATGTAAGTTAAAAGACACATAACTGGGAATTTTATCCTAATTAACAGAGGTTCACACAAGGCTGTGAAACACTAAGCTGCAAAAAATACCTTGTTAGATCACGGAAAATGCTTTTTACACAAGGCAGTGAAATCCAACTGTCCAGCAGCAAACTGCTGGATACAGCAGGGAAAATGCTTAACGCTAATTACAGCCTGGCGTAACAGATATACACTCGAGAAAATGATAATATTACAGTTGTAATTACTGCCAATTAGAGAAAAATTAATTATTTATGAAGGAATTTATTTAAGCAGGAAAACAGAGAGAAGTGATTTGTTACCGGGCAGTGTGGAGCTATAAATATTACATAAGAGGAACTAATCGAAAAATATTAAACTCTACGATATGTTCTGAAATGACTTGACTTTGAATTTCCAAGACACTGATTACTGCTGTATTATGAAACTGTTGCATTATCTGTAAGTCCTTCATGACATTTTTGGAAGCAGTGTTAAACTTAGCAAATATTAGAAAAGAGCTCAATGATCTGAGGTGGCTGACATGAACGATGAGTAGCTGAAACCATGTGAAAAAGGTTGCTTTGGTTTTGACTACATCCTGTAAATGACTGTGTATGGAATTTAACAACTGTGAGGCAAAAGACGCCACACAAAAAGTTAGGCCTGGTACTAGAAGTAATATGTATTTTAATTGCATATCAATTTTAATTCCATTTAGATTGCATAGTCTTAACATAAAGCAATAAATGTAATAGTAAAAAATGTGCCAAACAGTTGATTTGTCAGTAAGACTACATCTTACTGACAAATATGCATTACATTATTTTTATTACTTTACATTTAAACTACGGAAAAAACGAGTAGAATCAAAATTTTTGTGCAATTAAATTATATAATCTTAAATATCAGGCCTGAATATTTTTTTCCCCAAACGGACACCATGAAAACACACAC
The DNA here is from genome assembly GCF_056152115.1 of Neolamprologus brichardi. Taxonomy (NCBI): domain Eukaryota; kingdom Metazoa; phylum Chordata; class Actinopteri; order Cichliformes; family Cichlidae; genus Neolamprologus; species Neolamprologus brichardi. The sequence continues at coordinate 766,409 of NC_142114.1, read as the reverse complement.
GCACGCACACACCAATAGACAAGTCAAAAACCATTTTTTTAAAAATCGTATTCTAAAATGTCTTTTGTTCCTTACAGAGAAACTACATTGCATACTGTAAAAGGTAAAGAACCAGTGTTTTGACTAACACATAAAACATTTTATATATTATTTTTCACAAATAAATCTGCTGATCTGAATTCTAGTTTTATTAGAAGAGACAAAGTTTTTTGCACTTTCTTTCTAAATAAAAGCGATAAACTTTTCATTCGTTACTGGCCGTTTCTGACCATGTTTAAGTCTTCTGCAGTTCATCCCGGGCTGAGCATGGAAACAGCACCATGCAACAGCCATTTTACAGACCATAATCCAACAGAGTCCCCCTTCTCCAAAGCGATTGACTGAAACAGTGACTTCACCATTATATGAAACTGCACAAACAAACAAGCAGGCCTTGTGCTCACACTAGGTCCTGCATGTGAGAACATCAGCAAAGGGGCCTAATAGATTCTTGTTGAAGATGCACCTAACCCACACCAGGTAAGTGGTGAAGGGCTTAATGTTTTCTGAAAACGTGTAGTTCTGCTGGGGAAGGATATAAGGCATGTAGGTGTTCTCTCCCTGCTCCTGGATCCACACCTCGTACTTCACCTCTCTCACTTTTAGGAATTTCAAATTCCATGGGATCTGCCAAGCGACTGTGAGTTTAGCCTCATTAGTGGTTTGTACTGAAGTTTGACATTTAGGTTCTCTGACCCGGCCCGGATGGACCGTGCTGGCCACCTTGGCCTTTTTTAAGCTGGGCCTGGTCTTCATGCCTTCTTTGAGAACTTCCAGAAAGGACGGGATGTCCACTAAAGTGTCCTGATAGATCCGGAAGAGCCACTCTGGGTTGCGGCAGCAAAGGTGCCTGGGGACTTCCTTGCTTGCCTGGATCCGATCCTGCTCCTCTTTGTCCAAGTGAGCAATGCCTCCTTGTTCCCAGGGTCTGTCTGGGTGGGTGAAAGTATTCTCCTCCTTAGTGTTCCTCCAGGAGATGTAGTGAATGTCCATGCCTGGAAGGGAGGCAAGAGTTTTATATGGTGTATACTGCTCAGGGTTCACAGCAAAAGGGAACAGCTCCACCACAGCAGCACCTCTAGGGAGGAAGAGTGAGGTGATAAGCTGAGCTCCATGCATGCTGACCAACATGGAAGCGCCACTGATGACCTGTACAATACTGGGAAAAGACTGCTCTTCCAAGGACACTGTGACCACTCTCATCTGAAACTCTTGGGCCAGCGCCATGATTACCTCTGCTTCATTCAGTATAAGTCTTGTTGTTGACCGACTGAAAACGACAATGTAGTCATCCTTCTTCTCTTTCTCCTTCTTATCCTCAGCACTTCCTCCCTCCTTCTCCATCTCCTCTACCCTTGTAATGTTCATTTTGTCCATCAGAGCTCTGGCAAACTGCCTGATCTCATTGCCTGAGACCAAGATGTTAGCTTTGGGCCCCTGTGGCTGGACAAAGCCATATTGGTACCAGGTAGTCATTTTGGACAAGCCAACATAAGATTTAGTAAAGCACATGAGCTTTCCAAAGTTCTTAAGCTGTTCTTTGAGAAGTGGTTGCTTACTACTGAGAAGACGGTAAAGGTCAAAGTGTGGGCCTTCGCTCCAGCCCTCCATGAACACAAGACGAGCCTCGTCATCCAAATCTGAATACTGCTTCATGGTATAGTAGGCTGGGAGGAGGTCGTCGTGGAATACATGCATGAGGTTATCAGGATTAAACCGATTCAGGATCAGTGTTATATCTGGTACAAACACAGGCTTGGGCATAAACTTTAAAGCAGCAGCTGGGAGCTCTAGAAAGTTGAAATATTGGGTATTGTGATCTTCTACTGAAGACAAGTCCAGCAGGGCAGGTTGGAAACGTCTGGACCCCAGGTTAGGCAGCATGACAGAGGAGTTGGAGTGGAAGAACACAAACTCCTCTGCCTCAGAGCTGTAACAGAGGTAGTCAAAGCGGCAGATGCGGTCAGTGTGCATCTTCCCAGTGCAGACCATGCGGGTGCCGTGTTCCTGAAGCGCCTGCAGAGCAACATGGTAGTCGATACGGGCCTGTGAGACCTCCTGGGACTGCTGTGTCATATGCAGCTCTTCCTCCAACAGAGCAGCATGCTCACTCAGCTTGGAATATTTCCAAAGCAGAGCTGCGACCACAGAGACCAGCAGACCATTAACAAGTGCACCCACACTCATCCTGCAACCTGCCACTGAAGCCCGCATCACTGCTGCTGCTTAGGACCCACCTCCTGACTCCAACTGGCCTCCAACCTCAGACGGAGGCGACGAGACATCCGCTGCCAGGAGCAGACTTAAAGAAGGGAAGAAGAGATGAGCACAAGTTAAAATACAGACATTAAAAAAATCTATTTAAAAATAAAATAAAATAAAATAAAGGCATTGTTGCAACAAGCAATTATCTAATTAACAATATAGCACACAGAGGACAGCTATGATATAATAACCAAATTAATAGTCAGACATATAAGGCTGCAGTGCTTTTCATGTAAGCAACACAATATCTGGTGATTCATCTGAACAGATCTCAGCTCTCGCCTTTGGGAATAGCAGCTGTTTACCTAAGCGAACAAATGAGACATTTTCCTAACCTTACATCCTCTGTCACCCTCCCTGAATATGTCAAGACAAATTACAGTGCGAGGAGGCACAGAGAAAGGAACAACACTATTGCTTTCAACTCTACTCATCTGCATACTGAGAGAACAAGTGAGTCATTGAGAGACTCAAAATCTAACCAGCAGCTAATAGCAAGCAGCTGCCAGCAGACACACGGCAGCTAGCATGCTAAATACCTACTTGAGGGCCAGCTTGGTTAAAACAACAGTTACGACAATAATCAATTACTTAACATGCTATTCCTAATTTTTGAATGATATATTTACCCAGCGGAGGAGGTTAAATTTAAATGTATACTTTGATATGCATGCAATAAGTAATAATTTTATAAAAGGCATTTAGAGAGTGAATCCCTCTCTACAACAAGTCTTGTGACACAAAGTAAACTAAATCAGGTCAGACTAAACTAAGAATGCACACACGCAAATTAAGCAAAGTGTCAAGAACAACACATCGACATGAACCTAGCCTGGGAAATGTTTGTTTTCTTAGACACAATCTTCTTTCCAAGGTCAGGACCAATTTATAACTTGCAATGTATGTACTGCTCTAACACTTTTCCAGTACTTCATTTTATCTTGTTCACTGCATCACTCCCCGAGTTTCTTCCATGCTGTCTCTCTTCAGCAGGAGTTGACCTGACTCCCTGGGCTATTTTTGACATCCATGCAAGTACAATATGTTATTGTCAATAGGGTCATTTTTTGTGATCAACCTGAATACACACAGGCACAATATAGGCAAAACTCCCAAACACAAAATTAACAACGTAGTGCATGCTGTACAGTGTAGCGAGGAATGCTCAGACCTCCAGACTGAAGAGACCAAACAGCCACTTCATAACGCACAACACAGAAGAGCCACCTTGACGGGACAAGACTCGGCTGTCTATCTGCATCTAAAGGACAAATGTCACTCTTTCAAGGACGCCAATGTTCACATTTTGGACAGAGAAGACAGATGGTTTGAAAGAGGAGTGAAAGAAGCCATCTATCTCCACTGTGAACGACCATCTTTGAACAGAGGCGATGGTTTACGACACCAACTGTCTGCCATCGATAATCAAGTTTTGAGATCCCTTCCCAGACGCCTTAACCACCCAATCATGATGGGGTTGGGCTAGGCTTCACAATGGGTTCACCCGAAACCTTGGTTGATTGTAACCCACACCCGTTTTCATACCTTGGCTCGTGTGATTAGGTAGAGGATCAATAGGGGGTCCATGACCCTCTTGTGGATACT